>NC_087344.1:207932043-208572211 GCF_030014295.1 Loxodonta africana | reverse complement strand
ACCACATAGAGTTCTTAGACGACAATGCTATTAAATTAGAAATCAATAACAAAGAAATAAATGTAAAATACCCATGAATTGGAAAATTAAAACTTTTTGCCTAAATAACTTACGGATCAAAGAAGAAACTGTAATGTAAATTTAAAAATATTTAGAACTGAATAATTTAGATTCTATGTAACAAAATTTGTGGGAAGCAGATAAAACTATATGTTTGTGAAAATTATAAACAATGCTCATATTAAAAAATGAGAGAAGTTTAGAAATTTAAGAGGTAATGAAGTGTAAGAAATTAGGAAAAGAAAAGCAGCATGAGTCCCAAGAATGTAAAATGAAGGCGATGATAAAGAAAAAGTAATTAATAAAAGAAATTAACAAACTTGAGAGTTAATTATTTGAAAAGTCCAGTAAAATCAACAATAGAAAAATAGCTGGCAGTTTACGGTGGAAAGAAAGAGTGAAGGCACAAATGCATAATATTAGGGATGAAAACGTAGACAAAATAGATAAAAACGAAATAAAATTAAAAAAAAACTTGCCAAATACTTTTCCTTTAATTGGTCACATTAAAAAACTCTTTCAAGAAAACCCTTACTAAAACTCACTCAAAAAGAAATAGAAGCGTAAAAAGTTTCTTGATGATTTGTAGTTCTTGTGGCTCAGACAAACATCTTACCGTAAAGAGAATAAACAGATAGTTCCATAGGTGAGTATTTCCAAATATGTAAGGCAGAGATCATTTTATTATTCTATAAATTCTTCCAGAAACTCACTCTATGATATTACAATTTCGATATCAAAAGTAGACAAGGATAATATGAAATAGGAAAATTAGAGACCAATCTCCTTCAAGAAAATAGACACAAAAATCCTTTAAATCATGAATCCAACTAAAGCAAAAGGAGAGGAGACAAAGGGAGGGGAGGGGGAGAGCAAAGAGGAGAAAAAGCTTTCAATAAACTAAGACTAGAAGTGAATTTTCGTGACCCACCAAAACATACACAAACATCATTCTAGCGTTCAGTGTGGCAGCCATTAGCCGCAGTAACTGAGATGCCGTGTAAGTGCAAACTACACACTCGATTTCAAAGTCAGCATTAAAAAAAAAAGGAAAATATCTTAATAATTTTTGTATTAATAACATATTGAAATGATAATATTTCATATATAAAACCCAGTGCCATCGAGTCGATTCCAACTCATGGCGACCCTATAGGACAGAGTATATTGGACATACATATTGGGCTAAATTACACATTTTTTTCATTTTATTAAATGTGGCTACCAGAAAATTTGAAATTATTTGTTTTGCCCGTACTGCATTTTTACTAGACAGTGCTGTCCTAAAAAGTCAGTATTAAAAGGTTTCCTTTTTAAGTTCAGAACAAGATAAGGATGCCCATTATCACTGCTTCTTTTCAATAGTCTTAAGAAATTGAAGTAAAAGGAACAACTTGAAAGAAAAAACAAATATTGTGCACAGACATGATCATGCACATAGGAAACGCGAGAGAATCTACAGACAGGTTATTAGGGTAACAGCGACGACAGAACAGTTTAGCCCAGCGGCCGTCTAGAAGCTCAGCAGATAAAAGTCAGTTGCATTTCTGTAAGCCGGCAACAGAGAGAAGCCATAACCCATAAAAAGGCGCCAATAACAATAGCATAAATAAATAAATAACCCCGGAATTATTCTAAATAAATGATACATATGCAAGTTTTTATGGGTGCGTAAGTGCTCATTTTATTATATATTTCATAAGTAACGATGGTGTTGTATTGATGCATACATACACTCTTGCATATGTAAGCCAGATTTGGAAGAGGGCATGGAAAAAGGGATATCACTGCTGATGTCAGATGGACCCTAGCTGAAAGCAGTGACTACCAGAAAGATATTTATCTACGTTTTATTAACCATGCAAAGGCCTTCGACTGTGTGGATCATAACACATTATGGATAACATTGCGAAGAACGGGAATTCTAGAACACTTAATTGTGCTCATAAGGAGCCTGTACATAGACCAAGAGGCAGTCATTTGAACAGAACAAGGGGATACTCTGTGGTTTAAAATCAGGAAAGATGTGCGTCAGGGTTGTATCCTTTCACCATACTTATTCAATTTGTATGCTGAGCAAATAATTCAAGAAACGGGACTATAAAAAGAAGAACAAGGAATCAGGATTGGTGGAAGACTCATTAACAAACTGGTTATGCAGAGGACACGACCTTGCTTGCTGACGAGGATTTGAAACACTCACTGATGAAGATCAAAGACTACATCCTTCACTGTGGATTGCACCTCAACATAAACAAAACAAAAATCCTTACAATTGGACCAATAAGCAACATCATAATAAATGGAGAAAAGAAGTTGTCAAGGATTTCATTTTCCTTGGATCCACAATCAATGCCCGTGGAAGTAGTAGCAAGAAATTAAACGACGCATTGTACTGGGTAAATCTGCTCCAAAAGACCTCTTTAAAACACTAAAAAGCAAAGATGTAGCTTGAGGACTAAGGTGTGCCTGGCTGAAGCCATGGTATTTTCAACTGCCTCATATGCATGCGAAAGCTGGGCAATGAATAAGGAAGACGGAAGAAGAATTGATGCCTTTGAATTATGATGTTGGTGAAGAATATTGAATATACCATGGACTGTCAGAGAATGAACAAGTCTGTCTTGGAAGAAGCACATCCAGAATGCTCCTTAGAAGGGAGGGTGACGAGGCTTCATCTCATGCACTTTGGACATGTTATCAGGAGGGATGAGTCCCTGGAGAAGGTCAGACACCATGCTTGGTAACGAAGAGGGTCAGTGAAAAACAGGAAGACCCTCGATGAGATGGATTTACACAGCGTCCGCAACAATGGGCTCAAACATAGCAATGGCTCTGAGGATGGTGCAGGACAGGGCAGTGTTTTGTTCTTTTGTACATGGGGTTGCTATGAGTCAGAACCAACTCAAGGGTACCTAACAACAACGAATGAAATATTACATAATAAAGTTTTTAAGAAAAATTAAGACCAAAAATAGGTTCTCAGAATTAACAGGTTTTTTTTAGGAGAAGGGACACACCAACAGGCAGCCACTTCACCGTGCCTAAATACATATGTATGTATTACAGGAAGTATTCACCACCAGCTAACTTGCTAGATGTTGCGTGTGCCTCTTATAACTAAAGTATAATTGGATTTACTGTCATACCTCCAAAGGGTATCACTTTGGTACTGCAGAAAATACCGTTTATTCACAAAAAAAGTAAGAATAAATAATATATACACACCATTTTATGTGCTGATTTACTCTGAGGGAATTTTGAATTTGAAGTATTTTTTCCCTAAGCCACTATCTACGAAGGATTTTTTTCATACTACTTGATCTGTGTGTGTGTGTACTTGACCAGGTTAGCGCCAAATCCACCTGCTGGCAAAGAAGTGAAGGCTTGCTTTCTGTGTTTCTCTTAGACACTTGTATCCAAGGTCAAAAAACGTCCTGATTTCTCAATCACTGGCCAATGGGATGTTATCACTGAAAAGGATGGTAAACAGGAATCTGCCATCTTTGATGCTGTAATGGTTTGTTCTGGACATCACGTGTACCCCAATATCCCAAAAGAGTCCTTTCCAGGTAAGGCCGAAATTTAGCCTGCCATCTACATGTCTGGCAAGAATGAATAGCTTTACAACATCTATATCTACACATATATCTCTACATCTATCTATCTTTCTATCTATCCACAAACTGGTTAAATTAAAATATGTTGTTGTTCTTGTTAGGTGCCGTCGAGTCAGTTCCAACTCATAGCGACCCTATGCACAACAGAATGAAACACTGCCTGGTCCTGCGCCATCTTTACAATCGTTGTTATGCTTCAGCTCATTGTTGCAGCCACTGTGTCAATCCACCTTGTTAAAGCTTGCGTGTGACATTAATGATATTGTTCTATAATTTCCACATTCAGTTGGATCACCTTTCTTGGGAATAGGCATAAATATGGATCTTTTCCAACCAGTTGGCCAGGAAGCTGTCTTCCATATTTCCTGGCATAGACAAGTGAGCACCTCCAGCGCCGCATCTGTCTGTTGAAACATCTCAATTGATATTCCGTCAATTCCTGGAGCCTCGTTTTTCTCCAATGCCTTCAGAGCAGATTGGACTTCTTCCTTCAGTACCATCGGTTCCTGATCATATGCCACCTCTTAAATGGTTGAATATCGACTAATTCTTTTTGGTATAATGACTCTGTGTATTCCTTCCTTCTTCTTTTGATGCTTCCTGCATCATTTAATATTTTCCCCATGGAATCCTTCACTATTGCAATTCAAGGTTTGAGTTTTTTCTTCAGTTCTTTCAGCTTGAGAAATGCCGAGCGTGTTCTTCCCTTTTGGTTTTCCGTCTCCAGCTCTTTCCATGTGTCATTATAATACTTTACTTTGTGTTCTCGAGACGCCCTTTGAAACCCTCTGTTCAGTTCTTTTACTTCATCAATTCTTCCTTTTGCTTCAGCTGCTTAACGCTCAAGAGCACGTTTCAGAGTCTCCTCTGACATCCATCTTGGTCTTTTCTTTCTTTCCTGGCTTTTCAGTGACCTCTTGCTTTCTTCAGGGATGATGTCCTTGATGTCATTCCACAACGTGTCTGGTCTTCAGTCACTAGTGTTCAGTGCGTCAAATCTATTGTTCAGATGGTCTCTAAATTCAGGTGGGATATACTCAAGGTCATATTTTGGCTCTCGTGGACTTGCTCTGATTTTCTTCAGTTTCAGCTTGAACTTGCATATGAGCAATTGATGGTCTGTTCCACAGTCGGCCCCTGGCCTTGTTCTGACTGACGATATTGAGCTTTTCCACCGTCTCTTTCCACAGATGTAGTCAATTTGATGTCTGTGTATTCCATCTGGCGAGATCCATGTGTATAATCGCCGTTTATGTTGGTGAAAGAAAGTATTTGCAATGAAGAAGTCGTTGGTCTTGCAAAATTCTATCATTCTATCTCCAGCATTTTTTCTATCCCCAAGGCCATATTTTCCAACTACTGATCTTTCTTCTTTGTTTCCAACTTTTGCATTCCAATTGCCAGTAATTATCAATGCATCTTAATTGCATGTTGGATCAATTTCAGACTGTAGCAGCTGATAAAAATCTTCTATTTCTTCATCTTTGGCCCTAGTGATCGGTGCATAAATTTGAATAATAGTCATATTAACTGGTCTTCCTTGTAGGCATATGGATATTATCCTATCACTGACAGCATTGTACTTCAGGATAGATTTTGAAACATTCTTTTTGACGATGAATGCAACACCATTCCTCTTCAAGTTGTCATTCCCAGCATAGTAGACTATATGATTGTCCAATTCAAAATGGCCAATACCAGTCCCTTTCAGCTTACTAATACCTAGGATATCGATGTTTATGTGTTCTATTTCATTTTTGATCATTTCTAATTTTCCTAGATTCATACTTCGTACATTCCAGGTTCCGATTATTAATGGATGTTCACAGCTGTTTCTTCTCATTTTGAGTCATGCGACATCAGCAAATGAAGGTCCTGGAAGCTTTACTCCATCCATGTCGTTAAGGTTGAATCTACTTAGAGGAGGCAACTCTTCCCCAGTCATCTTTTGAGCGCCTTCCAACCTGGGAGCCTCATCTTCCAGCACTATATCAGACAATGTTCTGCTGCTATTCATAAGGTTTTCACTGGCTAATGCTTTTCAGAGTAGACTGCCGGGTCCTTCTTCCTAGTCTGTCTTAGTCTGGAAGCTCAGCTGAAACCTGTCCTCCATGGGTGACCCTGCTGGTATCTGAATACCGGTGGCATAGCTTCCAGCATCACAGCAACACACAAGCCCCCACAGTTACGACAAACTGACAGACATGTGGGGGAAATTAAAATATACTTCTATTATATCTACCAAGAGGACTAAACTGGGATTGTTAAAATTCCATATTACGGTGACTACCCCCTCACAAGGTCATTTCTGTTAAAATGATTCTCGTTTCTCACTTTTCACTCAGGTCTAAAACATTTTAAAGGCAAATGCATCCACAGCTGGGACTATAAGGAACCAGGAATATTCAAGGGGAAGAGAGTCCTGGTGGTCGGCTTGGGGAATTCAGGCTGTGATATTGCCACAGAACTCAGCCACACAGCAGAGAAGGTAATGCTTCCCAGGTACTGGGGAGGGGGGTGGGGAGGAAGGACTTATCTTTAAAGATCAGGAGTCATTATTATCACCTGAAAGGTGTGATGTGAAATAGGGGGAAGGGCCTCTGTGAAAACTAAGTGGCATTTCATATAGCTCAGCTTCCCTTGGCAACAAAGGAGGTTTTAAAAAGGTTGGTAGGCAAAGGTAGAACTTTGGGAAGGAGTGATGTTGTCATTTAACAAATCTTCTCCTTCAAGGCATTTGGTGTCTAACATGTGTCTGATCAACTCCCACAAAACAAGAGTGGGTTTAGGATTCAGATTGTGGCTCTTAGACGCCTGGGTGAGTCCTTCAGTCCCTCTTAGTCTCGGTTTTCTCACCAGTAAAACAGAGATAAAAATAGAGCCTACTTTTTGATCTTCTGAAGAAGTTAAATCATGGGGTCTTAAAAGCCTGTAAACGTCCATTCAGGATACTCCACTGGTCTCACCCCTTCAGAAGCAAAGAAGAATGAAAAAAACTAAAGATACAAGGGAAAGATTAGTCCAAAAGACTAATGGACCACATCTACCACGGCCTCCACCAGACCGAGACCAGTAAAACTAGATGGTGCCCAGCTACCACCACGAACTGCTCTGACAGGGATCACAATAGAGGGTCCTGAACAGAGCTGGAGAAAAATGTAGAACAAAATTCTAACTCAAAAAGAAAGATCAGACTTGCTGGCCTGACAGAGATTGGAGAAACCCTGAGAGTATGGCCCCCAGACACCCTTTCAGCTTAGTAATGAGGTCACTCCTGAGGTTCACCCTTCAGCCAAAGATTGAACAGGCCCATGGAACAAAGCAAGACTAAAGGGGCACACCAGCCCTGGGGCAGGGACTAGAAGGCAGGAGGGAACAGGAAAGCTGGTAATAGGGAACCCAGGGTTGAGAAGGGACAGTGTTGACATGTTATGGGGTTGTTAACCAATGTCATACAACAACGTGTATACTAATTGATGAGAAACTAGTTTGTTCTGTAAACCTTCATCTAAAGGCCTATAACACTGAAAAAGAGGCACAGTGTCCAGAAGTCTGGAAGCAGGAAGGAGGCCCTCTGGCTGGAACTCAGGGGTTCTGGAAAAGAATAGATGAGGAGAGGCTGTAGTGAGGACAGAGATGAGGTAACACAGGCCTTTTAGGACATGTTAAGGAGTTCTAACCAAATGTCCCCTGCCGGCTTTGGAAGATTCTTTAGGGTCCAGAGGCTTAAAGCCAGGAATCTTATCTTCAGTTGTAAAGCCTACTGATGTCATGCCATGTGTCACCAACACAGGCCGAATTATGCATGAGGAAACAGAGAGAACACTACCGAACACATGGCATAAAAATATATTTCTATCTATCTGTTTGGAGTCCCTGGGTTGTGCAAAGGTTAACGCATTCAGCCAAATACTTAGAGATCCAGTCCACCCCAGAGGTGCCTTGGAAAAAAGCCCCCATGATCTACTTCTGAAAAATCAGCCATTGCAAACCCCATGGAGCACAGTTCTACTCTGACACACGTGAGGTGTGTCAGACAGTCAGCTCGGCAACTGATCTGGTTTTTATCTATCTGTTCAAAGCACTAGACTGGGCAATGTGGAGGAATACAAACAAGTTACTTTGTGGCTTCTCTCCTCAAGGAGATTAAAATCCCATTGGGAAAATAATACATGGACATAAGCTAAACCTAACCTCCAAGGTTAAATAGAAAGCAATGCAAGAGTATGCACGAGAGCTACCACTAGCATAAAGGATAAACGAGTGATTCAGACGTACTGTGATTTCAGAACTATAGGCCGTGGCGTAGTGGTTAAGTGCTACAGCTGCTAACCAAAGGGTCAGCAGTTCGAATCCGCCAGGCACTCCTTGGAAACTCTATGGGGCAGTTCTACTCTGTCCTATTGGGTCACTATGAGTCAGAATTGACTCGACGGCACTGGGTTTGGTTTTTTTTGGTTTAGCCGGGGAGGCCTCCTGAAGGAAGTATGCCTGAATCAGCCCTGAAATAATAAATATAAATCATAGGTGGAAGAGGTGGTAGAGGGTGTTCCAGGCAGGGCGGACAACAGGAGCAAAGTTTCGGAGACAGAAATGTGTACTGCATACTTAACTGTTAAAGCTTTGTTTTCCTGGAATGGAGGCTCTTAATAATAATGCCTTTCATTTTCAGAATCCATTATGGTACTCAAGAACCTTCACTTAAATTAGCTACTTTGATTGTGGGAAGAAAGCAGTCCAGGCTTTATTATGCCCATTTTACAGAAAAGAATACGGAGGACTAGAGATGTCAATTGTCCTCTTGAAAGTCAAGGAGGAAATTACTGTTTGAGCACCAGATGTGTTAGAGGACTATGAGTCAGGTCTTCTGATTCCAAGGAACAGAGTAGTTATGGAAACTGAGGTGGGAAAGAATGATTGGAGTCACATCATGTCAGATCTTAAGGACTTGAATGACAGGCTAAAGAATTTGGATACCTTCATAAATAATGACGAATCGTTTCCACTTCTGGAGCTAAATAAAGATATGGTGAAACCATAGTTTTAAGAGATGTGTCTGTTGGTTGTATATAGGATAAATTAGAGGGAAGAATGACTCTTAAAAATTGATCCTTCAGTCTCTTGTTATTTGACCAGGTTCCATGACAAGAAATATCTATATAAGGAACCTAATATAGTAGAAACTGTTCCTTTAAAACTGTACTGTTAGAGATTAATATAACAAAAAAGGTGACAGGAAGAAAACTGACATTTACTAAGTGCATGCTAAATGCGGGCAACACTGAGCACAGTACTCAGGTAATGACGTTGCATTAATCCTTTATAAATTCTATGTGGTTGGTATTTATTATTCCCATTTCAGGATTGTGGAAACTGAACATGACAGAATTTAAAGAAGGTTGTCCCAAATCACATCATTAGTAAGTGGTAGAGTCAGGATTTGAGCCCAAGTCTTTCTGATTCCAAATCTCTTGCCTTCTTTTGGGATGGTGGCGGGCATTTTAATTCAAATGCCATAATTTGGGATCATAATTGTTTCTTTACTGACAATATCCATCAGATAAGCATTAGGAAAAGTATGGCTAGAATTCAGTTACTGGTCATCTACCATATAAGATTTGACCAGTATCTGAAAACTTTCCTGCAACAGTATGTCAGGTTGGTTTCCCTGGGAATCTGACTCTGAGGTGCAGATTAAAGTACAGGAGGTTTATTTGGGAGTGCTCTCAGGGTCAATATCTCAGCAGGAAGGGATGGAAGCTTCCATTTTACTGGCCTCTATAATCCTGCATCCACCAGTCATCAGATGCAGAGAGCCCAAAAGGGTGCAAGACATTGGGTAAGACCACTCTCTTTAATCAAGGCAACTCCCAAGGAGGGCTGACAGCATCCAGCAACACACCCAGTCGCTGGGCTAATAGGTCCAGTCCTGAAGCGGGACCGGGCGGGGCATAACACAATATCTGCTACTAACGGTCACTACATTCATGGTTGAATTGGTGTTTTTTTAAGGTCATCATCAGCTCCAGAAGTGGTTCCTGGGTGTTAAGCAGGGTCTGGGATGACGGCTACCCATGGGACATGCTGCTTATCAGCCGATTCGAAAACTTCCTCAGGAACAACTTACCAAAACCCATCTCTGACTGGTGGTACATGAAGCAGATGAATTCAAAATTCAAGCATGAGAACTACGGCTTGATGCCTTTAAATGGGTAAAGCTGACCTCAACATTATATGCCTGTTAACTTTTGTCTCCATGTCAATACCTGAAAGAAAGCCTCCAAACAAATCCTCAGGGCATAAAGGACTACAAAATTTAGGATTTCTTTCTAATTTCACAATCCTTACCAGATTTCTCAGGAGTAATAGCAGTTAACACATTTTAAGAACTTAATACATGTCAGATCCTGTGCTAGGACCTTCACATGCATTATCTCGTTTAATCCTCCCAAAAACTCCATGAGGAAGGCTCTATTATTATCACCATTTTAGAGGAGAAAATTGAGTTTCAGTTAATGATGACCTAAATCCCACAGCCAACATGCAGAACCAGGATTCACAACAAACCCTGACCCTCTGTTAGCCACCATGCCCTACTGCCTCTGACGTAACCCCGACGTTAGGTTGAACAGAGCAGGAGTTCCTCTGTGCTGCACCCTCCAGCCCACCGAATGGAGCCCTCCCTCTGAACTGTGACCATGACGTTTGCATCTCCCCCTCACTCTCCCACAGCACCGCCCAAGGTAGTCGCATGATACAAAATTACTTTGACATGGTATTAAAAAAGCCCTGGTTGTGCACTGTCTACAGCAAAGTTAATTCACTAATTCACCAGTATTTTAGCAAGCATTTATTATATGCCAGGTCCTGTTCTAATCCATGCACAAAACAGGCAAAATCCCCTGATTTCACGGAGCTTCTGTTCCAGTAGTAGGACAAACAGTAAGCAAATGGCAGAAGACCATGTGGACATGTGTGCTAGGGAGAAAAACACAAAGCAGGGATGGGTGACGGGGAGTGCCTTCAGGATAATGTTAGAGTCCTCAGAGTAGATGGTGCTGAGGAGACGTTTAAACAAAGCCCTGAAGGAGATGAGAAAATGAGCCATGGGGAAGAATATTGCAGAGGAAACAGCCAGGGCAAAGGTGTTTGTTCAGGGGCATGACTAAACCACTCAACAACAGCAAGGGGACCTCTTGACCTGGAATAAAGAGGATGAGGGTACAGTAGTAGGAGGTAAGCCCAGGGAGGTAAGAACAGCCGAATGGGTTTGGGCCTTGTAGGCCATTGTAAGAACTCTGAATGCAATGGAAAGCTATAGCAGGCACCCAAGTAGACAGTAATGAGATCTATATTAACATTGAAAAGGTCACTCTGGCAGCTGTGGTCATCATTCAGGGTAAGAGGGTGGGCTAGGGGAGGAAGGAAAAAGACTAGTTGAAAGGCTATTGTCAAAAACCCAGATGAGAAGTGATGGTGGCTTGGACTAGGACTGTTAGCAGGCAGTGGTCAAAAGTTATCAGTTTCTGGGTGTGTTTTGAAGGTAGAACCAAACAGCATTTTCTGTTAAATTGGAAAACGGTAAGAGCAACAAAGGGGTCAAGGACTTCTTCAAGATGTTTGATCTGAGCAAGTATGCAAGCAGGAAGTAGATGTTACTGAGATAAGGAACAGTGCAGGTTTACGGGAAGAGTGAAAGTTTTGTTTTCAGACATGTTAAAGTTGAGATACCTGTTAGACATTCAGGCAGAGAAGGGAAAGGTCACAAGAAATAGAGAAGGGATCAGCAAAAGGCAACATCTTTTATTTCATAATGTTGTTTTGTGTCAGTTTTGTTCTTTGTCCACATTGGCAACATTTCATAGCACAGAAAAAAATTTTGGGTAGTTTTCTCCTTCCTGATGAATATACCTATATATCTATATAAGCTAGATGCATATCTATGCATCTATCTCTATGTGCAGATAGAGATATAGATATCGATGGACAAAAGGAAAATATCACAATCCTGGCTGTTGTCTCTGTTTTCCATACAGAACCCTGAGGAAAGAGCCTGTGTTTAATGATGAGCTCCCAGCTCGAATTCTGTGTGGCGCTGTGTCTATTAAGCCTAATGTGAAGGCATTCACAGAGACCTCGGCCATTTTTGAGGATGGGACTGTGTTTGAGGCCATCGACTGCGTCATCTTTGCAACAGGCTATAGCTATGATCACCCCTTCCTTGATGATTCCATCATCAAAAGCAGAAATAATGAGATCACCTTGTTTAAAGGCATCTTCCCTCCTCTACTAGAGAAGCCAACTATGGCAATGATTGGCTTTGTCCAGTCCTTTGGATCTGCCATCCCTACAAATGATCTGCAGTCTCGCTGGGTAGCACAAGTAATAAAGGGTGAGTAGAAAAGGAAGCTGATAGATTGGAAAGATGGATGCCAATGAGTCTTTGTGAAAAGAAGAATCCTAACTACAATGGACCAATAATTATTATGAATTGATTATAATTACATGTTTATTTTTTATATAAATTTGACCGTTTAATTATAATAATTAATAGCCCAGGAGTCCCTGGGTATCACAAATGGTTAAGTGCTCAACTACTAACCGAAAGTTTGGCAGTTCAAACCCACCCAGAGGCACCTTGGAAGACAGGCCTGGTGAAGTGTTTCTGTAAGGTCACAGCCTTGAAAACCCCATGGAGCAGTTCTACTCTACACACACAGGATCGCCATGAAGTCAGAATCGACTAGATGGTGACTAATAACAACAATCCTAGGTCCCTTCCAGTCTTGACAGTATAAGATTCATATTCTTACTACTATAATATATAAGCAATTTAAAATATATCATGTCGGATTATCATTGTAATAGTACATGGTATTATTATAGGAGCCATTTTGTGACTTATAAGTCCTTAAAAAAAGCTCATTCATTAGACTTGAGAACGCCAAAACTTCTAATCTTAAGTGCATGACAGCTTTATAAAATTATGACATAAAATTATGATTTTAAAACTCAATTGAATGACAGCACTTGAAAGGTTAAGGGAAGATGTTCCCAAGCCAATTTCAGCAACTTCAGATATCCACAGTCAAAAAAGAATTACTATTATTGGAAAGATAGTTGTTTTTGCACTACTTACTGTTTTCTCCCCTGCCATGTGTCAGACAAGGACAGATAGTGAATCATTAGAGGCAGAAAGTTTTAGGTGTGGAAAATAGTCTCTCATATACAGGAATATTGGGTTCCTATATTTTAAAAGGAGCCCTGGTGGTGCAGTGGTTAAGAGCTATGGCTGCCAACCAAAAGGTCAGCAGTTCGAATCTACCAGCCGGTCCTTGGAAACCCTATGGGGCAGTTCTACCCTATCCTATAGAGTCGCTAGGAGCTGGAATTGACTCAATGGCAACGGGTTTGGTTTTTGTTTTTTTATATTCCAAAAAGAAAACAATAAACTTGATTGGGGGCCAGGAAAGGAAGGTAAGCAGCATCCCCCAAGTGTAGGTACTAGAATCAGATTCACACTCAGATTTTAATGTAGATGTGGGCAGATGTGGGTCATAAAACCAAGCAGGACCATGATTAGAGAACAAAAGAGATACCAAAGTTTAGTGTGCAAAGTTTAGTTCAATCTGTAGGTATAAAAATCCTGGATGAGGGAGATTTAGTAGGCTTACTTCCTTTTGAAGCAATGTTCTAAGTCTTCCAGCCTTTCCCTGACTCGCTGGGGAGGTAAAAGGCTCTTCTTATTCAGGAGCCTGGAATCTGCCACTATGTATCTTGGGCCATCTCTTCCCGGCAGACTGATACCCACTTCATCATAGTCCTGCACATCAGTGATGTCCCTGAATCTCCTTTACTTTTCCCAGCCCAGGCAGAGATGCATTGCAGAATGATATTGCTTTAGGGAGGCCGCAGCCAGGCAGGTGATGGTATGAAATTCCACTCAGAAAGAAGAGAGCATGAGGTTCAGGCCTGGAGAGACTGGCACTGAAGGTGGGACTTTTACTCTCTGTGAGGACACGAGTTATGATCTGGGCTCTGAAGAAAGGAGACAAGGCAGAGATCCAATTGATAGGCACTGAGGTACAAAGCAAAGACTCCATCTTAGGGGAAGTGGGAGCTAAAGGAAACAATCCAGCTCGGGGGAACCAGAGTACCAGGACAGAGGGGCCAGTTACAAGCAACCCATTGGCAGTAGCTGGTGGGTTACCGAGTCCAACCTCTTTCTTCTCTGTGTGTCTCTCTCTTCTCCTGCCTAAGCATAGAACGGGCTACAAGGTCTAGAATAAGGGCAGACTAACAAAGGCCACTCAAGACTCAGCTAGTAATGATTGCTGGGACGGGAAATTCAGCAAGTTACACAGCTCTTAAGAAATCAGAGCTGAGTCAGCAGTTCTAGTCTTGTTCAAGGTGGTCCCAAGATTGCAAAAAACAAAACAAAGCAAAAGAAAAAAACCTACATTTGAAGTATCTTTGGACTTTCAGATTGGGCTCAAAGGCATGTTTTGGTCATGGTTTCAGAGAACTCTGCCTGAATGAGTCTAAAATCCTGGAGCAGTCCCAACTCAGATATAGAATCCTGGGGCACCCCATGTCCTTGACTTGTGGACGGTCCATACCTCAGTCTCATCCATAATTGTTGGGTCCAGAGAGAGACTTGGGGCTTCACTAAATTCTCTTATCTACTGGAAATTCCCTTTTCTGGCAAAGCAGGCTTATTTCTTATGAAGGTTTTTTTTTTTCCTTAAATCTTAAAAAAGAGATGCTTATTTCCCTGTGCTTAGTTAATATTTATTAGATAATACTATTTAAAAGATTACTAAGAAATTAGAATATAATCCTGGAAACAGATTTTAAACATCTGGTAAGTGTTTAGGGTAACAGTTTTTAATTATTGTGACAGGTATTGGTTCTGAGAAGACTAGGAATGAATTATATACTTGTCCACAAATGGTCACCAGTTCATTTGTTTGAGATTTTATTTTGCTGGACAGTGACAAAAAATTGGAATTACTACTGTCACAATTTCTTATCAAATAGGAGAAATTGCAGACTGGCCCTATGCCAAACTTATTTAACTATTATCTTTTTTAGGAACTTGCACTTTGCCTTCTGTGGAAGACATGATGAGTGACATTGATGAGACAATACGGAAAAGGCTCGAATGGTAAGAGTACCTATTATAAAGGGGATCTAGGATTCCCATAAAGGAGTCAAATCTGTGAATGCTTGGAACCGCTTCTGTCTTCAGTGACCCTGAGTGAGGTCATTATGGTGCCCAGCTATAAGCTGAATTCATTCATCCAAAAAATACTTATTGAGGATCTACTTTGCACGTGACACTGTCTTAAATCCTGTTATGTGCAAGACACAGTGGACAGTAGAAGTAAGAACCTACATTATACTGTCAGCCCTCCATGGCTCCTGCCAAACATCACAGAAAGGAGACCTGGAAACGGTTAGAACTTAGAGGAGTTTTGGGACCGCATGGATGCAGACTTCTATTCACTAGTCCATAACTCCTATAAGATGTACAGGCGAGCCTCAAACAGGTGCCTCTAATGACAATGACTCAGCAAAATGAGGATGAGGCACTGATTAGCTCAGTGACCATGAACGATTAGCTTCACTTGAGCAAGAAGCAATGTCCCCATTTGTAAATGGGAATAAACATGCCTTCTTCAGCTGCCGGGCAGAGGTGAGGAATGTCCAGATGAGATCAATATGAAAATCCTTCGAAAAAACTACAAAGTTTTTTCAAAGAAATATCATTATTAACACAAGGGCTTGACATTAATTCCAGTTTACACACTGGTGAAAAGGTGTGAGGCCTTTTCCTTACCCTTGTTTCTACACAGAGGTTGGATATTCATGCTGTTGTTTCCTCTCCTCCCTCTAGGTTTGGCAAAAGTGAGACCATACAAACGGATTATATTACTTATATGGATGAACTTGCCTCTTTCATTGGGGCAAAGCCCAGCATCCTATGGCTTTTTCTCACAGATCCCAAATTAGCCTTGAAAGTTTTCTTTGGCCCGTGCAGCCCATACCAGTTTAGGCTGGTGGGCCCAGGGAAGTGGCCAGGAGCCAGAAAAGCCATCCTGACCCAGTGGGACCGGGCAGTAAAACCCATGAAGACACGAGTTGTTGGGAGTCCTCAGAAGCCTCACTTGTTTTTCCCTTTTCTCAAGCTCCTTGCTATTCCTGTTCTGTTCATTGCTGTTTGGCTTATGCTGACTTAATCATTATTCTCTCTGGGATTTTTAAAGTTAATGACAATACCTGGGCAGGACTTTGCTGTTTAAAAATTAAAAATTTTTCATACCTCCTATTTTACTATCGGAAACCCTAGTGGCAGAGTGGTTAAGAGTTCGGCTGCTAATCAAAAGGTCAGCGGTAAGAATCCACTAGATGCTCCCTGGGAACCCTGCGGGGCAGGTCTACTCTGTCCTGTGGGGTCACGATGAGTCAGAATGGACTTGATGGCAATGGGTTCAGTTTTTTGAGGCTTTTTACTTTCCTATTCACCTTTCTTTATCAGCACTGTGTAGGCATTACTCAGTAAAACTGCTATTTCTAGGCTTTTAGATAAGCCATTAATCATTTCTTGCTAGTCCCACCATCATTTCATAATCAGAATTGTGGCCCTGTGCCAGATTTCCGTAACTATTATTTCAATATGCCAACCTAAATCATCTCCCTCAAATATTTGTCAGGACTTTCTCCTTTAAACAATGTTTAAAATATGTACTTAATATCTGAAGAAAAGCAAATTAAGCAGACTGGTTATATACATGATACTCTCAAGCTACCTCTGCAAACTGTTTTCAGAGTCAAGGAGAGAGTTAGGCTCCTACATCTCTGCCCGTGTCATGCAGCATCTTCCTGGCGAGACTTCCTATCCCCTGGCCCAGAGGCACAGCGTGAAGACTTAATTTGTATAAAGAACCTCAAAGCACAGGTATTGACAGTGCAAAAGTAACTTCTTTTGTTTGTATTTTCAATTAGAAAAACAAACTTTACAACACATTGACACAAAATAATGATAATAAGAAGAAATGCCTCCACATATTAGCTGAATGGAAAGTCTTATTTTAAAAAATCAAGCATTTAGCAAAAGCTGTGCTCAAAGTCAAATACTGACCTTACAGGATGAACTTCTGGGGTACCGGAAGAAATTTGAAATTTTACTTTTAGAAACGAGTATTATTGCATTCATAAAATACACTAAGAATAAGCAGGAGAATAAATTAAAATTTTGATAGACGAACTTTTAAAGCGTGACACGGTAGAGCAGATAAAATACCACAAACTGTATCGAGGACTCTGCTGGTTGTTATACTATGTACACATTTCTTACGACAACTTCACTTTAACTGAGGTCAGGGAAGAACAAAATATTTGGGAGATGAGAAACCACATTTTTTCTAATACTTCCTTCTTTTCTATTTTTTTCTCTTTATATTTTTGTTTTCTCTGAAACTAAGATTTATGATGTTTGAGCTTGTATGTGATCCTAAAATGTTCCCTTTTCCTAATAGTTTTAGGTAGCAAAATACCAGTCTGCTTTAAGGTCTCCTCACAAAATGTGAAATATTCCCCAAAAGAGCTTTTTTGAAAATCTTGTGGCCTAAATGGAATCAAGTAACTAAAAATTAAACATAGCCTGTAAAATTTGTTTTGTTTAATGTTATAAATGGTAGCACACAAAATAATTTGAAGATTAAAACTGCTATAATCCAATGTCTATTACTCTTCCTTTTATGATTAAATTTTTATAAGCATCAATTTGCTCATAAAGGATAAAATATTCTTCCTAAACTATTCTAGCTAAGACACACTGTCTATTACTCTTCCTTTTATGATTAAATTTTTATAAGCATCAATTTGCTCATAAAGGATAAAATATTCTTCCTAAACTATTCTAGCTAAGACACACTCTTAATAGCCCTATTAAAATCAATCTATTTTCATTACTTATTGAACCAATGCCAAGGTCTTAATATTTACTTTTGAGTATAACATTAATGAATTTTATAATCATTCATTTTTGCACATTACACTCTGAAAAAAGTATATATACATGCATCTCAACGGACTTACACCATTTGAATATGTGAAGCACAAAAGATTTTCTTTTACTCCCAGTTTTTCATCTAGGAAGTCTTACCAGCATTTAAAGTGAATCGTGCTGTAGTTAGGCGTTTGGCTGCTAACCAAAAGGTCAGCAGTTTGAATCCACCAGGCACCCTTTGGAAACCCCATGGGCAGTTCTACTCTGTCCTACAGGGTCGTTATGAGTCGCAATCAACCCGACGGCAACAGGTTTGGTTCTTACTGTTTTGTTGTTGTTGCTCCTGTTAAAAGGAGCCCTGGTGATGCAACATTAAGTGCTCAGCTGCTAACCAAAAGGTAGGCGATTTGAACCCACCCAGCGGCTCTGCAGAGGAAAGCCCTGACGACCTGCTCCCATAATCCAGCCTAGGAAACCCTACCGGGCAGTTCTATTCCGTCACATGGAGTCGCTATGGGCCGAAGTCAACTTGAAGGCACTTAACAACAACATTCTTGTTAAAACTGAAGGTTGTGCAGCCGCAGTTAAATGTTCCAGACACAAAGCATTAAGTGTAAGGTTACAGATGGCCAAATACCTCCTCTGGGGTCCCTGGGCAGTGTAAATTGTTAATGTGCTCACTGCTAACCAAAAGTAGGTTCAAGGCCATCCAGACAGGTCTCGGAATAAAGGACTGGTGATCTGCTTCCAAAAAATCAAGGACTAAAAGCCCTACGTGGCAGGCTTCTACTCTGACACACAGGGAATTGTCATGAGTCAGAGTCGACGGGACAGCAGCTGGTCTAACCCTAGAGCAGTGGGGATCACGGAAGCCGAATGACTGTGGTCTACATTAGGTAGCAGAGAAAACTCACTGGAGCCACTAGCCACCAGAGGGTCTGAGCAGCCGTGCTTTGACAAATGCCTAGAGCCCTTGATGCCTGAGAGTCAGGAGATGGAATGGAAAACCATCTGCTTTTAATTCAGTTAAAAGGTGGACATCCTTATTACTACCTTCTCATATATGTATATTGGGGTCCTCAAAGAAGGAGTTCTGCAAAGGCGTGTGTATTTGCCACCACTCATCTGCCAGCTTGCCATATGTGGTGGCTTGCCTGTTGCTGTGATGCTGGAAGCTGACACCAGTATTTCAAATACCAGCAGGGTTACCCATGATGGACAAGTTTCAGCAGAGCTTCCAGACAAAGATGGACTAGGAAAAAGCACCTGGCAGTTTACTTCTGAAAAAATTAGCCAGTGAAAACCTTAGGAATGGCAGTGGAGCACTGTCTGATATAGTGTCTGAAGCCCATGTGGTAAGGACAGACATCAACAAGTGTGTGTTCGCATTACTCGTTTTAAGGTAGCTCATACCTGTAAGTGCTAAATAGTTGTTATCCTTAGCTATTCCTTCCTGTCTCTTCAGAGAAATATTCTATGTGATTCTCTGTGCCTGTGCACTGTTGTTGTTGCTGCTGTTGGGTGCTTTTGAGTCTGTTTTCAACTCTTAACAACCCCGTGTGAGAGAGTAGGGTTTTCTAGGCTGTAAACTTTCTGGGAGCAGGGCTTTCTCCCATGGAGTCATGAGGTGAATTTGAACTGTCAACCTTTTAGGTAGCAGCTGAGTGTTTAACTTTTGCACTACGGGGCTCCTATGCCTGGGCATTACTGTGCTATCAACTGAAGATCGTCTTGCCTTTGTTTAAAACAAGAGCCAGGTAGCTGTTGTTCTCAGCAACAATTGTGCCAACACTACATGGATGGTGTTTTGCTAATACGTTCTCTTTGCCAACATCTCAGATAAGTTCCCCAAATATTGAGAGCCCATTATGACCAAATTGGCAGGTATGCTAGATTTAAGGATGAAAAAGCTGATACAAATGGTTCCTGTCTTCGGTCAGTTATTCTCTGGGGTATAACAGAGAATTAAAACCTCCTAACACCACTTACAGCAACCAAGACCACTTTTATAGAAAAATCCAGTCTCTGCTCTCAGCTGTCCAGGATTTTCAGAAATTGCCAGTAACTGCTGTAGTGTTGAAACTGAGAAAAACCCCTTGAGGTAGCTCTTATCACTTCTTAGAGATCAAGAGAGGCCTAAGAAACTTCCACTTTTTTCTCATTATCTTTTTTAAATGAGGAAATACTAGAAAAAATTATTAAAATTGTAGATTTTTTTAAACATTTATATAAGACAAATTAAAACTTTAAAACAAGAGAATACAGTGTAATATTGCATAGATATTCACAAGATAGTAACAGGTTTTCTGACAAAAATACTGTTATTGTTGTTAGGTGCCTTCGAGTTGGTTCCAACTCATAGCAATCCCATGTACAACAGAACGAAACACTGCCCGGTCCCGAGCCATCCTCACAATCATTGCTATGTTTGAACCCTTTGTTGCAACTGCTGTGTCCATCCATCTTATTAAGGGTCTTCCTCTTTTTCGCTGACCCTCTGCTTTACTGAGCATGATGTCTTTCTCCGTGTCCCCCCGATAACATATCCAAAGTACATGAGACGAAGTCTCACCATTCTCACTTCTAAGGAGCATTCTGGCTGTACTTCTTTCAAGACAAATTTGTTCATTCTCCTGGCCAAATTCACAGCTGTCGAGTTGATTTCAACTTGTTATGACCCTGTAGGGCAAAGCAGAACTGCCCCATAGGGTTTCCAAGGAGCAGCTGGTGGATTTGAACTGCCAACATTTTGGTTAGCAGCCAAGGTCTTAACCACTGCAGTCTATAGTATATTCAGTATTTTTCACCAACACCATAATTCAAATTCTTCTTCCGTCTTCCTTATTCATTGTCAAGCTTTTGCATGCATATGAAAAAAAAATGCATATGAGGCAGTTGAAAATACCATGACTTGGGTCAGGTGCACCTTAGTCCTCAAAGTGACATCTTTGCTCTTTAACACTTTAAAGAGGTCTTTTGCAGCAAATTTGCCCAATGCAATGCATCATTTGGTTTCTTGACTGCTGCTTCCATGGGCATTGATTGTGGATCCAAGTAAAATTAAATACTTGGCACTTTCAACCTTTTCTTCATTTATCATGATGGTGCTTACTGGTCCGGTTGTGAGGATTTTTTATTTCCTTATGTAGAGGTGTAATCCATACTGAAGTCTGCCCTCTTTCATCTTCATCAGTGAGTGCTTCAAGCTCTCATATTCAGAAGCAAAGCTGTGTTATCTGAATATCACAGGTTGTTAATGAGTCTTCTTCTAATCCTGATGCCACATTCTTCATATAGTCCCATTTCTCAGACTATTTGCTCAGCATGCAGAATGAATAAGCATGGCGAAAGAATACTATCCTGACACACATTTTCCCTGATTCTAAGCCATGCAGTATCCCCTCATTCTGTTCAAACAACTGCCTGTTGGTCTATGGAAGATTCTGCATGAGCACAATCTGAGTGTTCTGGAATTCCCTTCCCATTTTTCATCCCTTCAATGTACTGCTGCAACCATTTTTTGAATTATCTTCAGCAAAATTTTACTTGGGAGTAATATTTATGACATTGTTCAATAATTTCCTCATTCTGTTAGATCACCTTTCTTTGGATGAGCACTTATGTGGATCTCTTCCAGTCAGTTGGCCAGGTAGTTATCTTCCAAATTTCTTGGCAGAGACAAGTGAGCATTTCTAGTGTTGCGTCTGTTTGTTGAAACATCTCAGTTGGTGTTCCATCAATTCCTGGAGCCTTGTTTTTTGCCAATGCCTTCAGTGCAGCTTGGACTTCTTCCTTCGTACTATCAGTTCTTGATCATATGCTCCCTCCTGAAATGGCTGAATGCGAACCAGTTCTTTCTGGTAGACTGACTCTGCGTAGTTCTTATATCTTCCTTTGATGCTTCTTGCATTGTTTATTATTTTGCCCATAGACTCCTTTAATGATGCAACTCACAGCTTGAATTTTTTCTTCAGTTCTTTCAGGTTGAAAAATGCCATTTCATCATAATACTTTACTTTCCCTTCTCCATCTACCCTTTGAAATCTTCTGTTTAGCTCTTTTACTTCATCATTTCTTTCTTTTGCTTTAGCTACTCAACATTCAAGAGCAAATTTGAGTCTCTTCTGACATCCATTTTGGTGTTTTTTTTTTTTTTCCTTTCTTTTTGGTCTTTTTAATGACGTTTTACTTACTTCATGTATAATGTCCTTAATGCCATCCCACAACTCGTCTGGTCTTATAATTGTTCTTTTTGACACCGAATGTGACACCACTCCTCTTCAGTTAGTGTTCAATGCACCAAACCTATTCTTGAGATGGTCTCTAAATTCAGGTGGGATATACTCAAGATCATACTTTGGCTTTCATGGATTTGTTTTAATTTTCTTCATCTTCAACGTGAGTTTGTATATGAGCAATTGATGGTATGTTCTGCAGTTGGGCCCTGGCCTTGTTCTGACTGATGATATTGAGCTTTTCCATAGTCTCTTTCCACAAATGTAGACAATTTTACTCCTATGTACTCCATCCAGCAAGGTCCAAGTATATGTTGTTTATGTTATTGAGAAGGGTATTTTTGATGTAATTGATTTTGCAAAATTCTGTGTTGCAATCCCTAGCATTGTTCCTATCACCAAGGCCATATTTTCCAACTACCAACTTTTTCCAACTTTTGCATTCCCATCACCAGTAATTACCAATGCATATTGATTGCATGTTTGATCAATTTCAGACTGCAGAAGTTGATTTAAAAAATCTTCAATTTCTTCATCTTTCACCTTAGTGATTGATGCAAAATCTTGAATAATAGTCACGTTAACTGGTCTTCCTTGTCCTATCACTGACAGAGTTGTACTTCAGGATACATCCAAAATGTCTTTTTCATGACGCCATTCCTCTTCAAGTTATCATTTCTGCCATAGTAAACCATATGATTGTCCAATTCAAAATGGCTAATACCAGTCCATTTCACCTCACTAATGCCTAAAAATCAATGACTATTTTTTTCCATTTCATTTTTGATGATTTCCAATTTTCTAAGATTCATACTTCATACATTCCACATTCTGATTACTAATGGATATTAGTAGATGTTTCTTCTCATTTTGAGTTGTGCCATATCAGCAAATGAAGGTCCCAAAAGCTTGACTTCAACCATGTCATTATGGTTGACTCTACTTTGAGAAGGCAGCTCTTCCCCAGTAGTATTTTGAGTGCCTTCCAACCTGTGGGGCTCATCTTCCAGTACTGTAACAGGGAATGTTCTGCTATTAGCAGACACCCATGGGCTGGCGGCATCCTCCTCGTCTTGCTCCCTGCACTGCTCCCCCTTAAGACTGGAGGCTTGTGCCTGCTCTGACCACCGCTGCATAGCCCTGCCCACCCAGGACCATTGGTGAGAGCTTCATACCACCTACCCAGTGACCAATGACCCAGACACCCTCACCCTGACCCCCCAGGAATAGGCAGCATGTACACACAACACCCAAACCAGCCACCAGTGAGAGGGCTTCCTACACCCACGCCCAGGCAACTGGCTGGACAGACACATGACTTCACCAGCAACACCACCTACATCCTCAGCTGCCTCTCAAGACCAGAGAACAGAAGCCCAAGGTCACACACCCATCTGCTGCCCCACCCACCCAGAAACAGGTGGCAAGGGCTCCAGTGAGGCCAGACTAGTGACCAGAGTAGCACATATGTCCTATCCACTCAGAAAAATCAAAATGCA
Source organism: Loxodonta africana (assembly GCF_030014295.1). Taxonomy (NCBI): domain Eukaryota; kingdom Metazoa; phylum Chordata; class Mammalia; order Proboscidea; family Elephantidae; genus Loxodonta; species Loxodonta africana. The sequence goes on along the minus strand of NC_087344.1, from coordinate 208,548,783 downwards.
TCAAACATACAATTAATAAATATAATAACACCTTACTGCCTCAGAGACAACAGATAATATTAAATCACATAAAGAAACAGGAGAAGATGGCCCCAGAAAGTGGCCAAAATAATGAGCAGAAAAACTTCCAGAGGAAGAAATGGTAATGGAACTACCTGATAAGGAATTCAATATAAAGGGTTCTTCAAGAAATCAAGGAAAACACAGACAAAATCAAGGAAAATACAAACAAAGCAGTAGAATAATTCAAGGAAACAATACAAGAACAAAACAACAAAATAAATAGACAATTAGAAACCATACAAAAACAGCAACTAGAAATCCAAAAGATTAACAGTAAACTTGAGAAATAAACAACTCAATAGAAGGCTATAGGAGGAGAATTGAATCAGTAGAAGGCAGAATCAATGAAATAGAGGACAAATCCCTTGACACCAATTTGTTTGAGGAAAAAAAAATCAGAAAAAAGAATGAAGAAAGCCTAAGAGTTATGTGGGACACTATCAAGAGGGAAATTTTACTCATGATTGGAATTACAGAACAGATAGAGGCAAAAAAAAAAAAAAAAAACAGAACTATCAAAGATTTGGTGGCAGAAAACTTTCATAATATCATGAAAGACAAGAAGATATTCAAGAAGTTCAATGAACCCCAAACAGGATAGATCCCAAAAGAAAGTCACCAAGACATAATATAATCAAACTCATCAAAACCAAAGACAAAGAAAGAATCCTGACAGCAGCTAGGGAAAGACAAAAAGTCACCTACAAAGGTGAACCAATAAGACTAAGCTCTGATTACTCAGAAAAACCATGCAGGCAAGAAGGCAATGGGATAACATATATAAAACCTTGAAAGAAAAAAAAATTGTCAACCAAAAATTAGACATCGAGCAAAATTTTCTTTCAAATATGATGGCAAAATTAAAACATTTGCAGTTAAACAGAAATTAAAAGGAATTTGTAAAAGCCAGGCCAATCTTACAAAAATATTAAGGGGAGGCCTTCAGTCACAGAAGTGACAGCATCAGACAACCTGAGATTAGTACACCTACAGCATCAGCCAGATACCAGCCCAGATTAAGGATTCTTAAAAATAAAACAAAGATGCAGAAACATTAATCTGTAAATAATGATATCATAGAAACAAAAAGGGGGAATAATGGTGTACTTATCAAACTTGCATATGCAGAGGAAGTCAAAGTGAAATAAAGGAATAAAAGATAGCTTTAAACTTAGGAAGATATAGGGAAATTTCAGGGTTACCACCAAGAAAGTTAACAAACCTACTCATCAAAATAAAAAAGAAGAAAGACACAAAAACTCAGTAAACACAAAATCAACAAAGAAAGAAAAGAAAATCCATGAATAAAAGAACTCAGCATAGAAAACTAGGTGGAATAAAGAAACTGTCAACATCATGAAAAAGCACAACAAAATGACAGCAGTAAACTCATATCTATCGATAATCACACTGAATGTAAATGACTTAAATGCACCAGTAAAGAGACAGAGAGTGGCAGAATGAACCAAAAAAAGAAACCTCATCAATATGCTGTACAATATACAAGTGAAACACCTTAGACACAAAGACATAAATAAAGATCAAAGGATGGAAAAAATATATCAAGCAAATAATAACAAAAATAGCAGGAATGGCAATATTAATCTCTGATAAAATAGACTTTCAGGCAAAATCCACCATAAAACATACAGAAGGACATTATATAATGATTAAAGGGTCAATCCACCAGGAGGATAAAGTTATAATAAATACATATGCACCCAATGACAGGCCTCCAAAACACATAAAATCTAACAGCATTGAAAAGAGAAATAAGACCATTCCACAATAATAGTAAGAGACTTCAACACACCACTTTCAGTGAAAGACAGAACAACTAGGAAGAAACTCTACAAAGATACAGAAGACCTAAATGCCACAATCAACCAACTGGACCTCATAGATACATACAGAACACTCCAACCAACAGCAGTAAAGTATATGTTCTTTTCCAATACACATGGATCACTCTCCAAAACAGACCACATTTTAGGCCACAACACAAACATCAATAAATTCAAAACATTGAAATAATACACAGCATTTTCTCTGATCACAACGCCATAAAAGTAGAAATCAATAATGGGAAGACCAAGGAAAAAAATCAAATACATGGAAACCGAATAACACTTTGCTTAAAAACAACTGTGTAGTAGAAGAAATCAAAGATGAAATAAAATAATTCCCACAATCAAACTAGAATGAAAACAACATACCCAAACCTTTGGGACATAGCCAAAGCAGTGCTCAGCAGTCAATTTATAGCAATGAATGCATACGCAAAGAAGAAAGGGCCAAAATCAAAATATTAACCCTACAACTTAAACAAATAGAAAGAGAGCAGCAAAAGAAGCCCATAGTCACCAGAAGAAAGGAAATAATAAAGATTAGAGCAGAAATAAATGAAACAGGAAAACCATAGAAAGAATCGATAAGACCAGAAGTTGGTTCTTTGAAAGGATCAATAAAATCAACAAACCACAGGCCAAATTGACAAAAGGAAAGCAGGAGAAGAAGCAAATAACTCAAATAAGAAATGAGATGGTGACATTACAACAGAACTGCAGTGTGATGAATTACTTAATATGGCCCTTCTAGCTATAGACTTTGTAACTCCCGCTGTGATGGTTAAGATTGTGTGTCAATTTGTCTGGGCCATGATCCTCAGTGTTTTGGCAGTCGTATAATGCTGTGATTACTTCCCTGTTGAGATTTGATAGGTAATCACCACTATGATGGGATCCGCTGTGAGTAGCCAATCAGTTGAAAGAAAGTTTCCTTGGGTGTGTGGCCTGCATTATGGCAAGGCTTGGGAGCTTTTTGCTCAGGCTAGATCCTGCAGCTGGCTCCTGTTCATCTGACCTCCAGTTGTTGGGACTTGAGCTGGCAGCTTACCTGCGGTCTTGCCTGATGATTTGGGATTCATCGATCTTGGCAGCCTGTGAGCAAGAGCCCTGCTCTCTGACCTGCCATTCTTGTGGTCCCCAGCCCCTGTGGCTACGTGAATCAGGAGAAGCCTCTATCCTGCCCCACGGACTTGGGGCATTCCAGCCTCTACAACCGCATGAGCCATTTCCATAATATAAATCTCTCTCTATATATATTTATACTCTTTACTGATTTTGCTTCTCTAGAGAATCCAGCCTAAGACATCCACCAAATGACTAGGTGGGACTATGCAAATGAGGTGCTTGTGGCCCACCAAAGGGATTGGATAACTTGTTAATAATGTAAATAAAGTGCATGGCACTCTTGTTTGAGTGGGATCATGCAAATAAGGTGTATGAAACCCTAACTAGGGGATTGGTCAGTTTTGTCATTCTACTAGGCTTGAAGGGAGACATGGAGAGATGGAGAAAGGAGCTATAACATGCAAGACAGAGAGAAGAGCAAAGTCAGCAGAACCAGGACAGAGAGGGAGAGCTGTAAGACCGGACACGGCAAGAAGCAGCAGCAAAGAAACAGCGGCAGCAGAATAAGGAGACAGGAAGGAGAGAGCACATGGGACTTCCCAGCCCATGAAGCGAGAAAGCTGAGCGCCTTCAGGCACCAGGCTTACCGGTGGAGTGGGGTGGGTCTGGGCACTTAGGAGCAGAGCTAAAAGAGCTTTATAGCCCTTGTCTGAGCAAGGCAGAGGATGGGCCGAGGCACCATGAGGCCAAGGAGCCAGACAGAGGTGTATCTGTGGTCACAGATGAGAAGAGGCTGCCTGATCCAAGAACTGTATCTTAAGCGTTCTTGAACTGAATTGTAATTGTAACCTGCTATTTATGTCCCTAATAAACCCCATAATCCTGAATATTTGTGAGCTCTGTGTGACCACTGCAACAAATTATTGAACCCAGCAGAGAAATAGAGAGTGCTGTGGGAGGGATGGTTGGTGTCAGAACTGGTAAAAAGTGTTGAGGGTGGAGATATGTCTGACCTCTGCCTCATAGGAATCAGCCTTGAGCTGTTGATCTTGATTCTCCTTCCCACTTGTGAAGTTACAGCAGGTCAGATGCACCCACTAGTCTCTCTAACAAATGGTGATGACAAAACTGAATGTCTTTCTGTAGAAAAATGAAACAGGATCTTTACCTCACACTGTACACAAAAACTAACTCACAATGGATCACAGACCTGAATATAAAATCTAAAAAGATAAAGATCATGGAAGAAAAATAGAGACAATACTAGAGTCCCTCATATATGGAATAAATAGAATACCAAACATAACTAAAAATGCACCAGCATAGGATGAGCTAGTTAAATGGTATCCCCTAAAAATTTAAACACTTATGCTTACAAAAGACTTCTCCAAAACAGTGAAAAGAGACCCTACAGACTGGGGAAAAATTTTGGGCTACAACATATCTCACAAGGGTCTAAACTCTAAAAATTATAGAAAATTTCAACACCTCAACAACAGAAAGACACACAATACAATTAAAAAATGGGCAAAGTATATGAACAGACATTTCACCAAAGAAGATATTCAGGCAGCTAACAAACATACAAAGAAATGTCCACAATCATTACCAATTAAAAAAAAAAAAAAAAACTAGCGATTAAGAGACATGTAAATCAAAACTACAATGAGATACCATCTCACCTTGACAATAATAGCACTAATCAGAAAAATAGAAAATAACAGATGTTGGCAAGGTTGTGGGGAGATTGGAAATCTTATACACAGCTGGTGGGAATGTAAACTGGTACAACCACTATGGAAAATGGTACGGTGCATCCTTAAAAAGACAGAAATAGAAATACCATATGATCCAGCAATCCCACTCCTAGGTATATACCCTAAAAAAGTAAGAGCGGTGAAAAGAATGCATAGGCATACACATGTTCATTGCAGCGTTTACAACAGCAAAAAAGATGGAAACAGCCTAAATGTCTTTCAATGGATGAATGGACAAACTGTAGTACATACACAGGAGTCCTAGTGGTACTGTGGTTAAGAGCTCAGGCTGCCAACCAAAAGATCAGCAGTTCGAATCCACCAGCCACTCCTTGGAAACCCTGTGGGGCAGTTCTACTCTGTCCTGTAGTGTCATTATGAATCAGTGTCATGGATTGAATTGTGTCCCCCAAAAATATCTGTCAACTTGGCTAGGTCATGACTCCCGATATTGTATGATTGTATCACTATGATGTAATGAGATGGATTAGTGGCAGTTATATTGATGAAATCTACAAGACTGGATAGTGTCTTAGGCCAACCTCTTTTGAGATATACAAGAGAGAAGCAAGCAGAGAGACAGGGGGACCTCATACGACCAAGAAAGTAGCACCAAGAGCAGAGTGCGTCCTTTGGACCTGGAGTTCTTGTGCAAAGAAGCTCCTAGGCCAGCCTACCAGACTAAGAGTGAATAAATTTCTCTTTGTTAAAGCCATCCACTTGTGGTATTTCTGTTATAGCAGCACTAGATGTCTAAGACAGTCAGAATTGACTCGACAGCAATAGGTTGTGTGTGTTAGTACATACACAAATTAGAATACTACACAACAATAAAAAATAATGATGAATTGGAGAAACATCTCACAACATGAATGAATTTGAAGGACATTATCCTAAATGAAATAAGCCAATCAAAAAAGGACAAATATTGCATGAGATCACTATTACAAAAAAACGAGAAAAGGTTTACACCCAGTAGAAAAAACATTGTTTGATGGCTACAAGTGACGGAAGGAAGAGGAAGGGAAAATTACTAACTAGAAAAGAGACACATGCAAAAATTCGCAAAAGGAAAGGCAATACGCAATACGAGGGAAGTCGACACAGCACGTGCAAGGTAAAGGAAGACACTGAGAGGAATGCAAGAATAAAGGGCAACTACGGTAACTACTGTAACAGAGACAATCCTGCAATAATGTTTTCATTGCTAATAGGTGCCATACTGTCAGTTCTGACTCATAACAACCCTATGTGCAAGAGAAGGAAACACTGTCCAGTTCTGTGCCATCTTCACAATCATTGTTATGCCTGAGCCCATTGCTGCAGCCACTGTGTCAATCCATGTTATTGAGGGTCTTCCTCCTTTTCACTGAGCCTCTAATTTACCAAGTATGATGTCCTTCTCTAGGGATTAGTCCCCCTGATAACACGTCCAAAGTACTTGAGAAGAAGTCTCACCATCCTTGCTTCTAAGCAGCATTCCTGCTGTACTTCTTCTAAGACAGATTTATTCATTCTTCTGGAAATCCATGGTATATTCAATATCCATAGCCAACACCATAATTCAAAGGTGTTAATTCTTCTTCGGTCTTCCTTATTCATCATACAGCTTTCATACTCATATGAGGTAATTGATAATACCATGGCTTCAGTCAGGCACATCTTAGTCCTCAAACTGACATCTTTGCTTTTTAACATTTTAAAGAGGTCTTTTGCAGCAGATTCATCCAATGCAATATGTCATTTGATTTCTTGACTACTGTCTGAGTGGGCTTCCATGGGTCTTGATGAGGGACCCCCCCCAAAAAAGAAATCCTTGACAACTTCAATCTTTTCTCCATTTATCATGTTGTTGCTCATTGGTCCAGTTGTGAGGATTTTTTTTCTTTGTGTTGAGATGTAATCCATACTGAAGACTGTGGCCTTTGATATTCATCAGTAAGTGCTTCAAGTCTCTTCACATTCAGCAAGCAAGGTCATGTTATCTGCATAACCCAGGTTGTTAATGAGTCTTCCTCCAATTCTGATGCCCTGTTCTTCTTCATATAGTCTAGCTTCTCAGATTGTTTGCTCACCATACAGATTGAACAAGTATGGCAAAAGGATACAACTCTGACACACGCCATTCCTGACTTTAAACTGTGGAGTATGTTCTGTTTGAATGACTGCCTCTTGGTCAATGGACAGGTTAGTCATGAATACAATTAGGTACTCTGGAATTTCCATTCTTTGCAATGTTATCCATAATTTGTTATGGTTCACATAGTCGAATGCATAGTCAATAAAACACAGTAAAGATCTCTCTGATTTTCTCTGCTTTCAACTAAGATCCATTTGACATCAGCAATAATATCCCTTGTTCCAAATCCTCTTCTGAATCCACCTTGAACTTCTGAGGGTCCCCTGTTGATGTACTGCTGCTACTGCTTTTGAATGATTTTCAGCAAAATTTTTGCTTGTGTGTGAAACTAATGATGTTGTTCAATAATTTCTACATTCTGTTGCATGACCTCTCTTTTTGGAATGGGAACAAATATGGATCTCTTCCAGTCAGTTGGCCAAGAAGGTATCTTCCAAATTTCTTGACATCGACAACTTTGCACTTCCAGCACTGCATCCATTTGTTGAAATATTTCAATTTGTAGCCCATAAATTCCTGGTGCCCTATTTTTTGCCATTCCTTTCAGTGCAGCTTGGATTTCTTCCTTCAGTATCATCAGTTTTTGGTCATATGTTACCTCCTAAAATGGTTAAACATTGACCAATTCTTTTTGGTACAGTGACTCTGTATTCCTTCCATCTTCTTTTGATGCTTCCTGTGTCATTTAATAGTATTAACCAACCATAATTTAAGAATGGAAACGTATGTAGATAAAAGAAAGTGTGTGGCTGGGTGTAAGGGAGCACACCCTCCTGCAAATATAGGTTTGGTTGTGGATTTCTATATACATAATTAATATAGACAATAGATCACAGAAGGGACACAGTCATGGGAACTTCTTAGCCATAACCAAATACCTCATGGGATGAAGTTCCTAGGCTTGAAGGCAGAGGACCATAGACTTGGGGGACATCTACATTAATTGGCACAACATAGTTCATATAGACAATGTTCTGCATCCTGTTTTGGTGGGTAGCATCTGGGGTCTTAAAAGCCTGAAAACAGTCATCTAAGATACAGTTATTCATCTCTTCCATCTGCAGCAAAGGAGAGTGAAGAAAACCAAGGACTCAAGGGAGCAATAAGCCCAAAGGACTAATGGACCACATGAACCACAGCCTACACGGTCCCAAGACCGGAAGAACTAGGTGGTGCTCAGCTACCACTACCACCGCTCTGACTGGGATCACAACAGAGGGTCCAAGACAGAGCGGGAGAAATTGTAGAACAAAACATCAAATTCACAAAAAAGACCAGACCTACTGGTCTGACAGAGACTGAAGGAACCCCCAAGACTATGGCCCTAAGATATTCTTCTCGTCAGGAACCGAAGCCACTCCCACAGTCTACCTTTCAGCCAAACACTAGACAGACCCATAAAATAAAAAGTAACACCTGAGAGGAATATGTTCCCTAGATCAATTATACAAGATCAAAAGGACAACATTTGTCCAAAAGCAAAGATAAGAAGGCAAGAAAGGGTAGAAAATCTGGACAAAAGAAAATGGGGAACCCAGGGCAGAAATGGGGAGAGTGCTGACAGGTTGTGGGGAATGCAACCAATGTCGTAGAACATTTTATGTACAAACTATTGAATGGGAAATGAATTTGTTCTGTAAACTTTCACACAAATCATAATCTAAAAATCAATCAATCAATAAAGTCCTGCGGTTTTCAGGTTAAAAAGAAAAAAGTCCAATTGCTAGAAAAGGACATCATGTTTGGTAAAGTATCGGGTCAGTGAAAACTGGGGGCACCCTTAATGAGATGGATTGACACAATAGCCACAAGAACAGATTTAAACAAAACAATCCTTGTGAAAATCACACAGGGTCGGACAATGTTTTTCTGTTATCCATGAGGTCACCAGGAGTCAGAGCCAACTCAATGGCAACTAACAACAACAACGTGTTTCTTCTACTTTCACATTAATCTCAGTAAAGGACCTGTAATTCATTCCCACTAAGGAATGACTGAGAACAGTTACAACGCCGTTTCTCCTGAGGGGAGTACATTTCAATACCTCATTTAGGTGACTGGTACTGTAATTCTTGATATAAAGGAAGATAGGATCTCGACTTCATGCTGGTATGGGAGGGAGCAAAGCCCAAAAATCATTCAGGCCACCAATGTAAACTACCTGCTCATTCCAGGGACAGTTCTATAGAGAAGTGGCCAGTGGTCAAAATTCCAGCATTCAACTTGGAATTCAGTTTATAGCAGATATCCAAAAGAAGGACAAATGTGAATTTCTAGGTGTTAGCAACAATCATGTGTCATCAAGTCGATTGTGACTTATGGTGACCCCACGTGTGTCAGAGCAGAACTGTGCTCTGTTCCTGGGTGGTGCAAATGTTTAAGTGCTCTACTACTGGCCTAAAGGTTGGCAGTTTGAACCCACCCAGAGGTGCCTCGAAGACAGACCTAACGATCTGCTTCTGAAAGGTCACAGCCTTGAAAACCCTATAGAGCAGTTCTACTCTGCACACATGGGGTCACCATGAGTTGGACAAGCAACAATCAAAGTCTTGCAGATGGTTTCAGAAGAACAGTGCGACTCTAGATCACCGACCTATCTGAGTAAGGCTCCAGTCAGAAGCAAATGACATGAAAAAGAGATCCAGATCCTAATTAGAGAGTAGTAGATACTACTAAAATTCACGCAAGATACCAGAGTCCCAATTAGGTAGCCTGGAGTCAAAATAGGACTCCAGTTCTCACTTAAAAAAAAAAAAAAACAGGTTAAAAGTCCAATAATGGAGAATGAGGGGTTAGTCCAGCGCCCTCCAAGAAGCAAATGTCAAAAAAGGACCAAACATGCAAGGATTTTTTTAGGGGAACATCTATGAGAGATAATAGGGAGGTAGCTGGAAAAGACTGGGAGAGCTTTTAGACAGAGATGAAAGTCAGATCCCAATCAAAGTAGAGACGGGAGGGTGATGAAGGGGAAGAATCCAAGACTGATGAGTAGTCCAAGAAAGTTTTGGCAATGCTATAGGAGAGTTCTTGAGGCAAAGACAGGCATCGAATGAGTCCTGTGTCTCCCAGGAATAAATCTGTACACTCAGTCACTTGTTGGGAGCAGCCTGCACAAGTATAGCCTTGGTTCAAACGTAGCAAGCAATGAACAGCTTGGGCCCTTGGTCAGCTATGCTCTCTGTAGTTGGAGGTCTGCAAGGTGCATTCTCATGGCCACCAGACCAGTAGAATTTGCTAAAAAACTTGATGAGGAAATAGGTGCAGAGCTCTTAAGTTGTTGTTGTTAGGTACCATCAAGTTGGTTCCAAGCCATAGCAACACTATCTACAACAGAGCAAAACACTGTCTGGTCCTGTGCCATCCTTACAATCACTGCTCTGCTTGAGCCCATTGTTGTAGCCACTGTGTCAGTCCATCTCATTGAGGGTCTTTCTCTTTTTCGCTGAGCTCCCACTTTGCCAAGCGCCATGTCCTTCTCCAGGGACTGATCCTTCCTAATAGGTAAAATGTTCAAAGTATGTGAGACGAAGTCTCACCGTCCTTGCTTCTAAGGAGCATTCTGCCCGTCCTTCTTCCAAGACAGATTTGTTCGTTCTTTTGGCAGTCCATAGTATATTCAATATTCTTTGCCAACACCACAATTCAAAGGTGTCAATTCTTCTTTGGCCTTCATTATTCATGGTCCAGCTTTTGCATGCATGTGAGGCAATTGAAAACACCATGGCTTGAGTCAGGTGCACCTTAGTCTTCAAAGTGACTCCTTTGCTTTTTAACACTTCAGAGAGGTCTTTTGTGGCAGATTTGTTCAATGTAATGCATTGTTTGATTTCTTGGCTGCTGCTTCCATGGATATTGATTGTGGACCCAAGTAAAATAAAATCCTTGACAACTTCAATCTTTTCTCCATTTATCATGATGTTACTCACTGGTCCAGTTGTGAGGATTTTTGTTTTCTTTATGTTGAGGTGTAACCCATATTGAAGACTGTGGTCTTTGATCATCAATAAATTCTTCAAGTCCTCTTCACTTTCAGCAAGCAAGGTTGTATCATCTGATAACACAGGTTATTAAAGAGTCTTCCTCCAACCCTAATGCCCCATTCTTCTTCATATAGCCCAGCTTCTCAGATTATTTTCTCAGCATACAGATTGAATAATTATGGTGAGAGGATGAAACACTGACACACACCTTTCCTGACTTTAAACCACACAGTATCACCTCGTTCTGAGCTCTTACTAAAAAAAAAAAAATAGTACTATCGAGTCATTTCCGACACATGGCAACCCCATAATATTTCCATGCAAGACTCACTCCAAACCCTGCAGCTGGACAGGCCACGCCTTCTGGTTGGATCAGGAGTTTGCAACAGCAAAATCAGCAGATTGAAAATTCTCTCTGTGTAGAGGCAGGGTCACCATGAGTCAGAATTGATTCAACAGCAACTGAAAGGAAAAATAGGTGAGTAGACTCAAACAAGGCACAAGTGGCAATTATTAACCCTTCTTTCTCAAGTTTATGTAAATTAAAGAGAGGCTGTAAACTCTGAATTCCAGACCCAAAGGCTTCAGGCGTGTAAGAAATTTGTAACTTCTTGAAAATTTTCCAACAAGGTAATAACAAACAGTTATCTAAATTTCAATGTGTCACTCCCATCCTTTCAGATAAGGCTACTCCCATCCAGTGTTTTAAGCTGTTTCCCCAACCTCTTCTAGTCAGTCTTCTTCCCACGAAACATTAAATAAGTGGGTAATAGTGGAAGTATCATAATCTGTTTATCACTCAAACTGCAGCTCTACTACAGATAGCTCTCCAATACCAATGTTTTTAGCTCCAAAGTAATTGCCATGTTTTTCTGTCCGAAAGTTTCAATAAAGATGAGAATAGTAAGAAGCAAGTAGAATTCTTGCTTTCCATAAACAGTTATTGAGTGCCTATTATGTGCCAGGGTCTGTTTGAGGCCCTGATGATTCAACAGGGAATTAAGAAAATATCCTTACTCTCAAGAAGGTTACATTTTAGTGTGTAAAACTGTCAATAAGCAAACACAAATTAATAAAGAAGAAAATAGTATTTTATAATAAAATCATGAATAAAGGGCCTGAGGAGTCATCTAGTCCGGTCCTCTAACTTCAGATCAGGGTGACTCAGAAAATATACAAGGGCAATGGTCACCAACCATCTTTGAATCCCAGGTATATCTTTTTTTAAAAAAAAAAGCTACTATAACTGTATTATTCACAGAGTTTCATCCCCAAACTTGATGGATTTCAAGTCAATTTATCATTACTCTGAAGTTCCATAATTCTCTACTCTACAGGGATTTATTCTAATACAGAAGTTCAGCCGTAATTCCATCTATTTTCTTTCAGAAGGATACCAATCTAACTTAGTATAAGGCTCATTTTTCGCTTTTTCATTGCGTATTCTCACTCATTTTGCCTTTGATCTATTCATCTTCTTATTCATATTTTTTCTCTATCTGTCTCATTTTCATGCTATCAGTTACCAAGACTCAAAATTTCATTCTCATTTGGCTCTTTCCCTTGCCTCAATCTTCATGTGAAATCTATGGATAGGCATTATAAAGTCTGCTTACAAAGTCTAATGTGCCTTTTGCTTGTCCCCCACCTTTTAACTTCCACTGCCAACAAGTTAGTTCCAACCATTGTTACTTCCTAGTCTACTGAAATAGGCCTTCAACTGGTCTGCTAGCCTTTGGTGCTTTGTCACAGCTCATTCTATACTCTACCAGAAAAATCAGATTAATCCTCCTGGAGTGAGCCTCTAAGCGCATTACTCTTCCTCAAAATCCTTCGCTGGCTCCTCTTTCCCCCCTCAAATCATATTTGACCTGCCTCCCAATATGGTTCAACTTACTTTTCATATTTTGCTCATAACTATGTTCCAGAAAAACTGTGTGACTCATAGTTTGCTCCCTGTATAAACCCATCTTCATGCCTATATTGATAGCTATCTCCTTGGCTGGAATCCATGCATTCTTAAAACTCATCTTAAATATAAGCTCTTTCTCCCTAGGTTAAACTTTTTACTTGTTCCCTGGAACATTCTTAGATATGATCCTGCTTATGAATCTAACGGTAACAAAGGATGGACCAGGGTAGATCTTGAAAAGAATAGTATCTTTTTGCAAAGCAATCATTCTAGGTGAGGTTATTACAGAATCTTTAAACATCCTCAGACGTGGAAGAGTGGGCTACTCCCACTGGCAAGAAAGGCTCGGTCAGAGTGACTCAAAGAACCAAGGTTCTCAGCTTTATCATCTGAGTCTACCTATATGTCTCCATTATAAGCCTCAGAGCCCCACTCCTTCCCAATCAATACCCTGGCTTTCACATGAGAGGCTTGATGAGCCTAGGAGTTCAGTTTATGCTGTAATTTTGAAACCTATATGATTAAAACACCTTTGCAGCTATAAAAAATAAGAGATTCTTTTAGGTCCACTATAGATAGAAGCTCTCTGACAGTCTGACCATGACTCGAGCTGAGATTCTAAAGACCTGAGCTTGTCATTTTCTTTCATAGGTGCTTCAGTGCATTCAGAAGTGGTTGTCCCACCCCTTGACCTTGTAGTCATCACTGTTGTCATATGGGTTAGTACAGCAGCTGCTAGTTCCCCCAAGGCTCTTGCTGCAGTAAATACTTGATCACAAGCAATCATAGGTGAGCATATGGTTAACTGTGATGCTCCGGTGCCATGAGTTACTAGCACCTTGATTCACAATTATCAGGGAGCACGCAACTGCATTCAAGTCCAAGGACATGACCAAACCAATCCTCAAATCTCGTTTTTTGGCATCCATTTCCTAGAACCATTCCTGGCACCAACTCCTGTATCAGCCAGGTCCAGACGGGAAATGGAAATCATATCAGTTCTTTTTAATATAAAAAAAATATAATATTTCAACAGAGTTAGCAAGGTATCAGAAAATCTAAAAGACAAAAACAGCGGGGAGGTATCACGGAGGTAGTTAACTGCAGAAGCTACAACCCCTTGGCTGAAGAGACAAAGGGAGGAGGTTGGGATTATTGAAGTTCAGAAGCTTAGAGGGAACTTGCAGAACTGGGCCTAACCTCTGAGGAGGGTGCCAGCTGACTGGTGCTGGTGTCTCTGAGGCAGCACAAAGAAACTGGCTCTAGGAGCATTGCAACTACTATAAACTGGAGCGACAAGTGGCTCCAGCCTGGCTGCCAGCGTGGAGAATTTTGCTGCAACAATGCTGACAGAAACAGTAAGCACGCAGGAAAAGAGCACGTCCCTCTTCGCTTTCCAGGCTGCTTGACTCCCACGGCACCCCCAGGAAAGGAGACAGCTGGCAAAGGAGAACGTGGTTTGCAGTGTCCCAGCCCCAGCATTATAAAGAAAAGCACAGAAAAATGGGTTTGAAGTTGAGAGAAAATTACTTAATAATCAGCAGGCATCCTTCAAATCCATCTCTAATGCTACCTCTTCCATAAAGACTTCCTCAATTTGCCTTAAATAGATGTGTTTTCTCCCACCTTTGAATCAGTATAGCAACTTGGTTCCCTTTTAGCATCACTTCTATTTTGCCCTGTCCTGTAGTTACGCCTGTGCTTATGCTGACCTCTCCCCTCCCCTCAACCACCTTCATCCATAAACAGAGATGTACTTCTTAGAAAATCAGTGAATGCTGCAATAGTGCCTTATTTATCTCCATATCTCCTGTGACTTCTCAATAACTGACCAAAACACTGATTCCGACTCATGGCAACCCTACAGCGCAGAGTAGAACTGCCCCATAGGGTTTCCAAGGCTATATATCTTTACAGCAGCAGACTGTCACATCATTCTCCCGAGAAGCAGCTGGTGGGTTCAAGCCACCAACCTTTGGATTAGCAGCTGAGTGCTTAACCACTGCACTACCAAGGCTCCTTTCCCAATAACCAGCTATTGAATTTGTTCACTGGTGAATCCCCAGTGCCTAGAACTGGACCTGGCATGTAGGAGAGATTCAAAAAATATTTTTTTAATGAACGACTAAATGAGCTAGTGAATGAATTTAACTGAATTGAATGCCAGTCTAAAAAAAAAGCCTACTTGGGTGGCATATAGGGATATCTGAATATGAGAATGCCTTAGTTAAAGAGGCATGTCATGTGAGTAAACAAGAAAATTTCTTTGTGGAGTGATTGACCTAATCTCAAACTCAGAAAACTTCTCAACATCTGACTCATTGCCCCTTCACACACACACACACACACACACACACACCATGTCAAAAGGAAGATGTATGCCAAAATCCCACGGATTTCAGTGGATCCAAAACCTGAAGCTAGTTTTGCATAACACTAAATGTAGAGACTGTGTTTTGCAATCAGTACTAAGGGCAAAAAAAATGTAATTGGCATAGGCTTGCCCAGAAAGATAAACATAGCATATTATATTCAAAGGAAACCCTGGTGGCATAGTGGTTAAGTGCTATGGCTGGTAACCGTAGACAGTTCGAATCTACCAGGTGCTCCTTGGAAACTCTATGGGGCAGTTCTACTCTGTCCTACAGGGTCGCTATGAGTCGGAATCAACTCTACGGCACTGGATTTGGTTTGGTTTTGGTTTATTATATTCAAAACAAAGGAAGAATGGCTTGAACATTCCTATGGAAAGAGATGAAGTTTGTTCCAAATTCTGGCACCAGAGAGCCTAAGAGTCCCTGGAAGATGGATTGAATCACTGCTCTGTGTTATTAATAAGAAAATGCTGAGAAAGGGGTCGCCAGGTAACGTCAACACTTGTTGTTGAGCTCCGTATTTGCTCCCTACAGCTGCCATAACAAAATACCACAAATCAGTGGATTACAAGAATAGACATGAATTTTCTCACAGTGCTGGAGGCTAGGAATTCAAATTCAGGATGTCAGCAAAGCAATGGTCTCTCCGAAGGCTCTAGGGAAAGACTTTTCTTGTCTCTACTGACTTCTGGCAGCTCCAGGAGTACCTTGGCTTACAGCTGTAGCATAACTCTGTGGACACAAGGCCATCTTCTCTCTGTGTGTCCCTTCTCCTCTTTTATAGGACCCCACTAAGATTGGATTAGGACCCACCTTACTCCAATACGACCTCATGTCATCTTAACTAATGGTATCTTCAAGAACCCTATTTCTAAACAAGTCACATTCGCAGGTACCAAGAGTTAGGATGTCAACATAAATTTAGGGGTTGGGAGGGCTACAATTCAATCCATAAAAAGCTCTTACTAGACATTCTACTGGGTGTTGAGTAAGATAAAATAATAAGCACATAGGAAATATGAAATCTGTCTACAGATATAAATTAATTCATATGCCAGGAAGGGAAATACTCACAGTGTGAACCTGGTATGTATGATGGGCATTAAGGGTACCAGACATTCTGGCAGACAAGGTATGTTCTGCCAAGAAATGGTGAGAATGGGAAAGTGAATGCCAGTAGGAACCCACTTCAACCCGTAAGGACAGGCGTGGCACGATGGAAGTACGCTCTAGGAGATTCTTTTCTGAAGTCGTTTGAGATTCCAGCCCCAGAAGAATGGTCCCTGAGAAAGAGGGAATAAAGTGAAGTTGTGGCTAAAAGCAAAAGAATAGAATTGAGCCTAAGTTCATCTGACAGTGAAGGAATGGTACTAGGAAGATAAGGTAGCCACCGAAGGAAGAAAAGAGAATCCTACCATTCTGACCCTTTAACCTTCCAAATGGGCAGCTTTTCTAAGCTTGACCCAGGGCCTCCTCTTGGCTGCCTTCAGAGGTCACTGAAAGGTGATATTCCATAATATCCTGTTATTGAAGGAAACGTCCAGGAAAAAAGTTGCTAAATATTTTTCCATATCTCCTTCCTTTCACCCAGAGATAAGATGGAACCAGCTAGGCGTGGACCCAGGCAAGGGAGTATCTCTGTGGTGAGAGAGGTACTGGAGTGAGACATGCTGGAATGAAACCCAGTGACCTGGAACTGAGGGTACCCCAGAACTCCTTAGGTCCAGAGAAATACAATCATGAGTATTACAAGCTGTAAAATGATCTGGAAAATCTCCCCAAACTTCTGCATATTCTGCAATAATCAGCCTGACTGACAGGCACCAGAGCTTCCCACACTTTGCTACAATGCTCACAGCAAATTCCATCGTCCTCAGAAGAATCTTAGCCTGCTGCTCAGAGAGGCCAGTTATTAGGCAGCCTGTCCAAACCACTCCTATTGTGTTCAACACTCGAACTACAAAGTGAAGGTGGAATTTGAAAAGATGGAGAACTGAAATCTGTAGAAATCTGAAGAGCCTGACCAGGTACCTATGAAAGGCAGAATGAGTCTTTGGAATGGAATTTGAACCATGAAGAAGCATCTCTTAAGATAAGTAAGGTGATCATGCCATTTTTGGTCTAAACAGACTACTTCTGAGAAGGTTTTAGTTGCCTAGTGCTCCTATGACTGAAATACCACAAGTGGGTGGCTTTAAAGAATAGAAATTTATTTTCTCACAGTCCTGGAGGCTAAAAGTCTAAATCAGGTTCCATGTCGATTCCTTCCTTGTTGGCATCCTCAGGCATTCTTTTTTTCCTTGGCAATCCTCACAGGGCATCTGTATTTCCCTTTGTGTATCTCTGTGTCTCACCTCAGAAGTGATTAGATTTAGAGCCAACCCAACTGGGTATAATCTAACTAACATAACAAACAAACAAACAAACAAAAAAACCTCTATTTCTAAAAAGGATTGCATCCACAGGTATAGGAGTTAGAATTCTAATACATATTTTGAGGGGACACAATTTAATTCATAAGGGAGAGTGAAAGGGTTAACTATTAAAAAGATGTTAGCACAACTGATATAATCCAGGACTGTCTGGAGTGAACCGGAATACGGGAAAATATCTTCTGTACTATTCTGATCTTTCTCTAATGTTTGAAGTTCCACTGTCAGAAATATATTCTTTTTGTTTAAAACATTGCTGTCTTTTAAAACCCAGATTCCCCTATCATTCCCATATCAACAGTCTTAGTCATTAATCACTTAGCATAATTGTTATTCAGATCAATGGTTACATGGGAGAAGGCTTTGAAAGGATCAGGTGGGACCTATACCACACACCTGACATGTGCCATTCCCATATCTCCATCCACGCTCCCAAGGTCTGTACTTGTGCTCCTGTGGTCCTCAGGACCAATAGAGCTTTCTCTCTATCTCTACCATGCATTTTTATTCCATTCTTCAAGGACTCGCTCAAACATTGACATGACTACAAACCTTTCTCCAGTACGTTCTCAGGTAAACTTCTTGCTCTTCTATGTTTGAATCATCCTTTTTTAAGCCTCTGTTGCTACATTAATCATGGTCAAAATAATTAGTGCTGTATGTGTCTCCCCCAGTCTGCCTGGTCTAACACACTGTCTGACATCTACGTGTTCATTCTTTTTGCCTTCCTTTCTTTCCCTTGAGGAGAGGCAGCATAGTCCCACTACGTGTTAGGTATGGGACCCTATGCAGGTTAACCTCCATGAGTCTCAAATTTTTCATCTGTAAAGTGGATACCAAAAAGATGTTTACCTGTGTTTTATTGACTATGCAAAGGCATTCAACTCTGTGGGTCAAAACAAATTATAGATAACGTTGCCAAGAATCGGAATTCCAGAACACTTAATTGTGCACACGAGTAACCCTTACATAGATTAAAATGCAGTTGTTCAGACAACAAGGGGGTACTGTGTGGTTTAAAGTCAGAGAAGGTATGCGTTGGGGTTGGATCCTTTCACCATACCTATTCAATCTGTTTGCTGAGCAAATAATCCCAGAAGCTGGACTATATGAAGAAGAATGGGGCATCAGGATTGGTGGAAGGCTCATTAACAACCTGTGTTATCAGATGACAGAACCTTCCTTGCTGAAAGTGAAGAGGACTTGAAACGCTGATGAAGATCAAAGAACACGGCCTTCAGTATGGATTACACCTCAACCTAAAGATAACAAAAATCCTCACAACTGGACCAATGAGCAACATCATGATAAATGGAGAAAAGACTGAAGTTGTCAAAGACTTCATTTTACTTGGCTCCGCAGTCAACACCCATGGAAGCAGCAGTCAAGAAATTGAAAGACACATTGCATTGGGCAAATCTGCTGCAAAAGACCTCTTTAAAAGTGTTGAAAAGCAAAGATGTCACCTTGAAGACTAAGGTGCCCCTGACCCAACCCATGGTATTTTCAATTGCGTCATATGCATTTGAAAGCTGGACAATAAATACGGAAGACAGAAGAAAAATTGATGTCTTCGAATTGCCGTGTTGGCGAAGAATATTAAATATACCATGGACTGCCAAAAGAATGAACAAATCTGTCTTGGAAGAAGTTCAACCAGAACGCTCCTTAGAAGCAAGGATGACGAGACTACATCTTACATATTTTGGACATGTTGTCAGGAGAGATCAGTCTCTGGAGAAAGGCACCATGCTCGGTAAAGTAGACGGTCAATGAAAAAGAGAAAGACCCTCAATGAGATGGACTGACACAGTGGCTGCAACAATGGGCTCAAGCATAACAACGATTGTGGGCATGGCACAGGACCAGGCAATGTTTCATTCAGCTGTTCATGGGGTCACTATGAGTCAGAACCAACTTGATGGCACCTAACAACAGCAACAAAGTGGAAGCAGTAATATTGCTTCATAAGGTCTTTATGAGGTAATATATCTAAAGTGCCTAGCTTAATGCCTGGCACAGGGAATGGTCAGTCTACAGTGGTTATTATTAGTGAACTCTCCCCTGCCATTTCCAGATCTTGAAGCACTGTGTGAAGCATTTTACATGCCGTATCTGGGAGTGTACATTTGAATATAAGCTCTTAGAGAAAATACCCCATCCTCCTTTATTGCTGCTGCATCCTCAATGCCTAAAACAATGCCTGGCACTAGTAAGTGCTCAATCAATATTTGTTGAACAAATTCTTGAAAGAATTATCCCATTTAATTTTTTGCACAACACGCTGATATGTTATCTTTCAAACACTCTCAAGAATAAGTATTCTCATTATCCTCATATTGGATATTGGAAAAAAAAAAAAACACGGCATTCAAGTCATAAACTCTTGTTGGCTTAAATAGTGTCTTCATTGGTAAATTGAGGATGATGATAATACCTACCTTCAGTAATTAAAGTAAAAGTGCTTTCTAAAAATTTGTCAGTATTCTACAAATGTTCAGTATTCTCAAATTGATCTCAGTTCTGTTCTTGGAAAGTATAATGCGAACCCTGGGTGCTGCCAGCCTCAGTGGTCTGAACTGGAGAGCAGTGAATTGCAAGAATGATGCTTGGGGTCTTTAAGTACATAGAGATGTGGAAAGTCAACAGGAAAGCCGAGACTTAGCTGAAGGGAAGTGGAAGAGCCCTGGGAATGACCACCCTTACACTGTCCTGGCCTTAATGATCCTCTTCCTCCTAAGTCTTGCACAGTGCTAGGGCCAGCCCTGAAGAGGAGTCTCAGAGAGAAGAACAAGACACCAGCGCAAAGTCCTCCCATTGTTCCATGTTTTTGTTCACCTTGGCCTGTCAAGTAACTCCAGGGGCTTCATTTTTTGTCTAATCAGTTGGAGTACCCCACTTATCTCCCTAAAGACACTGCCAAGCTCTGGGAACTCAAAGAGAGACAAGAGATCCACAAGCTCATGACTTTTCTGATCACTTTTGAATGGTCCTTTACATACAAACACCGTCTCAATTCAGATAATAAAAGGTCCAATCTCATGGAATAATCAAAACCATGAACTTTATTTTATTTAAAGTTGTTATAATCTTTTCTCTACTACTAGGGAAGTTTAAGGTCCTGAAAGAGAGGCATGGTACTTTTCTTTACCATCTTACCCTCCCACCCCTCCTTCCCACCATGCTGAGGCCTTCAAGAAGGTCAGGAAAGGAGTCACAAAAAAAAAAAAAAAAAAAACCCCAGTGCCATAGAGTCGATTCCAACTCACAGCAACCCTATAGAACAGAGGAGGACTGCCCATAGAGTTTCCAAGAAGCACCTGGCGGATTTGAACTGCCAACCCTTTGGTTAGCAGCCGTAGCACTTAACCACTGGGCCACCAGGGTTTCCAAGGGAGGAAATCAAAGAAGGTAAGAAAAGTGAGGGAGGAAGGGAGGGAAGCAAGGGGAGAGGGAGGGAGAGAGGAAAAGGGAAAAATCTTGCTTAATTGTTTTGGTCATAATGTGGATTCCGGGTCATAATGTGGATTCTGGGTCTGTTGGTCTGTTTTGGCAGATACTTATAGATGTTTTTGGCAGATAATTCAGAGGTCTAAAAACAACAGCAGCCTCTCCCCTTTAGTTTGCTTGATCCGGGAGAATGGACTCTATTCTCTCAGACACTTCCTCTGCAGCCATTCCTCATGCTGGGGTCCCATCATGCCTTTCCACGGCCCTGTTGGATAGAATCTAACATGATCCCCACATCAGATCTCTCGCTTGTGTAGTTCATGTATGGCCCACAGGAAGTCTTTACACATCCTCTCTCTTCACAGCTAACCAACCTAAACCTCATCCTTGAATTTCTGAGGCAGGGAGCAGACGGAGAATACTTCCACCATGCCCCTAACTGCTCTCCAGGTGGTGTAACTGAACCCTTCTTTCTGGACTAGAGGTGAGAGCCTAACCTTCTGACCCCTCTCTTTTGATGGAGGAGGAACACAGCCCAACAGCAGCTCTTTCCCAAGAGATCCACTTCAAAAATTCTCTCAAGCTGCACTTTTCTCAAATCTTTTACATTTTCAGTTACCTCAGCGGAAACTCCCATTTTAATAAGGGCTCTCTGTGCCCAAATAAAATCAGCCTTTTAATATTGGAGGCATATAGGATAAGAAAGATCCTCTTAAGCAATTTCAACTTATTTTTTGTTGTTCCTGGTTTATATTCTCTATCTTTGTAAAAATGTTTACTCAGCAAATTAAAGAGGCTCAGAAAATGTTGAAGCAATTATCTAGTTCAATCTGTTCATTTTATTGTCCTGCCAGAATTATCACAAAATGTACAATCTAATTTATAGGAACAAATCACTATTTACTATATTAATATTGGAGAAAGACTATGAATATGTTTAGGCATCCTAAGAAAACGGGGCTAGTTTCCATTTAATACCACGTATCTCACTCTGTTGGATGCTGCCTAGCAACGCTTGCTATATATGGCAGCTCTGTGGTGGGGCTTTACAAGTCCCAGGGCAGCCCCCTTTCTGCTCCTCTAGCCCTTCCATTGATTGTATAAACAGGCCCTATTTTTTTTTTCTCTTTTTATATCTATTTCTTCTTGAAATAAAGTGGTTTCAGCCCCCTGCACTAAATCACAAGTGATATGCATGTAAATCATAATGCAAAATCTTAAAGATGGAAGGGATCTTCTCTGAGGCATCAATTCAGCAAACCCCAACTATCTATTAACTAAAGATGTCTATGTCCTGTCTCTGTTATCCATTTCCCTCACACTGCTGTAATTTAAGTGTTCACCATTTGTGGCCTAGACTACTGAAATAACCTCCTTTTTGGTATCCCTGGTTCAGGTTACTGTCCACTCTAGGGCCCGTATGAATCTGATCTTGCCTGATCTTGTCACTTTCTTGCTCAAAATTGTCATCATACCTTAGAGGATGGTATTCAAATACTTCAGGTGGTACATCAATCTCATTCATAATATGTCCTGCATGTTTTGACTCATCTTCTGTTCCCATCATTTTAAAGTCCAGTAACACTAATTGTAGCTCACTGTATCAGGTTTGCTTACTTTTCTGCGCTGCTTTTGGACAAATAAACTTCCTCTCTGGCTACAGTGTGTTCTTTGCCCTTTGTCTACCTGGTAACATCTATTCTTCCTTCAAAACTCAGCATTTCTCACTTCCTCCCAAAGCTTCTCTTACTCCTAGGTGGACTTAGGGGTTCCTCCCTGCATTTTGGCACTGAAAAAAAAAACCCACTGCCATCAAGTCCATTCCAACTCATAGAAACCCTATAGGACAGAGTAGAACTGCCCCATAGAGTTTCCAAGGCTATAATCTTTAAGGAATTACAATTTACAGAAGCAAACTGCCACATCTTTCTCCCATATAGTGGCTGGTGGGTTTGAACTGCTGACATTTGAGTTAACAGCCAAGGGCTTTAACCACTGTGCCCCTAGAGCTTCTTCTGGCACTACACTGACTCATAGTTCCATTATGACACTCCTCATCTTCTCTCTCCGTTACACTATATGTTTCTAGGTAGAAGGTACTATGTCTTCTCATCTGTGAACCTCAGGAGACTACCATAATGCTTGACGTACAGTTGGCACTCTGCAAAGTGAAAGAAGCCAAGGAAGAGAGGGAGAAAGAGAAGAAGAAGAAAGAGAGGGAGGGAACAGATGCAGGGTAGGCAGGTATAGAAGTGGGAGGGGGCCAAAGACAAGGATCAAAGACAATTCTGTCCTTTGAGTTCACTAGTTTTACAAGCTTATCATCTCTAGGATAGCCTCAGCTCTTCAAATCATTAACAACTTGCAATACACAGATGATGCAACCTTGCTTGTTGAAAGCGAAAAGGACTTGAAATACTCATGAAGATCAAAGACCACAGCCTTCAATATGGATTATGCCTCAACATAAAGAAAACAAAAATCTTCACAACTGGACCAATAAACAATATCATGATACACAGAGAAAAGATTGAAGTTGTCAAGGATTTCATTTTACTTGGATCCACAATCAGAACCCACGGAAGCAGCAGTCAAGGAATCTAATAACGTATTGCATTGAACAAATCTACTGCAAAAAACCTCTTTAAAGTGTTAAAAAGCAAAGACCCCACTTTGAGAACCAAGGTGTGCCTGACCCAAGCCATGTGTCTTAGTTATCTAATGCTGCTGTGACAGAAATACCACAAGTGGGTGGCTTTAACAAAGAGAAATTTATTCTTTCACAATTAAGGAGGCTAGAAGTCCAAATTCAGGGGGTCAGCTCCAGGGGAAGACTTTCTCTCTCTGTCGGCTCTGGAGAAGGGTTCTTGTCATTAATCTTCCCCTGGACTAGGAGCTTCTCAGTGCAGGGATCCAGGGTCCAATGGACACACTCGCTTCTTTGTTCTTCACTCTCAGTGGCATGAGGTCCCCTGGTCTCTCTACTTGCTTCTCTTTTATATTTCAAAAGAGATTAACTCAAGATACAACCTAATCTTGTAGATTGAGTCCTACTTCATTAACATAACTGCCTCTAATCTTGCCTTATTAACATCATAGAGGGAGGACTTACAACATATAGGAAAAATCACATCAGGTGACAAAATGGACAATCACACAATACTTGGAATCATGGCTTAGCCGAGTTGGCATACATTTTTGGGGGACACAATTCAATCCTTAACACCACAGTATTTTCAATCACCTCATATGCATTCAAAAGCTAGACAATGAATAAGGAAGACCGAAGAAGAAATGCAGCCTTTGAATTATGGTGTTGGCAAAGAATATTGAATATATACTATGGAGTGCCAGAATGAACAAACCTGTCTGTTAAGAAGTACAGGCAGAATGCTCCCTAGAAGCAAGGATGGTGAGACTGAGTCTCAGGTATTTTGGAGATGTTATCAAGAGGGACCAGTCTCTGGAGAAGGACGTTATGTTTGGTAAAGCAGAGAGTCAGTGAAAGAGAAGACCCTCAATGAGATGCACTGACACAGTGGCTGCAACAATGGGCTAAAACATAGCAACAATTGTGAGGATGGCACAGGGCCAGGCAGTGTTCCATTCTGCTGTACACAGGATTGCTATGAGTTGGAACCAACTGGATGGCACCTAACAACAACAACAACCTCAAATCCAGCTTTCCTAAGTTTTCAGAAAATTGAACCATTTTTACTGTTGGCACAACAAAACCTTTCATTGCAGTCCAGGTGCATAGCATTCTTTATATGTTCTATAGTTCCAAAGCAAGAATAAACAGAAGAATCACTGCTCCCTTAATCTCCCAGGGGTTTTACCTTACAGGTCCAAACACATCAATCACTGTTTATTCTTTGGAACCAGAAGCAGTGGCCTCATGTTTGCCCTTTCCCGGCCCTTCCTCCTCAGCTCCCTGTTCCCTTTCCTGTTCATCTCTTAACCATACCATACCTAGTCTGGCTGATCAGGTTTTACCAGGGCTCTAAAAAAAAAAACAAAAATACGAGAAAAAGGGAATGGGTTTACTTTAAGATTAATAATTCCTCCCCCTTCCTCAGTTTTCACATCAAGACATTGTTAAAAGCCATTCTCTTCTACATTTAGAGAACTGCTGGTTCCCTGGGCAGAAGAAGGCAGGTAATTAAGAGGTAAAACCCCTGAAAGTCAAGCGTTCAAAGTGACTAGGGATGATTTGATAACGTAGGTTTCAGGAAGAAGGCTTGAGTTCTGGTTCTGACTCCTTTACTTAATTGTTAGCTCTGAGACCTTGAAGGAAACCCTGGTGGTGTAGTGGTTAAGAGTTACAGCTGCTAACCAAAAGGTCTGCAGTTCAAATCCACTAGGCGCTCCTTGGAAACTCTATGGGGCAATTCTACTCTGTCTTATAGGGTTGCTATGAGACGGAATCGACTTGAGAGCAATGGGTTTTTCAACAGGAGACCTTGAAGAAATAATTTCTAATCTCAGGGTGTGAATTGCTTAGTTTGCAATTACATGCATTGGACTGATGATCTCCAAGATTCTTCCTGCTCTAGCCTTCACTGACTCTGCCATTTTTGGCATCTTGAATAATCAGGAGAAGAAATTGGCTTTAGTATCTTATTAGAGGAAAAGTGATTTAAAAAAAGAGCATTGGCTGTTAATCTGCATCTATGTCTTCTTGTGTTAGGGGACAATCCTGCTACATAAAGCCCAGCTGGTTATTTCTACTGAAAACCCCTAAGTATTAAGGGGCCCTCTCCTGAAGCAGTTCTCCCCAGGTCCTGCCACAGGTGACCATGGGGAAGAGAGTGGCCATCATTGGAGCTGGTGTCAGTGGCCTGGCCTCCATACGGTGCTGTCTAGAAGAGGGGCTGGAGCACACTTGCTTTGAGAAGAGCAGTGATATTGGAGGCCTGTGGAAGTTCTCGGTGAGTGGCATATCCCTGGGACATCAGTGGGAGGAAGGCAGGTTCCACTGCAAATCAAATCCAATCAATTCAAATTCCAGGTTGTGGAATCAAAATACTTCAGACCTGAAAGGTAAAATTGTACCTACAGCATCACACTAATATCTGACCGCTCAAAACTATTTCCCATTAGGGCTAGTCCTGAAAAGGGCATCGCCAGCTCATTAGACATTGTCACCAGCACACACAGCCCAGCTCTCCAGGCTGTAAAAGGTGCTAACACCAGTAGTTAGCCAAGCCTTGCTATCATTTTCCCATGTAACTAAAGACTATGCCTTATTGCTCTTAAATACCAGGAACATGGTACAAAGTCCTGGACAGGGGTTAGAGGTCCTGAGCTCTAGTTAAGCTCTTATGTTCTCTAGGCAGGTAGATTTTAGGCAAGTCACCTTCTCTTTCTGGACCTCAAATTCTTATTTGTCAAATGCAGAGGTTGAAAATTGGGTGGCCTCTAATGCACCTTCCAATTCTACCAGGCTATTATTTTTTAATTAACTCATATCTATTGGGCAGATGTTATAAATTATAATAATAATGATTATTGTGTGTCTTTGTTTATTGAACGGTCTGTCATCACCTGCTGTTGTTGTTGTTAGGTGCCATCGAGTCAGTTCCAACTCGTAGCAACCCTATGTATAACAGAACAAAACAGTGCACTGTCCTGCACCATGCCCACAATCCTTGTTATGCTTGAGCCCATCGTTGCAGCCACTGTGTCAATCCATCTCGTTGAGGGTCTTCTCCCTTTTCCACTGACCCTGTACACTATCACCTGGTAGAACGAAAACATAGAGAGAAAAGTGATGGTCATTCAGGGTCTTTGTTCTATAAATAATATAATCAGGAAATATTCATTATAAACAGAAATTTTAAAATTCCAAAGGCCAGGTGTTAGGAAGCTTCTAGCCGTTCCATTCTGAACTTCTCAGTCATTCTGACTAGGTGTAGAAGATACATATTTGGTTTGAAGACGCTCTATCCACATCATTCATCTTGTAACCACATTCTGCTCTGCTCTCAGTTGTTGCCTAACTGCAACAACAGGTTGCTCCAACAGAGTGGATCGGTGCTAACTTGGAGCACATTTCTCGTCATCTCATGAGTTTTTTTTTTCCCCCTTTTATTTTTTGACCTGTAACCGCAAAAGTATTGTATGAGATATAAGGTTAATTATTTTTTATTTTGCATTACAGAGTAATCAAGAGTTCACTTTTTTTTTAAGAGTTCAATTTTCTTTATTTACATTTCTGGCTCAGGGAGATGTGACCAGACTAGATTAAATCATGAAATGGCTATTACTTCATTTTTGTTGTTGTGTGCCCTCGAGTCTATGCTGACTCATAGCGATCCTATGGGACAGAGTAGAACTCTCCTATGGGGTTTCCTAGGCTGTAATCTTTATGGGAGGAGATCGCCAGGTCTTTTCTCCCAAGGAACTGCAGGTGGATTTGAGTCGCCGACCTTTCTGTTAACAACTGAAAGCTTAACTATTTTGTGCCACCAGGACTCCTTAGCAACAATTAGTTGCTGTTTGAGAACTTGTTTTGGCAGAGTTCTGTGCTAGATCCTAGGATGACAAATATGTGACATAATCATGCTACATAAATGGTTTCCACCGTATTTGTTAAATCAAGTCATAATATAGGTCCACAATCCCTTGATAGCAAATGAGCAAAAATCCATTTGATAGCAAAACCTGTCCTGAAGTCATGGGGTCACAAAACATGAGCTGACTTGACATGAGACTATTCATACTCTTTATTTGTCCCACTCAGCATCTCACTGCAGACATTTTATTGCACTGGACTACAGGGTGCTGCCCCAGGCCTCACTAGGAATGTTATGAAGCAAAATCCCAATTGTACAAATTCCAAAATACGCCTGGCTCCAAGAGTTTCCGATAAGAGATTATAGAGCTTTACAACAAGGCGCCCTTCTGACTGTCAGCTCAATGGCATGGACAACAAGCGCCTTGAGATTTTAGAGGAGGGTGGACCATTGAAACTTTCACAGGTCAAGGGGAACTTTCTACTGGGCTCACACTTAGTTGAGCCCTGAAGGATGTCCTTAGATGAGGAAAGTGGAAAGGGAGGCAGAACCACTGTGTGGCACACCTCCAGAGAGTGCCATTCCCATCAGTCTTTGAATGGCACCCCATAGGCTTGTGCAGCCACGAGCAGTGTGGCAGTGCCAGGTGGCCTACTGGGGAGGGGTTTCTAGGAAGGAATGATCAGCAATTGAGGAAAGACACAAAGGCAGCAATGAACAGGATGTACCCAAGGGATCGTGAGTTAACCAGTATAGCCAGTTAAGAGAGCTTACTTAGGGAAGGAGTAGACGGCAAATCAATAAGACACAAGATCACCCTCTGGGTTATCCACAAGACAGAATGTCACTTTTCCATAAGGTCATGGTGTACAAACAGAATTCTACTCAAAG
This sequence comes from Loxodonta africana, assembly GCF_030014295.1. Taxonomy (NCBI): domain Eukaryota; kingdom Metazoa; phylum Chordata; class Mammalia; order Proboscidea; family Elephantidae; genus Loxodonta; species Loxodonta africana. The sequence goes on along the minus strand of NC_087344.1, from coordinate 208,520,353 downwards.
ACTCAGTGGAGACATGAACGCACATACACCCGTACTTTTTTCTTTTCTAAGAATATTTACTTGGCACAACGTACTATTAGAGAGGGATTTTTGAAACCTATGTTACATAAGCTTTCAACTTGCAAGTCTCTGTTAGGCAAAAGGTGTTGTGAAAGTGAGAAACTCGATAATTCTGAACTTTTCACCGCAGGTTTTTTCTGAGAAATTAAAGTCAAATGGGGCTTAAACACTGGCAAGCTAAATGTTAGCCTGTTTTACATTTCGTATAATCCTACACAGTGCCTCATGTCCTCAAAAGATTTTATTGCTGCTATAATAAGAGATTGGGTAACAAACTGTGTACAATAGGCCTGTATCATTTTGATTACGAAAGGGAAAAAAAGGAAACCAGTGCTGTCTGGACTTTATTTCCACTCATCCATCCACTTATTCATTAAACAAATACACACTGCGTATATAACGTGTAGGGTGCTGTGTGAGGCATAGCTGCACGTAAGTGGTACAGTAGATATCCACATTTTAAAGGCAGAAATAAATATTAGAATAACTCTAATACAGGTGAATATGATCAATCCCTAGAAAAGGACATCACGTTTGGTAGAGGGTCAACAAAAACAAGGGAAACCCTCAATCCCAAGGATTGACACAAAAGCCACAGCAATGGACTCAAATATACCAACTATCGCGAAGATGGCTCAGGACCAGGTAATATTTCATTCTGTTGTACATAAGGTCACCAAGAGCTGGCGTCAGCCCGATGGCAGCTAACGACAACAAAGCGAATATGTGAAACAACCAGGTGTTTAGTGGAGGTAGAAATGAATTGCAGTTTAGTGAGAAGGATCAAGGCCAGGGACGACGTGATAAAGGAGGCGAATTTTGAGCTGGTGTTTCTAAGGTGTTCTAGGTTAAAAACATCACAAAGTTTAGTAAAGCAAAAGGAAAGGTTTTATTCTGCATATATTCAAAGAGGCAAAAGTAGGAAACAGCCAAGCATGCTGCCAGAGCCATGTCTGTCCAAGTCCAAGGGACATTACAGAATCATCAGTACATATTAACGTTACAACTGGGCAAAACCATTGAAACCTTCACCTTTGTACAGATTGACTAAAAACTGTTAAGTCACCGTGATTACACATTTTGAATTGCCTTTCTTAATAACCACTGGTACGGGTTTCAGTAATGCTAATAGAAAAAGATTATGAGTCAAAAGTATGTATTTTGTGCTGTGTGAAATATTCCCTAAAAGATGTTTTCCAAGATTGTCCTAGCTATTGTCTTTATACCTCAGGGCCCACTTGATGTGTCCTTGTGAGTCCAGCTCCAACTGGGTCACATTTTAGGACAGGGAATAATGGCTCCAATATTATCTCCTAAATCAAAGGTGATATTTAGACAAGCAGAAATGAGACTGATAAGCAGAGATGGGATGTAAAAGAAGATCAAGGCAGGCTGCTAGGGTGTGTTAAAAATAATCAAAACTCACTGGAATTTGAACAGGAGTTTCATTCTGAGCTGTTATTCTGTATACATGTAAAAACCCAGTGCCCTCGAGTCGATTCAGGCCATTTTAATTCCAGAAAAGGCAAATGGCTCGAAGAAGAAGCCGGGTACAATGGGTTTACAAAGAGAAGAGGAGGTAGAAATATACACAGTCAACCACTGACTAATCTTAACAGGATTTACTGAACACAGCCTTCCTCTTTTATTGGTATCAGGTTACTTCTGGCTTGGCTGCTAAGAATTTGGCCTTCCACCCACCAGCAGCCAAGAGACTTTTTTGAAATTTAAATTTGGAGGTAATGTTTTGTCCGCTATCCTTTTCTAGCAGGATAAGACAAATTTACATTGCTATAAAATGGTTCCTGATAGGCTTTTGTTGTTTGGGGGAGGTTTTTTAAGGCTAATATTTGGTTTCCTGGATAAGAAAAACCTTAAAATCAAAGTAAGATATCTGTTATTAATTTTCCTGTTCAACAGATGCATGCACAATAGTCTTGAATTAGTCTCTAGCCTTGCCCTTATGTTCTAGTGGGAAAGATGAGAGATGGACACAGTTATAATAAAAGAAAGCGAGTCAGAACGTGGAGCCCTGGTGGCACAGTGGTTAAGAGTTATGGCTGCTGACCAGAAGGTGAGCAGTTTGAATCCATCAGCTGCTCCTTGGAAGCCCTACTGGGGCAGTTCTACTCTGTCCTATAGAGTAGGCAGCGGGTTTGGGCTTGCTTATAACACGCCCACAACTGTTTGATCTCTTGTTCTAGGGCATGTTCCCTCTGCCAGAGGCAAAGTCTGAGCTTAATGTCCTCCTTACTGGCTCAACCCACTCCATGAATTGAAATAATGAAAATGGAGCAACTGCCAGTTGTTATGTAATACAATTGTCTTCCTTTATCTGTAGAACAGCCCAAGCAACTGTAAAGCACGTGTTCTCTCCTCCTGTTATATAACTGGCTGGGGTCAAGGGGCAAAAGAGAGGACAGCCTTTAAAGATGGAAATAATCCAAGGTTTTATCACCTCCTTTTCCCAGAGCAGAGTCTCATATTCTTTAGCCAGCCCCAGCTCGCAGCTCAGCCGCTCCCATCAGTCAATGGGCAGCTGAGAAACTTCCTCTCTACCTCTCCTCAAACACGTACAAAAGGCACCTGCTGTGGGTGAACAGAAAAGGCTCAAATCTGAGAACCTGCCAAGCATGAGCCTTCACTGTTTTTCTGACCTGAGCAGAAATTTCAAAGTGAGGCTAAAAAAAAGGTTAAAACCTTTGAGATCTGCTTCTTATGAGAAATACAGCAACCATGAGTAGAAGAGGATTTATTTTCAACTGGAGAAGCAATGAAGCCTCAAGCAACCCCCAGAGACACAATCCTCTCAATCCACTTGCAAGTCCCAGCACTTTTGTCTCCCTCGTCCAGAGATGACTGAGCAGGGGAAGGAGACAGAGTATTTGAATCCAGTCTGCCATCCATCCTTTCCTCCATTTCACAGGGTTCAGGATATCGGGAAGCAGAGGCTGCCAGCTTTTGAATTTATTTTCAGGGCAGCACACTGTGTGAACTTTTATCCAGTCCTTATAACGGAAAATGTTTATCTACAATTTAGCCTTCAGCTACTTCTCTAAAAAGAAACCACTATTCAATGACAGTGGTGTTACCTGATTAGGGTCCGTGCCCTGGAGCAGCTAAGCCAATGAAACATACTCCCAAATCAGAAAGAGTGAGAAAGTTTATTAATGAGTTGTATACATCACCAGGGACCCAGCAGCAACACAGGCTGTCTCTATGGAGCCCCAAAGAGCAATTTAACGTTAGAGCTTATGTAGACTCTTACAAGGGTTACAAGTGTCTTTGTAGTCCCCTGCCGGATATTTCTTCATTAGGCTAAAGATATTCATATCAGATACCTGGGCTCTGATTTTCCTCTGGAGGTTGTAGGCCACAGGTGGTCAGACATAACAAAAGGTTATTTGCATCAGTTTAAAACAAAGAACAAAGTCAATAACGTTTGGTCAAAACAAAGTCATTAACAGAGGTATGTGAAGGAGGAGGTAGGCAGGGCAAGGTTCATCATGGCGTTAGTTATGTCAAGCTCTCAGTCACGCATTTTGAAAAAGGAGAAAACATGCTGCGGAGTATTGGGGTCACGGTGGCCTTAAAATGAAGTGCCAAGATTTAACACATGTTCTAAGGCCCCTGGTACCTGTGTTTCTTTGGTGAAGAGTGAATACCACTAGCTAAGAAACTCCTCACGTGCAGAATTCACGTACAACAGAGTAGAGGTTCTCAAAGTGTGGTCCTCAGGAACCTACTAAATCGGGAATCTGGGAGTGGGATCTAGGAGGGGCTAACAAGCCTTCCAGGTGATACTGATTACACCAAAGTTGGGAAATCACTTCAATAAAGTGTTCTCTTACTGCTGAAGAAAGAGTTCATTGAACTCTATATAAAACCCATTGTTGTTTAGTTGATTCCAACTCAGCAACCCTATAGGACATGGTGGAACTGTCCCCTGTAAGGTTTCCAAGGCAGACTGCCACATCTTTCTCCCAGGGCGGCTGGTGGGTTTGAACTGCCAAACTTTCTGTTAGCAGCTGAATGCTTAACCACTGTGCTACCAGACAGAAACCCCAGGTTCTTGCTCAGCATGACTTGTATTGGCCGATAAACGAGAGACCGAGGTGGGAAAACAGGAAAGGCACCTTTATTTCGTTGTATAAGAAAAAGGAGTCAGTTGGAGGTGCTGCTGCCAAGACTGCTCACCAAGGGCAGACAAGCAAGTTATTTTTAAAGGGTTTTACAAGTAGGGGCTTCACACAAGTTACATCCGCAACATTCTTAATCATACTACTCGGGTGCAATGGGGTTTACAAAGAACCTCCAAGCAAAAGCAGGATTCAAACGCAGAGCTTGACAGGGAGGAAGCCCAGCAAAGGAAACAGGATTTTTAATACTACGCTGTAGGGGAGGAAGCCAGGCGTGAAAAAAAAAAAAAAAAAAAAACATGCTTTTTAATACTGCACTGTGGGGGCTCTATCTCAACGGTACCACCAGTGCTCCTCCAAACTCTACAAAGCAAATCAAATAGGCTAAAAGTCACAGTCTCCGCTGGGCATTTTTGTTGTGTTTTTTTAACATGAGTATGAGATCAGAATCAGTGCTGGTGATAGAAAAAATAAAGAAAAATTTAAGTGATTATAAAGACAGCTAATTTTAATAAAAGGGGTAAAATCCCTAAGTGACACAAACGGTTTGTGCTCAACTGTTAACATAAAGGATGGCAGTTCAAACTCACCCAGAGGTACTGCAGAAGAAAAGGCCTGGCAATTTACTTTCATTAAGATTACAGTCAATACAGCCAATGACAGCCCTGACAGAGAACACAACAGAGAACCCCTGAGGGAGCAGGAGAACAGTGGGATGCAGACCCCAAATTCTCATAAAAAGACCAGACTTAATGGTCTGACTGAGACTAGAAGGACCCCAGTGGTCATGGTCCCCAGACCTTCTGTTGGCCCAGGACAGGAACCATTCCCAAAGGCAACTCTTTGATCAGGGATTGGACTGAACTATGGGATAGAAAACGATACTGGTGAGGAGTGAGCTTCTCAGATCAAGTAGACACGTGAGACTATGTGGGCAGCTCCTGTCTAGATGGGAGATGGAAGGGCAGAGGGAGTCAGAGGCTGGTTGAATGCACACAAAAATAGAGAGTGGAAAGAAGGAGTGTGCTGTCTCTTTGAGGGGAGAGCAACTAGGAGTATATAGCAAGGTGTGTATAAATTTTTGTATGACAGACTGACATGATTTATAAACTTTCACTTAAAGCACAATTTTAAAAAAAAGATTACAGCCAAGAAAACCTTACGAAGCAGTTATACTCTGTAACACATGCGGTCACTACGAGTCAGGATCGACAGGACGGCAAATAACAACAACACTGGGGGTACTTCGAGTAAGAGGACTAATGTGGAAAGAGCTTTCTAGCTCTGTGTTAGGTGCTGTACTAAGGGCTTTCCATTTTAGAACTTACAGAGAGCTTGTAATTTTTTTTTTTTTTTTAATATTAGAAGTTTTCAGGCAACCAAGAATTGCATATTCATTAAGGGGTCCACCATTTTGGACTTATTTTTAAAGCTTTGTTATTCTTCCTAGGACCAGCCAGAGGAAGGCAGAGCCAGCATTTTCCAGTCTGTGTTCACCAACTCTTCCAAAGAAATGATATGCTTTCCAGATTTCCCTTACTCTGATGACTATCCTAACTACACGCACCACAGCAAGATCCAGGAGCACATAAAGGCATTTGCTCAAAAGAAGAATCTTCTCAGATACATACAGTCTGAGGTAGAGACCTCATAACTGGTGTCATTGGTATCAACGTGTGTATGAGTTAGAGGAGAAGTAAGGATACAGCACCCCGGCAGAAATCAAAGCCAGAAGTTTGGACACCTCACCAATCAAATGTGAGTTCAGATTATATTCAACTACTACTTTTTTTCCCCCCCTGGATTTGTTCTCCACTAGTCTCAGAGGGCTTTTAAAATACCATAGAAAATACTAGAGGCAGCTATACCATCACAGTATACTTCCCAGTCACATGCTGTAATGTTCTAGAAACAATCCCAGATTCTCTACTTCCATGAATTCAGCGCCAACGAGTTGTGGTTCAAGAAAACATGGTATTCATTAAAAGTTCTGCCATTACAAAGACAGTAACAATTTAATTGAATGATTAACATAGTCATAGCCCTCATCTTTCACACACTTAATTTATTAGATTTCCCCTTATAGAGCTGTAAGAATGGCACGGAGGCAGCATCTGACCTCCCCTAACTTCAGGAGGGGAAGAATCATCATCAGCAGCAGTGGCAACAGCCCCAGGCTGATTCTTATGAAACAGAGGTCAGACATACATCCACCCTCCAAACATCCCTCCCAAGGGGCTCCCTACTTTTCTCCTGGGTTCATTTATTCTTTGCAATGGTCACACAGAACTCATAGATCATACCCACAGTTGTGGGGTTTATTAGGGAAGTAACCGGTTACGATTCAAGTTCACAAAGCTGAGGATGCAGTTCTTCCATCAGGACAGCCTTTTCTCAGCCATGCTGCAGTCGTGTCGCTCTCGGGCCCTCAGCTCCCCAAAGAGCCTCTTGAGCCAGCTTGGCCTCTGCCCTTCTTGGATAATTGTTACAAAGCTCTTATAGCTCTACCAGTAAGTACCCAGAGGCACTGCACTCTGCCAGTAAGCCTTCCACCTGAAGGCATCAGCTTTCTCGTTCCACTGGCATGGAAGCTTACAGCCTTTCTCCTGCCAGTCTCCTGGTTCTGCTGTCTCTGCTGCTGCCATTTCTCTGCCACTGCCTCTTGCCATCTTGCCGTCTTCAGTGTTACAGCTTTCTCTTTGTATCCTGGGTCAAGAAGGGTCTCAACACAGGGATCCCAGGTCCAAAGGACACACTTCGCTCCCATCTCTGCTTCTTGGTGGTAGTTAGGTCCCACTCTGCCTGGAATTGGCTCTCTTTTAAGCCCAGCAGGATGCCAAAACTGTCCAATCCACTTATTAGGGTTCCATGCAACTTATTTGCATGGTACCACCCCCACAAATGTGCCATGCTCCTTATTTACATTAAGACCAAGTTATCCAATCCCACTGGTGGGCCACAAGCCATTATTTGCATACTTCCACCCAGCCTTTCCTCCATGTGTATGTCAGTTTGTCATTATGTGGTGGCTTACATGTTGTTGTGATACTAGAAGCTTTGTCACCAGTGTTTCAAACCCCAGCAGGGTCATCTTTGGTAGACAGGTTTCAGCAGAGCTTTCAGACTAACACAGATTAGGAAGAAGGGCCTGGCAGTCTACTTCTGAAAAAAATTGGCCAGTGAAAACATTATGAACAGCAGTGGAACATTGCTAATATAGTATCAGAAGATGAGCCCTTCAGGTTGGAAGGCACCCAAAATATGATTGGGGAAGAGCTGCCTCCTCAAAGTAGAATTGACCTTAATGATGTGGTTGGAGTCAAGCTTTCAGGACCTTCTTTTGTGGATGTGACATGACTCAAAATGAGAAGAAACATCTGCTAATATCCATAAATAATCAGAACATGGAATGTACGAAGTATGAATCTACGGAAATTGAAAATCATCAAAAATGAAATGGAACGCATAAAAATCAATATCCTAAGCCTTAGGGAGCTGAAATGGACTGATATTGGCCATTTTGAATTGGATAATCATATAGTTTCCTATGGAGAGGTTGACAACTTGAAGAGGAATGGCATCACATTCATCGTCAAAAAGAACATTTTAAGATCTATCCCAAAGTACAATGCTGACAGTAATAGGATGATATCAATACGCCTACAAGGAAGACCAGTTAATACAACTATTATTCAAATTTACACACCAACTGCTAAGGCCAAAGATGAAGAAATTGAAGATTTTTACCAATTTCTTCAGTTTGAAATTGATCAAACGTGCAATCAAAACTCACTGATAATTACTGGATTTGGAATGCGAAAGGTGGAAAGAAAGAAGAAGGATTGGTAGTTGGAAAATATGCCCTTGGTGACAGAAATAATACCAGAGATTGCATGAGAAAAATTTGCAAGACCAATGACTTCATTGCAAATATCTTTTGTCACCATCATAACTGGCAACTATACCTATGGGCCTCACCAGGTGGAATACACAGAAATCAAATTGACTATATTTGTGGAAAGAGACAATGGACAAGCACCACATAGTCAGTCAGAACAAGGCCAGGGGTCGACTGTGGAGCAGACCATCAATTGCTCATTTACAAGTTCAAGCTGAAGTTGAAGAAAATTAGAACAAGTCCACAAAAGCCAAAGTACGACCTTGAGTATATGCCACCCGAATTTGAGACCATCTGAAGAATAGATTTGATGCATTTTATACTAATGACCAAAGACCAGATGAGCTGTGGAAGGACATCAAGAGCATCATACATAAGGAAAGCAAAAGATCATTAAAAAAGACAGGAAAGAAAGAGAAGACCAAAGTGAATGTCAAGAGACTCTGAAACTTGCTCTTGAATGTAGAGTAGCTAAAGCAAAAGGAAGAAATGATGAAGCAAAATGGCTGAACGTAAGATTTCCAAGGTCAACTCAAGAAGACAAAGTAAAGTATTATAATGACATGTGCAAAGACCTGGAGTCAGAAAAACAAAAGGGAAGAACATGCTCAGTGTTTCTCAAGCTGAAAAAATTCAAGCCTTGAGATAGTTTCAATATTGAAGGATTCTACGGGGAAAATATTAAACAATGCAGGAAGCATCAAAAGGCAGATGGAAAGAATACATAGAGTCATTGTACCAAAAACAATTGGTCAACATTCAACCATTTCAGGACGTAGCATATGATCAAGAACGATGGCACTGAAGGAAGAGGTCCAAGCTGCACTGAAGGCATTGGCCAAAAACGAGGCTCCAGGAATTGACGGAATACCAATTGAAATATTTCAACAAATGGTTTCAGCACTGGAGGTGCTCACTGATCTATACCAAGAAATTTGGAAGACAGCTACCAGGCCAACCGACAAGAAGAGATCCACATTTGCAACCATTCCAAAGAAAGGTGATGCAACAGAATGTGGAAATTATCAAACAATATCATTAATACCACATGTAAGTAAAATTTTGCTGAAGATCATTCAAAAGCGGTTGCAGCAGTGTATTGACAAGGAACTGTCAGAAATTCAAGCCAGGTTCAGAAGAGGACCTGGAACAAAGGATATCATTGCTGATGTCAGACAGATCATGGCTGAAAGCAGAGAACACCAGAAGGATGTTTGCCTGTGTTTTATTGACTAGGCAAAGGCATTTGGCTGTGTGGATCAAAACAAATTATGGAAATATTGCAAAGAATGAGAATTCTAGAATACTAAATTGTGCTCATGAGGAATTTGCACATAGATCAAGAGGCAGTCTTTCAAACAGAAAAAGGGAATATTACACAGTTTAAAGTCAAGAAAGGTGTGTGTCAGGGTTGTATCCTTTCACCATACTTATTCAGTCTGTATGCTGTGCAAATAATCCAAGAAGCTGGACTATATGAAGAACCATGTGGCATCAGGACTGGAGAAAGACTCATTAACAAACTGAGATATGCAGATGACACAACCTTGCTTGCTGAAAGTGAAGAGCACTTGAAGCACTTAATGATGAAGATCAAAGACCACAACCTTCAGTAAAGATTACACCTCAACATAAAAGAAAACAAAAATCCTCACATCTGGACCAATAAGCAACATCATGATAAAGGAAGCAAAGATTGAAGTTGTCAAGGATTTCATTTTACTTGGATCCACAATCAACACCCATGTAAGCAGCAGTCAGAAAATCAAAAGATGCATTGCATTGGGCAAATCTGCGCAGAAGACCTCTTTAAAGTGTTGAAAAACACAGATGTCACCCTGAAGACTAAGGTGCGCCTGACCCAAGCCATGATGTTTTCAATTGCCTTATACGGATGAGAAAGCTGAAAAATGAATAAGGAAGACAGTAGAATTGACACCTTTAAATTGTGATGTCGGTGAAGAATGTTGAATATACCATGAACTGCTAGAAGAACAAACAAATCTATCTTGGAAGAAGTACAGCCAGAATGCTCATTTGAAACATAGTGAGACTAAATCTCACATACTTTGGACATGTTTTCCAGGAGGGACCAGTCCCTGGAGAAAGACATCATGCTTGGTAAAATAGACAGTCAGTGAAAATGAGGAAGATGGATTGACACAGTGGCTGTAACAATTGGCTCAAGCATAACAATGATTGTGATGACGGCGCAGAACCAGGCAGCGTTTCGTTCTGTTGTACATAGGGTCACTATGAGTCGGAGCCGACAGAACTGCCCCTAACCACGACAACACAGCATTTTGGTGGGAGTTATAAGACCATGGCAAGAAAGTATACACAAAAGTGGCCTGTCTCACTGTAACAGCCTTAGAAGTTATGACATAGAGGCATTATTTCTGTAAATAATAATGCTTTACATTTATTCGGAACTGTTAGCCTCAATGTATTACTATTAAATGCAGAACACATATGCATAGTGAAAAAAAAAACAAACAGCAAAATTATAATTGGGATTATATCTGCATAATTTCTTTACCTGGAATAGTTCCAAAAATGTAGTTGAATAAAAATTTCCAGTTGTCATTATTGCCTCAATTTATGGCAGCAATATTAACAAACATTAATGAAGTTTCTACTGTGTGCTAAGTATTGTGCTATGTGCCATATATCGAAGCAGTCAGTCCTCAGGAAGTTTATAATCTAATTGGAGATCAAAATAAATATATTAAGGGTAAGTAAACATAAAAGTTTATATCAATACCAAAAAAGAAGAAAATGTTAAAAAGTGTTCTAATTTACAGGTAAAATATACTATGGAGATTATCATGAAGCAGGAGTCAACAATTTTTGGGAAGGCAGTTTTCTAAAGGAAGTAAAGGTGCATATGTGTCAGGAAACCAGTATTTGTAGCTTTAAAAAGATAGAAGTTTATTTTGTAATCTTGTAAAAGAAGTCCAAGGTGAAGTCGTCCACAAATTGGTACCCACAGTCCTCAGGGGCTCAGTTTCACAATTGTTTGCACGAGGTTTACATCATCAAGGTTGCCTCATAGTCCAAGATAATTACTGGAGCTTCAGCCATCACAATCACCTTCTGGAAAAGAAAAAAAAGGAAGAATGAATGGTGAAAGGATGTACTCCCAGATGAATCAGTCCCCTTTCTCAATTCCTCTGAAAAACCTACCCAACAACATTGTTTGTATCTCATAGGCCAATCTAGTTTGCACAGGAGCCTGGGAAATACATCCCTTTGCTGGGCATATTGCCACTCCAAACAAAATCAAAGTTCTGTTGGTAAGGAAAAAGTGGAGAATGAATACTGGAACTCTCTGTCCCAGAAGAGTTTATGGGACTACCAGGAAAAAAAAAAAAACAGAAGTGTAGACTAGGATAGAATTGTGCAGGCTTTGCATTATAGCATTAGAAATGTGGAAAGAATCCTATAAGCTGTGAGGTAACAGAAATAGCTTTGAGCAGGGAACACTGAATCAACATGGCATTTTAGAAACACGTGACAAGCAGCACGAAGGGATGGCTTTAGGAAATCGGAGACTAGAGACAGGGCAGGAGTCCATGCAATGGAGTGATAAGGACTTGAACCAAGGCAGCGTTAGCAGTCATAGAAAGGAAAAGAAAGTAAGATCCTGAGGGAAATGATTGCTTAGGCATAAGGCAAGAATGGAGAAGTATCAGTCAAAACAGATGGTGAGTTTGAGGCAGATGATTGGGAGGTTCATGCCCTCATTACGAGAAATATGAAAGTCTGCAGCCAGTTTCAGGGAAAACAGGAGTAGTTCTATCATAAATACACTACATTTGAGGAAGCGTTATGCCCTGGAAATGGAAAGGTAAAGCTGGTCTGGATAATAGAAGGAAGACCAATGCTGTATATACATACTGATACTAGGCAAGTGGCTAATGTTCCCAACAGCTAGTATATACACAAAGCAAAGGAGGGACCAAGGATTGAACCTTGAGAAATTCCCCTATTTATTGAGTAGACGGAATGTGAGGTCAGAAAAGGAATTATCTATGGATGCCAATAGAGAATAGCAGTAAGAAAACAAAACATGAATTTGTTCCACAGCACGTTTCACAAGAATACTAAGTGTTATTTACACCAAATCTATTAATTCTATGTGAAAAGGTGAATATACCCCAGTGAGTAATTTTCCTTATGAGATCTGAGGAATCACTGAAGGTTCACTGTGATTCCTATTTTAATGTCTTTCCATACATTCCTCAATGACCAGAAGAGTGCATAACAATTATTTCCTCCAAAGAAATACTGCAATAAAAAAAAATAATAATAATAACATAGTATTATAAACAGAAATAGTTTCTTTTTGTTTGTTTTAAGACCCTGGTTTCCAGTATAAAGAAATGTCCCGGTTTCTTAGTCACTGGCCAATGGGATATTGTTATTGAAAAGGATGGTAAACAGGAATCTACTACTTTTGATGCTGTAATGATTTGTTCAGGACATCGTGTATACCCCAATCTGCCAACTAATTCCTTTCCTGGTAAGTCTGGAAATTATATATTAATCTGGGGACTTATGCACAAACATCAAGAATTCAGACAGATTTTTACAAAGATTGTATGTAATGATTATTTTTAAGGCACCAAAGATTTAAACAAAAAATCTTTTAAGCCTGATAATACGTGAAATACAGTAATAAATGGCCTTCTAAACTCATATCTTAAAAGAATTAAAAAACCTATAAGTCATAGATCAGAGACTATGACAAAGTTTCTAAGTTTAGAGAAAGTAACTCAAGTATAAGTCTTGACTACTCCTGGAGTCTCTGGGCAGAGTAACATCCAAAGAAGTAGAGTTCAGCCACCAAAACGTTCCATTTTCTTATGTTACTTATAGGGGAAATCTGGATTTTCTAATTCCTTCTATAGCCACAATTTGCAAATTAACTTTAGAAATCTCAGTGATTGTGTGTTGGCATTGGGGGAGGCTCTCCAATACTACCCCAAAGTGGCAAAATCAAGTAAATACAATACACAGCAACCTACCTTCCTTCCTTCATCCCTTTATTCCTTTTTCTCTTCTTCCCTCCCTCCCTTCTTTCTTTTCCTTCCTTCCTTGTTCTAGGAGCACATGCACCCTCAAAGATATTAGAGTTCCTACCTCAAGGCATGGTTTTCACAGGCTAAAGTGAACGAAAAAATGGTGGAGGTCAAGGAGGACAGAAGTCTACAACTACTAATGTTATAAGGCAGTATATTTAGTGGTTCTGAGTGTGGGCAAAGGATTTTTTGTTTGTTTTTCAAGCGTAGGCTGAGAATAACTGGGTGCAATTCCTTATTCCACTAATTCCTTATCACATGATCTTAGGCAAGTCACTTGACTTCTTTGCCTCAATTTCCTTATCTTTTAAAATAGGGGTAATTCTTGTACCTACCATTCAAGGATATTATCAAGATTAAATGAGTTAAAATATGTAAACCATTTAGCAGAGGGCCTAACCCACAGTAAGTACTCAATAAATATTGGCTGTTATTATTATCAAACTGTAAGGTCACATGTTTTTGTTTTTAAGGTACTAACAGTAATTATTCAGGGACTTAGTATCAAAAACCACTGAAAGGGTAAAAGCATTTCAACTAGAAATTTTTTTTTTTTTTAATTAAGACTGATAATAAAAGGCCAAAAAAGAAAAACATTGAAAAAGTGAATGTTCATAATTTCATGTGAGAATCAGCTTAAACCACTCCTCGTGTTCCACATAGGCCTAGAAAAGTTTCAAGGCAACTACCTCCACAGCCGTAACTATAAAGACCGAGAAGCCTTCAAGGGGAAGAGGGTGCTAGTGATTGGCCTGGGGAACTCAGGATGCGACATTGCCGTTGAACTCAGTAGTCTGGCTGCACAGGTACATGACTGAAGGTGTTTCGGGAAACAAATCTATGTTAGGCCTATGCTACTAAATCAACAGCCTCGGCACTGCTATAGTGTTTGCCACATCATTCTGCAAGGGATCGACCTTTTGTATTGTTGTTGTTAGGTGCTGTCCAGTCGATTCCAACTCATAGTGACCCTGTGTACAACAGAACGAAACACTGCCTGGTCGTATGCCATCCTTGCAATCGCTGTTGTGCTTGAGCCCGTTGTTGTAACCACTGTGTCAATCCATCTCGTTGAGGGGATTTCTCTTTTTCACTTACCCTCTACTTTACCAAGCATGATGTCCTTCTCCAGGGACTGGTCCCTCCTGATAACACGTCCAAAGTACGTGAGACAAAGTCTTGTCATCCTCGCTTCAAAGGAGCATTCTGGCTGTCCTTCTTCCAAGATAGATCTGTTTGTTTTTCTGGCAGTCCTTTTGTATATATCCTTTAAATCAAGGAGAATGTGAGATGTTCTCACTTGAAGTAAGGTGATATGGCCCATGCTAGTAAGGAAGTACATTCTGCTGGAACCAGAGGTACATGTGTGAGTGTGTATGTGCATATGAATGTGTGTGTGTGTTGTTTTAATTTTATGCTCTGATTACCTCCACATAGACTAATTGCTAGTCTGCTTCTACCTTTATTTAATGGTATTTCTTATGTTGGAATTGACTCTACGGCAATGGGTTTGGTTTTATTTTTATTGATTTTTTGGACCATGCAAAAAGGACTGTGTTTACCACCCTGAAGATCTGGACGACACACAGATCTTGCTATCATTTATTCATCCAACAACAGGTGCTCAACAAATACTGTTTCTTGCTATCATTTATTCATCCAACAACAGGTGCTCAACAAATACTGGCCACCATTATGTGTCAGAACTATGCTCAGCTCTGGGGAACCAGAAATAAACTAGACTAAGTAGTTCCTGACTTTAAGAACCAGTCAGCAGGTGCAAGTGGAGGTAACAGGTACACAAGTCATCACAAAAGAAGGTACTGAGTCTCCCAATGGAGTTAGGCATGATGTTTGCAGCACCCTGAAAAGGAAACCTAACAGCCTGGATGAAGTCAAGGAAGGCTTCCCACAGGACTCCAGGCTGTCTCACATGACCAGTAGACCCTTAAGAATCTTTTTTTTTTTTAAGAAAATGTACTCAATAAATAAATCTTTAAACAAGATATAAAGAAAACCTAAGAAATCTTTTAAAAGTAAAGTTCCCTTGAAATACTACAAAGATGATAAGGTGTCTGTACCTTTTTGACACCAATTCCTAAATGTCTTCTCTGACACTACCTGCAAATGCAGTTCTTCTTCTGACCCTAGCCACCCAGAGTTAGGTCAGATCTCACACCATCAGGGGCACAGTCCTCCAGAATGTGAAGTCAGCCCAAGAACTTAAATACCAATCATAAGTTTGGGGGTCCCCAGAACACCCCCACTTCTGTCCTGCCAGCTACAAATTCAGTAGTTCCCTGTCCCATTGGGTTTGATAATTGGCAAGAGTGACTCCCTAAACTTGGGAAAGTACTATACTTATAATCACAGCTTTGTTACACAGGACGTAAATCAGGACTAGTATCGAGATGTGATGCATAGGGCAAGGCCTAAGAGGGTTTCAAACAGAGTTTCCATGTCCCAAAGATTCTGTGTTACCCTCCCATACAGTAGTGTCTTTCCCTAACCAGGAAGCTCCCTCAAGCGTCAATTCCAGAGTTTGTATTGGAGTTTCATTATGTAGGCATGATTGATTGAATCATTGGTCAATAACTAAATTCAGTCTCTACCCCTCTTCCCAGAGGCTGGGCTGATATCACTATCACTGGATCTTTCTGGCATTGCCAGCCCCAAACCTGAGTCATTTCATTGGTGTAACCTGTCAGGTGTGTTCCAGTTGCTCTACACAAATAACAAAGATATTCTAATCACTAGGGATATTCAAAGATTTAAAGGTAACCTCCCAGGAACCAAAAACAAAGACCAAATTCTTTGAATAAAGGAATTCTTCCCCTCACAGATTGGGTGCCTACTTTTTAAACTTGACAAGACCCAGGCTCTCAGGACTGAGACAACTTCCTTGGTTTGGGATGCCAAGTAGAGCGTGGGTATTCAGGAGGACTGGAAAAAGAGACTAGGGAATACAAAGAGAAAGCAGAAAACAGAATTAAATCCTTGGCATCTCCTCAGACTAATTTCAGCAAGTGATTTAGCTACATTCTCCCCAGCCAAGCCCACCTACCACCACCACTGACCTGCCATTTTAGTCTCTGAGTCTATAAGTTGAATACAGAGCCATTTTGTTGCAAGATGGTTCTAACTCTTTCAACAACTAGGCACTAGCCCTCTGGAATGGTGAGAAGGAACAGTCCTGACTCTTCTTAGTTTTAATTATGGACAATTCATCTTAATCCACCTCTTTAAAAGTGCTCCTACCTGTATATTGAGGGAATATATGGGAAAAGTACCCTTCAGAATTGTGTTGTGTTGCTTATTTCTTACAGAGTGATACTAAAATCTATGTTGCCTTTCACTCACCAGGTCATGATCAGCACCAGAAGTGGTTCCTGGGTCATGAGTCGGGTTTGGGATGATGGCTATCCTTGGGACATGGTGTGTGTTACCCGCTTTACATCCTTTCTCCAGAATGCCCTTCCTCCATTTGTCTCTGACTGGTTATATGTCAAGAATATGAACACATGGTTTAAGCGTAAGAACTACGGCCTCATGCCTTTAAATGGGTACTACAAATAATACATATTTTATTATTCAAAAAAGTGAGGAACTAGTTTAAATTTAATTTGAAGGATTGAATTAAGGACCGCAGAGGTGACAGAGTATGCCCGGAGACCTACATATTCAGTGAAAGTCTCATTAAAGTTAGTCTAGCAGGGAAAGGGTGGTGAAAAGAACCCATAATATCTATAGCTCCACAATGGGGATGGAGCAGGCAGCTAGATCACCTAACATGCAGGACTAATTTATGGCAGCTACAAGCTATAACATAGAACTTTGAGGCTTATGCCACTCATTCATCCACTGGCTGAGACAACACAAATTGTTTAGGAAATATCTTGTCCATGCTTGTGGATAAATGAGGGATAAACAAAAAAAAAGCCAAACCTGTTACCGTAGAGTCCATTCTGATTCATAGCAACCCTGTAACAGAGTACAACTGCCACGTAGGGTTTCCAAGAAGTAGCTGGTGAATTCAAACTCCCAACCTTTTGGTCAGCAGCCAAGCTGTCAACCACTACACCACCAGGGCTCCAAAAAGCAACTGTTTCCACCTAGTTTATAACCAGTGACCTTTCACGTGTAAGGCGAATATGAATGGGGATAGCAATAATAATACCTACTCCTCAGGACTGTTGTGATAGTAAGATAAAACATAGAAAAATTACCTTGTAAACTGTAAAGCTTTACAAACACTGGTTCTTATTAGTCTCAAATTTTATAATTCTAAGCAGCAATTAACAAAGTACTATTAATCAACCTGTTTCAACAAGTAGGCAGTCACAAAACAAAAGTACACATCCCCTCCATCCCTAAAGGGTTGATGGTTTTGCAGAATAGGCAGGAGGTACGGAACATGTGAGGCAGTAGAGACTCACAAGGCTGCTCTAGCCTGTAAAATTAATAACGCTTGCCTAGTTACCTCTCCATAAAGAAATCTCAAAACCTACTCATTAGGAAGCCATTCTAGGTAGAAAACCGGGAATATCGATGGAAAAAGAATATTTAAGTAGGTATGAAAAAAAAATTCTCTAAGAAATGTCATCTTTTGACTTATATTAGCAAAAAAGTTTTATTCAGAGAAACAAAGGAAAAGTAAGTGAAAGCTGTGAATCTGAATACCAAAAGACAAGTTAGGAGACAAGCCCTCTTTCCAAAGCATTTATTCTACCAAGTCTTTCAGGTTGCTGTATCACTGTCCTAGTTTCCTAGTGCTGATGTACAGAAATACCACAAATAGGTGGTTTTAAAGAACAGAAATTATTTTCTCACAGTTTGGGATGCTAGAAGTCAGAATTCAGGGTATCGGCTCTAGAGGAAGTCTCTCTCTTTGGGCTCTGGAGGGAGACACTTGTCTCTTTTAGCTTCTATTCCTGGGTTCCTGGGAGATTTCCCCATGGCATCTGTCTTTCCCCCATTTTGTGCTTTGTTTTATATGTAAAAAGTTATTGGCGTAAGACACATCATACACTGATACGACTTCATTAATACACCAAAGAAAACCCTATTTCCAAATGGTATTACATCCACAGGTATGTTGTTGTTGTTAGGTTCTGTCAAGTGGGTCCTGACTCAGAGACCCTATGTACCACAGAACAAAATACTGCCTGGTCATGCACCACCCTCACAATCGTTGCTATGCTTGAGTCCATTGTTGCAGCCTCTGTGTCAATCCATCTCATGGAGGGTCTTCCTCTCTTCCACTGACCCTGTACTTTACCAAGCATAATGTCCTTCTCCAGGGACTGATCCCTCTTAATAACATGTCCAAAGTACGTAAGATGCAGTTTCACCATCCTTGCTTCTAAGGAGCATTCTGGTTGTACTTCTTCCAAGACAGATTTGTTCCTGCTTTTGGCAGTCCACGATATATTCAATATTCTTCGCCAATACCACAATTCAAAGGGGTCAATTCTTGTTTGGTCTTCCTTATTCAATGCTCAGCTTTCATATGCATATGATGTGACTGAAAATACCATGGCTTGGGTCAGACACACCTTAGTCTTATAGGTGACATCTTTGCTTTTCAACACTTTAAAGAGATCTTTTGCAGCAGAGTTGCCTAATGCGATGCACCTTTTGATTTCTGGACTGCTGCTTCCATGGCTGTTGATTGTGGATCCAAGTAAAATGAAATCCTTGACAACTTCAATCTTTTCTCCATTTATTGTGATGTTGCTTACTGCTTACTGGTCCAGTTGTGAGGATTTTTGTTTTCTTTATGTTGAGGTGTAATCCATACTGAAGGCTGTGGTCTTTGATCTTCATTAGGAAGCACTTCAAATCCTCTTCAATTTCAGCAAGCAATGTTGTGTCATCTGCATAACACAGGTTGTAGGGGTTAGGATTTACAACATATATTTTTGGAGGACACAATTAAGTCCATTAACAATCCCTAAAGGGGTTGAAAGGGAACAATGTTGATGTTATGCATTTAAAATTATGCTTATTTTAATTTTGAAGTCTGAGTTGGTTCAGAGTTTTTTGTCTTGTAAGAGTACAAGTGCGAATTATATTTTGGCTTTGCCATCTAGGCAATCAAACATAGTTTTGGAAATCCATTCTTTCCAAGAACTAAGCTCCCCCTCTGAAAAAAAAAAACCAACAAAAAAAGGGTTTATAATTCCCCTATTTGTTAATGATGTCTTCTCTCTCCTCTCTTTCATGTGTGAATGGTGGGGGGACAGAGGGTAAAAAGGACAGGTTTAGATGACCTAGATTTTGCCACCTTGTAAGGTAAAAGGCGAGGTTGCAGAATTATAGAGTTGGAAAAAGTTGTGGAAGTATAGAAGCAAATTCCAAGGTTTACAAAATTTCTTTGTATCTGAGATACTTGGAGGAAATTTCAGAGTTGCAAAAGGATACTTAAGTCAAAATGAAATATGTCATCAAGAAAAATATCATTTGTAGAATTTTGTCAACTGAAGTGCAGTATTATGGTTGTTGTACTTTTTTTACTTTCTTTTGTTACCACAGCTGGTGAAACAAAACCAAACATGGCAATAAAACATCCCAACAATGCAAGTCTGATTTCTCCACATAAGACAATCCCTTAAAATTGTAATACGGTGCTTTATGTGCCAGTCACTCTTTCAAGTGCTTTATAGATAATTGTTCATTTGATCTTCAACCCTGTGAGGCAGATTCTATCATTATCCCCATTTTACAGAGAAGGAAACAGAGAAGTAACAGCTAATAAGAGATGAAGCTGGGTTATAAACGTGGGCCATCTGGCTCCAGACTCTGTACTCTTAACCACTTTATTACATCTAGGAATTTATTTTATTCTCATTTGGTGAACCTCTTACATGAACAGTATAAGTACCCATGAGAGAATCTTCAAGTTTCAAGGAGGTAAAAGAGGCAGCTCAGACTAAAATTTTTTTTTTTTAATTGTACTTTAGATGAACGTTTACAGAACAAACTAGTTTCTCGTTAAACAGTACATATAATGTTTTATGACATTGGTTAACAACTCCACAACATAACAACACTCTCCCTTCTCGACCTTGGGTTCCCTTATTTCCAGCTTTCCTGTCCCGTTCTGCCTTCTAGTCCTTGCCCCAGGGCTGGTGTGCCCCTTTAGTCTCATTTTTTTTATGGGTCTGTTCAATCTTTGGCTGAAGGGTGAACCTCAGGAGTGACTTCATGGCTGAGCAGAAAGGGTGTTCAGGGGCCATACTTCAGACTGAAATTCTTAAGGATTGTTACAGGCAATAGGAAAGAAATCATCACAAGAGGAGATAATTCAGTGGCCCTCTTCTGCTGTTTAACTGCTCATGTTTGGTTTTGATGCTGGGAGCTCTTGCAAGTATTTCTTGTAAATGAGGTACTTTACAGCACTGTCCCTTCTCTCTCATTTCTGCAGTCCCCTGAGGAAAGAGCCCGTGTTCAACGATGAGCTTCCATCTCGAATCCTGTGTGGCACCGTGTCCATTAAGCCCAATGTGAAACAGTTCACAGAGACCTCAGCTGTGTTTGAGGATGGGACCGTGTTTGAGGCCATTGACTCTGTCATCTTTGCAACAGGCTATGATTATGCTTACCCATTCCTTGACGACTCCATCATCAAAAGCAGGAACAATGAGGTCACCTTGTTTAAAGGCATCTTCCCCCCACAAATGGAGAAGTCAACCTTGGCTATGATTGGCTTTGTTCAGTCTCTTGGGGCTGCCGTCCCCACTGTTGACCTGCAGACCCACTGGGCTGCTAAAGTGTTTGCAAGTAGGTGGGCCATTCTCTCCATTCATTTAGCCAATAAACATTTATTGAACACCAATTATATGCCAAGTATTGTGCTAGGAACTCAGCATACAACTGGGACAAGGCTCCTTGACCTCACGTAGCTTAAAATGGGAGGTGAAGGAGAAATACCACAATAGGGGTATTCTGGTGAGGGAAGTTAGGTAGTGAGTTATTCCATACTGAGGGATCAGCATGAGGAAAGGCATGAAGGTTGGGAATATTGTGGAGTGTGTAAGGAACCAGAAACGCATTGGCGAACAGGAATATAAACCAGAGGCAGGGAGTGACAAAAACTGGAGGAAGTCTTCAGAACATGGAGTGCCTTATGAGCTGTGTTAAAGAGGTTAGACTTCTCATAGGGGAATTTGGAGGATTTTGGAAGGTTTTAAGTAGTACAGGGATAGCAGTAGGATAACTGCAATATCAAGGGCCCACTGCTAGATTTGCACAGGTTGGAAAGTGGTGGGTGTTGGTGGGTTGTGGGTATTGGTGGCATGCTAAAGTAGACCTTACTGGTATCAGTTTGGGTCAGAATAACAATGTCAGTCCATTCCTACTCCATGGACAATCTCATCCCCCTTCTTCCACCCTAGATCCCATGGTCTCCAGGGACTAAAATATCCTTATGTGAGGAAATTAAGAATATGAAGAAATAAGACATGGAAAAAGCAATGTCTCAAATATATTGTTTCACTTACTCCAATCATATCGATCACTATTATTATTGAAAGTATCCTTTATTCAAAGACTTGAGAACGTTAAGTGATAGTTATACCTTACCTAATATAATGTCCTTTAAAACCTAGACTACAGGTAATGAAGCAAATATTAAAATCAGACTGTGTGTTTATGCGTACTCAAAATGTATGTAAATAAGCTTCTATTTCAAATGCACCATAAGGATCATCATTTAAAAAAAGAACTCTGCCATGAAATCTTCTGTAAGGGAAAGCGTCTTTGTGATACAGACACTCCCCTGTAAAATACTTCTATTGTCTTTTTCTCTTGAAAGGCACAGCAGTGCCAAGAACCTAAAGTTTTATGGGAAGGTTGAATACAGTTCATAATCTAAGAAATTTACAGGATATCATTTATTCATTCAGCTAATATTTACTGAGCTCCTATTACATGCCAGGCTCTGTCCTTGCACTTAGGAAAGAACAGCAAACAAAACAGACCAAAATGCTGGTGCCTATGGAGCTTACTTTCTAGTAGGGGGCACAGCAAATAGCTGACTGGGGGGACCACCAGGCTGAGGCAAGACGCTAACAATGACTGGGAAGTGTTCATGTACTGCAAATGTTATAATAACTTTCTGCCATTGTAGAAGGCCAATGAGCTACAACAGCAAGCAAAGAGGGCTCCACTGATGCAGTGAGATTTTCAGAAAATTCCAAACATTCAGCTGCTCCTCAAAACATTCTCCCTGGCTGCAGGCTGATGCTGGAAATCCCACACTTCCTTCCATTACCTGATTTTAGTTGCCTTAGAGTGAAATATTTTACCTGATCATTTCCTGAGAGAAGTTTTAGCAAGGGGATGCAGGCAAGAGATATGAAGGAACTGTTAAGTTTGAGATATGTTGGAGATGAGGCCCACCACAAGAGAAAATGTCGCAGAAATATGCGACTGGGTAATTTGAAGCTGCAAACTTCGCTGTCACTAGCTCACTGCAGGCCAGCTTTGGCATTCCCAGAGAGGGTCCATTAACTTCTCGAGTCTTGATTTCTGTGAATTGTTCTGCTAAAGACAATCCCCTAGATACAAAAACTTTCAGGAATATTCTTCATAAATACCGAGAGAGTTCCATCATGTCATTATATATTTCTGATTTCTTTGTCTTTTTCAATATTTCTCTCTTCACTTCTTTTCTACACTCATGTACCCTACCAACCATGAAAGAAATGATGGATGACATTGATGGGAAAATGGGGAAAAAACTCAAGTGGTAAGAGATTGTACTTGCTAATGAAATGAGTCCTAAAAGTCTTCTTCATATGTAAGAAGACAGTAATGATATTATAATATTGTCACTAGTCAAAGTTTACTAGATTCGATATAATCAAGTGATTTTAGATAGACAAATAATAGTCATTATACTTCTCCTGTATACCTCTAGAGCACTGGTTCACAAACGGGAGTGACTTTTGTCTCCCAGGGGATATTTGCCAATGTTTAGAGACATTTTGGTTGTCACAACAGAGGGGTGCTACTACCTTCTAGTGGACAGAGGCCACGAATGCTGCTAAACACCCTAAAGTGCACAGGACAGCCCCCACGAAACAAAAAATTATCCAGCCCAGAAGGTCAATAGTGCTAGGGTTGAAAAACTGCTCTAGAGCTTTCACCAAGAGCTCCTTCCTGATCAACCACATGTTAGCAAGTTAGCTAGCTGGAAATAGAGCAGTGGCATCAAGTTTACTGTGATAAGAAAACCAAATGAAGAATTAAATCCAGTTCACTTGCCCGATTATGCTCATCTTACTTTTAATCAACCAATAAACTAATCACCAGAAATTCTTGTGCACTATACACTGTTCTAGGTAGTACAGTCTGTGCTGAACACAGCTGTTCTTCATTGAATTGCTTGGTCCTCAAACTTTTCCTCCCTTTTGCCACCTTATTCCTGTCCGTTAGATGCACCCAGAGGCTCAGGTGTTTCTACCCTTTATTGTCTATCAAAAATTTCTTTTAGGAAAATATATGTTAAATGCATTCCCACTAAGGTATAAATGACATGAGTTTTGTCAGCTCATCCATAGGAATTTAAAGTCTTTAAGGCATAGGAGAGAAAGGATGGGTCTTTAATTGTGGGATTCAGGCATCAGCTAGTAATCTGGGAAGCATCTGAGAAGCAGGGACAGCTTCCTGGATTCCCTGACATTACACTCCATATACAAAAAATATGGCTTTCAGTAGAAAGAGGAGAGGCCACAGGGCCACCACAAATAGTTGTACTTGAGCAGTGGACAAAGGGGCCAGGTCAAGATGGAATTAAAACTCCAGCCCATACTCTACTTGCCACAGGGCTGTCACAGGGCTGCATTAGTCTGGAGCAATGTGCTCTTTTTCATAATTCACACAGGTCCCTCTGTTGGCAGTGGGCCCTAGGAAGACACACAAGGGGAGGCTGACCTGGAATGGGACACTGTTGGTTAGCATCCAAGCTTTGCCATTCAGCTTGTGGTATAACCTTAAGCAAGTTACTTAAACTCATTTGCTTCCTAGTAATATGGTGAAAACAATAGCTACTTCATAGACTAGGTGTAAGACTAAACACTGTTTGTAAAGCATTTCGTACGGTATCACATAGGTCATAAGTTCCAAGAAGTAGTTGTGGTTATTATTAGGGTACACTTCTAAATGGAAGTCATATATATATATATTTTTTTTTTGCCATCAAGAAATTTAGAATCTTCTTGGGAACTAAAATTTACTCTCTTCCTCATCCCCTCAAAATTAAATCAGTCAATCAATAAGCAAACAAATACACGTATGTATTATATGTACGGAAAACCTGGTGGCGTAATGATTAAGAATTTGGCTGCTAACCAAAAGCCGGCAGTTTGAATCCACCAGGCACTCATTGGAAACCCTGTGGGGCAGTTCTACTCTGTCCTATAGGGTCGCTACGAGTTGGACTCAACTAGAAGCAACAGGTTTGGGTTTTTTTTAGGTTATTATATAAACAGGTAGTCCCTGACTTAAGACAGGGTTGCGTTCTGATGACTCTGGTGTAAGCCACTTCTGACATAAGTCAAATATCTTTTTTTTTTTTTTAGTTTTCATTATTATTATCAGTGTCTTTATAAATCAGATCTTTATTTGTCTTTGGGGGTTGGCATAAGAATGATAACAGCAAGTTATGTGCTGCAACACTGTATGTAGTACATATTACTAATGATAAGATGCACCAAAAAAAAGGACAGTTGTAAGTGTGATTCATTGTAGCTCTAGTATGGGGTAAGTCGGGGACTACCTATACATAACAATTGATGAGTATGTAATGAGTCATTTGGGAGAAGTGTTCTAGGATGAAGGCGTAAATCTACAGGGAAAGATAAAATCATTCATGAAGGTATGGCTTGGCCCAGGCCTCAAATAATGAGCAGAAAAGGCATGCAGAGATATTTTAAGTAAATATCTGGGAGTATTTTCTACTAAAAGGGTATTCATTTCTGCTTCATCCAAATACATATTTCAAGTACAACATAAATGGGATTTGAAGAAAGTCATTTAAGTAGCTAGACAGCAAATATTTAAATGTACTGTTTTCATGTTAATTACTGCTATACAAGTAAATCCTTTCCAAATTATACATCAAAATCTGTTGAAAGAATGACTTGATAACAGAGCACATTTGGATGAGTAAATGACTATGCACTGTTAGTGAAGCATTTTGTACAGTTCATTTCTTCTTTCAAGCCTCTAACGTGGCATTCACTGAATG
Organism: Loxodonta africana; assembly: GCF_030014295.1. Classification (NCBI taxonomy): domain Eukaryota; kingdom Metazoa; phylum Chordata; class Mammalia; order Proboscidea; family Elephantidae; genus Loxodonta; species Loxodonta africana. Next base: position 208,494,919 of record NC_087344.1, on the reverse strand, counting down.
TCCCAAGGCAGTCATTGGCTACTGGCCTAAAGAAGAACTGGAACCCACGATCTCAACAAGCTCCTCACCTGCACTGCCTTCTCCAGTGCATAGGATGCTCTGTGGGGCAGGCACACCCATGTGCTAACACTGTATGTGGCTCACTCTACTTACTACTCCTTGTATTAAAGACCAAAGGGTAGAAAGAAGAGGAAAAAGAGAGGCTTAAATGTTAATCTAATCACTTAAATGACAGGCTGGTCTCCAGGGTTCCTATAAGCAAATGAGGCTATACTCTAATTAAAAGTATGAGACAATTTATATTCATAAATTGCAGCAATATTAAGATCATACACAAACCCAACTTTAAACACATCATTAAAAAATGTAACATTGGGGAAGTTCCTAAGCAAAGTCCTATAAAGAATAATCACGAAAAGTTAATCACTCAACTTGAAACCCTAGGGTCAGTTCACTCCAGGCCACATGGCTAGAGGCAAAAACCCAAAATGACATCAAACATGGATAGAGATGAGGAAAGAGAGAGAGGAACAACTTGCTCACAGACAAAGAACAAATGCCAAATTCAATGTTGTAGAAAAAGAGAAAAGTGGTGGTATTAGTGAAGGTGTTGATTAAAAGTTTACTTTTCTGAGATAAGAAATAAGAAAACAGTGCTTCTGTTTGCATGTGTGACACTCATTTCATTGTGTTCTTTTCTTTCCTCAGGTTTGGCCAGAGCCAGACTTTGCAGACAGATTACATCACATACATGGATGAGCTAGGTTCCTTCATAGGGGCCAAGCCAAACATACCATGGCTATTCCTTACTGATCCCCAGCTGGCCCTGGAGGTGTACTTTGGCCCTTGTAGCCCATACCAGTTTAGACCAATGGGACCAGGGAAGTGGGATGGGGCCAGAAATGCTATCCTGACCCAATGGGACCGGACAATGAAGCCATCCAGGACAAAAGCTGTCCAGGAAGCTCAGAGACCCCATCCCCTTTTCAATTTGCTTAAAATGCTTTCATTCCCAGTGTTCCTCCTAGCCATTTTGCTTATATTTTATTAATGAGAAAGTCCTTTAGGTCTCAGCCCATGATTTCTCTTTCCCTTCCTACAAAATGTAAAAATAAGTCCTGGTCAACTTGACTCAAAGTCTAAATAAAATGAAAACTACTCAGCCTCTGTCTTTCTTAGGGGAATCTGGACTCTGAAAGCCTTTCACACACTGAATTGGCATGGTTTAGAACCCTTAAAATAAGGAAAGGGATGGGGATTGAATGGGAGTGAGAGCAAATTTGCTGGCTGAACAAACTTTTAATAAACTTTGTAAAGGGTGTTTTACCATGCCAATTATAGTATTTCAACCAATGGGTCCTCCACAACATTAACTAAAGTTCTTGTCAGTAAATCCAATTCAGAGAGAGAATTTAATTCATTTTGATTCTACTGTTACTTATAACCATTCGTAAGTAAGGACAACCACTGAGAACATCAGCTGAATTCCATTCATCCCTAAAACAGTTAATATTTATAAGATTTCTCTTGGTTCTTGGAATTAGTGGTGGAATTAGTATCTCATAGGTAATGCAATGCGGACTTCTGTTTTTGGCTAAGATGGAGTAACAGGAACCAGGCTTACTTTCCCAAAGAAAATAAGTGAAACTAAACAAAAATATAAAATAACATCTTTAAGGCATTGAACAACAAAGGATAGTAACTTTTAAAAAAATGGGGAAAAATTATGTGGACCCAATGATGCCCATTTTACTGCCTTTTAAAAATTTTCCAGGCCACAGCTCAGAAAGAAGAAACCCACATGGAACTGGTGAATTCCCTGAGTTTAGGAGACAGAGATGAGACTCCGGGAAGATCAGGATGTCAAGAGTTCACAGGCAGAGCACCTCAAAGGAGAGGCCTGCACAGAGAGAGCTCCGGAGGTGTGCAGAAGGTTTCCTCAAGTATTCAGTGGGGTCCTAATCAGTGCATGTATGTAAGGAAACTACCCAAGGCTGGGGAAAAAATACTCAAACGATGGGAAGAAACAGTCCCTAGGGCTCACACAGGGTCAGAAATAGTGCCTATTTCCACCAGCTAGACTGCTAAACCTCCTAAATCAGAATGTTTTGGTAAAGCATTGAGAAGGGTCCTTCTTCAATAGTAAGAAATAATTAGCTGTAGACTAAATGCTGCTCTTATTTTTTTCAAAAAAAAAAAAATTTCATCTAGCTAATCTTAAAAGCAAGACCTAAATGGAACAATTGTTTCCAAGTAACTTAACTACACATCAGGATGTTGTTGTTGTTAAGTGCTGTCGAGTCAATTTCAACTCATAGAGGCCACACGTGACAGCAGAGTAGAATGACCCCATATCAGGACAAAGTATACACACACACACACACACACGCATATATAATGTATATAAATATATACATATGTGTGTATATGTGTATATATATGTGTGTATGTATGTATGCACATACATATATATGTGTGTATATATACATATACACACAAAAAAAATTCTTTCTGAACACCCAGCAAGGAAAATTCACAACGTCCACCACCTAATAAAAAATTACCAGGAATGCAAAAGAAAAAAAAAAAAAAAATACAACCAATAATGATAAGAAGAAGCGACCAATCTAAACCAAACCAGAAATGACACAGATGTTAGAATGAATTTAAAAAAAGAACATTAAAACAGTTATTTAACTGTATTCCATATGTTCAAAAAGCTAAAGGAAAGATTAAACACATTAAACAGAGACATGGTGGATATTAAAAAAAAAGACCAAAATTGAATTTCACAGGTGGAAACTATATCTTTACGTAAAAATTTTACTGGATGGGATTAATGGCAATTAAACTTGGCAGAAGAAAAGAAACTTGAAGGCTTAGTAATATAAAACCAAAAAATCACACCCACTGCCATTGAGTCGATTCTGACTAATATAAAACAAGTCTATACAAAATGGAAAACACAGGGAAAAAAAAGTATTTAAAAAAATGAACAGCATTAGTATGGTACAACAATTTACCTAATACATGTGAAATTGGAGTCCCTGAAGGAGAAGAAGGGGGGTGGGGAGACATAAAAAATAATGGCTAAAAATTCTTTAAATGTTACGAAAACAATAAACCACAGGTCTAAGAAGCTCCAAGAGGTACCAAGCATAAAAAACATTGAAAAAAAAAAAAAAAAACTACCAAACCAAGGCACACAACAATCCAACTGCTAAAACCAGTAATAAGGAATATGTCTTTTTAAAAACCACAGGGAAAAAAATAAATTTTATGTTCAGAAGAATAAAGATAAGCATAGCAGTATATTTTTTATCAAAGCAATGCAACCATTAATAGTAAAGAACATCTTTAAACTACTAAAAGAAAAAACAAACTGCCAACCTAGAATTCCATACCCAGCAAAAATATCTTTCAAAAATAAAGCAAAATAGTTTTTTTAGACATGCAAAAGCTGAAAGAGCTCATCACCAGCAGATCTGCAATTATAATAAATGTAAAAGGAAGTCATTCAAGCAGAAGAAAAACTAGATAGAACCTACACGAAGGAAACAAAAACATTAGAAACTGTTAAACATATGACTAAATATTCAAGGCAGTTTCTCATTATTAAAATCTCTTTAAAAGATTATTGATTCCTTAAACAAAAATAATAACAATCTAGTCTGGGTTTTATAACATATGTAGAAGTAAAATGTATGATAACAATAACAATAAAGGGATGTCATGGATTGAACAGTGTCCCTCAAAAATATATGTCGACTTGGTTAGGCCATGATTCCCAGTATTGTGTGGTTGTCCTCCATTTGGTGATTGTAATTTTATGTTAAAGAGGATTAGTGTGAGATTGTAACACCATCCTTACCCAGGTCACATCTCTGATCAAATGTAAAGGGAGTTTCCTTGGGGTGTGGCCTGGACCACCTTTTATCCCTCAAGGGATAAAAAGGAAAGGGAAATGAGCAGAGAAGGGGATCTCATACCACCAAGAGAGCAGAGCCAGGAGCAGAACGTGTCCTTTGGACCTGAGTTTCCTGTGCTGAGATGCTCCCAGACCAAGGCAAGATTCATCACAAGGACCTTCCTCCAGAGCCAGCAGAGAGGAAAAGCCTTCCCCTGGAGCTGACGCCCTGAATTTGGACTTGTAGCCTACTAGACTGTGAGAGAATGAATTTCCCTTTGTTAAAGACATCAGCTTGTGGTATTTTTGTTATAGCAGCACTAGATGACTAAGAGATAAATGGAAGTACGAGTATACTACTGGAAGTGTCAAATACTATATGTGAAGTGTTATATCACAGGAAAGTAGACTAAAAGTTAAAATTTATCCTGTAAACTGTAAAAAATCACTAACATAACAAAGCAAGCTGTTACAGCTAATAAGCCAGCCAAAGCAATAAAACGGAATCATAAAGATACTCTGTTAACTCAAAAGAAGTCAGAAAAAGAAGAAAATGGGCAGTAAAGAACAGATGAGACAAATAAAAAGCAAATGGCTACATGGTAGAATTAAACATAATTTTATCAATAATCATATTTGATATAAATGGCCCAAACATCCAATTAAAAGACAGAGATTGTCAAATTGGATTTAAAAAAATCAAGACCCAACCATACACTGACAACATGAAACACACTACAAATATAAAGACAGAAATAGGTTAAAGGAACGGGATGGAAAAAGACATATCATGATAACACTAACTAAGGATACCTGGAGTACCTATGTCAATATACGAGAAAGTAGATTTCAGAGAAAAGAACATTAACAAAAAAAGAAAATTACAGACCAATATCCCTCATGAACTTAGATGCAAAAATCCTCAACAAAATTCTAGCCAATAGAATTCAACAACATATCAAAATTAATTCACCACGACCAAGTGGGATTCATACCAGGTATACAGGAATGGTTCAACATTAAAGAAAAACAGTCAATGTAATCCATCACATAAGTAAAACAAAAGACTAGAACCACACGATCTTATCAATTGATGCAGAAAAGGCATTTGACGAAGTCCAACACCCACTCATGATAAAAGCTCTCAGCAAAATAAGAATAGAAGGAAAATTCCTAAACATTATAAAGGGCATTTATACAAAGCCAACAGCCAACCTCATGCTAAATGGAGAGAGACTGAAACCATTCCCCTTGGGAACAGGAACTAGACAATGATGCCCTTTATCACCACTTTTATTCAGCATTGTGCTGGAGGTCCTAGCCACAGTGATAAGGCTACATAAAGAAATAAAGGGCATCCGAATTGGCAAAGAAGAAGTAAAGGTATCTCTGTTTTCAGATGACATGATCTTATACACAAAAAAACCTAAAGAACCCTCAAGAAAACTACTAAAACTAATAGAAGGGTTTAGCAGATTATCAGGATACAAGATCAACATACATAAATAAGGTGGATTCCTCTACACCAACAAAGACAACGTCAAAGAGGAAATCGCCAAATCAATACCATTTACAATAGCCCCCAGGGAGATAAAATACTTAGGAATAAATCTAACTAGAGATGTAAAACACCTATACAAAGAAAACTATAAGATACTACTGCAAGAAATCAAGAGAGACCTACATAAATGAAAAACATACCTTGCTCATGGATAGGAAGACTTAACATTGTAAAAATGTCTATTCTACCAAAAGCAATCTACAGATACAACGCAACTCCAATCCAAATTCCAAAGACATTTTTTAATGAAATGGAGAAATAAATCACCAACTTCACATGGGCAGAAAAGAGGCCCCCGATAAGCAAAGCATTACTGAAAAAGAACAAAGTTGGAGGCCTCACACTGCCTGATTTTAGAACTTATTATACCACCACAGTAGTCAAAACAGCTTGGTACTGGTACAACAACAGATACATAGACCAATGGAACAAAATTGAGAATCCAGGCATAAATCCATCCACATATGAGCAGCTGATATTTGACAAAGGCCCAAAGTCTGTTAAATGGGGAAAAGATAGTCTCTTCAACAAATGGTGCTGGCATAACTGGATATCCATCTGCAAAAAAAATGAAACAAGCCCATACTTCACACCATGGACAAAAACCAACTCCAAATGGATCAAAGACCTACACATAAAATCTAAAATAACAAAGATCATGGAAGAAAAAATAGGGACAATGCTAATACATGGCATAAAGAGTATACAAAACATTACTAACATTGTACAAAACACCAGAAGAGAAATTAGATAACTGGGAGTTCCTAAAAGTCAAACACCTATGTGCATCCAAAGACTTCACCAAAAGAGTAAAAAGATTACCTACAGACTGGGAAAAAGTTTAACTATGACATTTCCAATCAGCATATGATCTCTAAAAGCAACATGATACTGCAAAAACTCAACGAGAGAAACACAAGTAACCCAATTAAAAAATGGGCAAAGGATATGAACAGGCACTTTACCAAAGAAGACATTCAGGCTCCTAACAGATACATGAGGAAATGCTCACGATCATTAGCTATTAGAGAAATGCAAATCAAAACTAAAAGATTCCACCTTACCCCAACAAGGCTGGCATTAATCCAAAAAACACAAAATAGTAAATGTTGAAGAGGCTGTGGAGAGACTAGAATTCTTATACACTGCTGGTGGGAACGTAAAACGGTACAGCCACTCTGGAAATCAATTTGGTGCTTCCTTAAAAAGCTAGAAATACAACCACCATACGATCCAGAAATTCCACTCCTTGGAATACACTGTAAAGAAATAAGAGCCTTTACGCTAACAGATATATGCACACCCATGTTCATTGCAGCACTGTTTACAATAGCAAAAAGATGGAAGCAACCAAGGTGCTCATCAATGATGAATGGATAAATAAATTATGGTATAGTCACACAATGGAATACTAAGCAGCAATTAAGAACAATGATGAATCTGTGAAATAGTTTACAACATGGAGGAACCTGGAAGGCATTATGCTGAGTGAAATTAGTCAATTGTAAAAGGACAAATATTGTATGAGACCATTATTATGAGAACTCCAGATAAAGTTTAAACACAGGAGAAAATATTCTTTGATGGTTACGAGGGTGGGGAAGGAGGGATAGGGATATTCACTAGTAGACAAAAATTTTTTTAGGTGAAGGGAAGGGTAACACATAACACAGGGATAGTCAATACAACTGGACTAAACCAAAAGCAATTTCCTCAATACAACGAAAAACTTTGAAGCCCAGAGTAGCAGGGATGGGGGTCTCAGGATCATGGTTTCCGAGGACATCTAGGTCAACTGGCATAACAAAATGTATTAAGGAAATAGTCTGCATTCCACTTTGGTGAGAGGTGTCTGGGGTCTTAAACGCTAGCAAGAGCCATCTAAGGTGCATCAATTGGTCTCAACCCACCTGGAGCAAAGGAGAATGAAGAACACCAAAGACGCAAGGTAAATATGAGCCCAACAGACAGAAAAGGCCACATAAAGCAGACACTCCATCAGCCTGAAATCTGAAGAACTAGATGCTGCCCAGCTACCACCAGTGACTGCCCTGACAGGGAACACAACAGAGAATCCCTGATGGAGCAGGAGAGCAGTGGGATGCAGATCTTAAATTCTCATAAAAAGACCAGCTTAATAGTTGGACTGAGACCGGAGGGACCCTGAGGGGCATTGTTCCTGGATCCTTTGATAGCCCAAGATTGGAACCATTCTCGAAACCAACTCTACAGACAGGGGTTGGCCTGTAATATAAGATAGACAATGATGCTGGTGAGGAGTGAACTTCATGGCTCAAGAGACACATGAGACTATGTGGGCGACCCCTGTCTGGTGGCGAGAGGAGAAGGAAGAGGGGGACTGGAGCTGGTTGAATGGTGGAGAGGAAGAACGTGATATTTCATTAAGGGGAGAGAAGCTGAGAGTGCACAGCGGGGTGTGTATAGTTTTTTGTGTGAGAGACTGACTTGATTTGTAATCTTTCACCTAAAGCATGATAAATTTTTTTTTGAAAGTACTTAAAAAGAAAAAAAAAAGAATGTTAACAAATAGATCATTGTCATTTCAGAATGATGAAGGAGTCAATTCATCAATAGGGAAGACAAATCATAAACATTTATACACATAACAGAGCCTCGAAACACATGAAAAAAACTGATAGACCTGCAAAGACAAAAAGATAAATCCTTGATTATACTTGGATATTTCGACACTCTCTCAGAAAACTTGATAAAACAATATGAGTAAGGAAACAGAAGATTGAAACAACGATATCAGCCGACAAGCTTAATTAACATTTAGGGAATACTTAAGTGAACAATAGCAGAATACACACTCATTTCCAGTGCACACTGAATACTTGTCAAGATTTAGACATATTCTGAACCATAATTTAAGTTCAATAAAGAATTTAAGTCATACAAAGTTTGTTCAGTAACTGCTTGAATTATATTACAAATAGCAGAAATATCTCTGGAAAAAAACCCAAAATGTTTAGAAACTTAATAAAATACCTTGTTAACCCATGGCTCAAAGAAGAATTCAAAAGGGAAATTAGAAAATATTTTGAACTAAATGAAAATGAAAACATATCAAAATTTGTGTGATATGCTAAAGCAGTTATTAGAGGAAGATTTGTGGCACTAAACACCTCTATTAATAAAGAAGAAAGGTCTCAAATTAATAACCTCGATTTCCACCTTAAGAAATTAGAAAAAGATAAATGAAATCCAAAGTAAACAGAAGAAAACGAAGATCAGTGCAAAAATCAATGAAGTAAAAACAGAAGGACAAAGATAAAAATCAATGAAACTAAAAGCTAGTGTCTTCAGAAACTCAAACTGATAAATCTCTAGTAAGAAGGAGCAAAAATAAAAAAGATGTTAATTAGCCATATGAGGAATGATAGAGGTGACAAGTTTTTCTTTGTCAAAATATAGTGTTAAGAGAATGAAAAGAAAAACCATAGACCGGGAGAAAATATTCACAAATAATATCTCTTGTAAGATTTGTATCCAGAATATATATAAGAACTCTCAAAACTCAAATAAGAATACACAAGCCAATTAAAATGTAGGCAAAAGATTTAAACAGACACTTTACCAAATAAGACATGCAGAGGGCAAATAAGCACATGAAAATATCTTCAACATCTTTAATCATTAAGAAAATGCAAATTAAAACTGCAAAGAAATACCACGACACCCTATTAGAATGGTAAAAATTAAAAACATTGACTTTTAGTAGTTTCTTAAAAATGTAAACATATACCTACCATATGATCTAACTTCTCCACTCTTAGATATTTATTAACCTAGGAAAAATTAAAATCTATGTCTATATAAAAACTTATACACAAACATTTATAGCAGCTTCATTTATAATATGCTGAGCAAGTAAACCAAGAAGCTGGACTATATAAAGAAGAACAGGGCATCAGGATTAAAGAAAGACTCATTAACAGTCTGCCATATGCAGATGACACAACATTGCTTGCTGAGGGTGAAGAGGTCTTGAAGCACTTACTGATGAAGATAAAAGACCACAGCCTTCAGTATGGATTACACCTCAACATAAAGAAAACAAAAATCCCTACCACTGGACCAATAAGTCACATTATGATAAATGGAGAAAAGATTGAAGTTGTCAAGGATTTCATTTTATTTGGCTCCACAATAAACAGCAGTCAAGAGATCAAAAGACACATTGCATTGGGAAAATCTGCTGCAAAAGACCTCTTTAAAGGGTTAAAAAGCAAAGACGTCACCTTGAAGACTAAGGTGCACCCGACCCAAGCCGTGGTGTTTTCAATTGCCTCGTATGCATGCAAAAGCTGGATGCAAAAGCTAGACAATGAATAAGGAAGACTAAAGAAGAGTTGATGCCTTTGAATTATGATGTCAGCAAAGACTATTTGAATATACCGTCAACTGCCAAAAGAACAAACAAATCTGTCTTGGAAGAAGTACAGCCAGAATGCTCCTTAGAAGCATGGATGGTGAGACTTCATCTCACATACTTTGGACATGTTATCAGGAGAGATCAGTCCCTGGAGAAGGACATCATGCTTGGTAAAGCAGAAGGTCAGCAAAAAAGAGGAAGACCCTCAACAAGATGGATTGACACAGTGGCTGTAACAATAGGCTCAAGCATAACAACGATTGTGAGGATGGCACAGGACCTGGCCGTGTTTCGTTCTCTTTTACCTAAGGTTGCTGTTAGTTGGAACTGACTCGACAGCACCTGACAACAACGTTTATAATAGGATCCCTAGTGGCACAATGGTTAAGCATCTGGCTGCTAACTCAGAGGTTGGTGGTTTGAACCCTCCAGCTGTTCCACAGGGAAAAGATGTGGCATCCAGCTTCTATGAAGATTACAGCCTTGGAAACCTTATAGGGCAGTTCTACTCTGTCCTATAGCGTTGCCATGAGTCAGAATTGACTCAACGGCAAGGGGTTTTGTTTTTGGTGGGTTTTGTGTATAATAGCCAAAAATTGTAAACAACCCAAATGTCCATCAAAATATGAATGGATAAAGTGTGGGGTATCCATACAATGTAATACTATTCAGCAATAAAACTGAATGGACTACTATTACACACAACAACATGGACAAGTCTGAAAATAATCATGCCAAGTAAAAGAAGCCAGACCCCTCCCCTCAAAAAAAGTGTACATACTGTATGATCACATTTATATAAAATTCTGGAAGTTGTAAACCAATTTATAGTGACAGAAAGCAGGTCAATGTTTGCCTGGGGATGAAGGGGAGCTAGAGGTCTAGAAGTGGCCAGCAGAAGACATTACAAAGGGAAATGAGGAAATTTTGGGGGGGTGATAGATATGTTCGTCTCGATTTTGGTGATAGTTTCACAGGTGTGTGTATATGTCAAAACATATCTAATTGTACCTCAATAAAGCTATCTTAAAAATACAATGCATCCTTGCTTTGGATGACATGAACACAGAAGATTATAAAGTACTTTATTGATTATGTTTCTTGGTTGTTCACAAATAAAATATCAGAGATAGAATCAATAATCTAAAAATAAACCCAATTAAGAGAAGAGTTCCAACATTCTCTTTAGGAAAGAGAATAATAAATATATTGATACATATGACATCTACAATTTATATCTAAAAAAAGCAAGATAAATATTCTAACTCAGCTTGTCAAATTAGAGAAATGGTACAGGACATTGAAAATGGATGAAGAACCACTGATTTATGAAGAAAAAATGTATACAAATTTGCTCACTCTGAATCCTCCATGTGGCTTTTGTTCATCGGACCTCCAGCTCTTGAGACTTGAGCCAGCAGCTTACTTGTCGATCTTGGGATTTGTCAGCCTCCGCAGCCTGTGAACCAGCAGCCTGCCAGCTTCCCTACAGATCTTGGGATTTGTCAGGAGAAGCTTCCATCCTGACCCATGGACTTGGAACTTTCCATCCTCTACAAACATGTGAGCCATTTCCTTGATATAAAACTCTCTCTCTCTTTATATAGACACACACACACACACATTTCTCTGGTTTTGCTTCTCTAGAGAAAGTTACCAATCCTTGTCACAGTTTGATTTCAGGAAATAAAGATTCTAGTTGTCAAAATAAGTTCAAACCAGATGTAACTGCAAAGTATTTTCGTGTGTGTGTGTGTGTATGTGTTTAGTTTTGTTCCGTTTTGTATGGTACTAAAATAGCAGAAGAAGAGCCTGCAAGAACCATAAAGTAAAATCTCTCTATATTCCAAATGTCCTGTGCACATATCTCAAGTCTGTATTACAGCCCTCTGTTCAAATGGAGATCACAAATGAAGATTGATCTTGAAACCTTGGACACTTGAGTAGAACAAGAAAAACAATGTTTTGATACATATAACCTTTAAAGAAAAACTGAGTGCATAGATTCCAAGAATAGTCCTAGCCCAGAGAGATCTTTTAACTGTTCTTCAAAGAGCCTTACTTGAGTGGGAGTGTGGGAAGAAACCTCCATACCATGAAACACAGAAACATGTTTCAGGGTATGGGAGTCTCTTTCCCTCCCTAGATGCAGTAAGGGAGGGGTGTTCTCCCCAACCAAGGCTCTGGTAAAGTATGGCTAAGTGCTGTCCTGGGACCTTCAGACTCAAAATGTTTGGGCCAATTTGAAATGTCCTCAGTACACTGGACTTGTTGATGTCTTGTTCAATCGTAGAGACGATATTAATTTTCACTAAACTACATATGATGGAATGCTACTTGCAAGCTCTGTGTACTTGATCCTGTGTAGGAAGTAGACACAAGTGTGTCCTTTCTCATCTTCTTTCCCAGTTATGCAAAAATAAGATGAGAACTGGGGATCATTAAGGAGTAAAAACAGCTAGAGCATATGCTAACTCCAAGGGCACTTAATACTTCGGGTTGGATACTTGGACTAACCATCCCCCAAACCTGTATTATGTGTGTATGAATGTGTGATGAGGGTGTTTGTGACTGAACCCAGTGTAAGGTCTATAGATTCAAAACTCAAGAGCAAACTGAATAAGTAAAATTCTTTTTACAAGTTCCTGTTAGTGATAATCACTGATTTTTAAATCAGATGGGTAGTACAACTAATGGTTGGAAGACAGTCCTATATCACATTATCAAACAAAAAATAAACTATAAATATTATTTTTCTACTTTGCTTCTAAAATCCTAGCACAATTCATGTGATAATAAAAAAAATATATTAAATGAAATAACACGTAGAGCATTGTGAGCATAAGAAATTATTAGTGTTTATTCTCTTCTGTTTGTGTATTGCATTGTCTCTGAATCTTTTACAAACTTTACCTCCTTGATCTTTATGGCATTTCTTTTAAGTACTGTCATCACTCTGCCCTATTTTCCAACAAGGAAATAGATGCTTTGAGGTAACACAAGGATTAAGGGAGAGCTAAGCCTTTTGTTTCCCAATTCGGTGTTTTCAAGAGCTATTTGACCAGTCCCGACCATTTCCTCAAAACAACATGAGGGCATTTAGAGCCCAAAAGACATATTTCTATCATCATCCTTGTAATATTCTTCATATATGTAGTTAGTGTTCTTCAGAAATATGATTAAATGCAATGTTTCCATTTAGCAATACATATAAAAAGTTTTTTTAAAAATTTGATAGAAAATAAGCAATGTCACAGGGTGTTATGAATGAAGTGGTCCTTGCCTAATGGTGACGAGTAAGAGTTAGCCAAGTGAAGGGGGACGGGAAGGAAAGAGTATTCCTTACTGAGAGGCCTTCAATGCAAAGCTCTGGAGATAAAAAGCATGGTACATTTGAAGAAATTAAAAAAAAAAAATCCTGTTTGGTTTCAAATACAGTCAGGAGGGGAAAGGCAAGGGATTACTATGGAGAGGAAAGATGGGCATCTAGTGAGTGGTGAAGGAGGTTCTCTTTCTAAAGACCCGAAAAGTATCTAGGCATTGGAACAAAGAGAAAACCTAAGAGATCAAGACAGTAGGCAGCCACACAGATTAAAAGGCAGATTCATGGTCGAAACACCTGCTCAGTATCTACCGATCTCTTCAAGGAGATAAAACTACCAACCTTACAATACTTTACAACCAACACTGATATACCTGGATGCAGAGTCATAATATGGGTTTAACTGAAAAGTACTTGAAGGCAAAATGTACCCATCTGAAGGTAAATTTTTAAAGCCAGAGCAAGTGATAGCTGAAATTCCCAAGCACATGGTTAAATTTTACATCTTACTCGGAATTGCAGTGACCTAGGCTCATTCAGTTGTCCTCCGCTTAGGTATAAAAAGATATAGCTTTATTAATTACCTTTTATTATCCTATATAATAGGAATATAATCAGAGCCTTAACATCTAAGTTTATTATTCTTCCCTTCCTGGGAAAAGCATATAAAATGCCAACTATATCTTCAGGAATTTGGAGCACCGATGCTTCACAGCACCTTCACTGCCAGCACCCTGCTAATCACCTAATGACTTTTGCACCTACTAAGAGACTGACTCACATTACAGACCTACCTCATTAATGAATTACGAAATCCTTAAACTCCATTAAACTCTGGCCCAATACCAGGCATCCAAACCCAGATGCTTACAGGGTCTAACAGATAAGTAAATAAAGCGCCAGGTTGTATATCGATCACTCTGCCGACAAGTTAAACATAGACGAATTATTTTTCACTTCCATAAAGAAATTTGCAGGTTCAGTGTAGCCAGATTTTCTAAAATTTTTCAAGCTGCCTGGGATTGATATTTTTATGTTATTTTCTGGATTCTTTAATGTTTAGCAACTAATTTTTTTTAAAGGTTTTAACCCCTGGGTATTTAGCCTAAGGGCCCCAGTTTGATCCCTTTGCCTTCCCTTCCCTGAAAACAATGGATACTGCCATCATTTAATCGCCACTTTAAGAATCCAGAGGGACTTTAGCAATTTCTTCATTCAATTCTTGGATGATGTTTGTGTCCTCTCTAAAACATCCAGCCTCTCCTTGAGCACCTCTTTGGGCACAGGGTTCATTCATTACTTTCTGGAGCAGCCTCCAGATGACTGACTCCCTCTGGCATTTACCCAGTGTGACCACCATTAAATGCCAGTTTCAAATGTGGGAGCCATGTCTACCTGCTGGATGCTCAAAAGTGAAGCATCGAATTCATTCCAAACTAGAGTTTTAATTACTTAATGGAGCATTGAAAAAGCAGAAATTACTTCCGGGACTCTGTCCTATAGAAATTTTTGCACAAATGCTTTGTAGAGAGATGGATGAAGAAGAACACTCACTGGAGCTTCATAATAGTGAAAAACTAGAAGCAATTCAACTGCTCATCATAGTGTAAAATAATATATATGATCAACCTACATGTACTGGCATGGAACTCTCCCCAAAACATAGTTTAATGAAAAAAGCGAGTAACAAAATAACACACCAATATTCTCTCACTTATATAAGTGCTTATGAATGTACATATAATGTCTTAGTCTGGGTTCTCTAGAGAAGCAAAACCACTAAAGCATATAAGTATATTTAGAGAGAGATTTATATCGAGGAAATGGTTCACACAGTTGTAGAGGCTGGACCGTCTTGCTTTCTCAACACTAGTTTGTCTTGTATATCTTATTTTTACTCCTTGTTTTGTTTTTGTGTGTGTGTGCATTATATAACAGTATTGTTTCAATGCCCTCACTAATGTTTGCCCTCACTAATGGAATGTACTTTATCAGAGAAAATAGTCACGGATAAGCTAATAAAAGGTCAAGTCCAGGCTTCTCCTGATTCACATAAGCCACAGGGGTTGGTGAACACAAGATTGGCAGGTCAGAAAGCAGGACTCTTCCTCAGAGGCTATGAAAATTGATGAATCTCAAGATTGGCAGGTAAGATAGCAGGTAAGCTGCTAGCTCAAGTCCCAAGAACTGGAGGTCAGATAAACAGGGGCCAGCTGCAGGATCGAGCCCGAGCAAAAAGCCCCCAAGCCTTGCCAGAATGTCCACTTATATCTGAGGCAGACCACCTGCCCAAGGAAACCTCCTTTCAACTGATTGGCTACTCACAGCGGATCTCATCATGGAGGTGATCACAACATCATATGACTGCCAAACCACTGAGAATCATGGCCCAGCCAAGTTGACATACAACCTTAACCATCACGTATATGTATACAAATGTATCTAAATGCACAGAAGGAGGTATCTGGAAGCCAATTGCCACCAGAGGTTTCCTCTGAAGATTAGAGTGGGGCTGGGAATGGAGTTATGGAGGAGTGAGGACTATGCTATTTTTTTTCTATATACTTTTGTATTGTTTGGATTTTCCCAGTAAAAATGTTTCCATATGTGACTTGTGTCATTTTTTTAAGAACTATTTTTTCAAAGAGTCATCATTCAGCCTGAAAGCACCTAAAAGGAGCCTGGTTGGTGAATCTTATGAAGACAAAAGAAAATGACAGCTTTTGAGTACAAATTCCAGCCTCAACTACAAATTATCTTCCTGCTTTCTCAAAACTAGTTTGTCTTGTATGTCATATTATTACTCCCTGTTTTTTGTTTTTGTGCATTACATAACACTATTGTTTGCATCAATGCTGGAGAGGGATTGGTTAGAGAGTTTTGCCCTCACTAATGGAATGTACTTTATCAGAGCAAATAGTCATGGATAGGCTAACAAAAGGTCAAGTCCAGGCTTCGGACAAAAAGAAAACTGAAAGCGTTTGGCCTCTGGTGTAATAGCCTGGGGCTAGAGATTTCTAGGCCAATAGTAGCAGGACACATTGTCCTATCAATGAGAAGGATAAAAAAATAATAATGGAATCATGAAAGCACCCAGGTAACTTGTGTAAATGATGCTTCATAATGGATTACCTGGATGAATGCTGAGACCTGAAAAAGGGATGACCCCAGGTATTGACATGTCCTGCTGTTGTTGTCTGTTGCTGTCCAGTTGATTCCAACTCATGGAGAACCCACGTGTGCAGAGTAAAGCTATACTCTACAGGTTTTACAAAGCTCTGACCTTTCACATGCAGATCACCAGGTCTTCCGAAGCACCTCTGGGTGGGTTCAAACCACCAACCTTTCAGCTAGTATTCTAGTGTTTGACCATTTGCACTACCCACCTATCCTCCATACCGCTGCAAGTCAGGCCATGGCCTGGCCCTTTCTCAAAATCCTTCTTATTGCCTTTTAGATAATGTCCAAGCTCTACGGCATAAAAGGCCCCCCAGGTATTGTCTCACTCTATCTCATTCTTCTCTCTGCCTCCCTGTTTATACTCAGGTAATATTGGACTGTTCATATTTCCTAAACTCATACCAGAGCCCTGGTTGCATAGTGGTTAAGAGCTCAACTGCCAACCAAAATGTCAGCAGTTCAAATCTACCAGCCACTCCTTGGAACTCTGTGGGGCAGTTCTGCTCTGTCCTGTAGGGTCTCTATGAGTAGGAACCAACTCCACAGCACCTAACAACAACAAACAAATTCATACCATAATGATTCTCACCTTTTTGCCCTGGTTCGTTCTGGTCCCTTTGTCACAGATGGCCTCCATCACCCCCCACACACCTCCACCACTGCCTACTTGGGTAACATCTGCCCTTTTGTGGTTTATTCTTTCTCCATAGCAGCTTTTCCTTGAGATCATTGTCCTAATTCTTCTTTTGCTCACACTTGGCTCACAGACCTACCCCTCCCCATAAAAACCTGCTTTTAAGAAAAACAAAATCTGACAAATTAATTTACACTCAGTTTTAAAGGACTGACATCATCTAACATAGTTGAGCCTTCCCAGGCAAGATTGCTCAATTTAGCAAATAAAAATACAGGATGTCCACCAAACGAAAACTGAACCCATTGCCGTTGAGTCGATTCCAACTCAGAGATCCTATAGGACAGAGTAGAACTGCCTCATGGAGTTTCCAAGGAGCTCCTGGCAGATTCAAACTGCTGACCCCTTGGTTAGCAGCCATAGCACTTAACCACTATACCACCAGGGGTTTCCACAGGATGCCCAGTTACATTTAAACATATTTTTTTTTGTATAATATATTCCATGTAGTATTTGTATTTTATCTGGCATCCCTATTCCCAGGGTATCTGGATTTTATCAATTCAGTGACTCCTGTATAAGGCACTGTGCCCAGGGCACTGTGAAGGAAACCGCAGTATCAAAGTTTCCAGCTAAATGAAATGACTAAAGACTAAGAGTGGAACTTCGAGTATCAACCACCAGGTGGAGAAGGTATTTATCTGGCCATACTCTTCCCACCACTCCTGAGAAAACTGCCTTCTAAGTTTGACCTAAGTGTGTCCTAATGCTCATGCTCACAAGACCTGTCTTCTGTGTGTCATAATTTTCACTTCTACTCTTCTCACTCCCAAGTCTAGTCTTCAGCCCTCACTCTTTTCCAGACCCACGGTTTCTGCTATATATTAGATATCCTGGTGTCAATTCTAAAATTGGATTCCAAACAGGCTCTACTAACAGGGTTCTTATTTCCAGGATATACAAGGTCCACAAGGCTTGAAAATCTTACAAACAATCTTTATTGTCTCTCCCTCCATTGCTATTTGTAGGTAATAAATCATCAGTTTCTAAAAATAGAGAAATCCCTGAGAATAGAAGAGGAAAATCAAACCACAAGATGTTGGTATACTTCCTGCATTCCTTCTGCCCCACCCTACCCCTGCCCCAAATACACACATTTTAAAAGAGGACATTGACTTTAAAATAAATCAATTAACCCTGATGGCAATTTCTGCTCTTGCCCCCATTTAAATCAGGATTTGGCTATTCTCTAAAAGTGAATATAATTCTAAGAAATGTTAGTGAATAATTCAGATGTTTCTGTGGAAAGGCAAAGGAATACATCAGACACCCTAAGGCAAAACTTAAAAGCCATTGATAGAGATGTGTGTCTCCTCAGAGTTTCTCTTTGACTGCTTGTCACTCTTACTCTCCTACCATCTTCTCTCCACAGCTGCTCCATTCTCTAGTTCCAAACTACGTGCCTCTTCTATCTCCTCCTGAACAACCTTCCACTCTTCTTCTTCTTAGAGCAATGCAATTCTCTCTAGTTTCTCCAGCCAAGCACCCTCTCTGTCTTACCAATGAGTAAACGAAGGATCCTCCTTTGAAAACAGCTGGGATTATCCATAAAACCTACTTTTTAATTTTTCAAATGTCATGATTGTTTTTCCTGTCAAAGGAAAATCCAAGAAGTCTTGAAAGGTAAAAGGACCCACAAGGAAGTCTCCATCAACCAGAAAGAGAGTGTTGAATGGGGGTAAAAGGCAGGCACTTTCCTTTCTCTTGAATTTATAGCCAAGAAGGTTACAGTTTGGATTTTATTCTAAAATGTGGGAATTTTCTCCACATCTCCTTTTTGGCATCATAATTTTGGACCTCCATCTCAAAACTCGTAGTTGGCAAACTATCAGGTTTTTGCATTCCTTTTAAATATCTGAATGTGAAACAGCTGGTGTTGATCAGATTCACTGTTTCATTCATATTTATTGTAATCTATTTTTTGTTTTATAAATACGTTATATGCAACAAAATGTGATTGTTCTCAAATATTTATATATATAAATATGGTGAATATGTCTATTATTTAGTAAATATTTATTGAACACATACTTAATATACTTAATTTAAATATATATAATATATATTAAATATAGGAAACCCTGGTGGCATAGTGCTAACCAAGAGGTCAGAAGTTCAAATCCGCCAGGCGCTCCTTTGAAACACTGTGCGGCAGTTCTACTCTGTCCTATAGGGTTGCTATGAGTCGGAATCAGCTCAATGGTAGTGGATTTGGCTTTTGGGTTTATATTAAATAGGTGTTCAATAAATACTAAATAATAGACATATTCATCATATTTTTAAAAAATGTCTCCAATTCAGACTTATACCAGTTCAGGCTGGTTTTACCCCCAATTGCTATGAACTAAATCTTCTATACATGAAATATTCTTATAGGCTAAGGTTATGAGTTTTAATTCCAGCACATAAATTTTTTTAATAGACTAAAAATTATCCTGTACATTAAAACATATAGTTTTAGACCGGAAGAACTAGATGGCACCTGGCTACAACCAGTGACTTCTCTGAGAGGGAACACAACAGGGAATCCTTGACGGAGCAGGAGAGCAGAGGGGTGCAAACCTCAAGTTCTCATAAAAAGACCAGACTTAATGGTCGAACTGAGGCTAGAAGGATCCTGGAGGTCATGGTCCCCAGACCTTCTGTTAGCCCAAGACTGGAACCATTTCCAAAGCTAACTCTTCAGACAGGGATTGGACTGGACTATAAGACAGAAAATGATAATGGTGAGGAGTGAGCTTCTTGGCTCAAGTAGACACATGAAACTATGTGGGCAGCACCTGTCTTGAGGGGAGATGAGAAGTCAGAGCGGGACAGAAGCTGGCTGTATGAACACGGGGAATACAAGGTGTAAAGAGGGAGTGTGCTGTCTCATCAGGGGTAGAGCAACTAGGAGTACATACCAAGGTGTATATAAATTTCTATATGAGAGGCTGACTTGATTTGTAAACTTTTACTTTAAGTACAATAAAAAAATAATAACATGAAAGATTATGACTCGATATTTGTAAGAATATAATAAAATCATGGAAGTAAAATTACAAAAATATATCTATAGTTTTAAATTATACGAAATACAGTAGGATTAAAAGTTATGGACATATTCAGGGAAGAAAACAAGCAAAACTTCAAGTCATTTGTTTTCTTAAACATCAGTCATATTAAAAACCAAATCTGTTGGAGGTGTGTTATTAATAAGATTTGAGGATTTGTTTAAACATAATGAACTTCCTGAGAGTGAGAACTGGTGAAAAAATGAGTGACAAAGAGAAACGCAGCCTCTCCTTTTGTACATCCATCAATGAAGGTAATAGTCCTTCATAAATCTCACTAAATAACGATGTAGAATTAATGGTTTATGAATACAGTGTGGGCTAGAAGTTGTTTTTGCTAACCATGATTTGTTTTTAAGTTTAAAAAGCAAATGAGTAAAGTGAACAGCATTTCAAAGTGGAATGCTTAGCTTATTTCAGAAAACAAACTAATCAGGCACTTTTGCAACACAAATTCCATAAAAATAAGAATTATGACCATTATAAATGATTATCTCTTTTCTAAGAAAATTCCGCCCAAAGTCCTTGCCATGCTTGAAAGTAATCCAGCTGCATTTACCTAAAAATAAATCATTATTCAAACTTTTCACTAGTTTTTGCTGATATCCCAAAAGGTAAACACAATTCAGGTCTCTTTGCCTTACATCCAAAAAGTGCCTTAAATTAAAAACTAATAGGACAATATCAATAAGCCCAAAGCGTCTTGTGGACTGACATGCCATTTCATTCCAAATTAATCAATCCTGAATAAGATAATCATTTAGTCCTGAGTACACGTAGGGCACTGCGCTAGTAAGAAAGAAATACCTAGATCTTGCATTTCAAGAGCTTATTATCTAAACAAATACACATAACAAACACACAAACGAAAACCTGGGGTAGCTGACGACAGAGATGAATGTAAAGAAATCCATGTCCTAGGCTCTCCACACCAAATGATTTGCAACAACTAGAAGGAAAAAGTAATTTTGTAATTTCCACACCAAACCACAACCTCAGCAAAACTTGAAAACAGAGAATACTGAAACTGCAAAATAACTGAGTCCAAAAAAAAAAAAATCACCAAATCCCAGTGTGTGATCTATCACTCTGCCACCCCAACCTCATTCGGTGGCAAGACTTTGTAAAGGCAGACAAAGAAAAAACCACATGGAAGAATGAAGAGTAGGGCTAGTGGTGAGGCCTAAGGGTGAGTTAAACAACCTCCAGATCGATTACATCCACCATACATTAGTAAATACTGGAAAAGCATCTGGACAGATCAGAGCATGGACCACTGTGAAGGAATTTAAAATACTAGTGATTTAATGGATCAGGCACCATTTAAAAAGATTTGTGTAATATAAAGGGACAGGTGCCATATAAGGGGCGTTTAAAGAGAAAGTCTTTGAAATGCATATCTTTTATGGGAGAGAAAATAGGCAAAAAGGAAGAAGCACCCTGTGGTAATTGGGTGGTGAAGGGAAAAAGAAGAAAATGGGAAAGGAAAAAATTGAGGGTCCTGCAAGACAAAAGAGAACCATAAAATTGGAGGACTCACAACACTTTGCCCATCATCAAAACAAACAAGGAAAACGGCTATATATTAGACTTTTCTATTTCTTCAGATGACAGTGCCCTTAAATGAGAAATCTAGAAAAATATGCCAATATTATAACCCATTGTCCCATTGTCTTCCCATTTCAGTATTACTGTTAAAAGTCCAAATCATTTTTATTCCCCACCCTTTATACATGACTTGCATTTTATTTTTCTGGAAGGTTGTGGGATCTTCTTCTACCCCTAGAGTTTTGAAATTTCATGATGAAATACCTTGATTATGGGTTTTTTGTTTTTGTTTTATATTCCTCGTATTTCCAGGGCTGGCACTTCACCAATTCAATTTCTACAAAGATCATACCTCCAGTCTTCATCCAGGATGGAGAAAGGCCAGTTTCATGGTTGTGCAGGATGGGGAGAGAAATATTTGTTCCCTAAACAGAATTTCAACTAGTCCCCCTGTTGTGTCCCTCATCACCATCTTTGCAGTTCATAAGGACTTCAATCCCTAAACCAGACATATTCTAGAATGAATTCACTTTTCTCAAATTAGTATCCACATCGCAAGCACTGGTACTCAGCTTTCTCTTCTTTGATGACTCATCCATTCACTTCCATCTTCCAAAAATGTGTTGACATTTCTCCTCTATCGTAATCCCTTCTCCTATTCTGTTTATCCTTACAAGTGTATGCCTTTCAATTTTTTATTCTTGTTTTAGTGAGGTTTCAAAAGGAAGTGAAAAGAAATATATGTGAACCCACATTTAATCTGAAATTCTCTCAACCTTGGCTGTAGTGTAAATTACTAATTGGTAAGGAGAGGGGGTGTTAGTGGCTGGGGTGAAGGGCAGGAGTGGGCCAACATTGAGAATGGAGAGACAATCAGGACTTTTAATAAGTAGTGATGAAGATCTCAACTGTGGTAGTAGAAGGGATAATGGAGATAAGACAAATTTGAGACAAACTAAACTGATTAAAAACAAACAAACTGAATTGGTGATTGACTGAAAAAGAGTAATCCAAAAGGCACAGCACATGAGAAGAACTTGTGTAGGTCATAATTCAGTAGTAACAACAGCGAGTTCTAACCTCTGGCTGGAGTGATCAGAGAAGACCCCAAAGATGGACAAGAGTTCGATGGATAGAAATGGAGGCAGGACATTCTAAACTACATGAGCACTTATTTGTAATAAGTGTTCTGTGAAGACTAGAGCCTATGAAACTGGAAACACTGCTATTTTGAAAGTTACAACTGGAATGTAGCAAAGTAATTCAAAAGCAAACACTTTACTATTCAATGGCTAAGTTTAAGTACTGTGTTTGTTTTAATAATTATACATTCTCATGATTCAAAAATTAAAAGTGGAAAACTTGCTTTCAGCCCTGATCTCTCCATGCCGAGGCCCTGGCCCCCTTCTTTTCAGTTTCTACCACCCAGCTCTCCTGGGTATCTATTTTTATTAATTTCTTGAATATTCTTTCAGAGTTTATTTATTCAAATATGAGAAAATTAAAATGTATTTTCTTTTTTTAAAATGAAGTATTGCGTACTGTACACACTATCCTGTACCTTGTTTTTACATTTAATCATATACCTTAAAAACCCACTTCCTCATTCTTTTTAAAGCTACATATAATTCATTGTACATCTATACAATTATTTATTAAACCAGTCTCCTATTGATGAACTTTTTCTCTGTTTCCAGTCTTTTGTTATGTTGCTTCAGTAAATAACCTTGAGTTTTTTCCCACGCATTCAATTATATTTGTATGATTAAATGTTTTATTTAGAAATAAAATTGGGTGTTTTAGAAAAATGACGATCTTTCAGTTCTAGTGAAATGCCTGCAATTTTATTTTGTTTTCTCATAAATCTGGAGCTAGATCAACCTATGCTTAAAACCAATTCTTGAGTGATGCCTTTGACCTTGTGTTTATCTCAGATCTGGCTTCAGAATACAATAGCAGAAATGAGGACACAGCAAAAGATACAGGTAGGATTGATCTTTTTCCTTCCTTTAGAGGAAAGAGTGGAATAGAATGAGATTGGCCCTGGCATTACAACTGCGTTGTAGAGAAAGACTTGAATGCTGTTTCAAGTTAAAACAGAGCAGCTTAATAAGGGTTTAAAACAGCTGCAATTTGGGAACTACATAGCCCATTGAAAAATGGAACCCAGTAGTCCCAGGGCAGTTTCATTATACAAGTATTCTTACAGGGTAAAAAGAGGAACCAAACCATAGGGAGGGCAACTACAAGAAAATCAATGAATACTGTAATAATTATACTCTGATTGGTTACTGATTATTAATAGTATAGTTAGTGATTACAAATAGTTTCACAGGGTGTTAGATCATGGTCACAAGATGCTTACATGTATTTTCTTTGTCTATCTTGCAAAAATACCTTGTTGGCAACAGCACCCAGATAGCACTCTTCCTGAGTAGTTTTATTTTTGAGGGGTTCAGATGGTCACTTGGTTCAGACCCCTCAGAGCACATGGTTTCACATTCTGGTTTTGGCCACCAAGGAAAACATATTTTTCTCAAAAAGCATAGCTGTTAGTCTAAAAACCAGATTAAAATCAGATAGCATGGTCAACATATTCTGACCGTCTCACTGACTGCCCTGAAAGTTGTCTTTTCCTGAGACACTTCCCTCCTTTTGATAAAAGATCTCATGGAACACCTTTTGATCACTGATGAACTGAGTAGTCTGTCTCACATGGACACACTTGCTACTATTGTTTACTCTGGTGGCTGCTTGAATTATCAAGCATTGGAGATCTCAGACACCACACCACAATTGTGGCCGAGCACACTGAGTGTTTTCCTTTTACCTAGACATAATGGAGTTCTCTTCCTCAGGCTGGGCTGGCCTCATGTCACTTACAAAGGAGCAGCTCATCTTCCGCAAAGTTTTCCCTAGCTTCACCATGCTTTAGAGGGAGGTACTCTGGTGGTCTTCAGAAGGGAGAGGGAAAGAGGTGACAGTGTCAGGGACAACGGGTCAGAGGCACACAGGGCTGCCTTATTCTCTCAGTCCCTCAAGTGGGGTTTTGTCAAGGTCATCACTGATCTGGATGGCTTCTCAATGCATTATGTTTTTCGTGGCTTTCATGTTTAGTTCTTGAGGTCAAAACTCAAGTGATTGATTTTATGTGACATTTAACAGTGTCTCTCACGATGACAATAACCATTAAAATCTTAGTTCTAGTGAACAAAATTGGCTCTAAAAGTGGTATTTATAAAAATACAAGGGAAAAACCAAAATGTCAAAACAGGATTTATGCTAAAATTGTAATTTTATAATGATGAAAAAGGTTTGATAACAAAAAGGAAACCCTAAGAATTTTAACAGCTTATGTATGAAATATCTAATTCATCTAGAAATCTTAAGCAATAGGTATAACCGTCATCATGGGACATAAGGCAAATAAGGCGGTTGATCTGTTCAATGAATAAGCAAACGCACTAGGCAGGACTGACTTCTGTCACTTACATGGGAAAAACATTATATCAAAACATGGAATAACTCGAAGTTTACAGAGTAAAGCAATTAAAACGATATATTGAATAAACAAATAGAAAATAAATTAATATAAGTAAACTTCATCTATGAGTTCAGGGCAAATATTTTTTCAGATTATTCAGTCCCATGTAGCTAATTCTGGTTCCATATTTTTCTTAGTCATCTAGTGCTGCTATAACAGAAATATCACAAGTGGATGGCTTTAACAAGAGAAATTTATTTTCTCACAGTCTAGTAGGCTAGAAGTCCAAATTCAGAGGTTCGGCTTCAAGGGAAGGCTTTCTCTCTCTGTCAGCTCTGGAGGAAGGTCCTTCTCATCAGTCTTCCCTTGGTCTGGGAGCATCTCAGTGCTCCGCTCCCGGTACAGCTTTCTTGGTGGTACAAGGTCCCCCTTCTCTGCTTGCTTCCCTTTTGTTTTATCTCTTATAAGGTAAAAGTTGGTGCAGGTCACACCCAGGGAAACTCCATTTACATTGGATCAGGGATGTGACCTGAGAAAGAGTATTACATCCTACCCTAATCCTCTTTAACCCCGGGCAGAGATTTTGATTTATAACACATAGGAAAATCATAAAACGGAGGACACCACACAATACTGGGAATCACGGCCTAACCAAGTTGACACATACTTTTGGGGGACACAATTTGATCCATGACAATGTTATCCTGGATCACCTGCAGCCTGTGAACCCATCAGCTTCTACATCAGGGTTCTGGAAATCGGATTCAGTCTAGTCACAGTCCTTTTCACAAGAGCTAATATACTCCATCTTTTTGTTGAGATATTTGGCCAAATGTCTTCAGTGAATTGGCAAAGCGAAAACTTGTCTGTAGACAAAAAAAAAACTTAATATGGCTATGATTAACTTATAATAATAGTTCTTAAAAATGAAAAGACTTGGTGAGAATTACAAAAGTGATTTACAACCAGAACTGAATTTAAAAATATCTCTATGCATAATGATTAACCTTATTTTCAAAAGAGCTTCAGATAGAACACAAGCAATCTTGAGATATAATACTATATAGTCAGGATATACCAAGAATATACCAAGATTATTTTTTTATTTTGAATAATAATTTTTAAAGTTTTTATCATGCTTTAAGTGAAAGTTTACAAATCAAGTCAGCGTCTCATACAACAATTTATATACACCTAGAATAGATCAAGATTATTTTTTAAAAAAAACATTTATCAAGTCTCTTAATATCTGAATAGTAGAAAAAAAAATTTCATGGGTAAACAATGTAAATTTCCCAGTCAAACCACTGGCTTTGATGATGCTAAATCCAAATAAATACAGTTGCAACTAAGTTAGCAATGGAAATAATAAAATTATGACATATTATGTGTGTGCACTCTAGTATCAGGTATATACTAAAAAAAAAAACCCTAGCTGTCAAGTCAATTCCAACTCACAGCAACCCTATAGGACAGAGCAGAGCTGCCCCATAGAATTTCCAAGGAGCACCTGGTGGATCCAAACTGCCAACCTTTTGGTTAGCAGCTGTAGCACTTAACCACTACGCCACCAGGGTTCCCCAGGCCTATACTACTAACATATAAATTCTAACTTAAAGAAAATTTGGTATTTTTCCTGATTTGACAACATGTTTCATATAATTTGCAACATTTTAAATAAATCCTTTGGGCTTTTTATGAAGTTTTAAAGTTGTAAGAAGTTTATCACAATTATTGAGAAATGATAATTAAATTATTTAAAGCAAAGATTTTAAAGGTAAAAACCTTAATCCTCTAAAACCTATGAGACTTTATTTCGACCTTATTGTTGTTGTTATGTGCCATCGGGTTGATTTGGACTCATAGTGACCCTATGGGACCGGGTAGAACTGCCCCATCGGGTTTCCAAGGAGTGACTGATGGATTTGAATTGCCAACCTTTTGGTTAGAAGCCAAGCTCTTAACCATTGTGCCACCAGGGGACCTCGGAACCTTAGTTTAATGAGGTTGGACTCTTATCTCTGAGTAAATTGTATAAAGAATAAAATTAACCTTAACTTAGTAACTAAGGAAAATTTTATTATTTTAATTTTCAGAAATTTAATTATTTGTTTCATATGGTATTTGACGTTGAAAGCTCTTAAAATTTTTCTGAATTAACCTACTAAACCTTTAGTTGTAATAACTAAGAACTTGAACTATTTTAAGTAAATTTCCTTTTAAATTTCTCCTCTAGATCTGTGTTAGAAAGGTAAAAGTTAAACCTTGTTTAAAAATTAACAGAATGAATTTGTTTATCATTTTCTAAAAACACTAAGACCTTTTAATTTTATAAGTGTTTGTTTATTATTAAACCAACTAGAAACACCATAAGTTAAATCTAACAATACTATCTGCAGGTAGAAAACTATCACCTTCTCTTTTGCATGTTTTATAAAAAAAATTTTTTATAGACTCCAGTAAAGAGAGGTTTTGTGAAGAGATAGTGTTGGGATAACTTAAAGGCCTGATTGTACCAATCAACCAACCAACTTATCTCCATTCATGTACTTATAAATAGACCATTCTGTAGCTACTATAGGCTTAACTCGTGGCTTTTAGACAAAACTTAGATATAAAACAAGAACTGTATAAACTGATACTATTATTTGTTGAGAACCAAGTAGTACATTATAAATTTCATGAAATTAATCAAGGCAAATCTGGAAAAAAAACTATAGATATTTCTTGATAAACAGACATTTAGCAACAAGTAACTAGGTGGGCTGAGTTTGGGGGAAAAAAGAACAAAGGTTTATATACAGAAAACAACTTTCTATTCTTAAATGTTATAAATTTTTCTTCAAAATATAGATATCGATTTAACTTATATCACTTATTCCCTCCTTTGCATGGTAGGCTAAAGAACTGGGGCCACCTAAGAAACTATTTTGAGAGACTACGAGTGTCCTGGAGACTAGACAGAGTTTTCTCTAATTAACAACTCTCTTTTTTGTAGTTAATGTTGTCAGAGGAAAGAGCTCTGTTAATTCCCCAGAGGCTGGTTATGGTGACCATTGCTGGCCTTCTGTAGATGGCAGAGAATTGATTTATTCCTGTTCTCTCTCTCTCTCTCTTTTTTTTTTTAACTCAAAATATTTTTTGTAAGATGGCTTTGTTTCTACAATAAAAATAGACAATAGATTTGCAGTCTAAAAGATTGTTGGGTTGTATTTGAAGCTGTGAGAGTTGTAAATCCATAACCTTATTTAGTTGTATTTGTGAGACTTTTTGTTTAAATTGTTCCTTTTGTTTGTTTTTTAATTTATAGCACCATCTTTTTTCTAATTTCCAGGTTCCTTATAATAGTTGTAAGTACTGGGAAGGAAAAGATTAATTGGACACTCATTTTCTCAAAGTGATTATGTTTAAAATTATTCCCCAAAACACTCAGCAGAATTCAGAATAGTTACCAACTAAGTATACTCAAAAACAATCCAGAACAGCAACCCTAAAGACTTTAGCAACCCTAAAGACCTTAGCCTTGAAGATTTTAGTTTTGAAAATTTAGTTTTTAGTAGTTCAGTTTTAAAGGTTTAGTAGTTCAGAATCAAGTTTCCAGAAAGAAGAATGACCTCCAACAGGACAGAAAGAGGAAACACCTTAAGAGCAAAAACAGGAAGTATTACTAAGTAAGCAGAAAGAGCAGTTGTAGAGTTTTAGCAAATTCAATCGAATATTATTTTAATATTTTTAAAAAGTTGTGAAATACTAATTAAAACTATTGAAGGTTCGAGCTTGTTTAAAGTTTAGGACTTTCAGACTCAACGATCATAGTGGGGACTGTCAATACCAAATTATTGATCAATCAACCAAACCAACTAAACAATTAACATCTTTATTACATTAATTACTCAATCAATTAACAACCAATAGTCCCAATAGCTTATGGGGTCCAAGATTCTACAAACTCAAAAACTCTCAGGATAAACAATACTCGATTGCTGTTACTTATGTGGATGACATTGATACAAGTAATATTTGGGGACGCCTCCTCTGGACAAACAAAAACAGAACAAACACAAATTCTCAGAGAATTCAAACATAAAAAAATGTGAAATTCAAACAGAGAGGTTAGTCACCCATTTGCTGTTTTTGTGGATGAGTTCTTGAAGTTTCCTGAGGATGTTAAAGCTTGCTCTTAACATACTCAAAAGGTACATGAAAAAAAAAATCTTTGTGTACTTGGAGAAATGAAAGTAAGTTTTTAGCAAATGACATCAAAAGGGCAAGTAGAATTCAGTGTTACGGAGTTTGGAGAGAAGAGATTAGTCCAGACCTGCAATAGCCTTTGGGAATGTACCCCACTGGCTAGGATAGCTCTCAGGAATGGCCCCAATTTCTCTTGTTAGAAAAGCAGAAGTTAAAGCCTCTGGCGGCTTCTGGACAGAACAGAAAAATTGCGTACACCTCAAAAAGTGGAAGTTAGCAGGAATTTCAGGCTGCAACTTTTGAAAAATTCAGGCCTTAGCACTGAAAACCCAAGACTTTAGATTTAAAATTTTTCCTGTATATCCAATTCAGCTTAAATTACTTAAAGGGATTCTGGAGCCTAATTTAAGTTGATGTAGTATAAAGCAATAAAAACTTTACCAGAAAGAATTTATATTAAAGTCTTCAAAGTAGCTATTAGAAGCTTAGGCACACCAAGCAGTTTCTCCAAGACTTCCTTATGAGAAGAAAAAAAAACTAACAATAGCTGATCACAGCTTTTGAGATAGGACACAAAAAAACTTAAACAGGAAATGAGACAACCCATAAGTGAGTGCATACTGTGGGTAATGGTACTTTCTACCTTCCCTAAGACTGCAATCACACATATGAAAACCACTCCTGAAGAAACCTTAATGGACTTTTAGAGAAAAACACAGGAAGTTCACACAGCCCAAACCAAGCTGCAATTAGGCAGATGACAAACTCATCAAAACACTCTTGAGAGAGTCAGAAGTAAAGAAATAAAGTACTGTTAACAAGCCTCAAAGGACTTCAAATTCAAAGAGGGCAGAGGTCCTTGGTCCAAGAGATTTTACCTGGAGACCACTCTTAAGAGCTGGGCAAGTGGATTGAACATGGAAAGGGCTCTTATGCGCGCCCACATTCCACAGTCCTCTTCTGGGTCATTTAACAGACAAATTGCCTTTGGATCTCACATCACTGACACCAAAATGTTGTAGAGAAAAATCATGAACGCTGATTCAAGTTAAAACACAGAAGTTTATTAAGAGTTTAAAATAACTGCAATTTGGGAACTACATCATTGTTGCTGTCAGGTACCATCGGGTCGGTTCTGACTCATAGAAACCTGGCACAAAAGACAACTTACTTTATATGAAATGTCCAGAACAGGCAAATTTATGAAGACAGAAAATAGACTAATGGTTTCCAAGGGCAAAAAGAGATTGGGGGAAAAGCGGGAGTGACTGCTAATGGGCACGGGGTTTCTTTTTTGGGTGATAAAAATACTCTAAAATTGATTGTGGTGATAGTTGCACAACTTTGAGAATATACTAAAAGAACATTGAATTTTATACTTTAAATGCGTTAATTAAATGGTACATGAATTATATCTCAAGAAAGCTGTTTAAAAAATTTTGATCCATGGAACATTTGCCTTTCTTGGTGCTGTCATGGATTTATTACTTTTGTATAACTTTTCTACCACTTCAGTGAGATTTTGGGAGGGGTAGTAAATATGCTTGGCTCAGTTCACGTTCTTGATCCAGAAGCTCCAGGGTGATTATTTTAAAAGACCCCACCCCAGAAAATACAGGGCACATACAGGGCACTATACACATTACAGGAAATACAGGTGAGTTCATCGAAACAGAAAACTCAGTGCCTATTCAAGGGATAATAGGAGGACTAGCTTAGCTCGTCATTTGCCTAAGATCTAAAGCTCCTTGATGGGAGAACTTGTCTTCCTGGCTCTGTGCTGCCTGTCCTCAGGAAGTAAGGCCTGGTTTTAAGAAGTTTTCTGTTGAAATACATAATAAAAAGTTAGAAGTAAAGAAGAGAGAGATACCAGGGTTGATATGTACACTGTGCTCATGAGTGTAACTACCACAAAGAGAGCTTGGATTTCTACAGGAATGGCACAGAGGTGTGACTACAGGACTCCCAATCCCATGATTGGGTGAATAGAGCCAACACCCTCCCCGGAGCGGGCAGTAACCAGGGTACTTTCAGATTCCATCTTAAGGCTTAAGAAGAGATACAGTGCGTACCTGTCTTCTCAGCTCCTTTATGCCTGTCTTAGAACTTCAACTGATAGAGTTAGACTCTCAGGTCTCAGAACCCCATACTCTTGCAGTTAGTGACAACTTGACTCCAATATTCCACCCTACCTGAATTCCTCTATTACCCCTAACAAGTGATCACTTAACCTCTGTGTGAACACTTACAGTAATGGGGAAATCACTACCTCACAAAACACTGCATTTTGATTTAGGACAGCATTATTGGCTAGAAAGTCCTGCCTTATATTGAGGGAAATACGGCTTTTCTGTAGCACTCACACATTTCTGTCATATACTTTTCAACATATGTCCTCTAGGCTAAACATCACACATTTCTTTAATGGCTTTTTATATTACAAAGTTTTAAGAAGCTCATTGTTGGTTGCCATCAAGTTGATTCCAACTGATGGTGACCCTATGTGTGTAGAGTAGAACTGCTCCATAGGGTTTTCAAGGCAGTGACCTTTGCATACACCTGCCACTCCTTGGAAACCCTGTGGGGCAGTTCTACCCTGCCCTATAGGGTTGCTATGAGTCGGAATCAACTCGACAGCAATGGGTTTAGCACATAGAAATGAGTATTTGCTAGATTGACGACTAGTCCGCTGACTAGATAGAATTCGCGTAGTAATTAAGAAATGCTGCTATAGAAATAAAGGTATTGATATACTGGAAAATGGAAAAACCAAGTAAAGAATTACACTCAAAGTGTGATTCCATCTTTGTGTGTGCCTTTATGTGCATATAGAAACATCTGGAATAATAATACCAAAATGTCAGCAGTGGTTATAGTTATCTCTAGATGATGAGTTTAGGGGTAATTTTAACTTCTTTTTGTTTATCCGTATTTGCTAATTTTCTAAGGAACACTTGTGACATCCATTATAAAGAGGATTTTTTAAAATCATCTGTATGCTATGTTGTGTAAGCATATAATATTGTTATAGTAAAGACATTGCATCATTACCCTTGACTTCAGAATACAAGCTTCTTAATCCAGGAGTCCCAACAAAGTCCTTGAAGTTTCAGCTGGCAGAATGCTGAAGGAGGAGTAAGAAGCTCCTCCCCTTTCTCTCAGCGTCTTCCAACTCTTAAAACACTTCTCCCTGCCTGGCAGCACACAGCTGACGACGGAGAAAACTATACCGTCAAGGGGACACCGCCAAAGGGCAAAAAACAAAGGTAAGGATGACGGCTGGCGAAAGAAGCTGGAGAGGAAAAGCTCAGCACTGGAAAGGATGTAACTGGAGCTTTGGCTCATATCCCTAATGCAGTGTTATGAAATAGTTTGGTTTTGTTAAATGGGTTATGTTAGATGCTAAACCAATGCATCGTAAACAAGGTTTGCAGCAAAGTCCGTGAAAGCAGAGCTCTCAAGGAGAAGACTGGGGTTGGACCGGTGATGCGTTTTATTCAATTAGTGCTGCTTAAAAAAATTAAGTTACCACGGCTACAGTGTTTAAAGCCACTCATCTGATCACACCATAAGGACTCTCTTACTCTTCCCCCTGTTTAAGCATCATCGATTGATCAACTCCTTGACAGAAGACCATGGCAAAGAAGGTGGCGGTGATTGGAGCTGGGGTCAGCGGCCTGATCTCTCTCAAGTGCTGTGTGAATGAGGGACTTGAGCCCACTTGCTTTGAGAGGACTGAAGATATCGGAGGCCTGTGGAGGTTCAAAGTAAGTGAGATTTTCTTGTTTCTTAAATAGGTAGTACTGTGATTTCAGGGTGAATCATAGCTACTGATCAGCCTTGTTGAGGAATTTCTTGAGCAACCCTGACCAGATTTAATTCATGCAGCTATGCTGATTCCTGGGCTGGCAGCTCTTGCCAGGTCAATACTATCCTGGCCCAGGTGACCAACCCAGGCTTGTGAAGGGCCTCCTCTTTTGGATCCAGCAATTGTCTTATAGTTTGTAATTTTGTCATTCTCAAAGCCAATATACTGATAGTAGAAAACATTTTACAAAGTAGAAGTGATAGTCTTTTCAATACATCAACTCTATGCAATCACTTAGCCAAATGCCTCTTCAGAAAGTATACCCTTATGGCTACTGACTTCATTTCTGCCTGAAATAACCCATGCTTGTCTGCTTAGCTTTACTCTAGCATAAATGCTGCGAACTCTTTTTTTTTTTTTTTAAATAATTTTTATTGTGCTTTAAGTGAAAGTTTACAAGTCAGTCTCTCACACAAAAACCCATATACACCTTGCTACACACTCTAATTACTCTCCCCCTAATGAGACAGCCCGCTTGGGAACTCTTGATTAAGGAGATTCTATTTACTGTATTCATTCTCTTAGCCAAACTCAAATGTTTATAATGCTAACTGTCCTAAAGAAATTGTAGAAAGATATATAGATAGACAGATGTGAGGGTTTATGATTTAATCCTTCCCACAATCTTAAGTAGGAGTTTGCCACCTCTTAGCTGTGAGATCGTGGGCAAGTTATTTACATCTCGATGTCTCAGTTCTGTCAGTTATATAATGGTGATAGTAACAAAAAGGTATAATTATCTCATACCGCTGTGTGGAAGGGTAAGGGAGATAATTGCCTGTAAAGAGCCTAGAACAGTTCCTGACTCATAATAGCAGAGTTCAGTAAATGTAAGCCTCTAATGATAACTATACTTGAATTTTATAGATGAGCAAAAAGAAACTGGGGGAGTTAAGAGGCTTAGCCGTGGTCGCACAGCTAGCAGAACTGACATTCAGGCCCAGGTCTACATGACTTCTAGGCAGCTGAGCCCTACTTCTAACCATGCGCTACATCTGTATGCTTTCTCAATGAGGCTAAATAAAAGTTTCAGCTCAGAATTCAAGAGCAATGATTTAGAATTGTGTATCAGGTTTACCTGAGGTACTAAAATAGGTGAGAATACTCCAAACAGAAACAACAGGTACAGATGTGTAAAGGGCAGACTCACACCAGAGAGACCATCCATGGACTTAGAGAATGAATTTTCCCTACAAGCTGATGCAGTTAGGGGGATGACAAGGACAATCTAACACACGTGCTTTGCCAGTTCACAGTGAATTGCATGCCAAAAAGGATTTCTTAAGCATTGGGTTTCCCAAATGTATGTAACTGTAAGACTCACTTACAGGGTTTCTTGAACATACTGATCCCTGGACACCACCCCATACCTAATGAGTCAAAATCTTCCAAGGAGGGGAATTTTTTTCTTTTTTTAAAATTGTGCTTAGGTGAAAGTTTGCAGCTCAAGTTGCTTTCTCATATAAAAATTTATTCACATACTGTTTTGCAACATTAGTTGCAATCCCCACAATGTGACAGCACGCACCCCTTCCATCCCAGGTTTCCTGTTTGTTCAATCAGTTCCCGTCCCTTCCTGCCTTCTCATTCTGCCTCCAGACAGGAGCCGCCCATTCCGTCCCGTGTATCTGACTGAACTGAGAAGCACATTCCTCACGTGTATTATTTTTTGTTTTCCAGGCCTGTCTAGTCTTTGTCTGAGGAGTGGGCTTTGGGAATGGTTTTAGTTCCGGGGTAACAGAACAGCCGGGGGCCGTGGTTTCACGGGGTTCCTCTAGTCTCTGTCGGACCACTAAGTTTGGCCTTTTTACGTGAATTTGAGTTCTGCTCCAAAGAGGGGAATCTATTTCTTAACCAGAGTCCCAAGTGAGTCCTTTGATGAGGCAAGTTTGGCAAACACTGCACAAATGTATTTATTCTACCATCCAAACACAGTCATGGTTAATGATGAAGTTAATCTTTACACCAGTCAGGTAACTTTGCAGAGAGGAAAAACAGTTCAACTGACACTGATTTTTTGACAACTTGTCATTAGAATCATGATGGTTTTTACTGAGAGGGTGTTGTGGTATGGTGGTCATTCCTGTCTTAACCAGAGGTGTGGGTTCTTTTGTCCAGTTTAGGTTCACGTGTAGGTCCCTATTGGGATCTTTTTCGTTCCCAGGCATATTTTTAACCTATGGAAGAAATGTAGAAATTATAACAATTTCCTATTTGATAATAAATGTCTTACTTGTTTAATTACTTATTTGAGACTTAATGCCTAAGAGCCAACTCTCCCTTATTTATCATTAATTTGGCATAGAAGAGGACAGAGTTATTTTGAGTGGCCTGTCATCTTAACAATATGATTTGATTAATTCCAGTAAGGTAACTCCTTACCCAAAATATTCTCTTCCCAGCGTCTAAAATTTCAGAATTAGGGATACCTTCAGCAATGGGTTTGTTTTGTTTTGTTTTTTTCCCCATGGATTAGCCCTGGTGGTTCAGCGGTTAAGAGCTTTGCTGCTAACCAAAAGGCCAGCAGTTCAAATCCACCAGATGCTCCTTGGAAACTGTAATGGGCAGTTCTACTCTATCCTATAGGGTCGCTGTGAGTCAGAATTGACTTGAAAGCAATGGGTTTCATTTACTTTAGTTTTCTCACAGATTAAAAAAAAAAAAGTTATATTGAAATCTGAATTACCAGTAATTAGCCTTATTAGGTAATGAGTACCTGGGTGGCAAAAACAATTCAGCACTTGACTACTAACCAAAAGATTGGCAGTTCAAACTCACCCAGAGGCACCTTGGAAGAAAGGCCCAGCGATCTGCTGTCGAAAGGTGACAACCTTGAAAATCCTATGAGGCGCAGTTCTACATTATAATACATGAGGTTGCCGTGAATCAGAATTGGCTCAACAGCAACTGATTTGGTTTTGTTTTTTTGGTTTATTAGATATAAAGGGTCGGTGTTTAACTCCCTGATACCTGCAACAATATCATATTTCGAACCTCTCTTAAAACTATATTCCAATGTTGTTGGGTGCGATCGAGTTGATTCCAACTCATAGCGACTACATGTGACAGAGAAAAATTGTCCCAAAGGGTTCTGTTGGCTGTGATCTTCACAGAAGCAGATCGCCAGGTCTTTCTCCCGCGGAGCCCCTGGGTGAGTGTGAGCTGCCAATCTTTCAGTTAGCAGAGAAATGTAATATTCTTCACCCAAAGAAAACAAAGAATCTCCCTGCAGAATGAAACATATAATAAGCTAAGCAAACTTTTACATGAAGAGTCCTGGTTACCAGGAGACTGGACTGCTAAGAGGAAGAGGTGCTAAAAGGATGCTGGGAGCTCCCACCCTACCCCTAAAGAAACCCTGAGTACTTCACAACTCTACCATTCAGAATCAATTTTTAAAATGGGTTATTATTTCGTTTCTATATTTACACACAATCCTGGGATCACTTAACACATTTAGTAGTAACAATTTTTTTTTTAAAGTTTGAATCCTTGTCCCACGCCCAGCTGTTTAATTCTTCCCAAGGCTCTCTGGCACCCCCTAGTGGTAGCTTTGGAACAAGAACAACCAAAGCCAAACCCGCTGCAGTCAAGTGGATTCCATTTCGTAGCGACTCTACAGGACAGAGTAGAACTACCTCATAGGGTTTCCAAGGAACATCTGGTGAATTTGAACTCCTGACATTTGGTTAGTAGCTGTAGCTCTTAACCAGTACGCCACCAGAGCTGGGAGGTAATTAACACCTATTTTTAGTACTTTTTCCAGTGATGGGAAGCACCTGGCTTGCACCATCTTTTTCCTTCATAACACCGCTTGGAAGTAGGTTTCTTATGACTATTCCATTTGCATACGACAAGGAAGCTGAGTTTTGTGTTGTGTAACCTTCCCGTGGGAACACAGTGGTGGAAACAGAACAAAAATGAAGGTAAAATTCCTGAGCCCTCGCGTTTAAAAGCCTTACCGAGATATTGAGAGAGGTAGTGGTATTCAGCCACTCCCCCGATCGGCCTCCTCTATTGATCTTGGTAAACTGTGCTCAGGGAAGTTACCAACATAATCACTCTTTTCTTTAAATATTTTTTATATGTGGACCTCCTCTTCTCCTAGATTTCACTTATGAGTATATATATATATATAAAACCCAGTGCTGTCATATATATATATATGTATGGAAACCCTAGTGGGGTAGTGGTTAACAGCTACATCTGCTAACCAAAAGGTAAGCAGTTGGACTCCACCAGGTGCTCCTTGGAAACTCTATGGGGCAGCTCTACTCTGTCCTATAAGGTTGCTATGGGCCGGAGTAGACTCAATGGCAATGGTTTTTTTTTTTTTAATTTGGGAGATACATATATATATTCAAGTATTTTAATTAATCTTCATTTAATAATCTCTAGACTTCTTTTCATTTTGGTTAGGTTGCCTTTCTCTGAATTCAATCTGAAACATCACTTTCTCTCTTAAAAATTGACTCCCCCAAAACACAATATTCCAAACAAGTTTATTTTCTCAATATGTATTTTTCAGAACAAAAGAAGTGCTGGGCACTGCACTAGGCAATGAAGAATGTGTCAGACCCAACCGCTGCCCTCAGAGAATTTATAATGTATTGGTCTGACACGTGCCCCTTACGGCTTGTGCTTTACTTGGCCTGGACACTACACTTCTATTAAAGGAGTTCAATGTTGTATTAATTTTTTAATAAATGCTGGAAAAGCTAACAGCTAATATTTGTATAATTATTTTCATATGCATTTTCTCATTTTTACTTACAATACTCCTTTTAGTTAATATTAATCCCAACTTAACAATGAGAAAGCCAAGGGTAAGCGGCTTGCCCGTAACGACTAATAATCAATCTAAATATGGTGGCAGTGGGTCTTAAAACCACTCACCACATGAGCTTAAATGTAGATGAGTTCACCACCATACTTCCTCTCACATCACACTAACGGTTCACACTGAGCTTGGGGGCCAATTAATATCCCTCACTCTTTTTCATTTGAGCCTTGACGAGATTCAAGTCACTATTATCTTACACTTGTAAAACTGATTTTCTAAGCCTATTTACAGGAATTTACATTTATGCAAATTAAATATTATATAGTTGGTTTGATCCATGGCCAAAAAATCTTTATATGAAATTTCAATCATCTTTCATGTGTGCCATGCCACCAAGCTTTGGGTATATACAAATTTGATCATCTGTATTTGTCTCCATCAGTTATTGATTAAAATGTTGAATATTAGAAGATAAAAATGTGAACCAGGGACCTGAGATACCACCAAATGGGACTTTCCAAACAGTGCTATTTCCACACTGGTGTAGACTTGCAAGGCCTCTCTTCCACTCCAGTTGGCACGGGCTTTTTAACAGTGCATTCTATTCACATACAGTTCAGCTATACTACAAGCAGCCATTGCCTTTCCAGACAAGATAAATACCTTACCTTACCCTTGTTTTACTTTCAGAAGTTTTTTTTTCTCAGACAAATTTATCCAAAGAATCTATTGCAGCACAATTCAATATAACTTAGCTTTTTACACCCTGCTACCCATGTAACTGGACCAAATTTAACATGTGAGATATTTGTAGCTTTCCAGGCAATCAAATAAAAATACCGTAATTCTGTAAGTCTCCTTACCAACAGCCTAAGATTGGTTAATTTTCCACAATACCTTTAAAGAAGTAATGTTTGTGTGAGTAGAATAGAACAAAGCTTATAGCATATTACCAGTAACACTGTATACCCATTCCCATATAAGTGTCCATTTTAGTGTCATTAAGCCTTTTTGCAGTGATGGGAAAATGTTTTTGATAGATATTACTCCTTCTTTCATTCATTCAGCAAACATGTTTAATGTGCCAAGCATTATACTAAGAGCGAAGAATGTAGCAATCACTCTTTGCTGTCGGTGGGGGAAGTAGCACAGGGAATTCACACCGGCGTCCAGTTCTGCCACACTAAGTGTTATGGAAGCCCAAACTTCAATCAGTGGAGAACAGGACAGGCTTCCTAGACGGTCTGACACTGTTAGTCTTGACAATAAGTGGAGACCACGCATGTGAATATAAAGAAATCGTGTTCTACTCACAGCAGGTGCACTTGCGGGACAGGAAGTCAAAATATGGCTGGAATAAAGGATGCAAGTGGGTGAGTGATAACTGATAGTCATACTTCTGTGGTTTGTGTCACTGTGATGCTGGAAGCATGCCACCAGTATTTCAAATACTAGCAGGGTCACCCATGGTGGATAGCTTTCAGTGCAAGTGGGTGAGTGGCTAGAGAGGATAGCCAGGGTCTGATCATGAGAAACTCCTGTCCCACGTCTATGAGCGTACACTTTACCCTGCAGGCAGTGGAGAAAGTGGGCGATATCTGAGTCAGGAAGTCCAGTTAGGGGGCTCTTTCAGTGATCAAGACCAGGGATGGAGGGAGGCACCAGCCTAAAAGAGAGACAGCAGAAAGCAATGGCACCCTCATAGAGACAGTGGTTCCCCCTAGTTTGTGTGCATCAGAATCAGCTGGGAGCCCTTCTAAAACACATACTCCTAGGCCCTAGCCAGACCTGCCTAAACTTTTTATTTTTCAAAACTCCCTCAAGTTCTTCTGCTCTCCAACCAGTCCACTTACTGGCATTTGTAAACTACAATTTTGCCTCTAATTGTAGGACAAGGAAGTAAAAAGAGTTTCAATCACACTCATTTCAAGTAATGGAGCAGATACATGTAAGTTCCATCCAAAAGAATAAGAAGATGGCATGACAGAATATTTTCAAAGACATGCAATTTAATTATATCCAAGTGCTTACAGGCTTAACCAATCATGACAGCAAACTCCTGACTGGTAGGGGTCAATATAATGCTATTTCACAGTTTGCTTACGAGTTTGTTCCACCAAGCAGACTAGACATTATGTTTGCAAAGCTGAATGGGTGATTCTGATACAGTCTGCAAGTGTCTAAAGCCACTAAGTTCCTGAAACTTTCAAATCAAAGCAGTATTTTGTGGCACCTCCCCAGCTCCCATCTTCCTCCAGCACTCCCTACCTATGGAAAGAAAAGTGGGAAAGATCTGAGATCAAAATGTGGGCTATGGAGGCGGAGCCAAGATGGTGGAATAGACAGATGCTTCTGGCGAGCCTTCTTTACAACAAAGACCTGAAAAAAACAAGTGAAACGAGTATATTTATGACAAGCTAAGAGCCCTGAACATCAAAGACAAGCTTAGAAAATGAACTGAGGGGCAGGGGGAGGAAGAGACGGTTCAGAAGCAGAGAGGAGTTATCGGATCTAAATCACAGGGAGCCCTCAGGCACCACTCCCAGGAGCAGTGGCAGCAGGCTGGTACTAGCGTTCTCCCACAGTTCCCTCAGGGAGAAGCAGCCAGCCACACAGCCTACTCACACCTCCGGAACCAGAAAAGAACGGCGCTCTTGGCAAAAGCTAAGTACTTGCGTATATTTACCGCACTCCCCCCTGCCCCTGCTCCCAAGCCAGCTACAGCGGCTGACTTCCCTGGGCCTGAGATAGGCCCTATTGAGCGCCTACAGCCATCCTCCCGGCCTTGGAGAAGGAATAAATTTTCAATTTGGGGGAAAAGATAATTTGCCAGCTCCACTAACCAGGGGAGCTCAGGACAGAAGCAGCTCCTGTCCAGGCATAAACCCTCCGTGGACCTTAAGCGCCTGTCCCTTCTGTATGGACCTGTGTGGGCCTATTTCAGGAGAACAGGCCCTTGTTGGCAGACTCCAACAGTTTCAGCTGTGTGGCGGAGAGGTGGGTGTTTGATGTTTGACATTGCTTTGCCTATTAAACAGGGTCCTCACCTACCCACATCAGGGGCCTAAGGACTGATAGCTCCACTCAGGTCACCCAGCCTCTCACAACAGGGGTCCAAGGATAACTGGTACCTCCCAGTCCTTACGACCAAAAACTTTGGGTCCCCATGGTCCGTCTGCAGAACCCACCCACCTGTACACTCTAGGGAACAGGGACACACTTTCCTCAGAGACAATTCTCGGCCCCCTGCCTTGTTCAAAGTGTGACACCCTGCTACAACCAGATACCCATACCTACACCAATCACCCCTGCCCCTCTAACACTGTAGGACAGAGCCTGTACCACACATTTGATGAGCAGCTATCTGGACGCCTGAGCTGAATTCATATAAGAAGAGTGAATGGACTCCTAGACCGATATACCTGATAATAGCTCTAGCCACCTGGGGACAGGACGTCAGAGCTCCAAAAGTGAAAATAATCAAGCTAGCTCACTCAAGCAACCCATTTGGGCATATCAAAACAAAACAGAGCAAGAAGCTACAACACAGTGAGCAAACATAAAATAAACTAATACTACAACTTATAGATGGCTCAGAGACAACAGTCAATATCAAGTCACATAAAGAAACAGACCATGATCGCCTCAAGAAGCTCTTGAAACAAAGAATCCAGGGATCTTCTACATGAAAGTGCCTCCCTGGAATTACCAGAGGAAGAATACAGTAGATAAATATACAGAACCCTTCAAGCCATCAGGAAAGAAGTGAGGCAATACGCAGCACAAGCCAAGGAACACACAGGTGAAGCAATTGAAGAGATTAAATAGATTATTCAGGAACATAATGAAAAATTTAATAAGCTGGAAAAATCCATAGACAGACAGCAATCAGAAATTCAGAAGATCAAAAATAAAATTATAGAAGTAGACAATAGAAAGTCAGAGAAGCAGAATTGAGCAAGTGGAAGGCAGAATTTCTAAACTTCAAGATAAAGCACTTGACACTAATATATTTGAAGAAAAATCAGATTAAAGAATTTTAAAAAACGAAGAAACTTTAAGAATCGTGTGGGACTCTATCAAGAGAAATAACCTATGAGTGATTGGAGTACCAGAACAGGGAGGGATAACAGAAAATACAGAGATAATTGTAGAAGATTTCTTGGCAGAAAACTTCCCTGATGTCATGAAAGATGAGAAGATATCTATCCAAGATGTTCATCAAACGCCACATAACGTAGATGTCAAAAGAAAGTCACCAAGACATATTATAATCAAACTTGCCAAAACCAAAGGTAAAGAGAGAATTTTAAGAGCAGCGAGGGATAAACAAAAAGTCACCTACAAAGGAGAGCCAATAAGAATAAGCTCGGACTACTCGGCAGAAACCATGCAGGCAAGAAGGCAATGGGATGACTTATATAAAAAATTGAGGGAAAAAATTGCCAGCCAAGAATCATGTTTCCAGCAAAACTGTCTCTCAAATATGAAGGCAAAATTAGGACATTTCCAGATAAACAGAAGTTTAGTTAATTCATAAAAACCAAACCAAAGCTACAAGAAATACTAAAGGGAGTTCTTTGGTTAGAAAATCAATAATATCAGGTATCAACCCAAGACTAGAACACTGGGCAGAGCAATCAGAAGTCAACCCAGACAAGGAAATTCAAAAAAATAAATCAAGATTAAAAAAAAAAACAAAACATTCAAAAGAGGGTAACAGTGATGTTATTAAGTAAAAGAAGACAACATTAAAACAATAAAGAGGGACTAAGAAATGTAGTCATAAATCTTCCATATGGAGAGGAAGATGAAGCAATACAAAGAAATAAAAGCTAGGTTTAAATTTAGAAAAATAGGGGTAAATAATTAGGTAACCACAAAGTAGACGAACTATCCTACACTAAAATACAAGGAAAAAAATAGAGACTCAGCAGCAAAAAAATCAACAACAACAAATATGAGGAAAGGACAGACAATATATAAAGATAATCTACTCAGCACATAAAATTAAGTGGGAAAAAGAAACTGTCAACAACACACAAAAAAAGACATCAAAATGATAGCACATACCTATCCATAATTATGCTGAATGTAAATGGACTAAATGCACCAATAAAGAGATAGATAGTGGCAGAATGGATTAAAAGACACGATCCTTCTATATGCTACCTACAAGAGACACACCTTGGACTTAGAGACACAAACAAACTAAAACTCAAAGGGTGGAAAAAAATATACCAAGGAAACAACAATCAAAAAAGA
The DNA here is from genome assembly GCF_030014295.1 of Loxodonta africana. Taxonomy (NCBI): domain Eukaryota; kingdom Metazoa; phylum Chordata; class Mammalia; order Proboscidea; family Elephantidae; genus Loxodonta; species Loxodonta africana. The sequence continues at coordinate 208,451,664 of NC_087344.1, read as the reverse complement.
GCAGGAGTAGCAATATTAATTTCTGACAAAATAGACTTTAATGTTAAATCCATCATAAAGGATAAGGAAGGACCCTATATAATGATTAAAGGGACAATATACCAAGAAGATATAACCATACTAACTATTTGTGCACCCAATGACAGGGCTGCAAGATACATAAAACAAATCCTATCAGCATTGAAAAGTGAGATAGACAGCTCCACGATAATAATAGGAGACTTCAACACACCACTCTTGGTGAAGGACAGGACACCCGGAAAGAAACTCAATAAAGACACGGAAGATCTAAATGTCACAATCAAACAACTTGACCTCATAGACATATACAGAACACTCCACCCAACAGCAACCAACTATACTTTCTTTTCTAGTGCACATGGAACATTCTCTAGAATAGACCACATATTAGGTCATAAAGCAAGCCTTAGCAGAATCCAAAACGTTGAAATATTACAAAGCATCTTCTCTGACCATAAGGAAATCAATAACAGAAAAAGCAGGGAAAAGAAATCAAACACTTGAAAACTGAACAATACCCTGCTCAAAAAAGACTTGAGACTATGTTGGCATCTCCTGCCTGGAGGGGAGATGAGAGGGTAGAGGGGATTAGAAGCTGGCGAAATGGACATGAAAAGAGAGAGGGGAGGGAGGGAGCAGGGTGTCTCATTAGGGGGAGAGCAATTGGGAGTGTGTAGCAAGGTGTATATGTTTTTGTGTGAGAGACTGACTTATTTGTAAACTTTCAATTAAAGCACAATAAAAATTAAAAAAAAAAAAAAAGATTAGCTATTTAGAATAAAAGTGGGTTATGCCACTAAGTGTGGGATGCCTGGGCGCTTAGACTGGTGTCTTGATGGGGAGGCTGGAGGTGGACATGTGTAAGTTTAAATCACAGAATTCCAGGATTTTAGAACTAGAAGAACTTAATGGTCATCCAAGCACACCTCTAATTTTACATATAAAAATAACTAAAGCCCAGGAATGTTAAACATTTTGCCCAAGATGACATAGCTGGTGAGTAGGAGAATTAGCCAAAATTTTTAAAATGGTGGATAGCTTGTAAAGAAAACACAAGGGATTTTTCAGAAATATTAAATTTAAATGAGAGAATTTTTAATGCATTAAACCTCTGGGATATGAGAGTTTAAAATATTCTAAATTCCAAATCCTAAAAACAATGAATAGTGAAGCATTGTGAAGGTATTTTCCTACCTGGTGTTATTGTGTAGAAACATTTGTGCAGACGGTTGTTTTTTGCACAAGCCATTGTGTATATTTAAACAAGGCAAAACTGAAAGTTATTTCCCAAGTAATTATAAACTATTCAGACTTTATTAGCACTCAGTTCTGTCTTGGCACTGTATAAAAAAAAAGTATGTAAGTCTAATTGAGCATATCAATTCAATATAACGATAATCTCCACGAACACAGAAACTGTCCTGTTTGCATCTTATCTTCAACTCTAAGCCCAGGGCTTGAGCCAGAATAGACATCTGACACATATTTCTGTATTAAATCAATAAGAATCATCTTCCCTTCATAACCCTGGGCAAACTCAGCCAGTTTTACCCAGATTTGTATAAACACAGATACCTTCTTCAGCTAAGTAAATGTAGCAAGAAGCGCATATGAGCACAAATGCTCCCTTTTATTGATGTTCACTAACCTTTTAGCCCAACAATAAAGACTATAACTTGATCTTCAGAAACAGAACTGTGATGTCACCTGTGATCACTGACAAACTACAAAAGGAAATCCCCTCCAAACAAGGGTCTCGCCCTGACTGTAGCGGCTAAGATACCAGAACCAATTCTTTTCATGACTTACAGTCCCTTAAATTTGACCTTTCTGGGGAGCCAACCATATTTTAAAGTCAATTCTTTGGTACTTGAAAAAAGCTAACGTTTTGGCTATACTAGAACAGTCAATCTTACTTTCAGTGTTTCAAAACTCTGGCTGGTTTAGTAAAATTAACTGTACTGGCCTGTAATACTAGCAACGGAGGCAAGCATTTATTGAGCTCTTATTAGACGCTGTGCTAAGCACTTTATCTAATCTCATTAAAGCCTTGCAATGACTGTTTGATACTAAGATGATTAATGAGCCCTGTTTCACAGATGAGGAAACTGAATTATGAAACTTGTCTAAGTAAACAAAGCTGTTAAAATTAGTAGAATTGCAATATCAACCCAGTCAGTCTAACTACAGAGCCCTCATGTTTACTCTGCACTACTTATAAAGTTATCTGGTCTTAAGAGAAATTATTTCTGCACTTTATGAAAAATTTCCTATTTTGAGAATCTTGTTGGATAAGAAACTTAGACATTCAGTCTTGCCAAGGCCATTATGTTCAGCGATGCTAAAACATCCAGAGGTAGTTCACAAATAAGCTTGACTGTAGTATCAGGCAATCTGAAACTACCGTTTGAAAAACTAAAAATACCATGATTTATTCATTCATAGTTCAGATCACCGTATCCTTGTGTAAGAGACAGAAACCCCTTTGTATTCTAATGTAACCCCCGTGAATCCTAATGCTTCCTTCCACATGGTCAGCAATGACACCACAATAAACTCTAACCTCCTAGAAAGCTGGCATTCCCTAACCTGACTAGCTTTTACCAAGCCATCGAAATTTTAATGAAATTATCACCTGAGACTTGATTCTGGACTAGAAAAGTTAAACACTTTGCTTGGGAAAAAAGTATTTGACCCCTGGCCTGTGGTTAGCATGAGTGAATGAATGAATGATGAAGAAAGGGAAAGAGGGGGTGAGAGAGGAGGATGTTTACAAATAGACTTATCATTTAGCAAGAATTCTACATTTTGCTCTTAAGTGACATGATCTGATGCAAACATCATTTCAGCTTTGGTGACTCATATTAGTGCTGATAATCCCTGCCATTGGGACACAGTAACACCCAATACATGTAAAGAGCTTGGCTGGTAACAGGGGCAAGACTTAGCAAGTTTACTTTTTTTTTTTTTGTTAACTTTAAAATCAAGTGTAACCTCCTGTACAGAGAATGCCAGAAAGCCTCTGTGTAACCTTGGTGTTCATCAAAGTGGCTACTGCAGGTGCCTTTCTTATAGTGTAGTGAAACCCCCACTGTAGCTGACAACTCTGCTGAAGCTGTACCAAAACCAAAAAAACCAAACCCAGTGCCACCCAGTCGAGTCCGACTCATAGCGATCCTAGAGGACAGAGTAGAACTGCCCCATAGAGTTTCCAAAGAGCGCCTGGCAGATTCGAACTGCAGACCCTTTGTTTAGCAGCTGTAGCACTTAACCACTATGCCACCAGGGTATAGATTCTTTAATAATAGATTCTACTTATTAAGCACATAGCATGTTCCTATTCTACAGATGAGAGGACTGAGGCTCTGGGACACTGACTCATCCAGGCTCACACAGTCTGAAAGAGACAGATTCAAACTCATGTCTGACTCCAAAGCTCAGGCTCCTCATGCTAGTCCAAGCTCCCTCTTTCAGTATTGCCAAAAAATCTAAGGAGAAATTCTAAAACTCTAGCAGGAAAATAGTGAGCTTATATGAATAATGGTAAGGGAAAAAAAATGGACAATTGACTCATTGTGGTGGCAGGATTATAAGTGAATACTTTTATTTACCGTTCTGTGGAAGAGACTACAGTGCTGTTTATGTAAGACTAAGTAATTTTTTGCAACTACAGTCATGCACCACATAACATCCATTTGGGCAACAGCCAACCACATATATGTCTGTGATTCCATAAGGTTACAACAGAATCCAGAAATCCCAATTTGAGAACAGGATGTAGTGGACATAACTGGGCATAGTGGACGTAACCTGATATAATGAATACGATAGCTTCCCGCGTGCAACGTGTGTTATCTCGTGTCTCTTGCATACAGGCAGGCAGCCCCCAGGTTACCAGAGAGATCCACTCCTAAGTCTGTCCATAAGTCAAATTTATAGGTAAGTCAGAACAGGTACATACAATTTATTTAGCATCAGTTATTCAAATGTTTGTCTTAGTATATAAACAACCAGCCCGTTGCCCTTGAGTCGGTTCCGACTCATAGCAACCCTACGGGACAGAGTAGAACTGCTCCATAGGGTTTCCAAGGAGCTCCTGGTAGATTTGAACTGTTGATCTTTTGGTTAACAGCCTAGCTCTTAACCAGTGTGTGTGTGTGTGTGTGTGTGTGTGTGTGTGTGTATCTTAACCACTATGTATCTATATAGAGAGAGAGAGAGTCCACATTTATATATAGTACATATTTTACCTTTCTACACATATAAAGGAGCCCTAGTGGCACAATGGTTAAGAGCTTGGCTGGTAACCAAAAGGTTGGCAGTTTGAATCCACTAGCAGCTCCTTGGAAACCCTATAGGGCAGTTCTACTCTGTCCTATAGGGTCAGTATGAGTCAGAATCGACTCAACAGCAATGGCTTTGGTTTTTTCATGCCTATAAAACACTTCCAAACCACGCAATGTTTTCACGAGCCTCACAAAGTAGTGCATTTGTTCATTGTTACGCACTATCACATGTACTTAACTCAAATTTTTAATAGTATTTATGGCAGTCCATTCTTAAGTACAAGTTGTCCATCAGCCAGACATTGGTAACCCGATGACTGCCTGTAATTTGGTGTTCGCATGTCCAAATCACATGAAGTCCTATTTCACAGAATATGTCATGGATGTTAATGACATATGACTGTAATGTCTTCCCACAAGCTTTTTATTTCTCTACACTCTATCTGAGTCAAAAGAGCACCCATTGTTTGTCAAGATTACGCTTTAGTCTCTGCGTATGCGGAAGCATCTATCGAGGAGTTCTTGGGTAGCATTATTTAAATTTCCTTATAAAAGCCTCTTGGCTAGTATGTTGGTCTCAGGGACGCTGAATCACCATCTGTTGCTCTTTCTAAGATTTAACGTGAGGAACGCTACGCAGAGTGCACTCACTGTCGCTGGCTGTTGTCATGTCAGCCCTCAAGCCCAATGGGATGAAACACTGCCCAGTCCTGCGCCATCCCTATGACCGATTGCAGATCAGACCATTGCGATCCAGAGGGTTTTCACTGACTGATTTTGAAAATAGACTGCCAGGCCTTTGTCCTTCACTTGGCTTAGTCGGTAAGCTCTGCTGAGACTTGTTCACCAGCACAGCAACACCCACGCAAGCCTCCGCTGACAGACAGGGGGTGGCTGTGCTTGAGGTGTACTTGCCGGGAATCAAACGGGTCTCCTGCGTGGAACGTGGGAACTCTGCCACCGAACCACCAATGGCTCCTGCGCTTCTGGTACAAGACATGATAAACTGAGCGTAGCATAGCCTGTGCTGCCTCCTGTTTTACCAACACACATTCACCAATGTTCTCAATCAATTTAAGGTTCATTTGGTATCAGTGCTGTTCACCTTTATCACCTGAGGAAGGTTCACAAAGTGATGCCAGAGAGATTTACATCGATGTGAAAACTCCCGGCCCTGAAAAGTATTGTCTTACCTGAAATTCTCTGTTATGTTCTCTGATTTGTATTCCAGGATTTATCGGTTCTCAAAGAGGTGGGAAAGAGGGATTATTTAGCCTCCCCAGGGAAAGGCTAGAGAGAGGGGCTGGTTGTCACAACAACTGGCATTTAATAGGGAGAGCCCTGGGATGCTAAATATCCTGCAATGTGCCCAGAGAACTGCCCCCCCCCCACCCCTTGTCATAGAATTCCCAGTGAGCAACACTGAGAGGTGAAACCACCAGGCCCATCACGTAGGATGATGGAGCATATACACTGCACCCCATCGCCCAAACATTATAGTCATACTTGAGCAATGAAGAGGATCACATCACCCAGGGGTGAGGGATAGAAAGAAGAGCAGGGAACCAAGGGATTTTTTTAACACACAATAATCACTAATTATTTTATTTGATCCTTTAGGAAAATGTTGAAGAAGGCCGAGCAAGTATCTATCAATCTGTCATCACCAACACCAGCAAAGAAATGTCCTGTTTCAGTGACTTTCCAATGCCTGAACATTTCCCAAATTTCCTGCACAACTCAAAGCTTCTGGAATACTTCAGAATTGTTGCCAGAAAATTTGATCTCCTAAAATATATTCAGTTCCAGGTATTGTATTTTAGAGAAATCAGTTTGTCTACGTTACAGTTCACTTTTAACTAGATGGTTGCTCAGATAATGACAGAAATTGTGAATAAAACAAATTATCCCAATCCAATTCTTTCTGAAAGATGACAGAAAACCCAAAAAGTAGTATCATTTTGTACCTGATAATTATGGATTATATATATTAACATAAAAGAAAAAACCATCTGTTAAAACTGAAAGTTTTGAATGATGATGATACTGCTGGTGAAACTGTACCTAAACTAATACCAGCTACCACTGAATGCTCCTAGCCTTACTCCCCTTGGAAGGACATAGGAATAAAATCAAACTGCTGTTTTATTTCTTACCTTCTCTATAGAAATGGGGTTTCTTGTGGTTGTTAGGTGCCATCGAGTCAGTTCTGACTCATACGACGGAATGAAAAACTGCCTGGTCCTGTCACAATCATTTTTATGTTTGAGCCCCTTATTGCAGCAACTGTGTCAATCCAGCTCCTTGAGGGTCTTCCTTTTTTTTGATGACCCTCTTTTTTACCAAGCCTGATATCTTTCTCCTGGGACTGGTCCCTCCTGATAACATGTCCAAAGTACTTGAGACGAAGTTTTCCCATCCTTGCTTTTAATGAACATTCTGGTTGTACTTCTTCCAGGACAGATTTGTTCACTCTTCTGGCTGTCCATGGTATATTCAATATTCTTTGCCAACACCATAATTCAAAGGCATCAATTCTTTTTCTGTCTTCCTTATCCATCCAGCTTTCCCATGCATATGAGGTGACTGAAAACACCATGGCTTGGATCAGGTGCACCTTAGTCCTTAAAGTGACATCTTTGCTTTTGAACACTTTAAAGAGATCTCTTGCATCAGATTTACCCAATGCAATGCATCGTCTAATTTCTTAACTGCTGCTTCCATGGACGTTGATTGTGGATCCAAGTAAAATGAAATCCTTGACAACTTCAATCTTTTCTCCATTTATCATGATGTAGCTTATTGGTCCAGTTCCGATGATTTTTATTTTCTTCAGGTTGAGATGTAACCCATACTGAAAGCTGTGGTCTTTGGTCTTCATCAGTAAGTGCCTCAGTCCTCTTCACTTTCAGCAAACAATGTTGTGTCATCTGCATGTCACAGGTTGTTAATGAGTCTTCCCCAAACTATTCACTCAGCACATAGACTGAATAAGTATGGTGAAAGGATACATCCCTGACTCACACCTTTCCTGATGTTAAGCCACACAGTATCCCCTCGTTCTGTTTAAATGACTGTCTTTTGATCTAAGTACAGGTTCCTCATGAGCACGGTTAACTGTTCTAGAATTCTCATTCTTCGCAATGTTATCGATAATTTGTTATGATCCACACAGTCTAATGCTTTTGCATAGTCAGTAAAACAAGAGGTAAACATCTCTCTGGTATTTTTTCTGAAGTTCATTCAAAAGCAGCTGCAGCAGTATATCCATAGGGAACTGCCATAAATTCAGGCCAGATTCAAAAGAGGACAGGGAACCAGAGGTATCATCGCTGATGTCAGAAGGATCCTGGCTAAAAGCCGAGACTGTCAGAAGGATGTTTACCTGTGTTTTAGTGACTATGCAAAGGCATTGAACTGTGTGGATCATAACAAGTTATGGATAACATTCTGAAGAATGGGAATTCTAGAACACTTAATTGTGCTCATGAGGAACCTGTACATAGATCAAGAGGCAGTTGTTCGGACAGAACAAGGGGATACTGATTGGTTTAAAGTCAGAAAAGGTGTGTATCAGGGTTATATCATTTCACCATACCTATTCGATCTGTAGGCTGAGCAAATAATCCAAGAAGCTGGACTATATGAAGAAGAATGGGGCATAAAGTTGGAGGAAGACTCATTAACAACCTGCAATATGCAGATGACACAACCTTGTTTGCTGAAAGTGAAGAGGACTTGAAGCACTTACTGATGAAGATCAAAGACCACAGCCTTCAGTATGGATTACACCTCAACATAAAGAAAACAAAAATCCTTACAACTGGACCAATAAGCAACATCATGATAAACGGAGAAAAGATTGAAGTTGTCAAGGATTTCATTTTACTTGGATCCACAATCAACACCCATGGAAGCAGCAGTCAGAAATCAAAAGGCACATTGCGTTGGACAAATCTGCTGCAAAGGACCCCTTTAGAGTGTTGAAAAGCAAAGACGTCACCTTGAAGACTAAGATGCACCTGACCGAAAACATAGTATTTTCAATCACATAATATGCATGGGAAGGCTGAACAAAGAATAAGGAAGACCAAGGAGGAATTGGCATCTTTGAATGGTGGTGTTGGTGAAGAATATTGAATATACCATGGACTGCCAAAAGAACAAACAAATCTGTCTTGGAAGAAGTACAACAAGAATGCTCCTTAGAAGCAAGGATGGCAAGACTGCATCTTACATATTTTGGACATGTTGTCAGGATTGATCAGTCCCTAGAGAAGGACATCATGCTTGGTAAAGTACAGGGTCAGTGAAAAAGAGGAAGACCCTCAAGGAGATGGATTGACACAGTGGCTGCAACAATGGGCTCAAGCATAATAATTGTGAGCACGGCACAGGACCAGGCAGTGTTTCGTTCTGTGGTACACAGGGTACCTAACAACAACTCTATTTCAAGAGCAAGTTTCAGCATCTCTTCTGACATCCATTTTGGCTTTTTCTTTCTTTCTTGTCTTTTTAATGTTCTCTTGCTTTCTTCTTGTATGATGTCCTTGGTATCATTCCACAACTCATCTGGTCTTTGGTCATTAGTGTTCAAAGCATCAAATCTATTCTTGAGATGGTCTCTGTATTCATATGGGATATTCTCAACGTCATACTTTGGCTCTTGTGGACTTGTTCTAATTTTCTTCAACTTCAACTTTTATATGCGTAATTAATGGTCTGTTCCACAGTCGGCCCCTGGCCTTGTTCTGACTGATGATATTGAGGTTTTCCATCTTCTCTTCCACAGACGTAGTTGATTTCATCCCTGTGTATTCTATCTGTGAGGTCCACATGTATAATCACACGTATTTCACCACATGTTGGTGAAAAAGGGTATTTGCATGAAGAAGTAATTGGTTTTGCAAAGTTCTATCATGCAATCTGTGACATTGTTTCTATCACCAAGGCCCTATTTCCCAACTACTGATCTGTCTTCTTTGTATCCAACTTTCACATTCCAATCACCAGTAATTACCAATGCAGCCTGATTGCATGTTCGATCAATTTCAGACTGCAGAAGTTGGTAAAAATTTTCAGTTTCCTCCTCTTTGGCCTTAGTGGTTGATGGGTAAATTTGAATAATAGTCATAATAACTGGTCTTCCTTTTAGGCATGGGGATATTATCCTATCAGTGACAGCGTTATACCTCAGGATAGATCGTGAAATGTCCTTTTTGATGATGAATGCAACACGATTCCTCTTCGATTTGTCATTCCCAGCATAGTAGATCATATGATTGCCTGTTTCAAAATGGCCAATACCAGTCCATTTCAGCTCACTAATGCCTAGGATGTCGAGGTTTATGTGTTCCCTTTCATTTTTGATGACTTCCAAATTTCGAAAATTCATACTGAGTACATTCCACATTCTGATTTTTTACATTCCACATTCTGATTAATGGATGCTCGCACCTGTTTCTTCTCATTTTGAGTTGTGCCACACCAGCAAATGGAGGTCCCAAAAGCTTGGCTCCATCCATGTCATTAAGGTTGACTCTATTTTGAGGAGGGACCTCTTCCATTGTTATATTTTGAGTGCCTTCCTACCTGAGGGTCTCATCTCTCAGCACTATATTAAATAATGTTCAGAAACAATACACACTGAGAAAAAAATATTCTCACTCAATATCTTGAATTTTTATCTCCATTTCTTAAACGAAGCAGACAGGCAACATTTATGTACTTAAAAAAAATCAATTTAACCGTCTTATAGAAAGTAAGCTATATTAACAAACCCAAGGACCAATAAATCATTTCATTCAAATGAGATGAGAAACTATATTGCCAACACAATGTACTCTGTTTTAACAATAATAATAATAAAATGTCAACAACTGCCATTTGTGGAGAGCTGGCAATGTGCCAGGCACTATGCAGAGCGCTTCACATGAAATATCTTCTCTCAACCAGAGTCCACATAACCACTGACCATGTGGTCACAGGAATGATTGACACGTGTTTTGTATCCTTGCCTTCCTTTTCTTTCTCTCTCTCAAGTCCTTAATCCATACTTTACACCCTTAACAGGCTGGTTCCCACTGTTGAGTCAGGCCTCTTACACAAAGCAAAATAACTTTAGAGCTAATTTTTATAAAACAGCCTAGCTCTCTACGAAAGAAGAAGGAGAAGAGCATGCTCAGCAGTCTCTGCCTTAAGTGGCTTGCAGTGGAGTCAAATGAAATCTCTACAGAGTTAGACATTACACTTCACCCATCCCCACTTCGAGAACATGGTAAAAGGCCCATATTATTCCCAGAGTAATCCTGAATGATGCACTCTCTGTTTGTTCAAGACAACTGTCCTCAGTGTGACAAAACGCCAGGATTTCTCATCCTCTGGCCAATGGGAGATTGTTACCAAGAGCAACGGCAAGGAGCAAAGTGCAGTCTTTGATGCAGTTATGGTGTGCAGTGGCCACCACATCCTACCTCACATCCCACTGCAGTCATTCCCAGGTGAGGCCCACAGCGTGCCCAGGTTTAGAGCATGTGTCCAGGTACTTTAGACACAGTTTGTACTGAGGGGCAGGATTAGCAGCTGGGACTTGGCGTAACATTAAGGTCAGCACAGAGCGAGAAAGGAAAAACTCCAAACATTACCCTTGTTTCTACTGACCTTTTTGAGTCTTTGTTATACAGGGAGTTCGGCTAGCTTGCTTCAAAGTTGCTAAATCTTCTGCCCGAATTTCAGAGAATTCTCACCCAAATTGTTGGAGAGGCCCAATGTGCCTATGTTGGCCTTTTTCTATCCTGCCAAACACCTGTGACTTTGTTACATCCTTGGAGGCTTTTCCCTGGAGCCATGTCCATGGACAGGGGTTGCCGGGGAGAGTTCCTAGAAATAAGGGTTGCTACAAGACAGTGATGAGGGAGGAGAGGCAGGCAGCAATGGAAACCCCGTAGCCGTCTGTCCTGATGTCCCCAGGCCCCTCCCAAGGCTCTAGAGAAAAACATCTAAAACAGTGGTGTGCAAGCCAGGCCTCAATTAGAATCACCTGTGGAACTTCTAAAATTCCTGATGGCTGGGACCCCACTCCCAAAGATTCAATTGGTGTGGGGTGGGCCTAGGTCAAGTAAAGGTGGCCCAAGTGATTTTAATATACAGCCAGAATTGAGACCTGCCGATCTAAATGAAGAGTGGTTCCTGAACTTTAGCATGGCATCAGAATCACTTTGTGGGCTTCTCAAAACACAAATTGGTGGGGCCCACACCTAGCAGTTCCAATTCAGTAAGAGTAGGCGCTCAGCTACTAACCAAAAAGTTGGCGGTTCAAACCTACCAGCTGCTCCGCTGGAGAAAAGACCTGGCAATCTGCTCTCATAAAGGTTTACAGCCTGGCAAACCCTGTGGGGCAGTTCTACTCTGTCCTTTAGGGTTGCTATGAGTCAGAATCAACTCAACAGCACTCAACAACAAGTTCCCAGGTGAAGCTGATGCTGCCGACCCAGGGACCACACTTTGAGAACAAATCCAAAAGTTCTTTCAGAGGAAAATACTTTAATAAAGTCAAGTATTCCTTGAAAGTGTAAAAACGGTACACACAAAAGGGCACAGAAAGGCTGGTCTGTGATTAACCACCGGCTGTTACTGGTGGTGCAATGATTAAGCACTGGGCTGCTAACCAAAAGGTCAGCAGTTGGAACCAACCCACCAGCTCCATAGGAGAAAAGACCTGGCAATCTCCTCCTGTAAAGATTACAGCCTAGGAACCCCTATGGGGCAGCTCTACTCTGTCTTACAGGGTTCCTATGAGTCGGAATCAACTCGGTGGCACACAGCAGCCATTAATGACTTACTGCAACCTGAAGACCATTTCTCAATTTTCGTGTTCCAAGTTTTTAGTTTAATAGAGTTCTTATTTGCTTTTGCAAAATAAGAATGATAAATATCATCCTAATTACACAGTTGCAATAACAGCACTATATAAAGTATTTAAGAAATAGTTAAAAGAATATACACTACATGATATTAAAGTATTATGCAGTCCAAAAGTAGGCAAAAGTGGATAGTCAAAAGCCACCATCTGACTCTCGTAACTCACCAAAAACCATTTGTCTCTGTAAAAATATATGCTACCCCCTGAAATCATCTCCTTTGGTCCCGTGCCATATGCATAACCTAGCATTTCTTACGTGTTTTTTACTTTGAGGTTGCTGGTTGGTCTTGCAGTGGGAAAGAGGAAGAACAAAAGATTGACCCCAGAAAGGAAGAGTTGACACAATGTAGTTTTACTGAAATTAACTTGACATAGTTGCTTACTCAGAAGTTCATGGACTTGTCTCTTCTCCTTGAAGGTATCGAGAGGTTCAAAGGCCAGTACTTCCATAGCCGCCAATACAAGCACCCAGAGGGATTTGAGGGGAAGCGCATCCTGGTGATTGGAATGGGAAACTCGGCCTCAGATATTGCTGTGGAGTTGAGTAAGAAGGCTGCTCAGGTGCGATGCTCTCTGCTTACCTCGTACCATAGAGGAAAGAGGAGGGACACATTGGAGAACCCCAGCCACACAACTGAGGCTCCGTTACTCATTAATTGGTTATAGGTTGCCCGCCGTGGTATCATAGGAAACCTGGAAGTCAAGAGGCCAAAGTTTACCTCCCATCTCTGCTACTAACCAGCCATGGAATCTAGAGCAAGCCATTTCATTTCTCTGAGCTATGGTTCCTTCATTTTCTAAATGCGGAGTTTGGACCTGATGACTTTCAGTATAAAAAGGCCTTGTTTCTACCCAGGGGACTTAATGAGGAGTTGATCTGCTCATATTTTGGGGGTGCAGTACAGTGGTTAAGAGCTCAGGCTGCTAACCAAAAATTCAGCACTTTGAATCCACCAACCAATTCTTGGAAGCCCTATGGAGCAGTTCTACTCTGTCCAATGGGGTCTCTGAGTCAGAATCGACTCTGTGCAATGGGTTTTAGAAGTTTAGTGCATATTTCAATTATATTTGAAATGTGGATAATCCTTGATTACTGAAGGATCAAAAAAAGAAAGATTACATAAATAATAAAATTCCTGACCAAGATTATACGTATTTAGGTGCTCCCTGAGGTCTTCCAACCTCTGTCAGCTTTGCACCTGCTCAGGAATGACACCAGCTGAGCTACCAAGGAGGCAGATAGTATGAAATGTAGGTCATGCTGATAGAGAAGACTGGAAATAACAGAAAATAAAATGCTTCTGGAAGGACAGACATAGGCAAAGATGGAAAAATAGCTAAGGTTCCTTTCCCCCAAACATTCCCTCTCTCCAGGGCCCTAAACCCAGGAGTCCTCTCACTCTCTCACTAGCCTCCTCACCTGGTAGCTTCTGGCCACATGGGACTGACCATGGCCATGACCCACAACTCCTCACTTGGTAGCTTCTGGCCTCATGGGACTGACCATGGCCATGACCCCACAACTCCTCGCCTGGTAGCTTCTGGCCTCATGGGACTGACCATGGCCATGACCCACAACCAGCAAACTTTCCTGTCCTGAGTCTCAGGTCCCCAGGGCCCAAGATACCCAGCAGTAAATGTGATAAGTAAACATGGTTTCTCCCCACCAGGTTAATAAAGGGGTTACACTGGCACTTCCCAATGCCATCTAACAGCCAGTGCCAACCAGGGGACCGAGCAGGTCACTGATACCAGAAAGTGGGATACTAGACCCAAGGGATCCTCACCCTCTTTGTGAAAATAAACCAATTTTCACTTTTCAAAGCTTCAAGACCTCAGTGTGAAGAGCGAGTGGGAAGGCACTTACAGTAGAGTCCTGGAGCTCAGCAGAGTCCAGAGGTGAGAGGAGCCACTGGCTACAGTCTCCTTCCTGCTGGAAACACCTGCAAAGCTTGAGGCAGGAAGTAGGATGGAGTAAGACGTTAGGAGCCAATTTAGCAATTGCCCAAGTGAAGATTCCTGCTTGACCACTAGATGTCGTCAAGTCAGTGATTTGGACTTAGATATTCCAAAGAGATCGAATCTTGGCTTCCAGGAGCCGATGCCTTACATGGGTCTTGCTATGTAAAAATCCTGCCTATTAACACACTCGGCTGCTAACCAAAAGGTTGGAGGGTCGAGTCCACACAAAGTCCTGGTGATCTACTTCCAAAATTCAGCCACTGGACACCCTATGGCGATCAGTTCGACTGTGACATACATGGGGTCGCCGTGAGTCCGCATCAACTCCACAGCAACTGACGGCTTACGGTGCCATATGCCCCCTCCCCTAGTCTAAATTTATAAAGTAATAGTGAGCAATGCTTATCATTTGCCAGGCAATCTTTTAAGTACTTTACATATATCATCTTACTTAATCCACAAAATAGTCTCCCATGAGGTAAGTGCTATTACTACCCTCATTTTACCAAGAAAGAAACTGAGGCAGAGAGGTTGAAATTTACTCACCCAAGGTAACACAGCTAATAAACGGTGGGCTGGGATTCAAACCGAGGCAGTATGGCTCCAGACTCCATAATGTTGAACTCTGAAGTGGATCCATTTGCTTGCAAAGTAAATCTCATATGAAGCTGTTTATCAAGGACAGCCAAAATCAAATAACTCAGAATGGTATGCAGATATGGGACAAGCAATTCAAATATACATTTTGACAGTGGGGGGAGTAACAGTAAACTCAGTAAAATATACATTTGAAGAGATTTAAATGTATATGATGAGAACAAGAGAAACTGAGTAAACAAGGTAAAGAACCCAGCTGGAAGGAAATTCAAATGTGCACTTGAAAAGAAAGACAATTGCAATATGTGTTCAATTTTTAACTTTTACAATATGTAAGGTCGTTTTAATTATGGAAGGGGGCTGATTTTCCTTGTCATTCCTCCTCCACGGGTATACAGACTCATATGTTTATGCCTCTATAGTCATTAGGCTATCATCATGCATTTCCAACCATTGTAATTAACATTTCCAGTGATTGTAATTGCTTCCCTTCACCAGAGGAGAAACTGGAGGCAGGTGGACCCGGTGAAAGGAGGAAGAAGAGCCTTTCTGTAAGCAGCAGCAAACCAGGATTATAAACACGGTAGACTTGTGGATCCTATCATCAGTACTGGCCTAGAGATTTTTCTCCTGTCTCCGTGAGGTGCTCAAGATTTTGCTATAGACTGCACTCTGTCAGTTACACAACACTGACTTTTATCATAAAAGCTAGATACCCCCTTTTATGATAAAGCCACCACAGAGCAGTGAAAACTAGGAGGTACTTCACTCTTCTAATCTTAGCTTTTACGGGGTCATACATGTGATACATCACCAGCATAGTAGATCACTCCCAAATGAGACAAATGCCCTAAATTCACCTGCATTCTTTTTTGCTTACCAGGTGTTTATCAGCCTCAGACAAGGGTCCTGGGTCATGAGCCGTATCTCTGACGATGGCTATCCTTGGGACGTGGTGTTTCACACCCGGTTTAGCTCCATGCTCCGAAATGTCCTGCCACGAATGGTTCTGAAATGGATGATGGAACGGCAGATGAATCGGTGGTTCAACCATGAAAATTATGGTCTTGAGCCTCAAAACAAGTAGAGTTTTTTAAATTGTTTTACAGTATACTCATTGGTAAACAAGGTTGTCCAAAGGTGCCTGTCTTTGCAAAACTCCAGATTGCTAACATGATGGTTTGTACTACAACCTAGAATAAATATCATATAGATCCTGGAGTTTGAATACTAAGTTTGTTCTTTGTGCCTTCCAAAAAAAAATGTTTAAGGAGAAGTAGAGATGTTATCAGCTGCTCCAGAAAGCAGAACTAGGATGATCGAATAGAGCTTTACCAATACCCAAAGCTGTCCAACCCTGGAGAGCGCACCTTTGAGAGATTGTGACCTACTCTTCAGAGAAGGTATAGAGATTCTTACTTGGGATGAAAAGTTTTTCTAGAATCCCTCTAAGGTCCTTCCTACTCTGAGCTTTCATGGTCATGATTTACATTGAAAGTGCAGGAAAAATGTGCCCCAAATTCTTGAACTGATTGTTTATACTTTGTCTTGTGTTGTTTTTTAAAGTTTTATTGTGGTTTGGGTGAAAGTTTACAGAGGAAATCAGTTTCCCATTCAACCATCTATACACATTTCGTTTTGAGACAGTTGCAGTCCCCTCAATGTGGCAGCACTCTACCCACTTCCTCCCTGAGTTCCCTGTTTCCATTCACCCATCTTTCCTGCCCCTTCCTGCCTTCCAAACTTTGTTTTTGGGCAAATACTGCCCTTTTGGTCTCATGTGGTTACACGTTCCTCACAGACGTTATTGTTCACTTATAGGGCTGTCTATTGTTTGGCTGAAAAATGATCTCCGGGAATGGGTTCAGTTCCAGGTGTGAAGGGAGTCTAAGGGCCATAGCCTCAGGGTTCCACTAATAAGATTGGTAAATCTGGTCTTTTTCATGAATTTGAACTGTGTTCTACATTTTTCTCCCACTGCGTTCAGGACCCGCTGTGAACCTGCTCAGAGTGGTCAGCATGATCATTTATACTTTGGCAACTCTGTACACCATCAGAGTTTTTCCCATGGGCAGCTTTGCAGCTTTTGAGAACACACTCGTTGCTTCTTTCCCAAAAGGCAGATATCTCTTGATCTCAAAGTTATACAGTGGTGAACTTGGAAACACAAGCAACATGGTTGTTTATTTTTCTTTAGTTGATAAGACTCATTCCTTTTAAAAAAACAGAATAGCGATTTGATGAAAGGGCATCTTTCAGCAAATACCATGTGACTGTGTATTCTGAGATATAAATTGCAATCATGTGGCACGTATTACTTTATAAAAGGGAAATGGTTCCCAAATCTACAAAAAAGGGAAACGCAGAAAAGTCAGCCCATCGTGCTCCATTATTTACACAATCATAAACACAGTCACCAAGGCTATCTGGGATCAGCAAATAGCCCAAACCTAGTTGTTGTAAATATTAACTTTATACTGATTCCTTTAAAAGCTTCAAAACTAATAGAAATTGACTTAATTGTGATCAGATAAAGTTGATACAAAACAGCAACATAGTTAAAAATGGTGGGTAGTATAAGACAGTAGAAACATCAATGGCCAGAATTATCTTCAAGTGAAATAATAACCACTAGAATAACCAGGGATTGATCATAGGCACTGGCATTTTGTCTAAGCCCCTGGGAGTATCTCCCTTTTAGAAATGTCTTTTATTTGCCTCATCTACGTATTTCCCTCTATTTTTTGAGGGGAGTGGTAAGAGAAAAAGTCAGGTAATTAGGTTTAGGACAGGCCAGCTAGTCAAGTTTTACGGATTTTTGAGAAACCCCTCAATTTTCAGAGCCACCCCAAAATAATACAGAGAGGGTTCAGAACTCCTCAGAAAATGATTCTTCTGGTGCTTTCTCCCGCGTATCTCAGATACCTTATGAAAGAGCCAGTAACGAATGATGATCTTCCCAGCCGTGTGCTTTATGGAGCCATCAAGGTGAAATCAAGAGTGAAGGAGCTCACAGAGACATCCGCCATTTTTGAAGATGGAACAGTGGAGGAGGACATTGATGTCATTATCTTTGCAACAGGATATACCTTCTCTTTTCCCTTCCTTGAAGATTCATTTGTTAAAGTAGAGAATAATATGGTCTCTCTTTATAAGTACATGTTTCCCCCTCACCTGGAGAAGCCAACCCTTGCGTGCATGGGCCTCATCCAGCCCCTTGGTTCCATTTTCCCAACCGTTGAACTTCAAGCTCGCTGGGTGACCAGAGTTTTCAAAGGTAAGGCAAGTGAATGACCGAGGGCTTCACAGCTCATTGGGTTCGCTCAGTAATGATTTTAGGTAAGACAGTTGTGGTCAACCTTGGCTGCTGTCACAAGATTGATGAAGAATTCAGATAACAGATATAGAGATACAGTAATAAACACCCCAAATCATCCTTTCAAAGCATTAGTTCAGAGAATTTCAACTGGCATAAAATTTTAAGTATATGCTATACTTTCTTTGAATCATGAGAGATCAGATTAAGAAGGAAAACATTTATGTCTCCTAGTTTTACCTATATGGTGTTTATAAATTCCTCAGAACGTGTGCAAATCGAGAGATCTAGGCCTAGTTCATACTTAACTCCAAATTAACTCTTAATACCTAAGCAGATCCCTACAAAGTTATAGAACTGTTGAAAGGTTTCTGTCTGAGCATGTGTAGCACTTCACTCTCCCCAGCAGCCCATGATCCCCCCACCCCCACCCTGAGTTCAATTCAGCTCAACAAAAACTCACTGAATACCTAGCCCTGTGCTGGGACCTGGTAGGATAGAGAGAAATTTAAACAGATCCTTTCAACATAGCATGGCAAGTGCTTTGATAGAGGAATGCATGGAATGCTATGAGAATAAGAGAAAGGGCACTTAGCAACAGCAGAGTGAGATAAGGAGAAGGGAGGTAGTCAGGGAGGAGTTGCTGGGGGGCTGAGCCTTCCAGGTGCAGAAAAGGGAATCGCCTGAGCAAAAACACAGAGGCATGCATTGGAGAATTACAAGCTATTCGACATTCCTAGAGCTCAGTGAACAAGGTGGAGAGGAGTGACAGAGAAACCTTGGAGAAGAAGAAAGAGCCAGAACACAGGAGCCTTGTAGGCCATACTAAGGAGCTTTGAATATAAAATGTAGACCAGTTCTTTCCCAAATCTGGCTGCACACAAAAATCATCTGGTGGGCCGGTGGGGATCCTGATTAAGTTTGGTATGAGGTCCTGAAATCCGTAATTTAGAAAGCTCCTCAGGATATTTTGATGCACAAAGGAGCCAACGAGGAGTTATAAGTAAGCAACAGATGTTATCAGAGTTACATTTTAAACAGACTATTTCAACAGAGGTTTTTGTTACCTAGCTGCCATGGAGTCAAGTAGATTCTGACTCATGGGACTCTATGTGCCTATGTTTTGCAGAGTAGACTGCTCCATAGGGTTTTCAAATCTCTGGCCTTTCAGAAGCAGATTGCCAGGCCTTACTTCCAAAGTACCTCTGGATGGGTCTGAACTGCCAATTTTGGGCTAGTAGTAGAGTGCAGTTCAAATCCGCCAGGTGCACCTTGGAAACTCTATGGGACAGTTCTACTCCATCCTATAGAGTCGCTATGAGTCGGAATCGACTCAACGGCACTGGGTTTTGTAGTAGAGAGCTTAACCATTGCACCACCCAGGGAGTGTAGAAGATAAATATGAGAGGGAAAAAGATTGGAGGCCCAAGACCAGTGAGGATATGGCTACACTACAACATAATGCAGCCTGAACCAGGGTAGAGAGAAACAATGGAGAGCAGAGATGTTAGAAACAGTTAAGGATAAAATCCACTGGACAGATTGACTGGTTCCAAGTGGAAACACTAGGGGTAGAGTCCAAGATGACTCCCAGACCCTTGGCTTTGCAGACTGGGTGGATGGCAGTGCTGTGAACAGTGAGGAGACACAGGGAAGAAGGTACACGTCTGGACGCGGGAGGGCTTCATTGATGAGCTCAGTTTGGGGCTCATTGAACCTGAGGTTTCTGATGGCTCCTTGTCCTGGTTGCCTAGTGGCTAAGCACTTGCCTGCTAACCTGAGTTTGACAGTTTGAACCCAGCAGTCGTTCCGCATTAGGAAGATGTGGCAGTCTGCTACCTTAAAGATTCCAACCTCGGAAAGCGTGTGGCGCAGTTCTGCTCTGTCCTATAGGGTCCCTATGAGTGAGAATTGACTTGACAGCAACTGGTTTTTTAGTCATATCCAGGTGCTACTGACTAGTTTTCAACATAAGTCTGGAGCTCCAAGGACCTTGTTGACTTCAGGTGGGATCACAAGCAAGTTCTCATCCCCACTACCTTAGTCCAGGAGACCTCAGCTCGCACAAGGCTAACTTCAATAACCTCTTAACTGGTCTCTCTGCCTTCAGGCTCACCTCCCTGGGGGCCATTTTTCCAAAATTCAGCAACCAGAGGAATCTTCCCACAACACACACTAATCTTGTCACTCCCTGCAGGAACCCTCTGCCAGCTTTCCATCACCCTCAGAATACAGTCCAAGCCACCAGACACGGCTTCCAGGCTCCTCACACTGCGATAATTCTCCAGCCACTTCCCTTAGCCCTCTCCACCTCATATTTATGCTGCAGACTACAACAAAGGCAGCCTCCCAGACAGGCACAAAGAAGGGCGCCCCTTGGAGCTCAACCCTGCAGCCCTGACTGGCAACATGATTAAACACTTAAAGTTT
The DNA here is from genome assembly GCF_030014295.1 of Loxodonta africana. Classification (NCBI taxonomy): domain Eukaryota; kingdom Metazoa; phylum Chordata; class Mammalia; order Proboscidea; family Elephantidae; genus Loxodonta; species Loxodonta africana. Next base: position 208,431,131 of record NC_087344.1, on the reverse strand, counting down.
AATGTTAGGAATTAACTACCTGATAAAGCAACGACATGAAGTCAGACCCACTACTCAAACCAACCATTTGTTTTCTAGGCTTGTGTACCTTGCCCTCAGAGAGTACTATGAGGGCAGACATTATCAAGAGGAACGAAAAAAGAGTTGACCTGTAAGTATGTTAAAAAAAAAAAAAAAATCTTAACATAGGACGGTGTTTCTCAAAGTGTAATGATCCAGCTACCTATAAGAACCACCTGGCTTCTTGTTAAAAATGCAAATTCCTGGCCCACAACCCAGAGCAGCTGAGTCAGAATCTCTGGGGGGTAAGGCTGGAAATAAGCTTGACTGCTAACCAAAATGTTCACAGATCAAATCTACCAGCTGCTCCCTTGGAAACCCTGTGAGGCAGTTCTACTCTGTCCTATAGGGTCGCTGTGAGTTGGGATTGACTCGGTGGCAATGGGTTTGGTTTTTTGGTTTATCTTCTTTCTAGATGATTCTTATACACGCTACAGTTTAAGAACCAACTACTTAATGCATAGCAGTTGTACCAAAACAGGCCCTTTTTCCTTGACTTAATTTCATTTCAGTTTGATGTGACGCTGTGTCAGATTCCACTGCTGTCTCTCAGGCCACCCACACTTGTGGTTAAAGATGGAATGGGGGTGAGGAGGGTGGGGAAGAGGTGCTGATGGTGGCCTGAGTGTCCCTGGGAAGCTAGCTGGGGGATCTCCCATAAGAATAAATTAAAAGGTATCGGTGTGAAGTGAAGGTTCTGGAATTGATAGTTTGTGATATGAATTCTGGTTCAACAGTAATTAACCACCTTTGGAAAGTTGGGTCTTACATCACAGGAATTTTCCAGCCTGTGTAGGAGTTTTCCCATCATCAGTTAGAATTCTTCTTACATGTGTTGACCAGATGCTATATGCCAGCCAAAGTGCCAGGTACTTAAATAATTTAACTGGCAAATATTGAGCATATTCTCTGTGCCAGGCACTGAGCTAGGCTTTCATAATGCATTATCTCATAAATCTTTACTGCAATCCTAAGCATTTTATAATTCCCTAGAGACTTGCAGCTGCTTAATAAATACCAAATAAAAATCATAGTCATTAATTTGGCCACATTCCTAAAAGTTTCATGAATTTGCAACTCTTCATCTTACCGCCTACTTTCTGTCCGAGGCATGGGCCTTCCAATGGAATAAACTGACTTTCCACTGGAGATACATTCAAAAACTCATTTTCACTCCCTCATTCCTTTATTTTTTCAGCAGCTATTGAACATCCAATATGTTTATTTAACTGAAAATGTTTTGTGAATCTGCCTTTTTCATTTTCTTTATTAAGATTTGGAGAGAGCCAAAGCCAGATTGTACAGACCAATTACATTGACTACTTGGATGAGCTCGCCTTCGAAATTGGTGCTAAGCCAGACATCCTCTCTTTCTTGTTAAAAGATCCTAAACTGGCCATGCAACTCTACTTTGGACCCTGCAGCTCTTATCAGTATCGCCTAGTTGGGCCTGGGCAGTGGGAAGGAGCCAGGAATGCCATCTTCACTCAGAAACAAAGGATCCTGAAGCCTTTAAAGACTCGTTCTCTGAAGGCATCCTCCAATTTCCCGATTTCCTTCCTGTTGAAAATCCTTGGGCTCCTTGCAGTTGTTGTGGGCTTTTTCTTCCAGCTACAGTGGTTCTAGTCTGTCTGCATAAAGCTTTTGTATTTGTCAGTTAGTACCTTTTAAGGAAAAACAAAAAAGAAAAATATTAAATCTACATTCCAAAGTTTAGAGTTAGGAGGGACAGAGTGAGAAGGGTAACTGTGGAGAGTTAGCAGAATTTGGTCTATACGTAAAATCATAAACTGTGTCATGGAATTTCTTTGCCATCCTACCCTTCCCTCAGGCTAACTAAGCTCTCCAAAAAAGAGGACAAAATAACACTGGCCCAGGTAAATAGTACTGCCAGTTCTGATATATGGGAATCATGTAAAAAATGAAGTATACAGAACAAAAAGCAAGTCCACGGTTTAAATTATTGGATAGTTTTAATTGTGGGTCCATATTTAAAATCCTGCATGATGTCCTTGGTGGTGTTTCTGTCTGGACTCTATTTGGTAACAAAGGTCTCAGATTTAAGTCATGATCCATTTGCCTGGGAGAGGGGGTCACACAGAAATACTGGAGAAAAATTAAGAGGCTAGACTTAGAAAATAGCAATGCGCAGATTTTTAGAGCCTCATACTGAAAGCTGAACAAATAGCCACATTTCTTATATCTTGACAGAAACACTGCTGTAAAAATAAACATGCCAGAAGAGCTAGCTGATACATATTTAGCACTTAGCATGGACCAGACATTGTGCTATATTCATATTATATGTATTATTTCATTTAATTCTCATAACAATCCTGCGAGATGGGTACAACTGGTATACCCATTTTACAGATGAAGAAACTGAGATTTAGTTGGGTAACATATCCAAGACCACACAGCTAGTATATGATGGAGCTGGGATGGAACTCATGTCTTTTAGAAATGAAGATCTTAACCTTACCCCATAATACTTACTTACAAAAATTTCCGTTGTTGATAAAGTACTTATTAATGGACTGTTTTATTCATATTCACCTATATGTTACTTTGGAGGCTCTTCACACAAAAAACAGTACTCTTGCAAATCTGATCTAATTAATTTTATTTGTAATTTTTGGGTTTACATTCCACCTGGACCTAAAAAGCATTTGAAGGAATTTACAATAAAAGATGTTGTTGTTATTGCTCCAACTCATGGCAATCTTATGTATAACAAAATGAAACATTGCCTGGTCCTGTACTGTCTTCATGATGTTTGAGCCTATTGTTGTGGCTATCGCATCAATCCCTCTCATTGAGGGTTTCCCTTGTTTTTTGGTGACCCTCTCTTTACCAAACATGATGTCCTTTTCCAGCAATTGGTCTTTCCTGGTGATGTGTCCAAAGTAAGTGAGTCAAAGCCTCACCATCCTTACTTCTAAGGAGTACTCTGTATTTCTTCTCAGGCTGATTTGTTCCTTCTTTTGGTAGTCCATGGTATATTAAACATTCTTCGCCAACACCACAGTTCAAATACAATAAAAGGTATCTATACATTAACATTTAAGATAATCGTGGACATTTTGAAATAATAAAAATTAAGGGAGAAAAGTATACCTCCCACACAGGTGAAAAGCGTTACAAGGATTGAACCTTGTATTTAGGTCTAACCTTACAGATACCCAAAACCAAAAGCCAAATAATTACATAACCTTTGTCATCTGATAAAAGCACTCCAGTTTGTTAGAAGAACATTTTCTGAAAGCAACAAGTTGAATTGTCAATGGACATGGAACAAAATTGTAGATAATCATCTGCCCTTTCCATGAACTATGCTTTGCGGGATAGACTCTGCCCTGAGCCCCAACATACCTCATTATTGACCAAGATCTTCAAAGAGAGGGCGACTGTCAGAGATGTTGAAGATTTAGCCAAATTTCTTGTTTCTCCAAAGCCTTTGTGAACACCGAACTTAGTTTTGGCCTGGATTTCTCCCTCAAGGCCCTACAGCAATATGGTGGCAATCTCTTTGTCAGCAGAAATTTTTCTTTAGAACCCACTGAGATGGCAACACCATCTGAATGCAAGTTTTGTTTTCATTGCTCCTGTAAGTAGATTCCTTTGAAGAAAAACTGCAGGTGGCATACATACTTAAACTCAGTGCCATCGAGTCAATTCCGACTCATAGCGAAAATACATACTTAGTTCTTGATAAAAACTGATTACTTTGTTAATTATTAAGGATTATTTGTAAGCTGTTGGTGGTTCAAACCCACCAGCAGTTCCATGCGAGAAAAGATATGGCGATCTGTTCCTGTAAAGATTACAGCCCAGGAAACCCTATGGAGCAATTCTGCTCTGTCATATAGGGTCACTATGAGTCAGAATCGACTCAGCAGCACACAACAACATATTAATAATAATAATTTATCTAGCCCTTATGGGGGGTCAGTGGGCCAAATCCAGCTCACCACCTATTTTTGTAAATGAAATTTTATTGGAACACACCTGTCTTAGTTATCTAATGCTGCTATAACAGAAATACCACAAGTGGGTGGCTTTAACAAAGAGGAATTTATTTGCTCACAGTTTAGGAGGCTACAAGTCCAAATGCAGGTGCCATTTCTAGGGGAAATCTTTCTCTCTCTGTCAGTTCTGGATTAAGGTCTTTGTTTCCTCTCAGCTTCTGCTCCTGGGGGATCTTCATGTGGCTTGGCATCTCTCTTCCCCCATCTCTGCTTTGCTCCCTTGTTTAATCTCTTTTATATCTCAAAAGAGATTAACTCAAACACCCTACACAAATCCCATCTCATTAACATAACAAAGACAACCCATTCCCAAATGGGATTATAACCTCAGCCATAGAGGTTAGGATTTACAACACGTATTTTGGGGGGACATCATTCAATCCACAGAACACCCGTAGCCATTTGTTTATGTGCTGTTGTGTCTGCTTTCAAGCTACAAAGTTGAGTAGTGGAGTTAACAGGCAGAGTTGAACAGTTGCAACAGAGATTGCATGACCTACAAAGTCTAAAATATTTACTATCTGGCCCTTTACAGAAAAAGTTTTCCAACCCTTGCTTTATAGCAAGCTGGTATCGTCTTATTTGTTTGCATAATTTGTCTCGTCTCGTCATTACTACCCAGTGAAGTAGCTATGGCTGTTATCCTCCCCTACAATGGAAGGAACAATGTCAAATGGATGCTGAATCAGTGGGGAAAAAAGCTCCATTAAGCCCAAATCATTATTAAATTTATATCCTTCAAACATTTTAGAAAGAGGATGATCTCTTGCAATCTTTCCACTTAATCTGACACCCTCTCGAAAACATAAATAGCTCATTTCCAGAGACCACTGCTTCTGAGGTTGATTCAAGGCTTAAAGAGGACATTCAGCCTATCCTACTACCTCCATACTTCCCGAAACTTGAAGCCATCCCAGACAACCTGTCTGAGGTAGTTTGTTTCAAAATATGACCCACAGACCTGCTACATCAGAATAACTCAGGGAGCCTGTAAGACTGCAGATTCCTAAATATAACTTCAATAATAAATCCAGACCTATGGAATCAGAATCTCTGTTGGAATCTGAAAAGCTCCCCAGGAAATTCTTGTGCACATCAAATTTCAGAGCCACTGGTTTGTGGTCTCTGCAGGAAAGCTGCTTTCAGAAATAAGGCCATGATATTTTCCACTCATCAGGGCCAAATCCCTCCTTAGGTTCAGCCGTGGGGCTTCCTGCTGCATCTGGCAATACTTGCTCTATTCCTGCAAAGGATGTTCAGTTGGTTTCCACCTCCCACAAAATTCCTTCCTGGAGATGGTCTCCTTCACTAACCTTTGGTTCTATCTATTCTCTGTAGGATAGCTCCTTGGTATTCTTTACCAAAAGTATCCTATTTGTTCTTTACAGGAAGAAAAAAGTGAGATGTTTCTAAAGTGAAACACTAGGACCTTGATATGTAAGAAAATTGCAAACAATAATTTCAAATGATAAAGATTTTTAAAGCTTATCCCAGGAAGAATCCAGCATCTGCATTAGAATGAGAATGGCATGAGAAAACTCTGCCTGACAATCAGTTTTTCATCTTGAAGATGCTGCTGTTGTTGTGTGCCATCAAGTCGATTTCAATTCATAGCAATCCTATATGACAGGGTAGAGCTGCCCTATAGAAACTTAGGCTGTAATCTTTATGGGAGCAGATTGCCAGGTCTTTTCTCCCATGGAGCTGCTGGAAGAGTACGAATCACTGACCTTTCAGTTAGCAGCTGAGAACTTAACCACTGCACCACCAGGTCTCCTTCTGAAGATGCTGCTATTGACCTACCATCCCCAGGGCAAAGCTTTTGGCTATTTCCCTGGAGGGGGAACGCGTTTACCATGAAAAGTCCTCACTGTCTAGCCCAGTCTGCATTAGGGCCACTACTGTGGATCAGTGATGCTAATAAGAGAAAGTCTCCAGAGATCGAGTTGTTATTAGAGCTTTGAAGTGACTCCTTCTGGTTGGAACCCCTGCTGAGAATTTGCATTTCCACCCCAGATACACTGAATAAGAATCTACAGTTTAACAAGATCCCCAGGTGATTCTTAATGTATAATAAATTTTGAGAGCCACTGCTCTACTAGTGGTTCTCAGTATTGGTTCTTAACCAGCATGCCTGGGAACTTGTTAGAAATTCAAATTCTCAGCAGGGGCTTTAACTGGTTCGAAGCCCTGGTTCTTATTAATAGGGGTCGTCTAAGAAACAGATGCCAGAATGGGGTTAAACACGCAAAGATTTCATTAAGGGACATGGCTGTGGAAGAAAAAACAGAAAGGGAGCTGAGTCATCAAACCTCAATGAAAGTCTGACCCCAAGTGAAGGCAAGAGGGAAGAAAGGCTGGGTGGGAACACCCCAGAACGCTGTGTTGTCTAAGAAAGATGCTGCAAAGTCATTGGAGGGTCCTCAAGCCAAAACTAGCCATCAGAGGAGGCCCAAATCCCTCATGAATGGGTCACTTCAGTTCTCTGCTGCATTTAGTCACTGGCTGGGAGCAACTCATGAGAAACATGCCCTTAGCAGAAGCACAGAAAGATATCTCAAGTGCAGCAGGTAAGACCCTGTAGTTGGAGATCTAGGAAGCATTTCTCATGGCTGCCAAAAGTTCATAACACCAGTTTTGTATTTTTAAATTAATCAATTTGTAGTTTTTCAGTTAACTTACTTGATTAGTCATCTGTTGCTTCCACAGCCACCTCTAAGACATAGGTGTGCCTTCCCCTTACTCCTAAAGTCCCAGTTCCCTGGAAAATCCAGGCTTGAAGGTGTTTGGGGCAGTGCCAGAAAAGAGGGCTGCAGAGCCTCCTTCCCTACTGCCACTTCACTTCTCTTCTCAGAAGCCTTCAGTGACTCCCAGCACCAACTTTGTCATTCAAGACACTCCACACTCTGGCTCCAACCTACCTTTCCAGCTTTACTTCCCACTGTTGTGTCCAACACGTCTGTACTCCCGTCAAACTCCATGACTTACTGTTCTAAAAGGATCGCTGCACTTGGTCTTGCCTCCCGCTTCTCCATCTTTGACTCCCAAGCTCTGATTGTTGAGATCCCATTCTTGCCTCAAGGCCTAGGCCAATGCTATTCTCCATCTAGCTATTCTCAGTCACTCCTGCCAAAGTAGGTCTCCTATTCCACAGTATTATTACCCAACAATTTTGTCTTAACTCTGTAGTAATGATGACACTTTTGCTTTTTACTATTAGGCTGCTTTTGTAGTTTCTAGCCAAGTCCCTTCAGCTTTCTGGGACTTCATTTTCTCATATGAGAATAAAAGAGGGAGTCCTGTGGTCTCTAAAGTCCATCCAATCATCCAATGTAATATTCTATGATCCTAATGTTATTCCTCTACTAGGCTTTAAGCCTTCTGAGAAAAGAACCCATGTCAATTTTTTAACGATGGTTAAATTGAATGTCATTTATATCATGTTCAGTGGGACTAATGGCAAAGAGGCAGAAAACAGTGAAGCACTTGGCTACTAGCCAAAAGGATGAACCCACCCAGAGGTGCTTTGGAAGAGAGGTCTGGTGATCTGCTTCTGAAAGGCCATAGCCATGAAAACCGTGTGGAACAGTTCTACTCTGAAACATATAGGGTTGCCATGAGTTGGAATTGACTTGGCAGCAAATGGTAATGGCAAGGAAGGTAATTTTGTGTCTAAACAAAATCCAACTTCTAAAAAACACACGAGTTAGAATACTTTGCAATTTTCAGGGTGATGTGATAACAGAAATTACATTTTGGAGTAAAGAGTCACTGCAAGTCATTGCACCATTTTAGGGATGGAAGGGACTGAACATAAAACCCTCGGATAAGAAAACAGAGGCCCAAAGAACCCAAGGCACTGCCCAGGCTCAGGTGGCCAGTCAGGTCTCCTAAACACCAGCTGAAACACTTCCCTCTATGCAGCCCAAATAAGCCATTGTAAGGACTGGCTGCTTGACTCTTGTGAAGAAAAACTGTACTTTTATACCTAAATATGTGTCTGCATACATTACACACTCTGGGAGGAGGATCTTAATTATAACTAATAAAAAGAATTTTATTGTTAGAGATTTGTATACTTCAAGCTGTTAATCAGTAGAAAAGAATTGATTACATAAGAACATCAATTTCTCTTTATGTTCATCTCTTTCAGGTTTGAGCAGCCTAAGTAATCTGGATAAAATAGTAAAAAGCCATCATTTATTGATCACTTAATATGTTCTAGATGCTTTACATAATTCTATATCCATTAATTATATGTAACCCCGACAACCCATTTTATGCATCAGGAAACTGAGGTTCAGAGTAGTTAATTGGCTCTCCCAAGTGGCTTATAAGTGGTCCTAGCTGAGTTTTACTCTCAGGATTAGCTGATTCTTAAGCCTGTGCTAAATGACGGCGTACAGGCTGAAAAATCCATTTTTTTTAAAGCATATATTATTTCTGCATTTTTCAATGTCTCTCTTATACCCAAGATAGAATACTCTGTTGATCAGTTTTGTTCTCTCTATATCCCAAAAATAGATCTGAGTTGATGAACTACAAGTTGTCAAAGAAGATTTGAAAATTATTTCATATGTTTTGTATCTAATAATGTAACACACTCATGTTTATAGTCATAAACAGTATATTACTTCAGATATTAAGATATATAAATAAGAAATGCGTTTGTTCAGGAAAATATCCTCACAAATGCTTGGGGAAAGAAGGAAAGAGTTTGTGCAACTGGAATTGGACAAAATGGGTTCTTCTAGAGAAAAGAAAAATGTTCAGGTTCCTTGAGGGAGGCCGGAAGGAAAGAAAACTAGAACAAAAAGAAAGAGCAGAGCTAGTGGGACAGCAGAATGCTAAGTACGGTGCAACATGACCTTTCCCTGTGACCCCACAAATATTCAGTAAAGTTATCAAACTCATAAAATATTTAGTGGGCTTTTTTGTAGAATACAGAGGCGTTAAGTGGTATGCTTAGATTGGCATAGAGCAACATAATGGTTGAACCCTCAGAGGCCAATGTCAGACACAAAGGAGACCTCGAAGAAGTAAGCAGAAATCATGGGGTGCGGGGGAGGACTCCAAGGAACCAGGAGACCCCAGTTGATACCTAAATTACATATATTATATCCCCAATGAGCTCTCAGGTTGTCTCTTAGAGAAGTCCTTTAAAAGGGTCTGCGTATTACACAAAAGACCAGCTTGGAGTTCTTACTCCTGTAAGACTCATAACATTATGGAAAAACCCTGTATATCCTCCTCAAGTAGGGAAGCATGGCCTGCAGTTCATTCATTCATTAAACATGTATGGTGGTGCAGAGGTTAAGAGCTCAGCTCCTGACCAAGAGGTCGGCAGTTTGAATCCACCAGCTGCTCCTTGGAAACCCCATGGGGCAGTTCTACTCTGTCCTATAGGTCGCTATGAGTCAGAATTGACTTGATGGCAACGGGTTTGGTTTGGGTTATATATCAGGCAGGAAGCCTGGTGGTGCAGTGGTAAAGAGCTTGGCTGCTAACTAAAAGGTTGGCAATAGGAATCCACCAACCACTCCACTGGAGAAAAGACCTGGCAATCCGATTGTTGTTATTGTTGCTGTTAGGTGCCATTGAGTAGGTTCCAACTCATAACAACCCTACGTACAACAGAACTAAATGCTGCCCCATCCTCACAAGCATTGTTATGTTTGAGCCCATTGTTGCAGTCACTATGTCAATCCATCTCGTTGAGGGTCTTTCAGTTTTTTGCTGGTCTTTTACCTTACCAAGCATGCTGTCCTTCTCCAGGGACTGGTCCCTCCTGATAACTATGAGTTGACCTACAGTGGAGTGGACTTAATGACATACAACAATACATATTAGGCACTGTGCTATCTGGGGATACCAAGATAAACAAGAAAAAGCAGATGGAAACCTTCGAGTCTTAGATAAAGGAATTCTGTGTGGTACAAACCACTTCCACGAATGTTATCTCACCTAATCCCCACCACAAGCTGGAGAGTGAGACAAAGCAAATAAGATTATGCTACTCTACCAAATAAGAATATTAATATTCCTTATTAGTGCCCTTTCTGCTTCTCTCCAGTATAATAATAAATACGTCACCATGAAAGCTTTTCCTGTCAATTACAAAACCCATGGGTAGATGCAGGATAGAGTCATAAGTAACACGACAGCCTAAAGTGTACTGTTGCAGGCTTTCCCACAAAATTCTGATGGAGTTATAAAGACATTTAAGAAGCTAGCTTAAAGAAAGAAAGTAGCTGCCCCCCCCCTTTTATTTTTTGAGAAGAAATTGAAGTCAATGATTTCACTGTGCTTGAATCAACAATCAATGTCAATAGAAGCAGCAGTCAAGAAATCAAAGGACATACAGCATTGGACAAATCTCTTGGAAAAGACCTCTTAAAAGTTCTACAAAGCAAAATGTCACTTTGATGACTCAGGTGTGCCTGACCCTAGCCATGGTCTTTTCAATCATCTCCTATGCATACAGAAGTTGGCTAATAAAAAAAGGAAACAGGAGAAGGATTGATGCATTTGAATTGTGATGTCAGCAAGCAATATTGAATATAATCTGGACTTTTAGAAGAATGAAAAAATCAGTCTTAGAAGAAATACAACCAGAAGTTTCCTTAGCAGCAAGATGGCAAGACCTACTTGCTTACTCTGGACATATTATCAGGAAAGGGCAGCTGCTAGAAAAGGATATCATGTTCGGTAAAGTAGGGAGTAAGCAAAAATGAGGGAAACCCTAAATGAGACGGATTAACACAATAGCCACAGCAACGGAATCAAATATACCAACGACCGTGAAGATGGCGCAGGGCTGGGCAGCGATTCCTCCTGTTGTCATACATCAGGTCACCACAGTTGGAGCCAACTCAACGCCAGCTAATAACAATAAAGCTTCCATTTACTCCAGTCCTTAGAAGTTAGAGGTGCGAGCCACTGAATCACCACTATTGGCAGAGAGAAGACCCATTTCAGGAAAAATAAATGGCTTCCAGTAGGCCTGGTCCTCCCTCCACCTCCTCTTTCATCAGCGCTATCAGTCTGCAGATGTGTTCTCACAAAAAGAGAAACAACCACCTCAACGTATAAGGGACTTAGGGAATTAACCGCCCCTCACCGCCCATCACATGTGCATTTTAAAAAGAACCCTAAAGAGAAAGATACTTGTGGAGAAGATTGTGCAGGTAGGGGGTTATTTTTGGGGGGCAGGGATGCAGGATAGGGTTACCCTTTACCCATTGCCAATGAGTTGATTCTGACTCATAGTGACCCTATAGGACAGAGTAGAACTATCCCGTAAGGTTTCCAAGGAGCACGTGGTGGATTCGAACTGCTGACCTTTTGGTTAGCAGCCGTAGCTCTCACCCAGTACACCAGCAGGGTTTGGGGTTGTGGCTGTTTTTAGCAGGGATAAAGAAAACAAAATTGCTCTGGGTATGTCCACTTTACAACTGGGACAAAAACTAAGCCAGACTATGCTCTCTTTCAACTCTAAGATTCTATGATTCTGAACACAAATCAGAGCAGCAGAAGAAAGGAAAGGAGAGAGACTTCAGAAGATATTTAGAAATATAATAAAATGCCAAGAAATGTCCCTCTAGAGCATCACATACTCCAACCAACCAATCGTTGTTAGGTCCCATTGAGTTGGTTCTGACTCTTAGTGACCCTATGTACAGCAGAACAAAACACTGCCCAGTCCTGTCCCATCCTCAAAATTGTTGCTACGCTTGAGCTGCTTCCATGGCTTTGATTGTGGATCTAGGTAAAATTAAACCTTGGACAATCTTTTATCTGTTTAGCATGATGTTGCTTATTGGTCCAGTTGTGAGGATTTTTGTTTTCTTTATGTTGAGGTGTAATCTTTACTGAAGGTTGTGGTCTTTGATCTTCATCAGTAAGTGCTTCGAGCACTCTTCACTTTCAGCCAGCAAGGTTGTGTCATCTGCGTATCTCAGGTTGTTAATGAGTCTTCCTTCAAACCTGATGCTGAGTTCTTCATCATATAGTCCATCTTCTCAGATTATTTGATCAGCATACAGATTGAATAAGTATGGTGAAAAGATACAACCCTGGTGCACACCTTTCCTGACTTTAAACCACACGTATTCCCTTTGTTCTGTTTGAATGACTGCCTCTTGATCTATGTATAGATTCCTCATGAGCACAATTAACTGTTCTGGGATTCCCATTCTTCTCAATGTTGTCCATAATCTGTTACGGTTCATACGTTTGAATGCCTTAGCACCGTCAATAAAATGCAGGTAAACACCTTTCTGGTATTCTCTGCTTTCAGCCAGGATCCATCTGACATCAGCAATCATATCCCTGGTTCCACTTTCTTTTCTGAAACCAGCTTGAATTCCTGGCAATTCCTATTGATGTATTGCTGCAGCCACTTTTGAATGATCTTCAGCAAAATTTTACTTGCATGTGATATTGTTGATATTGTTCGATAATTTTCACACTTGGTTGAATCACCTTTCTTTGGAATAGGCATAAATATGGATCTCTTCCAGTCGGTTGGCCAGGTAGCTGTCTTCTAAATCTCTTGGCATAAAGGGGTGAACACTTCCAGTGCTGCATTCGTTAGTTGAAGCATCTCAGTTGGTAGTCCGTCAATTCCTGGAGGCTTGTTTTTTGCCAATGCCTTCAGTGCAGCTTGGACCTCTTCCTTCAGTACCATTTGTTCCTGATTGTATGCTACCTCCTGAGATGGTTGGACATCAACCAATTCTTTTTAGTACAGTGGCTCTGTGTATTTCTTCCATCTTCTTTTGATGTTTCCTGTGTTGCTTAATATTTTTCCTTTAGAGTCTTTCAATATTGTGACTCGAGGCTTGAATTTTTTCTTCAGTTCTTTCAGCTTGAGAAACGCTGAGCTTGTTCTTCCCTTTTGGTTTTCTAATTCCACGCCTTTGCACATGTCATTACAATACTTTGTCTTCTTGAGCCGCCCTTTGAAATCTTCTGTCCAGTGTTTTTAAAAAATTGTCATTTCTTCCTTTCGTTTTAGCTACTCTACATTCAAGAGCAAGTTTCAGAGTCTCTTCTGACATACATTTTGGTCTTTCTTTCCTGGCTCTTTCATGACCTCTTGCTTTCTTCCTGTATGATGTCCTTGATGTCGTTCCACCACTCCTCTGGTCTTCGGTCCTTAGTGTTCAAATCTTTTCTTGAGATGGTCTCTAAATTCAGGTGGGATATATTCAAGGTTGTACTTTGGCTCTCATGGACTCATTCTAATTTTCTTCAGCTTCAACTTGAACTTGCATATGAGCAAGTGATAGTCTGTTCTGCAGTCAGCCCCTGGCCCTGCTCTGACTGATGATATTGAGCTTTTCCATCATCTCTTTCCACAGATGGAGTCAATCTGATTCCTGTGTATTCCATCTGGCAACGTCTATGTGTATAGTCGCTGTATATCTTGTTGAGAAAAGTTTGCAACGAAGAAGTCATTGGTCGTACAAAATTCTATCATGTGATCTCCAGCATCGTTTCTATCACCAAGGCCATATTTTCCAACTACCAATCCTTCCTCTTTTTTCCAACTTTTGCATTCCAATCACCAGTAATTATCAGCACATCCTGATTGCATGTTTGATTAATTTCAGACCACAGAAGTTGGTAAAAATCTTCAATTTCTTCATCTTTGGCCTTAGTGGTTGGTGTCAAATTCAAATAATAGTCATATTAACTTGTCTTCCTTGTAGGCATATGGATATTATCCTATCACTGACAGCGTTGTATGCCAGGATAGATCTTAAAATGTTCTTTTTGATAATGAATGCAATGCCATTCCTCTTCAAGTTGTCATTCCTGGCATAGTAGACACCATATGATTATCAATTAAAAATGGCCAATACTAATCCATTTCAGCTCAGTAATGCCTAGGATATCAATGTTTATGCATTCCATTTCATTTTTGACGATTTCCAATTTTCCTAGATTCATATTTTGTACATACTAGTTCATCCGTAGTGAATAATTTCACACTTTTCACCACATCAAAGATTCTGCTTCTAGGTATGACTGGCATCTGTCTTTCTTCCAATCCCACAGCACCTTCCTACTGAATCGAAGCCTTTTTTCAAATATACAATCCCTGACAGGGGCAGATGACCCAGTAAGAAAGGTAAGCACAGGCTTACTTGTGCTTATGCACTAATCTGTAGTGAACAATTTCACGTTTTTCAAGTGACGAAAAACGTGAAATTGTTCACTACAGATTAGTAAGTAAGCCCGTGCTTACCCTGCTCACTGGATCATCAGCCCCTGCCTCCAGCCTTGCTATGGCTTTGTAACTGTCAAAACAGACTTAAGAGCCTGGCAGAATTTTTGTTATCTGATGGTTGTAGTTAGGACTAGGCTTGAGGAGGTGGGAGCTGCAGCTGGAGGAAAGAAATCCCAAAGCATGCCCTTGCTCCAACTCAGCTTTCTTAGCAGCTTGTGCCGGTTTGTTCACAGGGGTTAAGTAGGCACCTTCACCCACCCCCAGTTACCATCCAGCTGGGTCTACTAACGATGATTACCCATGAAGCACCACAGTCCACTTAAGGAAAAGCTATCATTGTGTCATCTGTGCCAATCAGTATTTTGAGGCCTTTGCATGTGCTATGAAGGTTTAAGTATATGTGGTGTGTGTGGTGTTTGTGTGTGTGTGAGAGAGAAAGAAAGCAAGAGGGGTATATTTAGGGAAATAGGAATGGAGAACAGATAAAGGACTGAACAAGGCTGACAGCACCATTGGAAATGGCTGAGTCACAGACTCGAAACAATTAGGAAACATTAGTTCTGATATAGGAGTCGCTATGAGTTGGAATCCACTTGAAGGCAATGGAAGATGGGGCAATGTAAATGGTTAAGTGCTTGACTACAAGCCAAAAGTTTGGCAGTTCAAAACCTACCCAGAGAAGACTCCGGAGGCAGGCTTGGCGATCTGCTTCCAAAAGATCACAGACTTGAAACCCCCGTGGAGCAGTTGTGCTCTGACACATGGGGTCACCACGGGTGGGAATCGACTTGACAGTAACTAACAACAACAGTTATGATAGCATGCTGGGCTCTGATATAAGATAATTTGCATTATTCTGACACCAATAAGTTAAGGTTTTGGGGTCAAGAAGAAAATACCCGGAAGGTAATGTCTAGCCTAATGTCTAGCCTAGACTTTCACCCAGAGGATCCCAAAATTTCTAGGCTCAAGGGGCCCTTAGCATGTGAGTAATTCTTTCATGGTGCCCCTAGCTTCAAACAACTTAAGAACTTATGTTCTAATAACTTTGCAGCTATTTGAAAAAATGATACATGTAAATTGAAAAATAATATTTCAGCCTTAAATAATCACAATTATTTAGTAATGAGATGTATGTGCCTGTTGGGCATGCCATAATTTCTCAAACCATGGAATCAGATTGGAAATCATCCCTTTGTTTCCTGTTCCACTCGGTTTTCATGCAGAGCTTGTTTTTATCATAGCAACTGCTGAAAACTCAGCTTTACAAAGACAGGACGTCATCAAAAGGGCCGCAGTACTATAGAATATTAACACTGTGAACTGCCTCCAGCTAATAGTTAGCACAGGGTTCACAGACATCAAGGGGCACTGTGCTTTCCTCAAAAATGTAAAATAACTCAGTGCGCCTCTGTGCATTTTGGTAGTGACAGTCCTAGCTTGATGTTCTGACCTTCTAGCTCATCCTAATAAACCAAAGGGGATGCTCAGTCTGACTTTGGTAAATTACACATTTGCATTTGATTTCTTCAAAGTAGATGAAGCAGTATACAATCCACAGGAAAACAAGAGCTGTCTCTAATTCCAAGGTTAAAAATTGGTAACGTTTATGCAGCCAACAGTGATTTCCCAACTCATCTGGCAATTTTGTGTTGATTAAATTATTTTACTTTTTATGTTTTATAAATTCACTTTTAGCCACTGGCTCCTGCCTTACCAATTTCATCACTTTTTCTCAATTTTTACTACTTATTTATTTCATATTTAGGTGACTTTGACAAGGTTTTCTTGATTAAAATAATAATAACAATACAACTCTTTAAAAACTTCCAACAAAGGGATGGCCAAATTTTTATCGACTTCTCCCATCACATTTTCAGTACGATTTTTGCCTTGTCATATGGAATAGCATCAGCCACATTAGCATGTTCTTTACCCCAATAGTATTTCCTCCTGTATTATCAATCACTCTGTTAAAGTAAAATAGTCACTGATTAAAAATTATTTTTAATTTTAAAAATATAAGAAAGAACAAAACTCTCCAAAAAGCAGTTGTTTAAATTTCTAAAATCACTTGTGTTTGGAAGCATTTGTTTTTGTCCGTGAGTGGAGGGTGTGTTTCGCTGGTGTGTTCATGTAATCCTGTGTTTGTTTTTCCAAACAGGGAAACAACTCAAATGAGGCTATGCCCAAGCAGAGGAAAAACTAAAGGCAGAAAAGAAAAGCCTTGAGGCTGACTTTTAGGCCTATTTTGCCCCCTCCCGTTTTCTAATTTTCCCTTTCTTTCACCATTAGTCTTGTATATCCTCACTCATTTTCTTCACTTTCTGGTAGACCACGTTTAGATATACATTCCTAATTTTCTACTATGATTCTGATTCCAGACATTCTGTAACTCTGTCTCTGTAAATATCAAACCTGAAATTGTCAAGGCAAATGTCCACAAAAATTCCAGATTTAAAAAAAAAAATCTAAACATATGAAAATAATTACAGCAATATTTATTTTGGGCCTAGTATGTCCCAGTACTATGCTAATTTTTTTTTTTTTTTACATGAGTTAATTAGTTCTTATAACAAACCTCTGAGACAGGCTCCACTTCCAGCTTCATTTTAGGGAGCAGAAAAATGGGACACAAAAACATTACATTACTTGCTAAGTCACACAGCTGGTAGTCAGCCAACACTGGGCCCCCTAAGGCCTCTACAAAACCAAAAAACCAAACTCATTGCAGTCGAGTTCATTCCAACTCATAGTGACCCGAAAGATCTCTCCCTATAGCCCTCTACGGTCCCACAGAAAGCCCCAGAGAAACTGACTGTTCAGAAGGCTGACTACATTTACTCCACACTGAGTTACAGTGGTGAGCTGAGAGAGAACTTCCCTTTGTTGTACATTTGATAAGAAGTGATTTGGAGGCAGGAATCAGTCGAGAATATTAACTCCAAGTAAATTTTTTTTTTTTTTAATTAAAAATGATAGTGGCCCCTGGGTGGTGCAAATAGTTAAGCACTCAGCTGCAAACTGAAAGGTTGGAAGTTTGAGTCTACCCAGAGGGGTCGCAGAAGAAAGGCCTGGCAATCTATTTTCAAAGCATAATCCAAGAAAACCCTGTAGAGCACAAATTCCACTCAGACATACATGTGTTCGCCATGAGTTGGAGTCAACTCAACGGCAACAAGTGACAAAGGAATCCATTTTACCCATCAGGAAATCAGCCCATTGCCAAATATTTATGCAACAATTATTACAGGCCAAGTTTGCATGCTGCTGGCGGACCCGTGAGAAAATAAGAGGCAAGTCAAAGAACACACCGCTGCTTTTCTCTCTGCTTAGGCAGACAGAAGACTAACAGATGGCGTAAAAAGAACCAGCTGTCTTCTCTAGGAGTCAGGAGAATGGCAAGCCCACCATGGAGCTGAGCAGTCACAACATCTCCATGAATCATATCCAGCCCTTAATCTCACTGCTCTTTGTGTTCCTGGGTCCCCTCCTATGCCTGTTGAAGTCATATTCATCCTTCAAAACCTGGAGCAAATAATATCTCCTCTGTTCTTTCCTATCATTCCAAAGTCAGAATCAGCACGGTCTCATCGCACTTTGTACCTACTCTATCTTAGCACTTTACTCAGAATATTGTAATTATTTATAAGTCTGACATCCTCCCAGACTCAGGACTGCTCTAGAAAGTGCATTGTGCCTTATTCATCTTCTGCACCCCCAGTGCATAGCGTACGTTCTGGGTGCACAGGTGTGCTGTACTGTACTATAATCACCCAGCACTATCTCCATAGCTACGAATGGACACAACAGTTACCAACAGACACAAAGTATATGCTTTGGGGGAGATGATTGTCCTTTGAGAGACCCACAACGGTATCATCTATCTTAGTGGAGTAAAGGTGGAAGGAAGGTTCACTGACACCAGGAAGTCTAGAACGGCCATCAGGATATTGTCATGTGCCCTGAGCAGGAGGCGTTGACCAGTGTCCTTGCCCGCAGGGGAGCCTTTCTCTTTATTGCCCTTTCCTCTACTCTCCGGTTAGCCTGTAATCATTGTAGTTGCTAGTATAGTAACCCTGGGAGAGAGGGGCTTCTGCGTTCCTCACCCATGGTGCAAAGTGTGGCACGCGTGGATGCAATCATGACATCTCCCCCTGGGATGGGAGCCTAAGTTCAGGTAACCCTGGCTCATGATGATGTCTGCTGTTCTGCTCATCCCTGTCCTGTTTATTCTGTGAGCAATAAACACCTGTTGATCGCACCGTTAGAAGGCAACCTAGTCTGTGTTTTGCTCCAAACAGTCCTTTACCTTAACAACTTGTGAACTTAGTATACAGCACCTGGGGCTTAGCAACATAGAATCCACTCAGTAAGTGTTTGATGCCTGAATTAATCAGAGACTGAATCATTGAATCTATGTTGTTGTTGTTGTTGTTGTTGTTAGGTACCATAGAGCCAGTTTCGACTCACAGCGACCCTATGTACAACAGAACGAAATACTGCCTGATTCTACCCCATCCTCACAATCCTTCTCATGCTTGAGCCCATTGTTTCAGCCACTGTGTCAATCCAACTCATTCAGGGTTTTCTTCTTTTTCACTGACATCATACTTCAGTAATAATGATGTCCTTCTCCAGGGACTAATCCTTCCTTCAAAGTATGTGAAACAAAGCCTTGCCATCCTCACTTCTAAGGAACATTCTGGTTGTACTTCTTCCAAGGCAGCTTTGTTCGTTCTTTTGGCAGTCCATGGTATATTCAGTATTCTTCACCAACACCACAATTCAAAGACATCAGTTCTCCTTCCGTCTTCCTCATTCACGTCCAGCTTTTGCATGCATATGAGGCGATTGAAAAGACCAAGGCCTAGGTAAGGTGTACCTTAATCCTTAAAGTGACATCTTTGCTTTTTAACACTTTAAAGAGGTCCTTTGCAGTAGATCTGCCCAATGCAATGCATCTTTTGATTTCTTGACTACTGATTCCGTGGGCATTGATTATTAATCCAAGTGAAATTAAATCCCTGACAACTTCAATCTTTTCTCTGTTTATCATGATGTTGCTTATTGGTCCAGTTGTAAGGAATTTTTTTTTCTTTATGTTGAGGTGTAATCCTTAATGAAGGCTGTGGCCTTTTTTTTCTCTCTCTCTCTTTATTCTGCTTTAAGTGAAAGTTTACAATTCAAGTCAGTTTCTCATATAAAAACTTATACACACATCATTACGTGACTCTAGTTGCTCTCCCTATAATGTGACAGCACACTCCTCCTCTCCACCCTGTATCTCCCATGTCCATTCAGCCAGCTCCTGTCCCCCTCTGCCTTCTCATCTCACCTCCAAACAGCAGTTGCCCACATAGTCTCAAGTGTCTACTTGAGCTAAGAAGCACACTCCTCATCAGTAACATTTTAAGTCTTATATTCCAGTCTAATCTTCATCTGAGAGTTGGCTTCAGTAATGGTTTTAGTTTAGGGCTAACAGAGAATCTGGGGGCCATGTCCTCTGCGGTCCTGCCACTCTTACTCAGACCATTAAGCCTGTTCATGTTACTAGAATTTGAGTTCTGCATCCCACTTTTCTCCTGCTCCATCAGGGATTCTCTGTTGTTTTCCTTGTCAGGGCAGTCATTGGTGGTAGCTGAGCACCATCTAGTTCTTCTGGTCTCAGGCTGATGTAGCCTCTGGCTTATGTGGCCCTTTTGGTCTCTTGGGCTCATATTTACCTTGTGTCTTTGGTGTTCTTCATTCTCCTTTGCTCCAAGTGGGTTGAGACCAATTGATGCATCTTAGATGGCCACTTGCTAGCTTTTAAGACCCCTGATGCCACTTAACCAAAGTAAGATGCAGAACGTTTTCTTAATACACTTTGTTATGCCAATTGACCTAGATGTCCCCTGAAACCATGGTCCCCAGGCCCCCACCCTTGCTACTCTGTCCCTCGAAGTATTTGTTTGTATTCAGGAAGCTTCTTAGCTTTTGGTTTAGTCCAGTTATGCTGAATTCCCCTGTATTGTGTATTGAATTTCCCTTCACCTAAAATAATTCTTATCTACTATCTAATTAGTAAATACCCATCTCCCTTCCTTCCCACCCTCGTAACCATCAAAGAATGTTTACTTCTGTGTCTAAACCTTTTTCTGAGTTCTTATAATTAGTAAATACCCATCTCCCTTCCTTCCCACCCTCGTAACCATCAAAGAATGTTTACTTCTGTGTCTAAACCTTTTCTTGAGTCCTTATAATAGTGGTCTTATACAATATTTGTCCTTTTGCAACTAATTTCACTCAGCATAATGCCTTCCAGATTCCTCCATGTTATGAGATGTTTCACAGATTCATCATTATTCTTTATCGTTGTGTAGTATTCCATTGTGTGAATATACCATAATTTGATTATCAATTCATCCATTGATGGCACTTTGGTTGTTTCCATCTTTTTGCTACTGTAAACAGTGCTGCAATGAACATAAGGGTGCATACATCTATTTGTGTGAGGGCTCTTATTTCCCTAGGATCTATTTCAAGGAGTAGGGTTGCTGGATCATATGATAGTTCTATTTCTAGCTTTTTAAGGAAGTGCCAAATCCATTTCCAAAGTGGTTGTATCATTTTACCTTCACACCAGCAGCGTGTAAGTGTTCCAATCTCTCCACAACCTCTCCAACATTTATTATTTTGTGTTTTTGTTGGAGTGAGATGATATCTCATTGTAGTTTTGATTTGCATTTTGTTAATGGCTAATGAACCTGAGCATTTCTATGTGTATCTGTTAGCCACCAGAATCTCTTCTTTGGCAAAGCGCCTGTTCCTATCTTTTGCCCATTTTTTAATTGGGTTATTTCTCTTTTCGTTGTTGAGGTTTTGCAGTATCTTGTAGATTATAGAGATTAGGTGCTGATTTGGATTTGCCATAGCCAAAAGTTTTTTCCCAGTCTATGTGTTATCTTTTTACTGTTCTGTTGAAGTTTTTGAATAAGCATAAATGTTTGATTTTTAGGAGCTCCCAGTTATCTAGTTTTTCTTCTGGTGTTTGTGCATTGTTAGTAATGTTTCGTATTCTGTTTATGCCATGTATTAGGCCTCCTGGCATTGTCCCTATTTTTTCTTCCATGATCTTTACCGTTTTAAATTTTATATTTAGGTCTCTGATCCATTTTGAGTTAGTTTTTGTGCACGGTGTAAGCAGTGGGTCTTGTTTCATTTTTTTACAGATGGATATCCAGTTATGCCAGCACCATTTGTTAAAGACTGTCTTTTCTCCATTTAATGAACTTTGGGCCTTTGTCAGATATCAGCTCCTCATATGTGGATGGATTTAGATCTGCATTCTCATTTCTGTTCCATTGGTCTTTGTATCTGTTGTACCAGTACCAGGCTGTTTTGACTATCTTGGAGGTATAATAGTTTCTAGAGTCAGGTAGTGTGAGGCCTCCCACTTTGTTCTTCTTCAGTAATGCTTTATTTATCCAGGGCCTCTTCCCTTTCCATATGAAGTTGGCGATTTGATCCTCTATCTCATTAAAAAAAAATACCATTGGAATTTGGATCGAGATTGCATTGTACCTATAGATCGCTTTGGGTAGAATAGACATTTTTACAATGTTAAGTCTTCCTGTCCATGAGCAATGTATGTTTTTTTACTTATACAGCTCTCTTTTGGTTTCTTGCAGTAGTGTCTTATAGTTTTATTTTACATCTCTGGTTAGATTTATTCCTAAGTACTTTATTTTCTTGGGGGCTATTGACTAGGCAATTTCCTCTTGGACATTCTCTTTGTTGGTGTAGAAGAATCCAACTGACTTTTGTATGTTTATCTTGTATCCGATACCCTACGGAACGCTTCTATTAGTTCCAGTAGTTTTCTTGTGGATTCTTTAGGGTTTTCTGTGTTTAAGATCATATCATCTGCAAATAGAGATACTTTTACTTCTTCCTTACAAATTTGGATGCTCTCTATTTATTTTTCTAGCCGAATTGCTCTGGCTAGGACCTCCAGCACAATGTTGAATAACAGTGGTGATAAAGGGCATCCTTGTCAGGTTCCAGTTTTCAAGGGGAATGTGTTCCGGCTCTCTCCTTTTAGGATGATGTTGGCTGTTGGCTTTGTATAAAAGCCCTCTATTATGTTGAGAAATTTTCTTTCTAATCCTATTTTGCTGAGAGCTTTTATCATGAATGGATGTTGGACTTTGTCAAATGCCTTTTCTGCATCAGTTGATAAGATCATGTGGTTCTTGTCTTTTGTTTTATTTATGTGATGAATTACATTGATTGTTTTTCTAATGTTAAATTGTCCCTGCATACCTGGTATGAATCCCACTTAGTCACGGTGAATTATTTTTTTGATATATTGTTGAATTCTATTGGCTAAAATTTTGGTGAGGATTTTTTGCGTATAAGTTCATAAGGGATATTGGTCTGTAATTTTCTTCTTTCGTGGTGTCTTTACCTGGTTTTGGTATCAGGGTTATGCTGGCATCATAGAATGAGTTTGGGAGTATTGCATCCTTTTCTGTGCTCTGAAATACCTTTAGTAGTGGTAGTGTTAACTCTTCTCTGAAAATTTGGTAGAATCTCCAGTGAAGCTGTCAGGGTCAGGGCTTTTGTTGTTGTTGTTAGTTTTTTAACTACCTTTTCAATCTCTTCTCTTGTTATAGGTTTATTTATTCTACCTCTCTTTGTGTTAGTTTATGTAGGTAGTGAGTTTCTAGAAATTTATCCATTTCCTCTAGGTTTTCAAATTTGATGAAGTACAATTTTTCATGTATTCTGTTATGATTCTTCTAATTTCAGTTGGGTCTTTTGTGATATCACCCATCTCATTTCTTATTCAGGTTATTTGCCTCCTCTCTGGTTTTTTTTTTTTTTTGTCAGTCTGGCCAATGGTTTATTGATTTTGTTGATCTTTCCAAAGAACCAGCTTTTGGTCTTGTTAACTCTTTCAATTGTTTTTCTGTTCTCTATTTCATTTAATTCTGCTCTGCTTTTTATTATTTTCTTTCTTTTGGTGCCCCAGGGCTTCTTTTGCTGCTCTCTTTTTGTTTGTTTGAATCGTAGGACTACTTCATTGATTTTGGCCTTTTCTTCTTTTTGGAGGTATGCATTTATTGCTATAAATTGACCTCGGAGCACTGCTTTTACTGCATCCCAAAGGTTCTGGTAGGAAGTGTTTTCAATCTCATTTGATTCTATGAATTTTTTATTCTGTCCTTAATTTCTTCTATAACCCAGTAGTTTTTGAGCAAGGTGTTGTTCAGTTTCCATGGTGTTTGTTTGTTTTTCCTTCCTTTTTCTTTTATTGATTTCTACTTTTCATGGCTTTATGGTCAGAAAAGATGCTTTGTAATATTTCAGTGTTTTGGATTCTTTTAAGGTTTGCTTTATGGCTACAATGTGGTCTATTAGGAGAATGTCCCATGTACATTGGAAAAGAAAGTATACTTGGCTGCTGTTGGGTGGAGTGTTCTGCATATGTCTATGAGGTCAAGTTAGTTGATTGTGGCATTTAGATCTTCCATGTCTTTACTGAGCTTCTTTCTGGATGTCTGTCCTTTTCACCAAAAGTGGTGTGTTGAAGTCTCCTCCTATTGGTGTGGAATTGTCTATCTTTCTTTTCAATGCTGTTAGAGTTTTATGTATTTTGGAGCCCTGTCTTTAGGTGTATAAATATTTATTATCGTTATATCCTCCTGGTATATTGATGCCTTAATCATTATATAGTGTCCTTCCTTATCTTTGTGATGGATTTTAATTCTGTTCCGTCAGAAATTAATATTGTCACTCCTGTTCTTTTATGATTGTTATTTGCTTAATATATTTTTTCCATCCTTCAAGTTTTAGTTTGTTTGTGTCTTTAAATCTAAGGTGTGTCTCTTATAGGCAGCATAGAGATGGATAGTGTTTTTTTATCCATTCTGCCACTCTCTGTTTTTTTTACTGTTGCGTTTAGTCCATCTACATTCAGCGTAATTATGGACAGGTATGAGTTTACTGCTGTCATTTTGATGTTTTTTGTGTGTTGCCAACAGTTTCTTTTTTTTTTTTCCACTTAGTTTTCTGTGCTGAGTAATTTTACTCTATATATTTTCTTTTCCTCTTTTTCATTGTTATTGCTTTTTGTATAGCTGAGTCTTTATGTTTTTCTTGTTTTTTATTTTGATGTGCTAGGATTGTTAGTCTCCTTTGTGGTTACCTTAATATTTACCCCTATTTTTCTGAGTTTAAACCAATCTTGTATTTCTTTGTATCACCTTGGCTTACTCTCCATATGAAAGATCTATGACTACATGTTTTAACCCCTCTTTTTTGTTTTAATGTTGTCATCTTTTTTGTAATGACATCTCCATTTCCCTGTTTTAAGTGTTTTAGCCTTGATTTACTTTTGTGATTTCCCTATCTGGGTTGATATCTGCTTGCTCTGTCCTGTGTTCTAGTCTTGGGTTTTTATCTGATATTATTGATTTTCTAACTGGAGGACTCCCTTTAGTATTTCTTCTAATTTGGGGTTTGTTTTTGCAAATTCCCTAAACTTCTGTTTATCTGGAAATGTCCTAATTTTGCCTTCATATTTAAGAGACAGTTTTGCTGGATATATAATTCTTGGCTGGAAATTTTTTTCCTTCAAGGTTTTATATATGTCAACCCATTGCCTTCTTGCCTGCATGGTTTCTGCTGAGTAACCCAAGCTTAGTCTTACTGACTCTCTCTTCTTTATAGGTGACTTTTTGTTTATCTCTAGCCACTCTTAAAATTCTCTCTTTATCTTTGGCTTTGGGAAGTTTGATGATAATATGTCTCTGTGACTTTCTTTTGAGATCTACTTTGTGTGGAGTTCAATGAGCATCTCGGATAGATATCCTCTCATCTTTTACAATATCAGGGAAGTTTTCTGCTAACAAATCTTCAAAAATTCTCTCTGTGTTTTCTGTTATCCGCCCCCCCGCCCCGGTTCTGGTATTCCAATCACTCATGGGTTATTCCTCTTGATAGATTTTCACATAATTCTTAGTGTTTCTTCATTTTCTTAAATTCTTTTATCTGATTTTTCCTCAAATATGTTGATGTCAAGTGCTTTATTTTCAATCTCACTAATTCTGACTTCCATTTCCTCAGTTCTGCTCCTCTGACTTTCTATTGAGTTGTCTAATTCTGAAATTGTATTGTTAATCTTCTGGATTTCTGTTTGCTCTCTATGGATTCTTGCAGCCTTTTAAATTTGTCATTATCCTGTTCTCTAATCTTCTTAAATTCCTGTAATCCTTTGTCTGTGTGCTGCTTGGCTTGTTCTGCGTTTTGCCCAGTCTCATTCCTGATCTATTGAAGAGTTCCGTATATTAATCTTTTGTATGCTACCTCTGGTAATTCCAGGGAGTTGTCTTCATCCAGAAGATTTCTTGATTCTTTGTTTTGGGATCTTGCTGAAGCCATCATGGTCTGCCTCTTTACGTGATTTGATACCGACTGTTGCCTCCAAGCCATCAATAAGTTGTAGTATGTATTTATTTTATGTTTGCTTACTGTGTCCTAGCCTCTCATTTTGTTTTGTTTTGATATGCCCAAATAGATTGCTCAGGTGAGCTAGTTTGATTACTGGCAGCTTTGAAGGTCTAACATCCTGTCACCAGGTATTTAGAGCTGTTACTAGGTATATGAGCCCAGGTATCCATTTACTTTTCTTGTATGGATTCAGCTCAAGCGTCCAGGTAGTCAGTCACTAAGAGTGTGGTACAGGCTCTCAACCTACAGTCTTAGATGGGCATGGGTGATTGGTGTAGGCACAGATATCTTGCTGTAGTAGGTGGTCACGTGTTGAGCAAGGCAGTGGGTTGACGTCTGACCCTGGAGTGGGTGAGGAAATCATGTCCCTGTTCCCTAGAATGTATAGGTGGGTGGGTTTTGCCGCCAGGCTATGTGCACCCAATGCTGTTTGTTGTAAGGACTGGGAGGCACGACTTATCCTTAGACAACTTTTGCGGGTGGCTAAGCAGCATAGGTGGAGACACCAGTCCTCAGGCCTCTGATGTGGGTAGGTGAGGACCCTGCTTAATAGGCAGAGTGGTGTCAACTGTCACGAACCTGTCTCACCACCATATAGCTGAAACAGTTGAAGTTAGACTTCAGGTATATACCCTGTTGTACTGTGCTAATGAGGGTATACACCACTGAAATGGACCCACACAGGTCTATGCAGTGGTGAAAGGTATTCAAAGCCTGTGGACCCCTTATGCCTGTGCCTAGGCAAAGGAGCTGTTTCTGCCCTCAGTTCCCAGTTTAGGGTACCCAGCAGATTTTTTTTTCCTTTTTGTTAATTTGTTCCTTTTCTAAGGCCAGGAGAATGACTCAGGGCAAGCCACATCTCCTACTCCTGGCCCAGAGAAAGTGGCTATCCCTGAAGCTGACTTGGGACACAGTGCAGAGCAGAAAGGAGTCAGGTAAATGGAAGAGAGTTTTTTCCCCAAAGGGCTGTTTTTTGCTCTGCACAGTAGATTAGCCGGAAGTACTTATCTTTTGCCAATTATGTGCCACTTTTTGCTGATTCTGGAGACATGAGTGGACTCTCCACCACTCAGTCTCTCCCGATGTGGAAAACGCATCCAGAATGCCACTGCTTGCCTCACCACTTCTTCAGTTCCACCACCAGCCACAGCTCTACCTGAGGATATTTCAAACATTTAAAGGCACGTATTTACAGTACTGTGTCAGGCCCTTGGAGCAAGAGTTAACACTAATGACCTCTTTTGCAAAGTGAGCCCAGGGCAGTTCATTTCTCTGCCCAAGACCTCCACACGTGTTCCCAGAAAAGCCAGGTCTAGGCTGGACTCTGATGGAATTCACAATTGGAGGAGATACATTCTTTCTCATGACAGCAGCCCAGTGTTTTCAATCAGCTCTGCACATCTGACAGTACAAAATCCTAGGTGGGCAGATACACAACACTTGTTCTCTCTACACCAGGCCCTTTTCTTTCTGCCCCATGACAGCTCCCCCGGTCACTATGGCAGGACGAACACTACTGGCCACTCTCCTGGTGAATTTCACCTCCCCCCGGTGACCTCCACTTTAGTTTCCATGGAGCCTATGCTGGGAACAGTGCCACACACTGTTTCTCAGTCCACCTTTTGGAAATGGCTCCTCACTCTCCCTTAAGGAAAGGAAGCTGCTTTGTTTCCTGCTGCGTTGCTGAGTGCATGCCCATCTTGCTACAATTAGATCTGTTTTTATAAACCCAGCAGGCTCCTGTAAGCAGCTGCAAATATCTTATTTATATGTGCAATCCCACCTCTTTTTTCCTAGAATCATTTTCCCAGCAAAGTGGCTATTGTTTACAGGTGATCCTTTCCTGGTCTCCTGCTATAGTCAATTCTAGGATTAGAGAGAGTGGAGGCAGCAGCAAAGTCCAGAATGTAAGACTCTGGCCATCCCAGTCCCGAGTCCGATTTCATGTCCTACATCCCACAAAATGAACAGCATTGACATCCTATTTGTAAATGAGGAAGTTGAGGCCTTCAAAGGGTAGGCAGTTTTCCTATGTCACCAAGCTGGTAGATGACAGAGCAAGCCAGGATCTGAAATAAGATGTGCCTGGCCCCAATGCCCATACTTTTTTCATTATATCATCTGGCTCTCTGACTGTAGGATCACTCTACTACCCTAGGGCCCAGGGAGTGGAAAATTATATAAGGCTGTTGCTTCCATACAGCATTGTTTCCCCTGAGTGGAATCTACTAGCCCTGCCCTAGTCAGTCATATCCTGCAGCTTGGGCTTCAGGAAAGTAACATCTGAAAAGAAATGGGCCCTTTCATTTCATTCAAGAAATATTTACTGAGCATCTCTTACGTTATGTTCCAAGTGCTGCTGTAGATACTGGGGACACAGTAGTGAACAAAACAGATGAAGTCCCTATATTTGAGCTGCTTATATTTCACTGGTGGAGCCCGGGTGGTGCAATGGTTAAGAGCCCAACTGCTAACCAAAAGGTTGGAAGTTCGAATCCACCAGCCACCCCTTGGAAACACTATGGGGCAGTTCTACTCTGTCCTATAGGGTCGCTATGAGTGAGAATTGACTCAATGGCAAAGAATTTTTTAATTTCAGTGAGCACAGTGAATTTTTTATTTCACTGAGCACGATGAATTTTTTATCTCAGTGAGCCTGTTCTCTCAGGCTCCCAATCCTAAAACAAACAAACAAACAAAATGCATATTCAGCTTTGAGAAGCAAATCCACCTGTGAAATAAGGAACTAGCAAATGTTCAGGGAAACTTTTTGTGGGCACTTCTAGACCTGCTCTGTGCCCAAAAAGACATGACCCCTGTTATGGATTGAATTGCGTCCCCGCAAAATATGTGTCAACTTGGCCGGGTCATGATTCTGAGTATTTTGTGACTGTCCGCCATTTTGTCATCTGATGTGATTTTCCCGTGTGTTTGTAAACCATACCTCCATGATGGTAATGAGCCACTATTAGTGGCAGTTACATTAATGAGGCAGGATTCAATCTACAAGATTAGATTTTATCTTGAGTCAATCTCTTTTGAGATTTAAGAGAAAGAAGCTAGCAGAGAGATGTGAGGATCTCATACCAGGAAGAAACAAAAGCTAGGTCTTTTTGACCGGGGTCCCTGCACTGAGAAGCTCCTCAACCAAGGGAAGATTGACGACAAGGACCTTCCTCCAGACCCAACAGACAGAGAAAGACTTCCCTTGGACCTGGCATCCTGAATTCAGACTTCCAGCCTCCTAGGCTGTGAGAGAATAAATTTCTGTTTGTTGAAGCCATCCTCTTGTAGTGTTTCTGTTATAGCAGCACTAGATAACTAAGAAAACCCCTCTGCTTTAAAAACTTACAAACTTCAGGACAAAAACCTATTAGGAAACAACATTAAACAAAGCATGATTTACAGCTGTGTGTGCTATTGACCCTAAAAAAGGCTATCAAAATTAAAAGAACAGAGGCTCATTGATGTGAAAGGAAGATGGGGGAAGCAATTTTGGAAAATGTTTTTACAGTTACAATAGCTTACATTCATTGAGCATTTACCGTTTGGAAGGCACTGTTCTAAAGCACTTAACGTGTGTAACTCACTTAATTGTCACAAAACACTGAAAGGAAGCTACCGCTATTTTTTTCCATTTTTATATCACATGGAGTCAGTCCCTGGGTGGCGCAAATGGTTGAGCACTCAGCTGCTAACCGAAAGATTGGCAGTTTAAATCTGCCCAGTGGTACTTCAGAAGAAAGGCCTGGTAATATGCTTCCAAAAGGTCACAACCATTGAAAACCCTATGAATCACAGTTCTACTCTGACACACGTGGGGTCGCCGTGAGCTGAAATTGACCTGACAGCAACAGAGTTACGCCACATAGAGAGGTAAATAACTTGCCCAAGATCACACAGTAATAGCTGTCTGAGCTGGGCTTGCATCCAGGCAGCCTGGACCCGGAGCCCGATTGCTTAACCAATACACTATACCATCTCTCAGCCTTCTTACAAGACCATGTTATTAATACTTAGTCTGATGCCAGATGATTTGCCAATTTGTGCCAATGGCGACTCTGTCGTGTTCCCTGGGGGTGAATCAGTATCAGACTGAGAAAGAGTGATGGTTTTTCATGCCTTTCTTGCCATCAGAAACCTTCAGCATTAGCTCCTCTCCCTCCGCCCCTGGTGAGCATCCCCTGGTGACCGGTGGGAGGGAGATGCACCAGCAGCACAGCTGGAGCCCCGCAGGATGCCATGGACCAGGGTTCACCCAGGGCAGCGCTGTGGCAGCACCTGCAGTGGCCACAAGTGTCTTAGCTCCTAGTCCCAATTCCACTCCATCAGTTGCAGCTGTGTAGCCTTGTACAATGTCAACACACCAATCTGAGCTTCAGTGTTGCATGTTATTAAGACAGCATGGTGGATAAGATGACCCTTTCCTGACCTCCTGCTCTAATTGATTCTGGGATCAGAGAAGGGAGACTGGAGGCAGCAGCATGGTCCAGAATGCAAAACTCTGTCCACCTGAGTCTGGTGTCCAATTTTGGCCACCCTGCCAGAAGCTACAGGCTCATCAACTATACAAACACACTTGGCGGCAGCAGCTCTGAGTGAGGGGTGGGAACATAGAGAGTGTACAGGCTAAACCAATGACCTGAACATTTCTCTTCTCACATTCACATACCAGAGACCAGCTACAGAGGATTCAAACTGAGCAAACCCTTTAATCTTCTGGATTCTTTTTTCTGATTTGCTAGAGCAGCCAGGGATGGGGGAGGGCTTTCACTTGTAAATAAAAAGCTCTGCTTCATTTCCCCTGCACAGGACAACATGGCCAAGCGAGTTGCAATTGTGGGAGCCGGGGTCAGTGGCCTGGGCTCCATCAAGTGCTGTCTGGAGGAAGGACTGGAGCCCACCTGCTTTGAGAGGAGCGACAACCTTGGGGGGCTGTGGAGATTCACTGTAAGTGGGGTTTCGACAGCTTTATTGTTTGTCTATTGGAAAATGGCATGACTGGTGCAAAAAGATACATGTATTTATTCCACAAGAGCCAGTTGCCTGGGGAGGGGCTAGAAATGTGGGCTCGAACAGGGGACCTGGGAGGGTTACTATATCAAAGAAAGAAGCAGGGCAGCTAAGCTTGGGTGGTAGGTGTGTCAGCTGCTTTAGACTCTATACAGAGCTAAGAGGAAGAAATGTTTCCAAAGATGCCCATGAAAGGTAGAAAAAGACAGACCAACTAGGACAGACCAAAGAAAACCCAGAACAGGGAGAATAGAACCAGGGCCAGGCCAGAGACTGCAGTGCTTGGGGCAAGAATGGGAGCACAGAGCAGGAGTTTCAGCCCCTACCTGCAAGACTGAGTTGCTTTGACCTGTTTCTTTTTCCAGCCCTTTTGTGTCTGCATTCCAGGGGCTCAGGGCTCAGTGTAGAGGAATCCCATACTCAAGGTCCCGCTGGCCAGACAATCCCAGTCCATGCCTAGGACTTTGCCCCTGATTTGGAGTACAGAATGTGGTTTGGGAGTGTCTTTTTTCCTCTGAGCAAAAGAGAAGTAATGTTCTCAAATCTCAGCAGGGCTGCAGTCTGGATGAGTGAGGGGGCTGGGAGGAGAAATGAGGAGAGGGAACTGGAAACTGTACCCTTGGCTGGAACGGGGCCCAGGAGTATTACAGGGGCCCTGTACTGGAATGAGGTCCAGAAGGATCACAGGGGCCCTGTACTGGAGTGGGACCCAGGAGGATCACAGCGGCCCTGTACTGGAGTGAGACCCAGGAGGACGACAGGAGCCCTGTACTGGAGTGGGACACAGGAGGATGACAGGGGCCCTGTGCTGGAGTGTGACCCAGGAGGATCACAGGGGCCCTGTACTGGAATGGGGCCCAGAAGTATCACAGGGGCCCTGTACTAGAATGGAGCCCACTGAGGCCCTGAAGCAAGGAGGAGAAAGTGTCCTGTGAGCACCATGGCTTGGCCAGAGAAGCATTTACTTTGAATCTCCCCGCAGCTCCTATTTGCCTTCTTTCTAGGAAGGACAAGAACATTTCCCACAAGCTTAAACGTGCTGAGGAGAAAGGTGCCAAGAATAGCAAAAAGGAGGAAGGCATCAGATATCCTGGCCTCAGCTCCCCTGAGGGGCTGAGAAAAAATCATAACATTCTCTCATGTACAAAAAGGCTGGGATTTGGAACTGGGATAAAGTAATTATGTTCTAACTCAGTTATAAAAGTTCCAGAGATGCCAAGGTTGCTAGTTTGGTCAATACTCCCATCTGTGGCCAGCCTGGCTCACAAACAGAACTTGAAATGTGATCAACCACCTCATCAATGCATATAGACTTCCCAAAAGGGAGTAGGTGAAAGAGCACATCTGTTTCTGTGATTCACACTGTCTAGGTTCCAACAGAACAGCAGTAACCTGAGACCTATGCCCACAAAAGGCATTGCTAATCAAACACGATACCCTTCCCCTGATGAGCCTCAGTCCCTCTCAACACAATGCTTCAGACAAACGCTACTACTCCATCAGAGTTGAGAGTTGGCTTGCAGGATGAAACTGCCCAACTGCAGGGGTAATTAGCAAAGTGATTCTGTTAAAGTACTCTTGTTCAAAGGAAAAAGTGAGTCCAGAAACAAAAGGCTCTTGGAGCCTTTAACCTCTTGAGGAACCAGACAAAAATGCTTGTTATATAAGTCACAGACACCTAATTATTAACTCAAAAAATAATTGATCTAAGAACCAAAAGAAATGAGTCTAGATCCAGCTGTGCCCACTGGCTGTGCGGCTTGGGCAGGTGAGACACCTGGCCACAAAGCAGTGCAGAGGGGACACAAACTGGAAAGCACTCAGCCTGCCCGCAAGGAGCAAGCCAGGTAGACAGAAGAAGGCTAGGATCTTGCAAGTCAGAAACTGCACTGTGGGTGTTTAAACAAAGGCAGGGTTACACCCACCTGAAGGAAACCAGGTAAGACTCCATAGAGGATGTGGTGTGTGATGGGCTTTAAAGGATTTCGGCAGACAGAAGAGACTGAGCAAAGAAAAACCAGAGAGGGAACCAGTAAAGAAAAGTACCAGACATATTAAACCAAAAACACCCAAACCCGTTGTTGTCAAGTCAATTCTGACTCATAGTGACCCCATAGCACAGAGTAGAACTGCTCCATAGGGTTTCCAAGGAGCAGCTGGTAGATTTGAACTGGCAACCCTCTGGTTAGCAGCTGATCTACCAACCGCTGCACCACCAGGGCAATAATTTATTGGTGCATGTGGTATATGTAAGAGAAGTAATGGATGGGGAGACAGGTGGCTCGAATGCTTGCATAAGGCATTCATACTCAATTTAGAAAGCAATGGGAAGTGGGGAGCAAAATTAAGGAGACGTTTGTTTTTGTTATTTTTGTTTTGTTTGCATGAGGTGAAGACACAAATATACAGATGTAGGAAAAGATGTGTAAGCCCAAATAGTGACAAGATCCTGGCAGAAAGAGGAAGGAGTGGAATTATAATCCCACATGGAAGGGTTAGCTTTAGAAAGTGGAAAGACTCAAGTTCCTCAGAGACCAGAGGTGAAGAAAAAGTGAACATGGAAGAAAAATGTTTAAGTACAGGGGGAAAAGAAGACGAAAGAGCATACCCCAGCGGCCTCAATTCTTGTAGGAAAACATGGCATCTGTGGAAGGTGAAGAGGGAGTGGGGTGGTCAATGGGATAGAAGAATTAAGAAAAAAAAATAGAAAAGATAATGAAAAAACATGGTAGGGTATATGATTGAACATCAAAAAGATGAGCAAAACTGTTATCAAGCAATAAAAAAAAAAGCAATAGCTGAGATAAAATAAAAAAGCACCCCATAAAGTCATTTCACCTCTGTTACCTTATTTATAAAATAAAAACAGATAAAAACTGAACTACCAGGGGGCTGGGAGTAGGAAAAACTGTCCATCCTTCATTCAGCACCCTTCCTTTGGCACGGCAGCCCCTTAGGCAATCCCCTGAGACTCCTCTAAGTCCTGATTGAAAACCCCTAAGCTAGGTGATCTTGAAGGTGTCTTCCAGTTCTAGCATGCTGTGATTTCCCTAGGTCTTTCTGAGACATTCCTTCCACACCAACACACACACACACACACACACTTACTCACACACACACCACAAAAGCTTGGTTAGAGGTGTCTTGGCACTCAAAGCAGGTGTCCCATTCAACACCTGCAGAATTGTAAGCCTGCTCCAGCAATGGCCGTGTTTGCCAGAAAGTATACAAAGGGGATCCTTAATGCCTCTTATGGGAAGAAGGGACCGTTACATAAAAATAGAGGCAAACCAGAAATTCAATAAAACACATGTGGAAGGGTTTTCCATTTCCAAATAGGGAGAAGATCCAAAGATTATAGAGACTCTAAATTACCATACTTAACTGAGCATTCACGAAGGGCATGACCCTGGTTTGCTCCAGCTACCACAGCCTTAAGCAAAGAGGCAGTGGGCAAAGATTACAATGGAAAAGAAGGACATCACACATTTGGGGGAGGGCAACCTTAAAAATAAACGGGGTATGTTTGTTAAGAGCCCACGTCTGACCACCAGCTCAAGTGGGGACAAGAGGCAGGTGTGGACTGCTGTGCCTGTGATCAACCCTCTCAGGCCCTGGAGGGGAAGGGACGGTGAGGACAGTGCCCACAGGTTGATTACCTTGATTCTAAAGTAATACTTGAGGAAGCAACATTTGAGTAATTGCCCTGCCAGTAAAAATTAATATTACTTTTAGAGAATTCTAATGTAGGAAAGGAAATTGAGCAGCTATAGCCTTCAGGCAGAACCACACAGACACCATCTAGCAACGATTAACCAGTCTACACTGGTAGAAACACATTTTCGGCCTCTCTCTCTGCCTCCGTTGTTCACACTCCTGTAACGTGTTCCAGGACCTAATACCCTTCCCTGAAATGATGTCCTTCCTTACACGCATGAAGATCTGTGCATTCATTGTTTTATTTATTCAACAAACATCTACAGAGCATCTACTTCGTACCTTACAACAGGTCCCTGGGTGGCTTAAATAGTTTGCCCTCGTCTACCAACCTAAGCGTTGGCGGTTTGAACTCACCCGGCGGCTCCTCGGAAGCCAAGTCCGGTGATCTGATTCTATAAAGATTACAGCCAAGAAAACCCCATGGGGCGGTCCGCTCTGTGACACGTGGGCTCGCCGTCAGTCAGCATCACCTGGACAGCAGCTGGTTTGGTTTGTCTGTCTGTCTGTCTGATGTGCCTCACATAGCACACATTTTTAGACTCAGCGAGGGCAACGATGACGTTAAAAATGCTTCACCTTCTTTTGGAAATGCATAGTGGTGATGGTAGCATAACACGATGAATGTAATTAATGTCACTGACTTGTACATTTAAAAACGGTTAAAATGGCCAACTTTTAAAAATAGATTTACCACAATAAAATAAAAAACATTTCCTCTCCCCAAATCATTGAGGAATTGCTCGTGAGCTATTTTTCCTTAGGCTTCAATCTATCTGTTTCCTACAATCTTTCCTTTAAAAGCCTTATTATAAAATGTTAGCCATCTTGGTAGCTTTCCTTTTATTCATATATTCACCAAGCATAGATTGAATTCTATTTAGCAGTGATCATTGTTATCATTTTAAATCCTATTTTAAAATGAGAAAGGGAGAGCTCTGACTTCACAAAATATTCCTCCTATTGCCCATTCCCCTCTCTGACACGGAGCTCAAGAAA
This sequence comes from Loxodonta africana, assembly GCF_030014295.1. Lineage (NCBI taxonomy): Eukaryota > Metazoa > Chordata > Mammalia > Proboscidea > Elephantidae > Loxodonta > Loxodonta africana. The sequence goes on along the minus strand of NC_087344.1, from coordinate 208,395,578 downwards.
GCAAATCTCCATGGTGGTTGTAGAAAAATAACACAAGCAACAGTTAACATTTATTGAGAGTTTACCAAGCACTCTTTTAATGCATTATGTCTGTTATCATTTGCGTACTATTATTACTCCTATTTTATAGATAAGGAAACAGACACAGAGAGGTTAAGAAAATTCCCAAGATCATCCAGCTAAAAACTGGTAGACTTGGATATGAACCCCAGCAGTCTGACTCCAGGGTGTGTGCTGTGTCAACAACTACACACTTATGTATTTCCAGCATCTGTTTCACAGCTCATGAATCAAAAGGAAGAAAAATGTGGAACAGAACGTCAAATTCTTAGGAAAACCAGACTTACTGGTTCTACTGAGGCTGGGGGAACCCCCAAATCTATTGTCCTGAAGTAATCTTTAAATGTTAACTGTTGCTTGTGTTATTTTTCTACAACCACCATGGAGATTATGAGATAAACTGACAACAGTAACTCCAAAGCACAGATGAGATCTTTAAGGGGCATACAGAGTAAAAGTGCAGTGAAACGGTATGTGTAGAGACATGAGAATGGTGACATAATGTGAAGAATGAAGAATGGCACTGAACTGTACATTTAGAAACTGTCAAGCAGGTATGAAGAAGAAGGGCAGCCAAATCCTGGGCTGTAACTCATGGAGTCCCACCAAGTGCCTCAGTGGGTGATGGTGGTCCTCCCAGTGTGGACCAGGAAGCCATAAACCCCTCCATTCATGCTCTTATTATCTTCCCTTTCTCCAAGGTCCATCTCTCCCACTCATTCTTCCTTTTGTGATGACAAAGGCCTTCCCATATGTAGTCCCATCAGTTCCCAGGGGGCATGTGCTTCCGCTCTGAGTCTGAATGGACAGACCCACAGAGTAACAATGTCAGCAGTGCCTGCAGCCTGGGGCCTCCTGCAGAGCCTGGGAATCTCTGGGGCAGATCGATCACTGAGGCAGACACTGGAGTGGAAGGCTCAGGACCCGCAAACACCACTCAGAAATGGCATGGACCCATACTCTCGGTTCCTATGCTAAACATTCCAGACTTTCTGTCCTTCCAGAATAAACAAACAGTAAGACAAGAGAGACAAGAACAAGGAAGTGGTCCTGGATTCCACCCTGAATGCAAAGTTTCTACTCTAAACTTTAGTTTCTCATCTGCTAACATCAGAGATACATTATTTCACAACAGGCTCCAGTGTTTCCTAGAAGTTTTTCTTCTTCCTGCCTTTACAATTATTGTCCCAAGTTTTACAAACCAGAGTTGTTGATTTCTTCTATTTTCATTGTTCTAAGGTCTCATAGATACATGGTTCCCTGGCTTATCCAATTCTAATGAGGCTTCGTTACTCTCGGATGTTTAAATGTGCCATTACAAATGCTTTAAGATTTTTTGAACCATTTTTATAGAAGTCTTTACAAAGTGTATTATTCACATCTCTACCTCCTTAAACAGGATATGTACTAAAAGTGTTCTTGTTGGGTGTTGTGATTCCGACTCATAGCAGCCCAAGTGACAGAGCAGAACTGCCCCCAAAGGGTTTACTAGGCTGTAGTCTTTATGGGAGCAGATTGCCAGGTCTTTCTCTTGCAGAGCCGCTGTGCACTCGAACCACCAACCTTTTGATTCACAGCTGAGTGCTTAAGCATTGTGCCCCCAGGGCACCTTCTACCAAATTTAGCCTTTTAGTAGTATTAACTAAAAACCGACAGCATTCACAATAAAGTATTATCTACTATGTGATGTTCTCAGATGCCAGACAAAAGTGAGGGAACTTTGGCCCTACAGTAATTGAACCCAGAATGTTTTATAATTGATGTTTTTCTGCTGTTACTGCAGTTTCTTCCCTTGCTGGTAGCTCTCCCTTTTCAGGGATAGCTGATCCTATCCTCTTTTTTTGTGTTACCCAGAGGACACCTGGTTCCTGGCTTAGTTAAATCAAACCACCTGGAATGCCTGCCTCAGGTCTGAGGGTGTTCTAACACTGAGCTGTCCAGTAAGGTAGCCATCACCACACACACCTGTGCAGCACACGCAATGTAGCTGGTATGACTAAGAAGCTGAATGTTTTATTTCTTGGTAATTGAATTTTAATTTTAAAACTGATACGTAATTCAGTTTTTGGAGACCATTTAACTATGTTTGAAACAACTTGAGTATGTGAATCTACTTTTCCAATAAAAAGCTAGCACTTGAATTTAAGGTGAGTAAAATAATACCGGATTTCAAAGACTTGCTACGAGAAAAAGGATGTAAACTCTGTCATTAATAATTTTATATTTATTATAAAAAATATATATATTTTTTTAATTATTATATTTTGGATATATATGGTTAAATATGCTATTAAAATTCATTTCACTGGTTTACTTTTTTAATGCGGCTACTAGACAACTTAAAACTACACGTACAGCTTGGGTCACATCCCCACTGAACAGCACTGCTGTAAAGCCTTGTCACACAAAGCATGGCCTGGCTGGCCAACAGAATCTGCCTGGGAGCCTGTTAGAAATGCAGATTCTCGGGCTCCACCCCCGACCACCCATTGCCGTCAAATCAATTCCGACTCATAACAACCCCATAGGACAGGATAGAACTGCCCCATAGCGTTTCCAAGGCTGTAAATCTTTACGAAAGCAGACTGCCACATCTTCCTCCCGCAGAGTGGCTGGTGGGTTCAAACCAATGACCTTTGGTTAGTAGCCAAGGGTTTGTTTGTTTGTTTGTTTTTCTTAATTTTTATTGTGCTTTAAGTGAAAGTTTACAAACCAAGTCAGCCTCTCATACAAAAACTAATATACGCCTTGCTAAATTGCTCTGCATCTAACGAGACAGCACACTCCTTCCCTCCACTCTCTATTTTCATTTCCATTAGGCCAGCTTCTTCCCCCCCTGCCCTCTCATCTCTTCTCCAGACAGGAGCTGCCCACATAGTCTCATGTGTCTACTTGATCCAAGGAGCTCACTCTTCACCAGTATCATTTTATATCCCATAGTCCAGTCCAATCCCTGTCTAAAGAGTTGGCTTTGGGAATGGTTCCTGTTTTGGGCTAACAGAAAATCTGGGGACCATGACCTCTGGGGTCCTTCTAGTCTCAGTCGGACCATTAAGTCTGGTCTTTTTATGAGAATTTGAGGTCTGCATAACACTGCTCTCCTGTTCTTTCAGGGGTTCTTTGTTGTGTTCCCTGTCAGGGCAGTCATCGGTTGTAGCTGGGTAACATCTAGTTCCTCTGGTCCCAGGCTGATGTAGTCTCTGGTTTATGTGGTCCTTTCTTTCTCTTGGGCTTATAATTATCTTGTGTCTTTGATGTTCTTCATTCTCCTTTGCTCCAGGTGGGTTGAGACCCATTGATGCATCTTAGATGGCTGCTTGCTAGCATTTAAGACCCCAGAAGCCACTTTCCAAAGTGGGATGCAGAATATTTTCTTAATAGATTTTATTATGCCAGTCGACCTAGATGTCCCCTGAAACCATGGTCCCCAAACCCCCACCCCTGCTACGCTGGCCTTCAAAGTGTTCAGTTTATTCAGGAAACTTCTTTGCTTTTGGTTTAGTCCAGTTGTGCTGACCTCGCCTGTATTGTGTGTTGTCGTTCCCTTAACCTAAAATAGTTCTTGTCTACTACCTAGTTAGTGAGTACCCCTCTCTCCCTCCCTCCCCACTCTCGTAACCATCAAAGAATATTTTCTTCTCTGTTTAAATTATTTCTCGAGCTCTTATAATAGTGGTCTCATACAATATTTCTCCTTTTGCAACTAATTTCACTCAGCATAATGCCTTCCAGGTTCCTCCATGTTATGAAATGTTTCAGGGATTCATGATTGTTCTTTATCGATGCATAATATTCCATTGCTTGAATATACCATAATTTATTTATCCATTCAAGCATTGATGGGCACCTTGGTTGCTTCCACCTTTTTGCTATTGTAAACAGTGCTGCAACAAACATGGGTGTGCATATATCTGTTCGTGTAAAGGCTCTTATTTCTCTAGGATATAGTCCAAGGAGTGGGATTGCTGGATCATATGGTAGTTCTATTTCTAGCATTTTAAGGGAGCGCCAAATCAATTTCTAATGTGGTTGTACCATTTTACATTCCCACTGGCAGTGTAGAAGTGTTCCAGTCTCTCCACAACCTCTCTAACATTTATTACTTTGTGTTTTTTGGATTAACGCCAGCATTGTTGGAGTGAGATGGAATCTCATTGTAGTTTTGATCTGCATTTCTCTAGTGGCTAATGATCGTGAGCATTTCCTCAAGTATCTGTTAGCTTCTTGAATCTCATCTTTAGTGCAGTACCTGTTCATATCCTTTGCCCATTTTTTAATAGGTTGTCTTTTTGCAGTATCATGTAGATTTTAGAGATCAGACACTGATTGGAAATGTCATAGCTAAAAACTTTTTCTCAGTCTGTAGGTAGTCTTTTTACTGTTTTGGTGAAGTCTTTGGATGAGCCATAGGTGTTTGATTTGTAGGAGCTCCCAGTTATCTAGCTTCTGTTCTGGTGTTTGTGCATTGTTAGCAATGTTTTGTATTCTGTTTATGCCATGTATTAGGGCTACTAACATTGCCTCTACCTCTATTTTTTCTTCCATGATCTTTATCATTTTAGATTTTATATTTAGGTTTTTGACCCATTTTAAGTTAGTTTTTGTGCATGGCGTGAGGTATGGGTCTTGTTTCATTTTTTTTTTTTTTTGCAGATGGATATCCAGTTACGCCAGCACCATTTGTTAAAGAGGCTGTCTTTTCCCCATTTAACACACCTTAGGCCTTTGTTAAATATCAGCTGCTCATATGTGGATGAATTTATGTCTGGATTCTTGATTCTGTTCCATTGGTCTATGTGTCTGTTGTACCAGGCTATTTTGACTCCTGTGGTGGTATAATAGGTTCTAAAACCAGGTAGAGTGAGGCCTCCCACTTTGTCCTTCTTTTTCAGTAATGCTTTACTTATCCAGGGCCTCTTTCCCTTCCATATGAAGTTGGTGATTTGTTTCTCCATCTCATTAAAAAAAAAAAAGCCATTGGAATTTGGATTGGAATGGCATTGTAACTACAGATCGCTTTTGGTAGAATAGACATTTTTACAATGTTAAGTCTTCCTATCCATGAGTGGAAACCCTGGTGGCGTAGTGGTTAAGCGCTGTGGCTGCTAACCAAGAGGTCGGCAGTTCAAATCCACCAGGCGCTCCTTGGAAACTCTGTGGGGCAGTTCTACTCCATCCTATAGGGTCGCTATGAGTCGGAATCGACTTGACGGCAGTGGGTTCAGTTTTTGGTTTGGTTTGATCCATGAATAAGGTATGTTTTTCCACTTATGTAGGTCTCTTTTGGTTTCTTGCAGTAGTGTCTTGTAGTTTTCTTTGTAGAGGTCTTTTACATCTCTGGTAAGATTTATTCCTAAATATTTTATCTTCTTGGGGGCTACTGTAAAAATGGTATCAATTTGGTGATTTCCTCTTTGATGTTCTTTTTGTTGGTGTAGAGGAATCCAACTGAATTATGTATGTTTATCTTGTATCCTGACACTTGCAGTCTCCACTTTTGAACAGAATTGCTTTAGACCTTCCTGCAGCATAGAAGATCAGGGTTTAGTCATCTTTCTCAGAAGTCAAAGTCTGCAGCTTTCCAGCTACATTCTGGATAAGTGAGGATGTCAGATGTGGGGCCACAGGCAAGCGGGAAGTTGTGTAAGAGTCAGTCATATCAGTTGATGAGATCAGCAGCATTCATTCAAACCACCAAGTTATCCTTATAATCTTATTCTGTGTGATAGCTCTACATTTCATGCAGATTTAGACACATGCCCTCTCCAAATGCGCGGCTATATTTGTGTTTCCACTAGTTCACACCGGTAAGGAGGAACCCTGATGGTGCAGTGGTTAAGAGCTCAGGCTACTAACCAAGAGGTCGGCAGTTTGAATCCACCAGCTGCTCCTTGGAAACCCTATGGGGCAGTTCTATTGTGTCCTAAAGGGTCACTATGAATAGGGATTGACTCAGCGGCAATGGGTTATGGGTCCACAAATAAAATAATTTTTTATTTCACTGGAAAAAGAGGCTGTACATATCCAAGATGGTAAATAATATTAAGATACTAAGGACCTTCTCATTAAAAGCAGAAGAAAAGTCATCCATAAAACCATTCAAAAGACAGAGGCAATGAGTATCAAAGATGTTACTAAAACAGCTCAGTATTCAACCTGGTGATAATCTTATTAAGATGTTGATGTTCACTAGATATTTAAGTCAAAACTGGGGATGTGAACTTTGTTAGTGGTGAGTCATACACATAGTTGTTCAATCTGGACACCTTTTACCACCTTCATCTCCCACGCTCTAAATCCAACTGGCCTCACCACCCTATGCGTTCCTCCTTTCAGCCACCTCACAAATCCCCCCTCTCTCAAGTCCAACCACCATTGCCTCCACTCAGACCATCATTAGCATGGTTTCGAGTTCTACACACTTAACTAACCTCCTCCCTTCCTTCCTTTCCAGTCCCATCTAATTCATCTTCTGTAGAACCAGAGTTATCTTTCCAAAACCTAATATGAATCACTTCCACACTTAAAATATTTGGTGAATGTTATAGAATTGAATTTTATCCCCCCAAAATGTGAGTCAACTTGGCTAGGCCATGATTCCCAGTATCATGTGATTGTCCACCATTTTGTCCTCTGATGTGATTATCCTATGTGTTGTAAAGCCTAACTTCTGTGATGTTAATGAGGCAGCATTAGAGGCAGTTGTGTTAATGACACAGGCCTTAATCTACAGGATTAGCTTTTATCTTGAGTAAACCTCTTTTGAGATATAAAAGATAGAACCCAGCAGAGAAGAGAGGACCTCCTACCACCAAGGAAGCAGAGCCAGGAGCAGAGTGCATCCTTTGGACCCGGAGTCCCTGAGCTTAGAAACCCCTAGACCAGGGGAAGATTGATGACAAGGACTTTCCCCCAGAGACAACACAGAGAGAAAGCCTTCCCCTGGAGCTGGTGCCCTGAATTTGGACTTCTAGTCTCCTAGCCTATGAGAGAATAAATTTCTGTTTGTTAAAGCCATTCATTTGTGGTACTTCTATTATAGTGGCACTGGATAACTGAGACAGTAGACTACCATAACCTTCCTATAAAACCTAAATTCCTTAATTTTGGATACAATACTTCTCATAATCTGAAACTTCTCTATAATCCTTTCAACAACACCTCTATGAAACTAAAATACCTGGAAATTGTCCATCATCCGAACACTACTTCCTGGCTCGTATCTGTTTTCATATTATCCTGTATCTTGCAGTCAATATCTCAGTGGTACTATGTGAATCTGGACATGTGAGGTGGTCCCAGTCTTATTTGTTAACATGTAATTAATGAAACTGAAATTCCGATCATGCAACTCATACTGGGATCAACACTCATCACCTCCCAAGTGAAGTATAGCAAATCCCATTGGAAAGGGGGCAGGTAGCACATATTCCGGTGTCACCTGAAACTTTGTCAGTGTTTGAAATTTCTAAAAATTAACATTCATTTCCTTGTGTATGTGTGCGTGTGTGCACATGCGCACATGCATGCATACGTGCACACTTATGTGTACCCACTCTTTGTACAGGAACATGTTGAAGAAGGCAGAGCCAGTATCTACGAGTCTGTGATTTCCAACAGCTGCAAGGAGATGTCTTGTTACTCAGACTTCCCATTTCCAGAAGATTATCCAAACTATGTGCCAAATTCTCTATTCCTGGAGTATCTCCAAATGTATGCAGACCGGTTCAATCTTCGCAAATGCATTCAATTCAAGGTGAGACACTAACCGTCAGTCAGCATTCAGGAAGTGTTTCCTACCTGTTTTCTGTTATCTCCCTAAAGCCTAGCCCTAGCTTTCTATATAAGATAATCAAGTGGCGAGATTAATAATGCCTGGCTGGATTCCTTTAACCCTTGTACTCGCTCCTCACCCCAAGTAAATCTGGAGTAGAGGGGGAGACTTTTATTTGTGTAAACACTCACATGCATAAACTTTTAGCATTTTTAGTTTGCAATACTTAGATCTAAGTATTCTAAAGGGCCTAAAAATTTCAAACTACGTTCTCAGCTCATGTTAAATCCCTGCACATAGGAGTCCTGAGAACTCCTACCAGCCCCCTGGATACCTCTTCCCAAGTGTCCCTTTATAGGAATGGATTTGAGCAATGGCTCATACACAAGAGCACCTTGTTACCTGAAGGCAATCTGTTCTAGATATTCTTGGGACTAGAAAAATCTTTGATTGTTATTCCTCTCGTAGGCGCTGATGTTTTCCCTTCCCATCTCAGAGGATGGAGACAGGAGAAAGGCAGGACGGGGAGAAATGAATATATTCTCTTTATCCTCTTTTTCCTTTTACATCCCCCTCACCAAGAAACACATGAGAATCCATGTGTTTCCCACTTCCTATCTTCCTATCCTATCAGAGATGGGGATGGTGAGACATCCTAGGGAATTACACAGAGAAAACAACAAGAATAAAGAGCTTGAATAAAACAAGTGGCAAATAAGGTTCACAGTCTTAAAAATACTCCTGGCCAGTTTTCCAAGGAGTGTTTTATCCCACTTTCTTATTTTGAAAGGGACACAGTAAAAATAAAGCACTATCATAGTGAGTAGATACGACCTACAACAATCTTTGAAATAGATGTGCCAGAATCTGAATCTGAAGCATTCCCTTTACTACGTGCTCACTCAAGCCTACTTTAAAACAGCTTGAAAAAAGCCAGATGAAGTCACCAAAGTTTTAAGAAAGGACATTCAAGCCCCTGTCTCTGAGAGGTAGCCTGAGGTTGATTTTTGTTTGGTGCTCTGCCTCCTTCCTGTCTATATATTCCACATTTTCAAGTATGAAAGTTTATCATTTTAAAAACTAAAGATAAACTTTATTTTTAAAGGTTTTAACTTAGCTGAAGACGCATGTTTTAAAAAGATGTGTGTTTTAAAATGACGACGTGAGCGCGTCTACTAACACAAATGTAGAAACCCAACAAGCACTTCAAATAGTATAAATCCAGCAGCAAACTCATTAAGGAAAACTTGAAAACCCTGCCTTTGAAAATTCTGAAAAAGAAAGAAAGGCAGCAAGACCCTTTGGCTGGTGGATTATGTATGCTCTTAAATTCGACTTTTCTTAAATTTATTTTACATACATTTCCTGAACCAGAATCTAGTACTCATGGACATACACGTGCTCAATGGGAACAAAAAACAGACTCTTTGAAATCTGGGCTGCTCCCAGAAAATTCAGGCTATAATGTTATCACATTTCAACAGTTTTCTAGATCTGGGAAAATTTCAGCAATAGATTCCATAAGACTTATTCTGTACCACTTGGGACCAAGTGGTGGCGCAGTGGCTAAGAACTCAGGCTGCTGATTAAAGGGTAAAAAAAAAAAGGCAAAGCTGATCAAAGGGTAGGCAGTTTGAATCCACCAGCTGCTCCTTGGAAACACTATGGGGCAGTTCTACTCTGTTCTGTAGGGTTGCTATGAGTCAGTTCGACTCGATGGCATTGTTTATTTTTTTTTTTGACGAGGAGGGGTTTGGGACCAAATTTCTTTTTTCAGTTACATATGATACATGTTTCTATTAAGAAACTGTTTTTAAAGAGAAAGCTTTACACAAAACAGGGTTGCATAATGAAAAAGACATCAGAAGAAATAGGTTATAACCTTGATTCTATCACTTCCTGTGAGAATTGGAGCAAATCACTTACAAATGTTTTGACCTCACTACTTCTCTTAGAAACTCCTCTACAACTCCAGCCTTAGAAAAGTTCCACCCAGGAAATCATGATTAATCTGGTAACCCGATTAGGTTTTTAGGACTATGCTTATTAATCATGTTGGCGTAGTGTTTCAGAACTACGTCTGCTAACCAAAAGGTCAGCAGCTCAAATCCACCAGGGCTCCTTGGAAATTCTATGGGGCAGTTCTACTCTGTCCTATAGGATCAGTATGAGTCAGAATTGACTCAACGGCAATGAGTTTGTTTGTTAGTTTTGTTTTTTTTTTTTCCTATGCTCTAAACCAAAAAACCAAACCCAGTGCCGTCGGGTTGATTCCAACTCATAGCGACCCTATAGGACAGAGTAGAACTGCCCCATAGAGTTTCCAAGGAGTGCCTGGCGGATTCAAACTGCCAACCCTTTGGTTAGCAGGCATAGCACTTAACCACTAAGCCACCAGGGTTTCCTTCTATGCGCTAACCCTGACTGGAACCATGCCAGCTGCTGATCATGTCTATGATTCTTTTTCAGACCAAAGTCTGCAGTGTAACAAAGCGCCCAGATTTTACTGTCTCTGGTCAATGGGACGTGGTCACTCTGCATGAAGGGAAGCAAGAGTCAGCCGTCTTTGATGCTGTCATGGTCTGCACGGGTTTTCTCACTAGCCCAAATTTGCCTCTGGACTCCTTTCCAGGTACAGCAATTTCTGCAACTGACCCTAAGTTGTCTTCTGAGAGCCATCCTGATATGTGATTGGCCTGGGGACAAACTCCTGTGGCTCAGCCACTAAGTAGTTGAAGTTGTAAGGTCACAGGGTTTTCTTTCTAACCAGCACTTTTCTGGCCAGTTTTTGGCTTTCATTTGGAGTATTTCATTCCAAACAACAAATGAGTACAGAAGAGCAGAATGAATAACTTAATAAGTGGTTTTATGCTTCACTGAAGTTCAAAGTCCCTCCTTATGTGAGTGATGGCGCTCAGGAAGTCTTCTCAGACAGGGACAGTTAGACAAGTTGCTAGCTCGGCAGCAGCTGTATAACCAAACTTGAGCTTAAAGGCTACAAAGGTCAATCTATGAGTAAAGAAAAGGTCATTTTTGTTTGTAGTTTGATACGTGCCACAGCAGTTAGCTAGATTAGAGGTTTATGGCACAGGTTCAAGAGTCAACAGGGAGATAAATCTTGAGAGAGAAGGTAAGACATCTTTGGATCTCAGTTTCTTCATCTGGATTTCACAACCATGATTCATGTTAATCCATGTCAAAATTCAATTGGTTTGATTTATTTCATCTGCGGTGAGGGTTCAAAATGTTAAAACTCTAGGAAAATTTTCTCTGAATCATTGCTGTTGTGTGCTGCTGAGTTGATTCCGACTCATAGTGACCATATAGAACAGAGTAGAACTGCCCCGCAGGGTTTCCCAGGCTGTAATCTTTATGAAAGCAGATCGACAGATCTTTTCTCCTGTGGAGTAGCTGGTAGGTTCAAACCACCAACCTTTCAGTTAGCGGCCCAGTGCTTGTTTATTGCACCACCAGGGCTCCTTTCCTTAGCCAAACTGAAATTGTCACAGAATAGAATCATTGAACTGGAAAGCACCAAGTTCAGTCTTCTTCCCGATACAGAGGATGCTTCTCCGATATCCGTGACAAAGGCTCAACAGCCTCTACTTAAACACCTTCAACAATGGACTGTCACCCCGCTGCAAGACAACTTGATCCTTTGTCAGCTCTTGTTTGCCAAGCCTTGAGCAGCCAGCCACTTCATGCTCCCAGGAAGTAGTGCCCGTTACAGAAAGTTCCACAGTGTAGGGTTTACACTATATTCAGCACCTATGATATACAGTACTAGGTGCTAAGCATATACAGGTGAATAAGACAACATGTAGTCTGTATTGGTAGAATTCTCACTTTCCATGGGGGAGACCCAGGTTTGATAGCCTGCCAATGCAGCTTATGCACAGCCACGCCTGTCCATCAGTGGTGGTTCGTGTGTTCCTACAGTGCTTAATAGGTCTTAGTGGAACCTCCAGACCAAAATGGACTAGGAAGAAAGATCTGGCAATCTAATTCTGACAAACCAGCCAATGAAAAATCTGTGAACTACAGCAATCCTATCTTAATCATGGTAATGGCACAGGACTGGACAGCATTTCATTCTGTTGTGCAGGGAGGCAACTGAACCAGGGACAGACTGGTTCAGTCTATGAGACTATTAGAGGGATGAATAGAGTTTTATGGGAGTCCAGTAGAGGAAGTACAGTCTTGATATAGCCTGGAGTGATCCCAAGATTCATCTTATAATAAATTCACATACCTCCAATGGTCCTTGATCTGCCTCCAAAGGTCACTCAAGTCAGAGCATGTTAGGATAATGTATAACCTGAAAACCACTGAAACAATGTGCTCAGTTTGAAAAGGATGATCTTGAGACCCAGGAGGTGTGTTTTCTAGATTACACCATTATCTAGCTATGGAGTCTTGGGCCTACCATGTAACCTTTCTCAGCTTCTGTTCTTTCACCTGTAAATTGCAAGCCTTGGACCACCTTAGCCAACAGTGTATATCATAGGTCAAACATGCAGTGCTCTACGGGTCTCGTAAACCTTCTCAATATTTGCCTCACCAGGCACTACCAACTGGCCATTGAAATCCTTGCCCAGTTGAGTGCTAAGACTCCTTTGAGTTTCCAAAGTATATAATTTTAGACTTGAACTAGAATCCTCCCAATCCTACCATCTCCCTCCCTACCTAAGAGCAGACATGCTTAGTCTGTACATACTCCTCGAATGGTTGCTAAGTGTTAAAAAATTCAATTTTGCTGAAGATATTTTAATAAAAAAAAAATGTGTCATGAACTCTGGAGGCAATTCCAAAGAAGTTCCAAAAAGTTTCAGTAAAAATAATGGGCATTATAGTGAGAATAAATGTGTAACCTCCCAAGATGGTTACTTGTATTCATTCAGGTATTACATGCCGGCATGTTTACTAACAAAATCAATCCTGCTAATAAAATTTCTCACTTTGTTCTCCCGTGAGACAGTAGGGGAAAGTGCCCCACAGCAGGCTCAGCCACAGAGTCTTGCTTTTGCCCATTTGTGACTCAAAACAGTCTGATTCAGAGAGAATATAAGGTAATCTGAGATTCAGGGTGAATTCTGTGACTCCCCTTCTCAGCAGTTCTCTAATCTATACTGGATCACTGTGCTGAGTTAATATTTGAACTTGGTTGCATCCTTGCTAAATCCTAAATGCTCTGCATTGTGGTTGGGTTTTAACTGGGATTCATGTTAGAGTTCTAATGACTGGAGGTGAGCTAAAGAGCCACCAGGCCTCGGTCAGGCCATCTCCCACAGCATCCACATTTGTCCTCTGAGAGTCTAGATGTCTTACCGCTGTTCCTGGAGAAAACAGTCTCTTTGTCCTGCACATAGTTCTGATTGTGTAAAGCAGCCTGAAGAGTATTTTTCAAAACTCTCTCCATTCCTATTTGATTTTTCAATGAGATTTGGCATCAATTACCTAAGATATCCTATTTAGTGAGATCAATAGAGCTAATCCTGATGCAAAGAGTGCAATCCCTTTTTCTCTCAGAGCCAATCCTGGCTGACTCAGAAAACATGACCTGAGTTACACTCAGTCCCCAAGGCAAACTATCAGTGAACTGCCCCAACCCTCACGGATCCTTAAGAGCAGGGACCGTATTGTATTTATTCTATTTCTCCTGCATCATCTAGCACAGTGCCAGGCACTGGTGTCTAAAACAGTTTGGTAACTAGAGTAGAAGCACTGACTCATAGTTTCCTTTATTTTCTTGCTATTTCTTCTTGTTTGTGCAAAAGCAAAAGAAAAAAAAAGTTGCTGTTCAGCTGACTCTGACTCATGGCAACCCCATGTGTGTCAGAGTAGAACCGCACTCCACAGGGCTTTCAATGGCTGTGATCTTTCAGCAGGGAACCCTGGTGGTGCAGTGGTTAAGTGCTGGGCTGCTAACCTGAAGGTCGATGGTTTAAAACCACCAGCCACTCCACGGGAGAAAGATGTGGCGGTCTTCCGTAAAGACTTACAGGCTTGGAAACTCTACGAGGCAGGTCTACCCTAGGTCACCGTGAGTAGGAATAGAGCCTACAGCAATGGGCTGGTTTGGCTATCTTTCTAAAATAGATTGAGGCACCTCTAGGTGGATTTGAACTACCAACCTTCCGATTACTATCTGAGTGCTTAACCACTTGAGCTGCCCAGGGACTCCAAAATGTATATAGTTGCTGTTGAGACAGCTGTGACTCGTGTGCGTCAGGGTAGAACTGTACTCCATAGGGTTTTCAATGCCTAATTTTTCAGGAGTATATTGCCAGGCCTTTTTTCTTGAGGTGCCTCTAGGTAGACTTGAACCTCCAAACTTTTGATTAACAGCCAAGAACTTAACTGTCTGCACCACCCACAGAATCTTTGTTTGTGAAAAAGCTGTATATAAATCAAGAATTAGTAAATAGAAAATTATCGTCCCATTGACTTCTATCAATCTGTAAATGGTAATGGCTCCTTACACCTTTTGCTTAGTATGTCTTCATGCTGCAGTATTTCAGCTCAGTCCTTAGTGTTCTAGTAGGTAAAGCTGGAGCCCTATTCAGTGAGGTGAAGCAAGTAATTACCCCCGTTAAACAACCGCCTGCTAGCTTCTGTATCTTTTAACATCACATATTCATATTTCAGATTTTCTTATACTTGAAAAAGCTAGTAAAAATAATTTGAATCATCCTTCGAGAGGACGTTATCAACCGAACAATACTTATGTTTCATTCACTATGTTACTTCTTATTTTTTTCTATAGGTCTAAATGACTTTAAAGGCCAATACTTTCATAGCCGAGAATATAAACTTCCATATATATTCAAGGACAAGAGAGTCCTTGTGATTGGAATGGGTAACTCCGGCACAGACATTGCTGTGGAGGCCAGCCACGTGGCCAAAAAGGTACAGTTCTTGATGTTACTCACTGAAGAATTTTATCTGAAGATGCATGCCTCAGGCAAGCAACATTTGACACACCGTAATAAGGAATAAAAAGAATAAAAATGCCTAGAACACATAAAAAAAAAAAAACAGGTTTTAAAAGTACTTTTTATTTTATTTTTGCTTGAATGTCCATAAATTCCATAGTAAATTCCAGTGTCAGCCTTCTCCAAAAAACAGCTCTTCAGCCTTCCCGTGCTGGTCATTTTCCCAGTCATCCAACAAGAGCCACGAGAGAGAGTTTGTCCTCACTCAGCCCCACAGGTCAGAAAATCCCAGCAATTTTTCCTTGCAAAATTCTCCCGTTTGTCCATTCCTTTTCTTATTAGTTGCCACCACTCTCACCTTGTCCTCCCAGCAATGGTTGTAGAAATAGTATTTATTGTGGATAGGATTTACTGTGCCAAGCACTGCACCAGGAGATTTAGTGCATCACCTCAACCAATCACTAGAACAAGAGACTGAAGTAGGTACTATTGTTGTTGTTGTTAGATTCCATCGAGTCGATTACAACATATAATGACCCAATAGGACAGGGTAGAAGAGCCCCACAGGGTTTCCAACGCTGTAACATTTACAGGAGCAAATTGACAGGTCTTTTCTCCTGTGGAGTGGCTTGTGGGTTTGAACCGCCAACCTTTTGGTTAGCAGCCGAGCACTTAAGCATTGCACCATCAGGGCTCCTTAGGTACTATTAGTATCCCTGATTACAGGTGAGGAAACTGAGGCTTACAGGGTTAAGTATCCCACCTCAAGTCACATAACTTGTAGGCAGTAGAGCTAGTCATCAAAGCCAAGTCTCTGACTCAAAGCCCATGCCCCAGCTATAACTGTGCCCCATATCTCTGAACTCCCACCTACAGTCCATTCTCCCACCAATAATCATCCATCCAAGCACCAACAATCTTCTGAAAACCTCGTCACGAAACTGTCATGTTGAAAAACTAGTAGTAGTGTGCCTCACCTAAAACAAGAAATTGTCGCTATATTAGCCCTTCCTTACAGAATTTTCCACAACTTGGCCCGAGTACTTTTATGCCATTCTAATTTTATCCCCCAGGGTCTTCCTGGATCATCAACTGCAATCTAATGGCCTACTCTGTGGCCCCAGACTCCAGCCATCCTTCCCGGCCCCCGTCTCTGTTTTCACCTGTTCTGACACCACTCCCTCTCCCTCCCGCAGTGCCCTTTCCTTCTCTCAGCATCTCATCCCAACAAAGAGTAACCTCTGCCTCTTCACAGTTTATGTAATAATGCTCATTTACATCCCTTAGTTGGCATCACTCAATTCAGAGCATTCCTAACTACCTTCTCATAGTGCATGTCATCCTTCCAACTGTGCCATAAACGCATACATGTGAGTTGTTGGTCTCTGATGTGCCAGGTATAGCGCCAGCACTGGGGATACCCTCAAGAACAAAACATGAACAAAAATGAGATCCCCACTGCCATGGAGCATACAGTCATGCCAAACAAATGACTGTAAACAAACAAGTGCCAAATTAATAAATAGAACTAATCAGATAAGTAATTGCAAGAGTGAAAATAGCTGGAAAGAAAAAGAATTGGCAGTGTGTAGCAACTTTGAAATTCCCCTCTGGAAACTTCAAAAATCTCTTGTTGGTTGATTCATTGATTGATAGATTGATTAATTGATTTGGAGACACTTAGCAATTTGGAGGCGTTATCCCGAAGGAAGATAAAGGAGGCCCTAAACAAAAATTAACGCAGATCCATCCACTATGACCACCATACGCAGGTAACATATTGTTTCTATTTCTCTGATCATTTGGAAATTCCTTCCTTTAGAAAACATGCTTTGGCACACATCTTATCATTTCTACATCAATAAAGAAATGCCCCTCAGTTCGGAACATAATCCATAGCTACCAAAATGTCATATCTGATTCTGCATCATGACCTGGGAGGCAGGCTCAGTGCAAATATGTCTAATGTCAGACCCACTGATGCATCCACAGTTCCTGCCACTACACTTCCCGTGTTGCACGTGCTGCGCCATCTTGTTACGAGGCCAAACAAAACATTCGCACAGAAACAGTACACTGTAGCTGTGGCCACCGTGCCCCACTTTGGTGAGGGAAAAAACAACCTGTTAAATCAGTTGTTTTATATCTGCAAGTAGCAGATTGGTTAGCTAAATTTTTGCTTTTTAAACAGTTGTGCAGGCAACTCCTTACTGTGTAGTCATCGAAACAACTATTAGCTTAATGAACTCATTCAGCTGGCTAACTCAAATAGTCGGACAATTTGGGAAAAAACTAATTGTGTTATTGAATCTTACCGTCAGTTCAAACGGTGGTTTGTGTGGAAACCCTTGGCGGACGATTCCTAGTTGCTCTTGCCCAGTCCTTACTGCCTACAATTATAGTTAGTATCTGTTGCTGTTGTTAGGGGCCATTAAGTCAATTGCCACTCATAGCGACCCCACGTGACAGACTAGAACTGCCCCATGGGGTTTTCTAGGCTGTAATCTTTATAGGAACAGATTGCCAGATCTTCCTCCTTCAGAGCTGTTGGGTGGGCTCGAACAGCCAACCTTTTGGTTAAGAGCCAAGCACTTAACCATTGTGCCACCAGGGCTACAAAGTTGCCATCAACTGTTCATTGTCTCCCCACATGAGATTTTGTGCTCCCTATGGCTTGCCACAGTCTCTCATTCATAGTGGTGCCTAGCATCAAATCCAGCACATAATAAAAAACTGAACCCAGTCCATTTCCTGTCAAGTCGATTCTGACTCATGGCAACCCTGCGTGTGTCAGAGCAGGATTATGCTTCACAGCATTTTCAATGGCTGAGATTTTTCAGAAGAAGATCACCAGGCCTTTCTTCTGAGGTGCCTCTGGGTGGATTCGAACTGCCAACCTTTTGGTTAGTAGCAGAGCTTAACCATTTGTGCAACCCAGGGACTCCTTGGCACATAATAGGTTGGCTCAATAATATGTTCTAAGGTATTTTAATACCCTAGATCTGCAAACTACTATCTCAAAAGAACAATTTTAAAACAGGAATTAGAGGAATCATAACTATATGGTCAGCAATGTATTTTGAGAGTAGCAGACTTTTTGGCACTTCTTACCCCTTCAAACTGAGTGACCTCTGTGATGTCTTCCAGGTGTTCCTCAGCACAACTGGAGGGGCATGGGCGATCAGCCGAGTCTATGACTCAGGGTACCCATGGGACATGGTGTTCGTGACACGATTTCAGAACATGGTCAGAAATTCTCTCCCAACTCCGATTGTGTCTTGGTTGCTTGAAAGAAAGATGAACAGCTGGTTCAATCATGCAAATTATGGCTTATTTCCGGAAGACAGGTAATTATAGTGTCACTGCTAAGGGCTCTTGGCAAAAACGGGCCCAGTGCTTCCAGTGACACCTACCAACCAGACAATAACACAGCAACATGTTTGAATACAAAGGAAAACTTTGGACAAATTCACATGATAATAACTGTTCTTGAATGTTCAATGAGTGAATTATGTCTTTTCAACTTGTCGGCAACCCTGTAGGTTAAGTCTTACTATTATCTTACTTTTATTGTGGAGTAACCGAGGCTTTGTGGAGTCCTGTCAATTCCCAAGATCATTTGGTAGTGAGCTCTGTGACCTTGGACAAGTTAACTAAAGCCTCAGCTGCTGCAAACAAGAGGGAAGGATTTGGACTTCGTTGACAGAGGCAACACACTTCCTTGTCTCATTGTTTGAGAAAAACTGAATCCCTGGCCTTCAAGGAGCTCTGGTGCCACAATGGTTAGGCCCTTGGCTGCTAACCGAAAGGTCCATGGTTTAAACCCAGCAGCTGCTCCACAGGAGAAAGATGTGGCAGAAGCCAGAGGTTAAGAGCTCAGCTATTAACCAAAAAGTCAGCAGTTTGAGTTGACCAACCACTCCTTGGAAACCCTACGGGGCAGGTCTACTCTGTCCTATAGGGTCACTATGAGTCACAATTGATTCAACAGCAGCGGGTTTGGTTTTGACTTGGGATCCCTTAGATTTGGTTAATTCCTTACCATTTCCAAGTTCTTGCATATATACTATTTCATATACATTTATTCTACCCAATGAGCTAAGGATGCCAAGTGTTAGCATCCCTATTTAATACATGAATAAAGGAAAGCCTACGCCCTAATATGTATGAACAGTTGGGTAAGAGGCTACCCTTCCTCCTCGTGTCCCAGTGCTCTTTCCATTTGACCATACTGTCTCTTTCTGTGTATTTGACATAAGCAAAAAATGGCTCAGCTTATATACAACAATCTCTCAAAGTGTTTGTCTTATGATTCCAAAGTTATAGCCAGATGTGGCAGTCTGTTTCAGATTGTTGTTGTTAGGTGCCACCAAGTTGGTTCCAACTCACAGTGACCCCATGCACAACAGAATGAAACACTGCCCAGTCCTGTGCCATCCTCACAAGCATTGTTATGTTTCAGCCCATTGTTGCAGCCACTGTGTCAATCCATCTCATTAAGGGTTTTCCTCTTTTGTACTGACCTTCGACTTTACCAAGCATGTTGTCCTTCTCCAGGGCTTGGTCCCTCCTGATAACATGTCCAAAGTACAGGAGAACAAAGTCTCACCATCCTCACTTCTAAGGAGCATTCTGGTTGTACTTCTTCCAAGACAGATTTGTTCGTTCTTTTGCAGTCTGTAGTGTATTCAATATTCTTCACCAACACCATAATTCAAATGCATCAATTCTTCTTCGGTCTTGCTTTTTCACTGTCCAGCCTTTGCATGTATATGAAGTGATTGAAAATACATGGTTTAGTCAGGTGCAGCTTAGCCCTCAAAGTGATATCTTTGCTTTTGAACACTTTAAAGAGGTCTTTTGCAGCAGATTTGCCCAATGCAATACGTTTGATTTCTTGACTGCTCCTTCCATGGGTATTGATTGTGGATCCAAGTAAAATTAAATCCTTGACAATTTCAATATTTTCTCCGTTTACCATGGTGTTGCTTATCGGTCCATTTGTGAGGATTTTTTTTTCTTTATGCTGAGGTATAATCCACACTAAAGGCTGTACTCTTTGATCTTCATCAGTAAGTGCTTCAAGTCCTCCTCACTTTCAGCAGGCAAAGTTTATGGGGCAGTTCTATTCTATCCTATAAGGTCACTCTGAATCGGAATTGACTCGATGGCAATTTTTTTTATTTTCATTGTTGTTGTTATAGTTGTCCTTCGACATCTCTCTAATGGCAGTGCCTTCTTGCCCTTGTCAAAATGGTCTTGATTTCAGCCTGGCCTTTCAGTTGCAACCTATGACTTATTCCATTAAGAAGAACCAAAGGTTTTATTCCCTCATTGGTTAAGTTTGTACAATGACATTCTATATCCAGGGTGACACTACAGCCTGGAGATCCTGTCCGGCTTGCTTTCAGATTTCATTCTGGACCAGCAGGAATTAATCAAATCTAGGGTGGCACTCTGGTGGCGTAGTGGTTAAGTGCTACCGCTGCTAACCAAAGGGTCGGCAGTTCGAATCCACCAGGTGCTCTTTGGAAGCTCTATGGGGCAGTTCTACTCTGTCCTGTAGGGTCGCTATGAGTCGGAATCGACTCGACGGCACTGGGTTTGGTTTTTTTGGTTTTAAGGTGGCACTCAGGCCAGCACTGATGGCACATGAACCACTTCTAGTACATGCACTCCCGCTTTCTTCCGGCTCCCTTCATCTTTCTCTTGCATACCTACTTCTTCCCCCTGCTCTCCTCATTATCATCTTCATTCCCCCCACCACCACCTATTTCTTACCTACCCTGTTCCACTTCTATCTGCAGGCATCTCAGGGGTTTTAGCCTTTTCTATCAGAGATTTTTCTATCGTAAGTTTTATCTACCGTGAACGGTAGCTCATGGAACTGTAATGAAGCCTGTCTAATCCCATAAACCTAGAAAATGTGGAAGGAGCCTGAGGCTAAGAGCCCAGCTGCTAACCAAAAGGTCAGCAGTTTGAACCGACCAACCACTTCTTGGAAACCATATGAGGCAGTTCTACTCTGTCCTATAGGGTCGCTATGAGTCAGAATTGACTCATCGGCAGCGAGTTTGGTTTTGGTTTGGGCTCCCTTAGAAAAAAAAAAAAAGTTCTTGCATATATACTATTTCATATACATTCATTCTACCCAGTGAACTAAGGATGCCAAGTGTTAGCACCCCTATTTAATACATGAATAAAGGAAAGCCTACACCCCAGTATGTATGAACATTTGAGTAAGAGGCCACCCTTCCTCCTTCTGACCCAGTGCTCTTTCCATTTCTGTGCATTTGACATAAGCAAAAAATGGTTCAGCTTATGTACAACAATCTCTCAAAGTGTTTGTCTTATGATTCCAAAGTAATAGCCAGAAAAAGACAATTCTGCCCTTGTTCCTTTTAAGCACATGCATGTTTTCCTTACGGAATTGCTTCCTAGTGGGAGGGACAGAGAGCTCCCAGCAGTTCTCAGTAGATATAGAAGTCCTTGGCTTCCCTGTCGCTCTTCAGCACTCAGCTATCTCTAAAATTACAGTCACCACTGAACACTAAAATTCAGCAAAGACAAAAGGAGCTAAAGACAGGTCTGGCCTCCTTCTTGGGCTTCCAAACTCTAGTAAATGGTAAGCACATTTTATAATCCTTCCTGGATATTCACGTATCCTCTTCAAAAGAGATAGCTTCTCCCAAGACTATCTACTCCTAGCCAGCCAGAGAGGAGAGCCCCATACTGAAGACAGGAAGAGAAGGAGGAGGGGGGACCGGCTGCGCTGTTCACTGGCAAATCACTTCCTGTTCCTTGTTTTTGTTTAGGGTTCAGCTGAGAGAGCCTGTGATAAATGATGAGCTCCCAGGCCGTATCATCACCGGGAAAGTGCTCATCAAGCCGAGCATAAAGGAGGTGAAGGGAAACTCGGTCATATTTAACAACACCCCAGAAGAAGAGCCCATTGATATCATCATCTTTGCCACTGGGTACACTTTTGCTTTCCCCTTCCTTGACGAATCTGTAGTGAAAGTTGAAGATGGCCAGGCATCGCTGTACAAGTATATCTTCCCCACGCATCTGCAAAAGTCAACCCTGGCTGTTATTGGTTTCATCAAACCCTTGGGCTCCATGATACCCACAGCAGAAATGCAAGCTCGATGGGCTGTTCGAGTCCTGAAGGGTAAGGGTCTGAGAAGTAGCAGAACTTATGTTTTCAGTGTGACGCATGATTTTGGATACCAGAAATGTCGAGAACATCCCTGTCTCCTATCTAGGACCACAGATTCTTTAGAAGGACCTATTCTATTGTTCACTGAATTACAGTATCATAATGATTTTTTGCCATTATCAACTCAAAGGTTGAATTAGAAGACAAAAAATATAAGCTGTGTCTACCTGTTGAGTTACTTGACAGGATCAGCTGTTTCAATTTAAATAAGAA
Organism: Loxodonta africana; assembly: GCF_030014295.1. Classification (NCBI taxonomy): domain Eukaryota; kingdom Metazoa; phylum Chordata; class Mammalia; order Proboscidea; family Elephantidae; genus Loxodonta; species Loxodonta africana. The sequence goes on along the minus strand of NC_087344.1, from coordinate 208,373,377 downwards.
AGTTCAGGATATTGAGTGACAAAATCCAGTCACACCAGTTGTGAGGTCCTGTCATATCAAATAACTAGTGAGATGGCCAGATGCTCCTCTTTTCAGCTGGTGACATTATTACCAGGAGATACCACCAGCCAGCTCAGGCTGCTAAAATGTTGGCCAGAACAGATGAGTAGCTGGGTATCGGAAGCAGAAAGATGAGCAGTGGTGAAACGTCTTTACCCACTATGTACACACCTAGACCTTAAGGCAAATGACATTTTTGTTTGTCTTATAGGTGTGAATACATTACCACCACCGAGTGTCATGATAAAGGAGGTTAATGCAAGGAAAGAAAACATGCCCAGTGGGTAAGTCAACGACTTGTGCACTCTACTTGAATCAAACCTGAAATTGGTAAAACAATAGCAAAGAGAGATAAGAGTTATTGATTTGGAGAAAAGAAGCATCTTAGAGGGGAAAAAAAAAACGGATAGCTTGTTTAAGGAGAAAGGAGGGAACAGGTAATTGAGAAGTTTTAATGTCCTTGAGCAGCCATCGCTTCACGGTTACCTAGCACCACATGGAGTTGTGATTCTAGCGTACGCCATCTGCCAGGCACGCTAGTCCATCTTATCCATAATCAGCAGGCAAACAGTTCCACACTGACTCTAGAAGTAACTGCTCGTTCATTCAACAAACCCTTACTCAGATCTGTTGTCTCTAGTCAGATCCCTGTTCTAGAGCAGGCGTCTGCACACTTGAGCCTGTGGCCAAATCCTGCAGATAACCTGGTTTGGGATTTTACATTTTTAAATAGTTTGTAAAGATCAAAAGAAGAATAATATGTTGTGAAAATCATCTGAAATTCGAATTTCAGTGGCCGTAAACCCACAAGAAAATTTTATTAGAACACAGCCACACTCGTTCCTTCCTGTTTGTCTTTGGCTACTTCCACACTACAGCAGCAGAGCCGGGGAGTTAAGACAGAGGCCACCACAGGCCCTCAAAGCCTACAGTATTTACCATCTGGACTTTTGCGGAGTAAGTTTGCTAGAAAACTCTTTATGAGTAGAACTAAACCAAAAAAAAAAAACCAAACCCAGTGCCATCGAGTCAATTCCAACTACACAATATAAAAGCTTCTTGTCTCACAGTTTAGCCAACAATTTTAATACCAGCATAACAGGGAATTCTACTCTTGACTTTTGTGGCTTTTTTCATTGTTTCATTGTTTTTTTCATTTCATTGTTGAGGTTTAGAAAGATCTGGGCAGAGTAAAGTCATGTGAACTATTATTTTCCTCTAAAAATTGCTAATCATTGGACAAAACAACTACAGCAACACTAGATGCACTGCGAGCATTCCAAGAACCCTTTGAAAGCCATAGGTATAAAGTGTCTTTTCAAGTGGACTGTTTTGTATTTAAGAAAGAAATGAGACCACTAGACAGCTATGGGACTTAAGGGGAGAACACAGAAATAATTACCTATTTCTGCAGCGGCATTTGTTTTCCTATTCTAAGATTATCATTGCTTTATCTTTTTTTTTCCTTCCCCAATCTTCCTTTGTTAAAGGTTTGGCTTGTGCTACTGCAAGGCTTTACAAGCAGATTATATCCGATACATGGATGAGCTCCTGACCTTTATCAATGCAAAGCCCAACTTGTTCTCTATGCTCCTGATGGATCCACACCTGGCTTTGACCATCTTCTTTGGCCCGTGCTCATCATACCAGTTCCGCTTGACTGGTCCAGGGAAATGGGAAGGAGCCAGAAATGCCATCATGACCCAGTGGGATCGAACATTCAAGGCCACCAAAACTCGAATTGTACAAAAACCCCCAACTACCTTTGAAAACTTACTTAAACTCTTTAGCTTTCTGGCTTTGCTCATAGCCATTTTCCTGATTTTCCTGTAAGAAAAGTATTTCCTACTGGCTTTTCTAGATGCACAGAGTAGATTTACAATCTTATAGCTCCTCCATTGCCGCAATATCACCTTCGTGGCAATAAACCAGATCCAGTTTGCGAAGGCCACCCCTGCCCTTCTCTGGCTGGCTCCAGGTCTACCACTGGCATTCATGAGTTCTCCCAGTTCATCTGTGCCTCATGCTAGAGGATGATAACTGTTTTCTGTGCACTTCAAAGATTCTGGAAGGTTCCAAGTTTACTGTAGAAGACAGAGCTGTTCTGGTGCTCTACCTCTTTCTCATATAAGCTGTTTTCATAAATCTCAACTAAAACTCTCTATTTAGCAAAAGACTGGGTTGTACCGAAATCGTGCTCTTATGGTCTCAGCTGATTAAAAAAGAAACTGTTTCAAGTGGCCTTTTGTTCTCTTTTTAAGGGTTGGGGAACAGACGAATGGAAAGGAAGAAAACTAGGAGTCTGTTTATGAAGCCCATAAAGGGATAGGAGATCAATGAGTTAGTGCAACAACAGCACAAAGTTATAGTGTTTAAAAAAAAATTCACCTGTCTGAGACTGCTCATTCCTCTCGTATGTACTCTACAACAAAACAGGGTGCACCAGCTGGCATAACAAAGACACAAATCAGACATACCCCTCAGAAAACAACCACCCCCCACTCCTGGAGTGGGCCTCCTGCTCAGACCCTCCTTACAACACTGCTTTAAAGAACAAATGGGGCTACCTCCTCTTAAGACTGGAACAAATCCAATCAAATTCAATTGGGATTCAACGGGGAAAGGGCATAGCCAAGAAGTCTTTTATAGAGAGACAGCAAGGGGGAAGAAACAGAAAGAGAGAAGTAAAAGCAGTTTTTACAAACTAGACTCGGCCCTTGATCCTTCTCACAGTTACATCACAGCCAGAAAAGGTTATGCCTTCACTTTACCTCATTGATGGGCTCAGATGGCAAACCCCAGAGAGCAAATCTCACTTCACAGAGAGATGCACGGTTTAGGATTGAGGGGAGGTGGTTAAAAAACTATGGAGGCTAGGAAAGAATGAGCTCTGTAGGGAGGACGGATGCAGACACCTTCTCAACTTCAACCTTCTCTTCAGTCAATCGTATCTCCTCAGTGTTCTTCCATTTCTTAACTTAATCCCTAATCAATTTCATTTCTTAACACAGCAACTCATAATGAAAGATTGCTCCGCTAATTATAATATAGGTTACTCCTGGGAAAGCTTTCTCTCCCTTGGAGCGGAGCTGACATTTTAGCATTCCTCATGAAGGTGGCTGAAGGGAAACTCAGTGCCTAAGGCAAGAAACAGGGGTAAACCATGGGGACACAGGCTTGTTCCTGAACTTAATCTCATTTACCCTACTGAGAAACTGAATATACAAAAGGACAATAGCCGGATCATCCATGACAACAGAACTCTGACCTACGACCTCGGCAGCAACCAACCCAGGAAGCCAAATCACGACCTCAGCAGCAACTGGCCCAGAACAGTTAGGGCCTGGTCAATGACTGACAGCTTTGAAGTAGTGAAAATGTTTTTTTTCTTTAGTGCTTTAATATTAGGGAGAATGTATTTTCTCATTTGTTTTAATATAGCTGTATAAGCTGTGATTAATCTCTAGTCCTTGGAAAATGGTGCAGGCTCTGTTCAAAATATAGCTAGCAACCTGTTCGCTCTTAAACATAACAAACACCCTAATACCTTACAACATAGTTTCCCTTGTTCAAAATAGGCGATTGAGAGTTTGACATGGCTGACGCCATAATCATGCTCTAAGTAATCTCTAAACATTTTTTAATTGCACCAGCTGCACCGGTCTCCTCCGAAGGGGTATGGAACTATCTCAGCTCCTGTGGCTTTGATGTCTCCTTTCTTTGTTGTCTTGAGAAACGGCCTTCAGCCTAAAAACCGTCAAGAAGGTTTGCTGTCTTGCTCCCTATCTCAGCCACAATGGACTTGGCAAAACAGCCCCACTAGCAGAGAGATTCTTAGGAGAGTTTTTCAGCCTGTTATAAATATACTGATTAGAGTCCAGGTGCCTGACATGTTTATCTTCAGTTTAATAGAGTTTTTGTAGTTGTTTTGTGATGTATAAGACCATCTGTGGACTACGTGCTCAAACATTAAGTATATGTGATCTTTTCTGTATAAAACCCTCCCGTCAACCCTTTAGGGCAGACAGAATTTGGGAGAAATTTAACCCCCTCTGTCTCTTGAATACCAGTATTCAATAAAGCCTTCTTACTGCTTACCTCCCCCTGTCTCAGTATTGGCTTTGCAGCAGGCGGCTCGAACCCGCAATTTGCGGTAACAGCTTTCCCAATTTTTGTCCCACTTCCAACTCAGGACCAACCAGAGAAAGCCAAAAGCGCTCCCCAAGCCAATCAGCTATGACGCCCCACTGCTAGTTAGCCCACCTTCCAACTTCCCCAGGCCTGTGACCTCCAATCACAGCATACCTGAAGCCCTCCTTTTTTCAAGAGAAAGCTTTTCCACTCCTCTGCCTGCCTTTGAATCTCTGCCAAACTCAAGTGACAGTGACTGCATCTCTTGCTCTTGCTAGTTTTCATTATTTCAACAGTACAAAACGTGCTATATAAAGAGGTAACATAACGACTATAGCAAAAATTTAATGCTGCGCCTTGTACACTTCTTTAGAATGAAATCTTCACACTAGTAATTACGTGGCTGGGAAGGCAGCAGTACCAGAATATAGAAGCAAGGATGGCGAGACTTTGATTTGCTTACTTTGGACACGTCACCAGGAAAGAAAAGGGCATCATGTTTGATAAAGTTGAGGGCCAATGACAATAGGGAAACTCTCAACGAGATGGATGGACACGATAGCCACAACAATGGTCTCAGACTTATCAAAGATCACGGAGATGGCACAGGATGGGACAACATTTCATTTTGTTATACGTAAGTTTGCCATTAGTCAGAGGCAAAGCGGCGGCAACAACAGAACTAATAAGTGGCTGAGTCAGGACATAAAGAAAAAAAAAACATCTCTTTATTCCACCCTTTAAGCTTGAGGTTTCCAACGTTCAAATGATTTCAAAAGTCTTTGTAGTGATAACACGACAGTCATATTAGAAGGGTGTTACTCCATGTCCCTATGCGTATGTGTGGACCTGTCTGTCTGCCTGTCTGTTTATCAATTCTTGTTTCCCACTGTGTCTGGGATTTTGCAGGTCCTTCCTTTTATGTATATCTCTATGTTTCTGAATTCATAGGTCTGAGTCTCCACATGCATTTTTTCCTGTTGACCTCTCCCTCTTCTCTGACTCTGACTAGGCTAGGCCTACTCTAGCGCCATAGTATGAACAGACTCAGTGGAAAGAAAGGTTTCTCTTTCCTAGTCTAGAAGATACTCCATAAATCACACTGGGAAACATCATCAATTTTTCCCATTCAGAAAAACAAATAATTAATTTAGTTGGTTCCCTGTAGTTTAGCAAAAGAGGAAACATATTAAAAATTTGGGCTTTGGGGATTCTGCTTCTTGTACATCTTTTATCAGAAGGAAGTCATGAGGCATTTCATCTCTAAGGGTAATTTTACATTTTAAAAATTATTTTCAATGTATACAAAAAGTATCTCCTGCTGGACCAGTTTTAAATAAAGATGTCTATCCCTTTATATGAGGGCATTGATGATTCAGCATTACAATTCTCGTCTTTTAAACAGTAGACCTGGGTTCGATTCCCAACCAATGTACTTCATGCTCAGCCAGAGGCCAGCTCGACAGCCACTAACAACAACATCTCACTGTATGTACTCTGGATCTTTCAATGTGCTCTGCTGTAGGGGAATCTTAAGCAATGGAGCTTGTGCTTAGGAGCACATGCTCTGCTGCTTGCTAGCTATATGACCTTGAACACGTTACTTACTTTTCCTAAGCCACAGTTTCCCCTTCTATAACGTGATGGTTAAAACTCATCCCACTTCATGAGAATGTTATGAGTATTAAATGGCATGACCCACAGAAGCCCTGCACATGGAAACTGTTCAATAACTGGTAGCTATAATTGCTACCATTGCCAACAGAGAATTCATGTTTTATCAGCTGCTTGCTTGCTTGTGAATTGTAGACCTAGGTACCTAGCTTCTCATTGGACATTTCCACTAGAATATGTCATGGGCTTCTTAAACACAATGTGTCTAAAACTGACCTCATTATCTTCCCCAACAGCCCCTATCTCCATCTCTTAGTATCATCCTTCTTCCCTGTGTAGGGAAAAAAATTGTATCCCAGTAAATAACTGTGCATTGTCTAGAGAACACCCTTCAGGATTATCTGATTTTGATTCTGTGGATACTGTTTTCCAACTCTATTAATTATAGATAACTCATAGCAAAGCAAAATAATTCTTGTCTACAGATATGCAAATTATGCCCATAGATGTTTAATTGGCTTCCCTTCCCCACTGTGGAAAAAGCTAGTTTTGTCTCCATTTGCACATTCGTTTCAGTGTTTCTGATCTATAAATGTGTGTCTGTTCTTCAGTCTCCTTTGATCTGGTTGTAACACGTTACCAATTCCTGTTTTAATAACAAGCTAAATAAAATCTTTAATGTGTTCATTTTATATTTGTATGAGAGTCATGATTTTATCTCCTTTGAAAATTAGATTTTAACACCTCTCTCAAGGAATAATAACACTATTCATCCACTCAGAAAAAATGCATAGTTTTCTACTGAAACATGAAGGAAGTCACCTTTAGCCCTCTGATCCTCACACCTCACATCTAATAGTAATCAAGCCCCTAGCAAGTCCTGAGGCAGAGCAGGGATGGGGGGAGTGTTACCAAAGCCTAGAAGATGGGTCTTTGTCCTGCACTCAGACTTACCAATTATTTGGACACGGGTCTTTGAGAAAGTAACTTTATTGCAACACACAGAGCAAGGAACCAGGAGGAAGTTCCTCAGATTTGACTCACCAAGCTACAGGGAAACAGGGCTTACATGTGATTTGGGCAGTAAGACGGCGGCCACACAGACATACTGGGTAGGGAAAATTCTAGAAGGTGGCCAGGAAACAGGAGATGACATGGTTCTTGTAGACCTCCCGCTTCAGAATAGGGTCCAGGTGATGATTTTTCCTTCTGATTCATTCCACCTGTTGCTGCATCTTCTTTTGAAGTCAATTGACCCTTCTGTTCATGCAAGGCAGACCAACTCTGGCTTGGGCTAAGGACTAATGGAAATTTACTGGCATCTGTAGGGTCAGGTGACAGGGGCACTGTGTGTAACCAGTAGGCTCTGGAGTTGGACTGCCAGAGTTTGAATCCCAGCTCTATCATTTTATAGCACAACCTCAGGCAAGTTATAATTTCATCTAGCTTCAGTTTCTTCTGTAAAATGTGGGAATAATACTTTAGCACGGTTGTGAGGAGCAATGCATGAAGATAATACAGGTAAAGCATTTAGCTCAGTGCCTGATACATATATAGTAAGTGCTCACCTAAAGGTAGGTATTGTTAAAGACAGAAACTGAGGACCAGAAAAATTGTCAGATTACTGTGAGTACAAAGGAAATTTCACAAAGGTCATTGGCCAATAAGGAATGTACCTAAGAACAGACAAACAGGAACAAATGAGATGTGATGGAGTGATCGTAAAATTGAGCAAACTCCTTTAAGACAAGACATTCATTAACCTCGAACTCGCTTAAAGTTTACCTCTTGCAAAGAATTTAATTTTACCCAAAGTAATCTGGTCTTGGCCCTTGTTTCCTGAGATGATAACTCTAAAACTTTAGGCTTTCCTGAGCAGCTGAGGTGCCTTTATTTTAAAACCTCCTAACTATATCTGAGGATTTGTGCAAATGAATGGGAGCTGGCCAGGCCACAGAGACCCCCTAGTAATCTGATATCAGCTGATCCTGGGAAGGGGAGCATGATTTAGTCATGCTTAGATTAGCCTATGGTTAATTTTCTACTCTTTTTCTCCTTTCTTCCTTAAAAACTCATCCGAACTGGCCTAACAGGAGCCTTCCTGTTTTTCTGAACAGAAAAGGTCTCCCTGTATGCGTACGGATTAACTGCTTTAATTCTACTTCAAATATTTTGACACTATTATTAATATCTCACATATTCATCTCTCCTTAGCCTCCCCTTTCTCACTGGCTAGTTCAGGATTTACACATTCCTTGTCTAGGTTACTGCTACCTAGCCTCCACTCTGACTGACCCCATTTGTACCCTCTTCACTCCCTTCTTCATACTCTTCCAGAATAATTGGTGGGTGCTCCCAGCCCCTGTAGTGGTCTAAGAAAACAAAACAAAAAAAAACCCAGTGCCCTCGAAGAGGAGATGAAATAAAGAGCTTCTTGTTTTCTCCTAACTCCGGTAACACATTTCCAATCACTACTTCCCAATTTAAGAAGTTACCCATGGAGGCTACAGACACCTGAGAAAAACACCATTTAGGTTGTCCTGTCCTTGATAGGGTAGAATATGTTATTATTTCACAAATAGTCCAACCCGAGAGCATTTCGATTGAAAAATTAAAAGTCTGTACTTAATTCTTTATCTGCAAGAATTTCTTTAAACACTTAAAAAATTTTTAAGAAAAAATGTAATGAGACAATCACCTTTGTATCAGTAGATAAGACTGAATGAATTTTCCTAGAGAGTAAAAGTTATATTATTTAACTAGGTAAGGTTTTTGTTTTTTGGTTTGTTTTTTCCTGACATCTGTTTTCCTGAAAGGGCAAGCAGCCTTTATAAAGAGTATGACTCTGGTTACAGTTACGGCCAGAACCAGAAACAGAGAAGGAGCAAGTGCACCTGAGGCTGCGGTAGGAAGCTGAGCCTGAATGTCAGCAAAAGGGGAGAGTGCATGTCGCCAGAATGCTTCTCTGCAGAAGCCGTACTCCCAAGTCAAGACATGCAAGTGGTCAAGGGGAGATACCTCAGGACATTAGAGGAGGAGGAGGGTATTGTGGACTAGAGATGTCATCAAATGCATATTGGGACAAGTTGGCAGTATTTCACAAAATTTTAAATGCACGTATCCTTTAGCACGCTAGTGGCATCACTAGGGTTGGTGTCACCCAGTGCAGAAACTCATGGTGTCACACTCCCTCCCCATGGACTTTCTCCCATACCAGCCCGGAGAGAATCCTTAGTAATTCTTTGTACTGTTATTTGTAAATCATAATTCCCATATCACACTGAATGTAATAGCAGTAGTCATTACAAACAACTAGCAAAATTCAAATTATACCTTGAAATTGCAATATCATACGCACAGGCTAAATGTATTTACATTTACACAGCTTCATTGTGGTTCAAGTGAAAATTTGGTTAAAAAAAAAGAAAATAGAATTCAAAGTAAAAACGTTTAAGAATGACATCAAAATTACATTCATTGTAACATTAAACTTTACTGTTACACCAGACACATTAATGGATTAGGTCTGTGTAACCAATAACGGTCCAAATAAGGTAGAAGTTGCAGACAAATGCATATTGAAATATAGTCATAAAATGAAATAATACCATAAAAATAAACAGGAAAAATGCACAAGCATTTCAGCGCTGACTGAACAATGGCTTTTGCCAACTGACTTTCAGTTGATTTTGCAAGATCAGAAAGCCTTGACTGTCCCATAAAAAAAAGTCCCATGGTAGATGGAAAATACTTACTAGTTCCAGCTTTGTAAAGCTCCTCTCACGTGAAGCCACAAACACACATATCATCAGAAATAATAATAGGCTTAGGGAAAGGGCTGGGAGAAATTCTACAAAGTCCCATTCAGCTATGAATGTCAAAACGCCTAATGTAGCCCAAGGTTTGGCTTCTTCCAGTTCAATCTGTGCTGCATTCAGGTGCCTTCTCAGCCTTGATATTTCTATTAAAAGGTCACTCTTGGGTACCTTGTCATAGAGCGTGGTCAGTCTTGGAATGGATACCTTTAACTCTTCTTCAGTGGCAGATATGACACTCTTCCTTGAACAGCCTCAAACACAGCTGCTACTGCCTTGATGGCTCTTGATCTGATCTGGAGTTCAGAATGAAAGCAGTCAATGCCCTCGGGCGTTGTTCTCTTATTTTCTTCTTGCAGAGTGAGTCCAGCATTGCTTGCCTGCTCCCTATCCCCTGCCATTCTCTTTTGAACTTGGCTTTTCTCTCTACTGCAATTCCATATTCGTCTGATTTCAAAAGCACCTGTTCAACTTTGTGCTCCACTTAGCGCCTCAAGCTTTGTCACCACCTCGTCGACAGTTAAGCCCCTAGTCTGCAGGTGCGGCTGTGGAAGATTAACTTCCTGAAGTACATCACACCAGAGGTACAGGTAGCACAGAAAAGTGAAATCACAGACAGCAGGAAAAAGACTTTGCACTGCTCGAGTCCAAATTTTCATGCGGATCACGAAGGACTTCAATGGCCACCATAAACTTACCCACCTTTTCGTAACTGGCTTCACTGCAGCACGATGCTCGCTCCAGGGTGTTGCTGATAACCTTTTCACTGACGTTCCAGTACAGTCAATTAACACATCCCATCAATGGATGGAAGCAGTAAAGAAAGAAAACATCGTCTTAAGAGTTCCAAAAAATGCCCTACACGATGCATTTTCAGTAAAAGAGGGCTGACCTCAAAAGTTAAGCAAATGGTCCACACAGCCATTAAAAATACCTTTCTTGTTCTTTCCCTTAAGAATGCCTTGTACACCTCCATGAATTCCAGCCATGTTGTTAGGTGCCATCATGTTGGTTACAACTCATAATGACCCTATCCTACAGCAGAGAAACACTACCTGGTCCTGTGCCATAATGTGGGCCGGGGAAGTGGTTCCCCAGTGGAGCTTGGCTTCACAGCCTTCCAAAAAGCAACAAAGATGCCATGTGGAGCCAGGTCTTCCGGAGAAGTGAGGGGGAGGTTGTAGGAGGTACAGAAGACACCAAAAGAGACAGAAAGAACCAATAACACCAGCTCAGAGGCCCAGCCAGTGTGGACAGGGTGAATCCAAGCAGCCTGAGGCCAAAGCAGTTGCCTCCTGGCCAAGAGACTGTGGCTGGTGGGAAGCAGAGGAGGCTGGGAGAGGTGGGGGGGGCGGCTAGGAAAGCGTGTATCACTCCTTACTGTTACTGGGCGCTTTGTCTCCTGCTGGGAACTTCATGAAGCTGCTTTCCTGTGCTCCTTGTCTGCTGATCTCCAATGCAGGTGGGGCGAATCCAAGTGGCACGGATGCTGCACTTCCTGGCCAGCAGCCACCGCAGCCAGCCAGGAAGCTTAGAGGTAGAGTAGGGGAAAGAATGGGGGGGTGGGAAAGCGTGTATCACTGGTTACTGGGTGTTCTGTCTCTTGCTGGGAGTTTCCCCGAAGCTGCTTTCAGGTGCTCCCTGTCTGCCGATTCCTGACAGGAGTCCAAAATAGCTGATCCGAGCTGCATTAGCTGATGGGGCCTTCAGCACATATCTCCCCTCACTCTCCATCCTCTGTTGGTTTCTTATTCCATTCGGTGCTTGGCGGAGTTCTCTATCTCTTCATTTGGCACCTCAGGTTCCAAGAATGACATTTGTCTCTGTTTTACTTAGTTTTTCAGGACTTTACTGTGGAGGGATGGTGTGGTGCTTCTGTCTACGGCACCATGTTGGCCAGAAGTCCGGTAAAACATTATTGAAGAAGAACAACAAAGTAGGAGGACCAGAACTACCTGATCTCAGAATCTACTATACAGCTACAATAGTCAAAACAGCCTGGTACTGATACAATGACAGATACATTGACCAATGGAACAGAATTGAGAACCCAGATGTAAATCCATCTACCTACGGTCATCTGATCTTTGAGAAGGGCCCAAAGTCCATCAGATGGGGAAAAGACAGTCTCTTTAACAAATGCTGTTGGTAAAATTGGATGTCCATCTGCAAAAAAAAAAAAAAAAAAAAAATGAAACAGGACCCATACCTCACACCACACACAAAAATTAATTCAAAATGGATCAAAGACCTAAATACAAAACCAAAAACTATAAAGATCATAGAAAGGAAAATAGGATCAACACTAGAGGCCCTAATACACTGGCATTAACAGGATACAAACCATAACTAACAACACACAAATTCTAGGAGATAAACTGGATAACTGGAATCTTCGAAAAATTAAACACTTAAGCTCATCAAAAGACTTCACCAAAAGAGTAAAAAGAGAATCTACAGACTGGGAAAAAAAAAAAAAAAAAAATTGGCTATGACAAATCCGATAAAGGTCTTATCTTTAAAATCTACAGGAAAATCCAACACCTCTGCAACAAAAACACAAATAATCCAATTAAAAAATGGACAAAGGAAATGAACAGGCACTTCACAAAAGAGGACATTCAAGTGTCTAACAGACACATGAGGAAGTGCTCGTGATCAGTAGCCATTAGAGAAATGCAAATCAAAACCACAATGAGATACCATCTCACCCCGGCATTACTGGCACGAATCAAAAAAAAAAAAAAATAGAAAATAACAAATGTTGGAGAGGCTGTGGGGAGACTGGAACTCTTACGCGCTGCTGGTGAGAATGCAAAATGGTATAGCCGTTATGGAAAACGATATGGCGCTTCCTTAGAAAACTAGAAATAGAAATACCATATGATCCAGTAATCCCACTGCTAGGCATATATTCTAGAGAAATAAGAGCCGTCATACGAATAGACATATGCACACCCATGTTCATTGCAGCATTGTTCACAATAGCAAAAAGATGGAAACAACCTATATGCCCATCAACAGATGAATGGATAAGCAAACTATGGTACATACACACAGTGGAATACCATGCAACGATAAAGAACAATGATGAATCTGCAAAACATCTCACAACATGGGTGAACTGGAGGGCATTATGCTAAGTGCAATAAGTCAATCATATAAGGAGATACATTGTAAGAGACCACTACAAAAAAACTCATGCAAATGTTTACACACAAAAAGCAATAATCTTTGATGGTTATGAGGGAGGGTAGAGAAAAACACTAACTAGATAATAGATAAGTGGTAACTTTGGTGAAGGGTAAGATGGTACACAATACAGGGAAAGCCAGCACAACTTGTACTGGGTAAGGTCATGGAAGCTCCATAGACACATCTAAACTTCCTGAAGGACCAATTTACTAGGCCAAGGGCTGTGGAAACCATGGTCTCAGGGAACATCTAGCTCAACTGGTATAACATAGTTCATAAAGAAAATGTTCTACATTCTACTTTGGTGAGTAGCATCTGGGGCCTTAAAAGCCTGTGAGCAGCCATCTAAGATACTCCACTGGTCTCACCCCTTGGGAAGCAAAGGAGAATGAAGAAAACTAAAGACACGAGGGAAAGATTAGTCCAAAGGACTAATAGACACAGCTACCATGGCCTCCACCAGACTAAGTTCAGTACAGATAGCTGGTGCCCAGCTGCCAGCACAAGCTGCTCTGACAGGAATCACAATAGAGGGTCCCAGACAGAGCTGGAGAAAAAATGTAGAATAAAATTCTAACTCACAAAAAAAGACCAGACTTATTGGCCTGACAGAAACTGGAGAAACTCCAAGACAGTGGCCCCTGGACACCCTTTTAGCTCAGTAATGAAGTCACACCTGAAGTTCACCCTTTCGCCAAAGAATAGACCAGCCCATAAAACAAAACAGGAGAGTCTGGGAGAAGGCTGACCTGGGTTCTAGGAGAAGCTGGCAAGTCTGGAACACAGGCTCCTCTGCTGGTCAGTTTCCCATGCCCCCAAAGGCCCAGAAGCTACAGCCGGGCCAGAACTATGTGTCCTTCTCTGTGCCCAGCAGATAGGGCAGTGGGGATGACCCCATCGTATTTGACTACTGGGTCTGGTTTGAGGCGTGTGTTCTCCTTGTTCCTCCTGAAGCTTTGAGACCATCTCTCCCTCTTCTTCCCTAAAACCCAAGAACCTTTGAAGCTCAGGCCATCACAATATACCACCTGCTACCATCCTCTGTTGCAGTCATCTACCCACTTCCAGGCCATCTTCCCGCGTTCCATGAATGGATCTCTGGCTCAATGCCTCTGTTTTCACAAGAACTCCTGTCATAATTTTCAGTGATTTTAAAATCCAAGTAGACAAACCTTCCATGTCGTGTACTCTCATTTCCTTATCCTGGTTTCCTCTAACCATCCTATCCTCCACCTGGTCTCATCCACCCCTCTACTCTGTTTTTACTCTAGACCAGTGCTGTCCAATAGAACTTTCTGCCATTATGAAAATGTTTACTCTTCACTCTCCTATATGGGAGCCGCGTCTGCTATTAAGCACTTGAAATGTGGCTAGTCCAAGGAGAAAATTAATTCTTAGTTTTGTTTGCTGTTAATTTAGATTTTAAAGCTACATATGGTTAGTGGCTACTGTATTAGATAGTGCAGATCTTGACCTTGTCACTCTCAACAAGTGTAACACTTCACAGTCTGAATTATAAGCATCCCATTCTTCACCCACCATGTCACATTCTTCCACCTAACTCCTTATACAATACTCCCTTCAAACCTCTGGGATTTCCAATACAACACCTACCATCTTTCACTGTCCCACCTCACCTCATTTTTTTCACTTCCCTCTTTACCCAGCTTAGGATCCACAATTATATAATTTCATATTTGAATATACCCTCAACTCCATGGTTTCCTCTCTCTCATTCATAGTTACATGGCAGGACTCAAACTATGGTCTCAACTCAACCCTCCACCTACTTCAAACCACCACCTGAACACCTGAGCTTAGGTAGAGGAAAAACAGTCAGCACTCTAACTAATAGCACTTCAACTCGTGACTATCCAGCTGCCCCCAAATCTCTAATCACTTTACTCCTGGATCTCATTGATGGCTATTTCACATCATCTCTCACCACAGCCCTCCACCAGTTCCTCTTCCCCACCTCACTCCCAGATGAGAAAACAGTAACAGAGAACTTCAGTCAATTTCCACCACCACATCTCCCGATCCACCTGCAGCCATGCCCACATACTCTCTTTTCTGTTACCAAAGATGAAATGCCTGTGTTCCTAGGTGAATTCCAATCTAAAAGGATGAAACTGCTTAAACTCTTCATGAGTTCTGAATTTTAATTCACACTTCTGGGGTTAGAGACCTCCTGGTCTGGAAGAACTTGATGAGTCACCTAAATTACTTTTTCTCTTGGATAGCTCCTTTTATGGTTCAATAGACGTTTGTTTCCCTGAGAGTTTAAGTAGAACACCTGATTCACTGGGAAGGCTGTGATTTTGGTACCTTGGCGCCCTCTAAAGGCTACACTGAGAACAACGGGGCTACCGCGTGCTTTCTATACTTTGGGGGCTAGGCCAGAACTGTGACGTTTAGGAGGGCGGGGAAAGGGGCAGGAAGTGGTTTCTGTCCTACGAATCTGAAGTCATATTTTAACTCAATTTACCCTCCTCGCGGAAGTAACCAAGTTTGTGTCTTACACAACTTATTTTTCCTTCTACTGTCTGTCGCCCATATGACAGAAAGGACAGTGGCTTTGTTTTAAACTGAGGATACTTTGGTCAAAGTCAGTTTCCATTTATTTTGCTTTTAGAACAAAGTATTTGGGTTTCAACGTTTTTTGTTTGGTTGGTTTTGTTGTTTTGTTTTTTGTCTTTTTAAAGATAAACACTATCTTTGCCTTTTTGGCTTTTAGAAAAGCTTCAGTCAGCGTCTCTGCTTTATGCCAACAAGGTAAGTGTTTTTTGTTTTTCTTTTTAATGGGGAAATATTTGCAGAAGCTGCTTTTGCAGAGGGTGAAAGTTCTTGGTGAGTGCATTCCTAAGAATGTGATTCCATTCTTCTGAAGCCTCTTGATTTAGAGTTAAAGCAACAGAGTTAGAAAGGCAGAAGCAGAGGAAAGCTGCAGGGAGTATTATGGCATGGGGGAACCGTCTGAAAGGTGGGTGTCAACAGCAGAATCGTGGGACTTTGGGTGATTCTAAGATCACTTCTGTGTTCCTCTTGTGTATGAAGTGGGAGTGCCGGGCGTTGGGAAATGCCAGGTACTCCAGAGAAAACACTGGTGGCAATGATAAACAGATTCCAGACTCAAGAAATCGTAATCACTTACAGGATTTGTAAATCACTCAGTCTCCATCTCTCAAAAAGAATTCCTGCATCTACTTGTCAGTCAGGTGTGGGGTGAGATTATCATGTACGAAAGTCCAGCTCAGTAGACTAGAGCTCCTTTCTGCCTGCAGACTAAATACAAGCCACCTTTGAGCTACAAAGGACTCCGCTTTTGCAGTGCATTTACTAGTTTACAAAGAGCTTACACGTGCCCTTCAAGCCTGCGGTGTTTATCCTACGTTTGAATTCACATCTCTTTTCTAAGCTGTAATTATTTGGCATTGAGGCATGAAAAACATGGTCCTTTCGAGCTGAAGCAAAACGCAGAGAAAACTACCACAGCCCTCTGTTTTACACGTGTGAAAGCAATGGGACAGAGAAATCAAAGATTGTGTCCGAGGCACACAGCGAAGTAGAAGCAGAAACAGTGCTGGAGCTCAGATCTCCCAATTCCCAGTTCACTCATTACCTCGGCTACTGATCTAAAGTGTATTTTTAGATGGCTGTCCCCACTCAGAAATTCATAATCTGTAAAGATGGTGTAATTTTAAAAGGTGCAAATTCTCAATTCGTTTTTGCTGCCTGCACAGCCTCTAAAAGACAAGATGTTTCTCCCCAGGACCCTTTTTAGCTCCTACCCCACTTCTTTCCTATGCCTTTTACTAGCTCTCCAGGCAGGGCCAAAGAGCCCACAACAGTCTGCAAACATTGGCACACAGAGCGCGCTTCTATTGCAGGACTTGACACATGGTGGGGTCGGGGGTCTGCTCCTTGAGGACTGTCACTGGGTCTTTTTTGGTTTCATTTTGTTTTTAAGGCTTTATTACTATTGCTTAGTCACTGGGTCTTAATCCACACTTGGAGCGCCCCCGCATCTGGCTAAGAACCTGCACTTAGAGTTACCCAGAATGCATCTGTGGAGTTAATGAATTAATTTGCAGCCAATCTATAAACTTCTGCACATTTTTCACTTTTTCAATTCAGTTAGCAACCATTTCTTTTGTGTTATTATTGCAAAGATAGAGCACAGCCGAGATCTACCAGCTCCAGACCTCTACCTACATACCTGGAAATTCAAGTGTTCTTTTTGGTGGATGCCGTTTATTCCTGGCTGGAAGCTGTCGAGACCTCCTACTCCTCAACATGAAGGAAGCCACAGGTAGGTTTCCAGCCTGCGATATCTATGTTATCTGTGCGAGCTGTCTTTCTAGGGAGACAAGAGGGAAGGGGGAAAGATGACTAGGGAGGCAGGAGAGAAAACAATGAGTGAGTGCTTTGTGCTGGGCACTTCATGTAAGTAATATCACCTTATTTAAAACTCAAACGATCCTTCAACTCTGGGATTTTTCTTATTTTACAAATAATGAAGCTAAGAGCATTTAAGTAGGGTGCTCAGGTCACATGGCTAGTCAGTAACAGAGGCAGGTTTCAAACCAGTTCTGCTGCCTCCACAGTCCCTCCTTTTTGCAGCCCACCTCATTCTCCCAAATACCCATTGCCATCAAGCTGATTCCAACTCAAACCCACCCTATAGGACAGAGTAGAACTGCCCCATGGGGTTTCCAAGGAGCAGCTGGTGGATTCGAACTGCCAACCTTTGTTTAGCAGCCAAACACTTAACCCCTGTGCCACAAGGGCCCCCATTCTCCCAAATAGAGATTCAAAAGAACTAAGTGTCTAAGGAGAAGAGGTGGGAATTTTATGACAGGTAATGAAGCCAGGTAAGTAACTCTCAACCTTACAAAGGGCGAGATGACTAATAAGATTTGGAAACAGGCCACCCTCGGAGACCCCGCTGATCTTCATCAGAAGCCCATGGACCTGCTGCAGACCCAGGTGAGTCCAGGGGGTCAGAGCGTGTAGAATGTTCCTTCTGCCCCCTGTAGAGACAGTCGATCTACTTTGTTTCTATGTCTGGGCGTTCCAGTCTGCTCAAGAGGCAAGTTGCAAAGCCATAGGGACAGGCTCCCCCAGGCCAACTCTAGAGGTGTTACATCAAACCCTGAGCCCAGGTGAGGCTTAGTGATGGGAGTCACGGAACACCTTAGGCTCTTCTAGTGAGAAGTACACACCCAGGCTTCAGAGCCAGAGACCTGGGTTCAAATTGAGACTCTGCCTCTTAAGTTGTATCAAATGATGATGCTACATGTTTTCCCAATTACTGGCACTAAGGACTCCATAAATGTTTGCTGTCTTGGTTACTCAAGACAGATACCACTGTGGCAAGTGGCATGATACTACAAAATCACATAAGGATTTTATAGCAAAATCTCTCCTCAAAAATTCCCATGCCTTCAAAGGCAAGATAAAATCAGTTACACATATTTTATATGCATAAATACTTTCAGGTCTCAACTAGTCTTGGTGTATTTTCTGAACTGGCCAAGGGTGTTGCAGGGAAAAGCAGCACTTGCAAGTGGGTCTGCCTGGCATGTCGAGGGCAACAGCATGACCTTAACCTGATTTGCTGGAATTAACTGACTGGTTAACCCATCTGATCAAAGCAAAAGCAATGTTGAGGCTTACAGAAGACCGAATTATGAAATCAAGAAAACCTGGCTATAAATTCCCATAAGATATTCTTCCCCCAGTCTACCCCTGACAAACACGGACATCCCCATTTCCACTTGACCTCGTGTTGAACTCCAGAGTGTCCCGTATGACTTGCCTTGGGAACTATGTTCTGTGTTATGGTCCACTGGTCTTGCCTCTGTGCAACATCAAGGCCCTGCTCAATTCACATAATATCCTTGTTTCGGGCAGGGCATGGCCCATGGCCAGCTATTCTTCAGTCCTCTAGCTGCTTCAAATAAAAGCTAATGCTTTTGCTGCAGGTCCTAGGATTTAGTAGGACTAGGTGACAGCAAGGAGCCCCTTTAATACTGAGGAGATCTAGAGTGCTATGGGGGTCAAGGCCCTGGCTACACTCGCTAATAATAATAACAGTAATAATACCAGCTAAATTGAATTGAGCACCTACTATGTAGCAGGTACACTTCTAAGACCCTTACAACATAATCGGTTATTTAATCTTTATAACCAATCTTTTAAATAGTTACTATTTTTTTTATCATCACCAACCCATTTTACTGATGTGAAAAGTGAGTCACAGAGCAGACAAACAGTTAGCCCAAGGTCACACTGTTAATAAGTGCTGAAGCCAGGATTTAAACCAAAACTGGTTTCAGAGCCTGCATTTTAACCGATTCTTTCTCTGCACAAAGATGAAGGGAGGGTATTTGTATCACTGTAGAAGTTGAGTCCTGTGGCAACTTCTCCCTTCCACTCCTGTTGTATTTAGAAGCTCTGTTTGACCTTCCTCTAACAGAGCATACTATGGTCAAGCGAGTTGCAGTGATTGGAGCTGGTGTGAGTGGCCTCTCCTCCATCAAATGCTGCTTGGATGAGGACCTGGAGCCCACCTGCTTTGAAAGAAGTAATGACATCGGAGGACTGTGGAAGTATACTGTGCGTGTTTCACACCCTCCCCCTCTATCAACTATCATCTGGCAGTGTGCATTGTCCCTGTTCAGGCATGATGGCTTTAGCCTATGGTGCCAAGCACTGTGCAGGAGACAGTCTGCTAAGTGATACATCTTGAGAATCAGCAAGGCATGGTCAGGGACAGTTGGCAGGGAGGAAGAAAAAGTTAAGTCTGATAATGAAGGGGGTTTTACAATGATTTCTGGACCACGGGCATTCTAAGCCAAAGCAACAGAATTTCGCATCAGGTAAGCCGAACAGCACTGGTGAATACAGAGCAGATGACACTCTAGGGAGGAGGGAACTCTGGCAAAAGGAGGTAGAGCCCCTGCCACCAGGCACTGTTCAGATATTTGGGACGAGAACTGGCAAGGGTGAGGCAAGACCCCAGGCCTTGGAAGATCTAAGGGGTGGCTTTCGTATTATCAGAATAAGAAGAACCCAGGCACCGCCCAATCTTGTTAGAACTCGGGTATGCCGCCTCAGGGGCACAGCTGAGGGCCAGGCCGGTAGTTAGGTGACTTGAGCATCAGAAAGCAGGAATGGAAGTGGTTTACCACCACCTACCTCTGACCAGGACTGGTTACAGGGTCTTCAGTGGGGATTTGCGAGGCAGGTCCAAGTACAAAATGCTTCTTCAGTAGAAAGGAAGAAGATCATTCAGTGGGAGCTCAGGAAGGGGGAGGCTCATTCTAACTAGAAAGACAGAGAGAAAGCTTCATGGAGGAGGTGGCATTTGCATAGATATTTGATAGATAATGGAAAAAATAGAATAAGCAAATGTATATAAGTGGGAGTGGTCACAAGCTTAGGATTGAAGTGTACTAGGGAAAAAAATCTTTATTCTCCTGTGCTGTGAGATTCATCAAGCCACCAAATGTCAGTGGGTCTGATTTGTATACCTTCTGCAATTTGACATGTGGTTGGTTTCATTTCCTTCCCGATTCTCAAATAATACATACTTAATTTTAGAAAATAATACGGAGTTAAACAAAAGATTCAATACAAATTAAAAATAATAACAAAACCCACAGGCAGGCACTGTTAAAAATTCGTGGAGCCCTTTTGGCTGGGCTGGCGTGAGCCAGCAGGGTCTCTGGTCTCTTCCTTCTGTCTCCCCACCTCATGAAGCTAACTCTGCCTTAACCACAGGAGACATCTACAGATGGGATGACCAGGGTCTACAAGTCATTAGTAACAAATGTCTCCAAGGAAATGTCATGTTACAGTGACTTCCCCTTCCGAGAAGATTATCCCAATTACATGAATCAAGGAAAATTTTGGCAGTATCTCCAGGAATTTGCTGAGCACTTTGACCTTTTGAAATATATTCAGTTTAAGGTAAGACACCTTGGGTTGTAGAAGGTTAGTGAATGGGGGTGCCCTATTCAACAATCTCAGAAATGGGCTGCTTCACTTCTCTGGCTGTTCTGTTTTACTCAAATAAATCATTGAAATACTGAATCTCCTGATTCCTCCTCTAAACACCAACATTCTCATTAAGGATGAAATGTAGAATTTTTTGAGAAGCAGGGAAAAAGAATTTTGTTGATAAAACCTATTGTGAAGAAATAACTACAAGTCTGAACTACAGAAATTATAATGAGTCAAAACTCATTTTCCTAAATTTTTGCAATGCTTTAGATATTGTAATTCATTTCTTTCTCACCAGGGATAAAAACTGTCTTCAAATCCAAAGAATCAGATGTCTTGGGTTCTGGTCTGTATTACCACTTGTGGGACCTTGTGCAAGTTATTTCACTTCTCTGAGGAGAAGATAAACCAATATTTATAGGCCTCCTATCACAGGACTTGGTGCACCTAAAATAACATACATTGTTCCCATACTAGTTACTGCATAAGATCCCAAAGTATTGGTAGGAAGCAAGGGCTTGTCTTCTGCTTTCAGACCACCGTGTGCAGCGTAACAAAATGTCCAGACTTCTCCATAAGTGGTCAGTGGGATGTCATCACAGAGACAGAGGGCAGACAGGACAGAGCTGTCTTTGATGCTGTCATGGTTTGCACTGGACATTTCCTGAATCCTCGTTTACCTTTGGAGTCCTTTCCTGGTGAGTCATTTCTACCTGGGACCATGCCTACTCTTTTAGGTTCTTCTAGAAGAAAAGTCATCAACTTGTAATTGGAAATACTTCCTCACAATTATAAACAACTTTATGTTCCCCCTCAGAAACAATATATACAAAATTATTCTGAAAAGTATAATACTCTATGTAGGTGCGAGATGTTATTATTTACTTAAGAATATAAATGTTATTGTTGTTATTATTTCAGCTGTATCATGCCTAATTCAAATGCAGTGATCACATAGGATTCAAAGCTATCAGAGCTAGCATGAAAAAAAAAGGCTTTGATTTTTGTGATGAAATTATAGGTCAGTTGAATCAGGAGTGATCTGTTATTTAAGAACTTAAAGGAAGGGGGTGTATAAGGAAATTCAACAGATTTGTTAAGAAACAAGCCAGAAATTATACACGTGAAGGAATATTCTCACCCTTCAAAATGCTCACCACGGTAATAATCCATGCACCTCCTGAACTCCTGAACCAGGATTATCCAACAAAAAGGAGTTGTAGCAATTCCCTTTGGGACTGTTTTGACTCCATCACCACCTTCTTGATGTATTCCCAATCGTCACATCACCGTCTTCTGAGGTCCACACTGATTTGAAAAGCCCAGAGCTATTCAAATTCAGGTGAGGGAGACAGTGTCAGCCACAACGAGGATTACTACAATGTAGTAAAGCTGCTATTCTTCTATCACTTCTAAGTGGCCCAAAAAGGCAATTCAGTCAGTGAAGTTTCAAAACTTCAGGAAATTGAAATAACTTTTAAGGAAGGAAAAATGTGAAGAAAAAACTGAAAACTTTGGCCAAAAAAAAAAAAAAGTCTTACAAACTCAATCTCAAATAAACAAAATATCTTATACTCTCCACCCCCAAAATGTGTTTAGGAATCGAGTTGGGACTCAATACATGATTTTGCAAAGAAGAAATAGTGTAGATAGTGATTGGGCTTCAGGATTGCTGCTGGGCTAGGGGCTAAATACATAATCATACAATACTAAAGAAATATAAAACCACCTCTTGCAACAATGTTTCTATGGGAAAATCTGTTGTAAATCCCAAAAAATTGGTAATTTTAAAATTTACTGTCCAGTCAGATGTGTGACATCTTACCTTTTATTCCTGACTACCATCAGTTAAACCTAGATTATAGCCACATTTATTCAACCTGTATGCTGAGCAAATAATACAAGAAGCTGTAACTATATGAAGAAGAATGAGGCATCGGGATTGGAGGAAGACTTATTAACAACCTGCATTATGCAGATGACACAACCTTCCTTGCTGAAAGTGAAGAAGACTTGAAGCACTTACTGATGAAGATCAAAGACCACAGTCTTCAGTATGGATTGCACCTCAACGTAAAGAAAACAAAAATCCTCACAACTGGACTAATAAGCAACATCATGATAAATGGAGAAAAGATTGACGTTCTCAAGGATTTCATTTTACTTGGATTCACAATCACCGTCCATGGAAGCAGCAGTCAAGAAATCAAAGGACACATTGTATTGGGCAAAGCTGCTGCAAAAGACCTCTTTAAAAAGTTAAAAAGCAAAGATGTCACTTTGAGGAATAACGTGCACCTGACCTAAGCCATGTTGTTTTCAATTGCCTCATCTGCATGTGAAAGCTGGACAATGAATAAGAAAGACTAACGAAGAATTGATGCCTTTGAATTACGGTGTTGGCAAAGAATATTGGATAGACCACAGACTCCCAGAAGAACAAACAAATCTGTCCCAGAAGAAGTACAGCCAGAATGCTCCTTAGAAGCAAGGATGGCAAGACTTCATCTCACATACTTTGGACATGTTATCAGGAAGGACTAGTCTCAGGAAAAGGACATCATGCTTGGTAAAGTAGAGGGTCAGTGAAAAAAGAGGAAGACCCTCAGCAAGATGGATTGGCCCAGTGGCTGCAACAATGGGCTGAAGCATAACAACAATTGTGAGGATGGCACAGGACCAGGCAGTGTTTCTTTCTATCCTACATAGGGTAGCTACGAGTTGGAACCGACTCAGTGGCACCCAACAACAGCAACAGAATAGCATGGTAGTTGGATCGTTTCATTTGAGAGTAAACATTTCTACATATCTTAGAGGCCTCTGAGAAAAAAATAATAATTGCAATAGAAATATTGGAGTGCCCCTTCTTTTGCTCTAAAACCCAGATTACGGAGAAGGAAGAAGCCCACACATATAGTGTCCACATACTACTCCTAAGGAGGTTTTGGTTTATGAGCCAGACTTCAGAAGGGTCTGTTGCAGAGGAACACCGGACAGGACAGATTAATCCCAATTTTCTTTTTGTTCTCAGAATGAGGGGCTTCGGTGAGTGGGTAAACTGTGAAGTGTCCGGGGAGCCTGGTCTGCTACAGTCCCCTTGGGGCCATGGCCTTTGACAGGTGGCATTTAGCACCGTGGTGATGAACAAAGCTCTGGAGTCAGACGGCTGGATCCAATCCTAGTTCTGGTAGCATAATTGTGGTTAAATTACTTTCCTTCTCTAAATCCCAACGAAGCGGAAATGAGTTCCCATTCATAGAGTGGTTATGAGGATAAATGAGATAATCCATGCAAAATATTTAGCATAGTACAGAGGACAGAGTAAGCACTCTATAGCCATTAACTACTACTGTTATGCATCATGACCCAGTGTTAACTCTTAACTATCTTCTAAGAATTGTTCAACAGAGCCTGCTCGCTAAGAGGCATGAGACTCCACTGGATCAAAAATTATTTTAGTAAATTATAGCCCAGTCACGGCAGCCATTCAACCTCTTAGTAGTAGCTCCTCCATATCTCCTAAGGGAATCTGGGATAGGTTTTAGTCCTACTGCAGGCCACACCTCTTCATTCCAGTCTACTCCGCACACAGAAGTTGTGTAAGAGTCTCTAAAGACACATCAGTTGTGATCATTAGTTACAGATTGGTGATGACAATTGCCTAATTATATTGATCAATTATTAATAACTTAAAGTTCTTAAATTTTCAGAGCATCGCAGATGGTACTCAAATGCCTGGTCTTCCTTCTCATAAGGTAGTTGCTAAGCATTTTCCAACATGTAGCATTAGGACAGGGGCCCTGGTGGTTCAGTGGTTAAGAGCTTGGCTGCTAACCAAAAGGTCCGTAGTTCGAATCCACCAACCACTCCTTGGAAACTCTATGGGGCAGTTCTACTCTGCCCTATAGGGTTGCTATGAGTCGGCAAACTAAGCCCTGTTATCCTCAGCAGACCCTGAGGGTCTCACTGTATAAGGGCACAGTACAGTAATTGAAGCTAATAAAGATGATCTTGAATTATCAATGTGTTTCACTTTTAAGGCAGACTTCAGAAAGACTTCAATAAAAAGAACATAAAATTTTGATGTTTCTGTGCTAAATGGTCCAGTTATCTGAAAATTCCTCTCTCTAGAATGTTGTATTTCCCAGCATCAAGTAATGCATTTATTATATGGCATTGCAATTCTCAAAAATGAGAGGATGGGACCCTGGAAGCACTCCGTAGATCGCTAATTCTTTTGCCTCCCTGACCTCACTAATGTGAGGTATAAAAAGGAAAATAGGTTAAAATGAAAGCTGAACTTTTATGTAAGTTCACTGCAACATATAATAGATATTCAGTATGTGTTCGTGGAATAAAAGCAGATGCCTACAAGTCTTTTATGAAAAAAACCTGAAAAAGAAAAGAATGAGTGTAATGATCGGTATAGACTATCACTGCAACCTCGTGTTTCACCCCAACCACCGCCAAGACCTGAGACACTTATTTTAAAAGCAGGTTAATGCAGCACGCACAGAATCTCTGAAGTGGGATCCTGGGTCCGAACGTCTAACCAAGTCCTCAGCAATGTGATTCTTGGACAAACTAAAGTTTGAGAGTCATTTCCATAGCCCAAAGTGAAGGCCTGGTGGTTAAGATGGACCTGGGTTCAAGTTGGGGCTCCAAAATGTGTTAGCCAATGGGAGGATCACATACTCTGAGTCCCTGTTTCTGCAGCTGTAAATTCAAGTAAATTGAGTGTCTTCTTCCCAGGACTGCTTCAGGTCTAATCAGCTACGACCATGGAGTACCCACAACAGGACCAGGCACAGAGTGCGTACTCAGGACGAGTTAGCAGCAAGTGTTGATATGAAAAAATTCTGCCCTCTCTCTTGGAGAAAAAAAAAAAAAATGAATCAATGGTATCAAATTGAACATAGTTATCCATTGCTATTTCCTGAACAAACTCAATCATTTAAGTCATCTGAAAAAGAAAAAACTATAAAGTAGTGCAAACTACCCTGGAATTGAAGTCATATGACCTGAGCTCAAACCCTGCCTCTGGCATTTATTACCTGTATACCTACCAAAAACCCAGTGCCGTTGAGTCGATTCCGACTCATAGCGACCTTATAGGACAGAGTAGAACTGCCCCATGGAGTTTCCAAGGATTGCCTGGCGGATTCGAACTGCCGACCCTTTGGTTAGCAGCCATAGCACTTAACCTCTGTGCCATCAGGGTTTCCTATTAGCTGTATGGCCTTTAAAAAAAAAAAGTGATTTTTTTTTTTTTTATTAGCTGTATGGCCTTTAAAAAGTCACTTAACCTGTCTAAGCACCAATGGATTTACCTGTAAAATGGGCATTAAAAAGGTCTGCCCCCAGGAGGATTAAGATCCTTACATGAGAGATTACCTATGAAAACACCTGATAAAATTGGCTCACTCCATAAAGATGTTTTGTAAAAGGTAGCTTCTGGTATAACTTGAATTCATTCTTGGAGTAAACTAACAATACAGTACAATACTGTACATAAAGCAATTAGAGAACTGCTATTGTAGTCATAAATGTTAAAAGTTCAGAATCTTGCATTAGCATGCCCAGGAGTAAATCCCAGCTCCCCTGTTTACTGACAGTGTGACCTTAGGAAAAAAAAAAAAAGTCACTTAAAAGCCCCAAACCTCAGTTTCCTCATCTGCAAAATATGAGTAAAAATGTCTACTCAAAGGGTTGTGATGAGAAAATCTATGCCAGTACTCTATACCAGTACTACCAGTTCCTGTGGAGTTCAATGTTAATGACTGTTTCAGTTATCTAGTGCGGCTATAACAGAAATACCACAAGTGGGTGGCTTTAACAAACAGAAATTTATTCTCTCACAGTCTAGGAGGCTAGAAGTCCGAATTCAGGGTGCCAGCTCCGGGTGAAGGCTTTCTCTCTCTGTCGGCTTTGAGGGAAGGTCCTCGTCATCAATCTTCCCCTGGTCTAGGAGCTTCTCCATGTAGGACCCCTGGGTCCAAAGGACACAAGCTTCTGCCTGTTCTTGCTCGGTGGTGATGATGTCCCCTGTCTCTCTGCTACCTTCTTTC
This sequence comes from Loxodonta africana, assembly GCF_030014295.1. Classification (NCBI taxonomy): domain Eukaryota; kingdom Metazoa; phylum Chordata; class Mammalia; order Proboscidea; family Elephantidae; genus Loxodonta; species Loxodonta africana. The sequence goes on along the minus strand of NC_087344.1, from coordinate 208,346,484 downwards.
CCCCATATCTCAGAAGAGATTGACACAACCCAATCTTGTAGATTGAGTCCTGCCTCATCAACACAATGGCCTCTAATCGTGCCTCATCAATATCACAGAGGTAGGATTTACAACACATTGGAAGATCACATCAGATAACAAAATGATGGACAATCACGCAATACTGGGAATCACGGCCTAGCCAAGCTGACAGACATTTCGGAGGGATACAATTCAATCCATAACAATGAGTCAACAATATATATTAAATTTTTAAAAAAAAGTTGCCATTGAGTTGATTCTGACTCATGATGACCCCATATGTGTCAGAATAAAACTGCTGCCTGGCAGATTTCTCAGAAGTAGATTGCCAGGCCTTCCTTTCGAAGGTTTGAGCCTCCAACTTTTCAGTTAGCAGCTGAGTGTGTTAACCATTTGCACCACCCAGGGACTCCAAGCACTCTATAAATGTTATTAAAACTATTGTGGAAAATGACTCCTGGATCTGTTAAGGATCCCTGTCCTCAGTTTATTCTGAGATTGAAATCTCTTTCCTTCTAAAACAAACTCCACCGTGTACATATGCACCCTGAAACACATACCTCTGTGGTAAATATTTCAAGTTCCTCCGCAATCCAGAAACTGACATCAAATAGCCGTATGATTCCTTCAAGGAAATGGTGAGGGATTGGAAGACAAAGCCCTGGGCAAAACCCAATTTGGGAGTAGATTTAGTAATTTCTGCCAATCTTGGTTTATGACAGAGTGCTAAAGAGGGACAGCTGTTTGAATAATGTTTAAAAATGTCCTCAAAACCACCCTGAAATCTGGCATGGTTCCACTCTTTTTAAGATTTCTTTTCTACTTTCCACCAACTCCAAAGTATCTTTCACAAAAAAATTAAGACTTCCTCGAAAATGAGTATTTTGCTTATGAACCTGAACTCTTCTCTTTGTAGCTAGCACCAGGACTATTACTACCCTATCAATAGGAAAAGTTTGTCTAAAACAACACAAAATTTGTCTACAGGTGTCACTACAATAATCTGAAGGTTAAAAATTGTGAAACACCTGCAAAAAAATGAAACAAGACCCATACCTCATACCACGTACAAAAACTAACTCAAAATGGATCAAAGGCCTAAATATAAAATCTAAAACAATGAAGATTATAGAAGAAAAAAATAAGGATAATGCTGGGAACCCTAATACATGGCAGAAACAGAATACAAACCATAACTAACAATGTATAAACACCAGAAGAGAAACTAGATAACTGGGAGCTCCTAAAAATCAAGTACTTAGGCTCATCAAAAGACTTCACCAAAAGAGTAAAAAGAGAACCTACGGACTGGGAAAAAAATTTTGACTACAACGTACCTGATAAGGGTCTAATCTCTAAAATCTATAAGATACTGCAAAATCTCAACAACAATGAGACAAATAACCCAGTTAAAAAATGAGCAAAGGATATGAAAAGGCACTTCACCGAAGAAGACATTCAGGCAGCTAACATACATGAGGAAATGCTCACAATCATTAGCTTATTAGATGAAATGCAAATGAAAACTACAATGAGATACCATCTCACTCCAACAAGGCTGGCATTAATCCAAAAAACACAAAATAATAAATGTTGGAGACTTTGTGGAGAGACTGGAACACTTATGCACTGCTGGTGGGAATGTAAAATGGTACAACCACTTTGGAAATCGGTTTGGCACTTCCTTAAAAAGCTAGAAATAGAAGTTCTGTAGGATCCAGCAATCCCACTCCTTCGAATATGTCCTAGAGAAATAAGAGCCGACACACAAATAGATATATGCATGCCCATGTTCATTGCAGCACAGTAGCAAAAAAATGGCAACAATCTAGGTGCCCATCAACAGACGAGTGAGTAAACAAATTATGATATATATTCACAATGGAATGCTATGCAACGATAAAGAACATTAATGAATCTGTGAAACATCTCACAACATGGATAAATATGGAAGGCATTATGCTTAGTGAAATTAGTCAGTCGCAAAAAGACAAATATTGTATGAGACCACTATTATAAGAACTCAAGAAAAGGTTTGAATGCAGAAGAAAACATTCTTTGATGGCTACAAGGGTGGGGAGGGAGGGTGAGAGGAATTCACTAACTAGAAAGTGGAAAAGAATTAGCTTAGGTGAAGGGAAGGGCAACACATAATACAGGGAAGTCAGCACAACTGGTCTAAAGCAAAAGCTAAGAAGTTTCCTGAACACAACCAAACACTTTGAGGGACAGAGTAGCTGGGGCTGGAGTCTGAGGACCACGGTTTCGGGGAACATCTAGGTCAATCGGCATAACAAAGTTTATTAAGAAAATGTTCTGCATTCCACTTTGGTGAATGGCGTCTGGGGTCTTAAAAGCTTGCAAGCGGCCATCTAAGATGCATCAATTGGTCTCAACTCACTTGGAGCAAAGAGAATGAAGAACACCAAAGACACGGGAAAAATAGTACCCCAAGAGACAAAAGTTCCACACAAACCAGAGACTCCATCAGCCTGAGGCCAGAAGAACTAGATGGTGCCCAGCTACCACCAGTGGCCACCCTGACAGGGAGCACAACAGACAGTCCGGGATGGAGTGGGAGAAAAGTGCAGATCAGAACTCAAATTCACACAAAAAGACCAGACTTAATGGTCTGACTGAGACTAGACGCTCTTTAACCCAGAACTAAAACCATTCTCAAAGCCCAGTCTTCAGACGTAGACTGGACTATAAAACATAAAATAATATTAGTTAGGAGTGGGCTTCTTAGTTTAATCAGACACAGAAGACCAAATGGGCAGCTCCTGTCCGGAGGCAGGATGAGAAGGCAGGAAGGGACAGGAACTTACTGAATGGTCACAAGAAACCCACCCAGGGTGGAAAGGGGGAGTGTGCTGTCACATTATAGGGATGGCACCTAATGTCACAAAACAATATGTATATAAATTTTTGTATGAGAAATTAACTTGAGCTGTAAACTTTGACCTAAAGCACAATAAAAAACAAATTGTGAAACATGCCCCTTTTTTATTTAAATGAATTTTCTTTTTTTCTGGATTAATAGTTTGACTTAGCAAATAGATTTCTTGTTTTGGTGCTGCCTTGACATAATCATTGACTCTGACCTACCTACATATTCTACCTTTTTCCTGGGTCCCCTGCTCAAACATGCAAATACGGAAAACCTGTAATTTGCAAGGTATTGTGTTAGGTAACATTAAAAAAAAAACATGGAGGATAAAAAATCTATGAGCCAAGGCTGAGTCCTCAAGAAAGATTCTCTCCAGCAAAACCTCAGTAACCGAGGAATTTACGTGGCTCCATGCTCCATTCTCTAATGTATCCAATTCACCGTGTTCCCATTTCCTGGATACTTCTTAATGCTCCCTGCTCCAATTCCTGATCATCCTTCAAATTTCTTCCATTAAGAAAACATCACTTCCTCCAGGAAACCTCCCCTGGCTCAGTCTAGGCCAGATGCCCCACTGGAGCCATCGTAACACCTGCTGTTCTGGGAGGTGGTACGGTATAATGTTTCAGAACTGGGCTCCAGAGTCAGGTGGCCTGAGTTCCCATCTGGACTCTGCTGCTTACTGTATGGCCTTGGGCGAGTTGCTTAACCTCTGTGCCTCAATGTCATCATTAATAAAATTTAATACTATTGCCTACCTTATGGGGTTGTTGGAGCCCTGGTGGCACAGCAGTTAAGAGCTCGGCTGCTAGCCAAACAGTCAGCAGGTCGAATCCAACAGGTGCTCCTTGGAAACGCTGTGGGGCAGTCCCTTAAGTAATGGCTTTGAAAGGGAACATTCATAGAGGTTTAAGTTCTCCTATATATTTACCAAGGCTATTGTTGTTGTTAGGTGTTGCTAAGTCGGTTCTGACTCATGGCGAACCTACGTACTACAGAACACTGCCCAGTCCTTTCCCATCTTCACAATCACTGCTTTGCTTGAGCCCATCGTTGCAGCCACTGTGTCAGTCCATATTATACAGGTCTTCCTCTCTTTCACTGACCCTCTACATTATCAAGCGTGATGTCCTTCTCCACGGACTGGTCCCTCCTGATAACTGTCCAAGAGTACGTGAGATGAAGTCTCGCCACGCTCACTTCCCCTTGTTCCACAAACTCTGTCCCTACATATGGGAAATTATAGCTCTAACCCACTGCCGTCGAGTCGATTCCGACTCATAGCGACCCTATAGTGACCCTATAGGTCAGGGTAGACCTGCCCGATAGATTTGCCGAGGAGTGCCTGGCAGATTCGAACTGCCAACCTCATGGTTAGCAGCCATAGCACTTAACCACTACAGCACCAGGGTTTCCTAGATAGTTCTAATTTTCCAATTCCTCCCTCCCTTCAGGAATCAATAAGTTTAAAGGCCATGTCCTACATAGTCAAGAGTATAAGATCCCAGAAGGCTTTCAGGACAAACGCGTCTTAGTGATCGGTCTTGGGAACACTGGAGGGGACATTGCAGTGGAGCTCAGCCGAACAGCAGCTCAGGTATACCACCTCTGAATCCACACCCCGCCCCATCACCATTTCTGGTTGCCAGAGTAAGTATTCAAGATTATAAAACACTCTGACCAATTGCATAATTACAGCAGCTCATGGTAAATGAACAACCCTGAAACTCTTACAGGCACTTGTGGTCTTTCCTGAGCTATTTAAGAATCCACACTTTACAGAATTGAACCATCTCTGAGAAGGGTCCAGGAAAGTTTCATGGAAACCAGACCACTAGGCTTTTTTCAAAGGTGTTCTCAGGAACAAAGCGAAATGGGCAAATGGCTCCACCCAGGCCAATTATCTTTCTATAGACAAATTCTTATACTCTGCCTTTGTTATTTTGTAAGGATAGAAATGGGAGGATGTTTTCTGAACACCTCCCAATTTTCTATTAGAAGTCAGATCAACACTTTGGTTTAAAATAAAACAACCCATACTTGGCCCAAGAAGTATACATAACAATTTTAGAGAGTCCAAGCATAGTTTCACAAATTAGAAATCTATTCCAATTTAGCATAAATTATAGTACAAAGGTTATATTTAGTAAGAATAGGTTTTTATCTAATTCAATTAACAATTGTTTTCCAAACGTTCACTTTAAATTCTATATTATTTCTCCATAATAAACTGCCAGATCAATACTATGCATTACAAGTACTGCATTCTTTGTATTAAATATGATGAACAATTTAACAGGTATATAGATCAGGTAAGAGTGATTTGTGAAAGCAACAACAGCAATAGGAACAGATAGTCATTTATAAATCTATGTACAAATTTTTGTCATAAGACCATTTGAAGCACATTGAACAAAAATACTACAAAATAACTGAATGATGCATTTATCCTTCTTGTGTTACCTTTTAGGTACTTCTCAGCACTAGAACTGGTACCTGGGTTACTGGCCGATCTTCACATGGGGGCTACCCTTTGTCTATGATGGCTATAAGAAGATCTCATAATTTTATTAAACAAATGCTACCTTCATGTGTACTAAAATGGATTCAAGAGAGGCAGATGAATAAAATATTTAACCATGAGAATTATGGATTAAGTATTATAAAGGGGTACTTGAATTTTTTTTATTTAATGGAAAATGATGAAATCATTATCTCTTGCTCTATTTTATTCAGAAATCAAAATGTTATGTAATTTAGCATTGCTTTTACTATCCTGTTCTAAGTTTACTTCCTTAAGACAATATCCATAACACAGCGGTTCTTGAAATATGAGTATTTTCTGTCTGGCAACAAAAGTAGTGACTCATGAGGCTAGAGAAGAATGAAGGGTGAAAAACTTTCATACCCAGCTTGAAAATCTAGAAATTTAAATTGGTTTAGAGGAATCTTGAAATTGCTACCATCTAGAAATGCAGTCCCTAGGTGGCACAAACAGTTAAGCACTGGACTACTAACAGAAAGATTGGTGGTTTGAACCCACCCACAGGCACATTGGAAGAAAGGCCTGGTGACCTGCTTCCAAAGGGTCACAACCTTGAAAACCTTATGGAGTACAGTTCTACTCTGCAATACCTGGGGTCTTTATGAGTTGGAATCGACTCAATAGCAACTGGAGAAATAGAATATTTGTAGCATCAGTGAACGAAGGTGGTCAGCTCTCACCACACTATAATAAATGTCTGCTGTGGCTGAGTGATTAGAGATATGAATTTCCAAAAAGATTTCCTGGAATGATATACTTCAATATATACCTGTATGGAGCTGCACAATGGCAAGTGTTATGGATTCAATTGAACCCTCCAAAAATATGCATTGTAATTGCTAACCTCTATGCCTGTGGTTATAATCCCATTTGGCAATGGGTTATCTTTTTTATGCTAATGAGGCAGAATTAGTGTAGGGTGTCTCTTGAGTCAATCTCTTGTAAGACATAAAAGAGATTAAGCAAGTGAGCAGAGCAGAGATGGGGGAAGATTGATGCCAAGCCACATGGAGACTGCCAAAGAACTAGGAAACAAGCTGAAGAGACAAGGACCTCCCTCCAGAGCTGACAGAGAAAGCCTGCCCATAGAGCTGGCACCCTGAATTTAGACTTCTAGCTGGAAGAGTGGGGCACTACTCTAACAGATACCTAAAAGGTAGAAGCAGTTTTGGAATTGAGTAATGGGTAGAGGCTGGAAGAGTTTTAAGGTACCTGATAGTGAAGTCTAGATTGCCTTGAAGAGACTCTTGGTAGAATGAAAACAGAGCTTAAAGATTTGGAAAATTCTGTTGACAAACTAAGAACACGTGTCCTAGAATGTTCACCAGAGATATGGCTACACAATCTTTTGTTAAAGAAATTGAGCCTGTGGCTGATGATGGATATAACCAACTTCCACAGCAGAAAACCTATCAGCTTAGACTGAAGGGGCAGGAGAAAGAACAAAAGGAAAGAGTGCTGTCTACCTCTTGGAATTCTGTAGGCAGGAAACACTCCAAGGGGGGCTACATGTGTTGTCCTCCAAGAAAAGTAAAGGACCATCCCTGGAGAAGCTCGAGATCAGCAGAACTATTGGAAGGAGCACAGGAAGCAGGGCCTTCTGGGTTTCAAAGTGTGGGGCCACGGTCTCCTAGATCTCAAAGGGTGGCAGCCACAGCCTCCTAGGTTTCAAAAAGTATGACAGAATTTTCCAGATGTTTCAGTTCTGTCTTCATTTTGCACAGTTCATTTTTAAGTCCATCTCTTTCCTCTTGCATTTTACTATAAGCAGCAAGGAGAAACCATGCAACCCCTTTATGAGCTTGCTTAGAAATCTTCTCGGCCAGATATCCAAGTTCATCACTTACAAGTTCTACCTTTCACCAAACATTTGAACATAATTCAGACAATTTCTTTGCCACTGCATAAAAAGCATCGCCCTTCCTTGGTCGTCCAGTCACATGTTCATCACTTTCCTCTAAAGCCTCGCCAGAAGCACGTTTAGTGACCGCATTCCGAGCAGCATCGTGTTGCTGGTGCCATATGTATTCTTTAAGACGGCAGAGATTTTATAGCGCTCCTCACTTCCTTCTGAGTCCTCGCCAGAATTGCCTTTGACATCCATAATTCTACCAACAGTCTCTTCAAGGCAATCTAGGCTTTTACTATTAAACAAAAATAAAGTAAAAATAACAAATCCATTGCCATCAAGTCAATTCAGATTTTTAAATAATTTTACTATTAGGCCCCTTAAAACTCTCCCAGCCTCTACCCATCACCTAATGCCAAAACCACCTCAACATCGTAGGTAACTATTAGCGCAGTATCAGAGCAGCACCGCACTCTCACTACCAAATTCTGTCTTAGTCATCTACTCCTGCTATAACAGAAATACCACGAGTGGATGGCTTTAACAAACAGAAATTTATTTTCTCATAGTTTAAGAAACTAGAAGTCCAAGTTCAGGGTGCCAGCTCTAGTGGAAAGCTTTCTCTCTCTCTCATCTCTGGAGGAAGTTCTTGTCTCTTTAGCTTGTTTCCTGGTACCTTGGAGATCTTCATGTGGCTTGGCACCTCTCTTCCCCTGTCTCTGCTCTGCTTGCTTGTTTAATCTCTTTTATATCTCAAAAGAGATTGACTAAAGACACACCCTACACTAATCACACCTCATTAACATAACAAAGACAACCCATTCCCAAATGGGATTATAACCACAGACATAGAGGTTAGGATCTATAACACGTATTTTGGGGGGACAAAATTCAATCCATAACAGATATCAAACTGACAACAATAACTCTAAAGCATAGGTGAGAAGTTTAAGAGCTTGTCTGTTAACCAAGAGGCCAGAAGTTCGAATCCACCAGCCACTCCTTGGAAACCCTAGGGGGCAGTTCTGCTCTGTCCTGTAGGGTCACTATGAATAAGAATTGACTAAATGCCAATGGGTTTTTTGGTTTAAATCTAACTCAATAGTGGCAAGATAATTTGGGTAGATATAACAAGAATGACGTGAAGAATGCAACAATGAATTATACATGCAGAAATTGTTGAGTGGGTGTATGTTTTGGTGTGTATATTTTCACCAAAAATAAAATATTTAAAAATAAAACAAAACAACAGTGGCAGGTAAACAACTTTAAATTAAAAATTGGTCAATTTAATCCCTTGATTTGGTACATAATTTTCCTGAATTGATCAAATAAGTCATTTGCTTAAGTGTCTTGGGTATGTACCTACTGAGGATAATTTTCTCCTCTGTGTCAAAGGAAAAAATCAAAGAGAATTGTGAATGATGAACTACCAACCTGTATCCTCTGTGGGACAGTCACTATGAAAACCAGCGTGAAGGAGTTTACAGAAACCTCGGCTCTCTTTGAAGATGGGACAATGGAAGAAAACATAGACATTGTGATCTTCGCCACAGGATATACATTTTCTTTTCCCTTTCTTGAAGAACCTCTAAAAAGCCTTTGTACAAAGAAGATATTCCTATACAAGAAGGTCTTTCCCTCAAACCTAGAAAAGGCAACATTAGCTATCATTGGCTTCTTTGGCCTTCAAGGATCCATCTTACCAGGCACAGAACTCCAAGCACGGTGGGCCACGAGAGTGTTCAAAGGTACCTGGACTCTATTGAAAGCCCTATTTGATTAACTGAATCTTAAAATAAATGCCCTGTTATTTTCCTGAGTAGTGCAAATGATTTGCATTTGGCCATTTAATAAAAGGTTGGCAGTTTGAATCCACCCAGTGGCACCATGGAAGAAAGGACTGACAATCTGCTTCTGTAAGATCACAGCCACTGAAAACCTTACGGAGCACGTTTGTACTCTGACACACGTGGGGTTGCCATGAGTCTGAGTCAATTCAATGGCAACAGGTTTTTTATTTATTTAAAACCAAACAGATGTGTGCTAAAGTAACATAAAACATATCCAAAAAATGAATAATTAATTTTATATATGTTAGGTAATTTTTTTTTTTTTAATGCTAGGCGTGCCATGTCACTCAATGTGACTGATTGGATAAAGAGGTTGAACTCTGAATCGAATAAATCTGGGCAACAGAATAAAATCAGATTTCCCAGATTAATGGAAATTATTAGAAGCCTCAGGACCCTAGTCTATTGTGTTCTATTCTATTTGCTCCAGGTCTTCCCATTTACTCTAGAAACAGAATTTTATATTATTTCCAAAGATAAGTATTGGAATAATGCACACCGTGTCCTAGAACTTGGGGCTGTGTGCCTTCTGCCAGCCCTTTAGGCATGCTTCTTGGTGAGAACAGATGAAGGAGCCCTTTAGGCATGCTTCTTGATGACAGCAGATGAAGGCGCCCCTTCGGCTTGCTTCTTGGTGACAGCAGATGAAGGCGCCCTTTAGGCATGCTTCTTAGTGACAGCAGATGAAGGAGCCCTTTAGGCATGCTTCTTGGTGACAGCAGATGGAGTCCTTTAGGCATGCTTCGCAGTGAAAGCAGATGAAAGAAGGCCAGGGCCGGCCATCTTGGGTGGTGAGTGCTGATGCGGAGAGAGCATGGTGCAGGCTGAGGGCTGGGCCACTGGGGCGTTCTCACAATTCTGAGAGTGGAGTGCCCAGTTATGTGAGTTTGGAAGAGAAACTTACTTCCAGAAACTACCCTCTGATCTCCAATTGCATTCTAAGCTTTGACTGTCATGTGTTCTGAGGCAGGGCAGTGGGAGGTCAGAAATTAGTGGGAGGAGAACTTAAGGGAAAGCTACATGTGACTTTATTGTTATTTCCGATTTTTCTCATAGGACTCTGTAAGCTACCGCCATCCCAAAAATTGATGGCTGATGCCACTAAAGTGGAGGAGCTCATAAAAAGGTATGAAATACTGCTTGCTACAGGGAAAACCTAGCAATACTATATATTTCAATTAAAAAAAAAAAAGTCTTAATTAAAAGCCATTCCTAGAGAAGAAGTATGGCAGGTTGGAAATAACTCTGCTTGTAGAATCAGAAGAATTTTTTAGTCCTAACTCTGCCTCCAGCTGGATATGCTGCCCTCGACACATCACATGGGGCACCAAGGCTTTCCAGTGGAACACAGCGGCTGCCCCCAGCAGATGGCCAGTCCTGTCTTCACATGGCCCCAGAACTCCACCTGTCTTTGTTTTCCTCCCCCTTCTCTTCTCTTTTGTAAGACATCACTCAGTCAGTCAGTATCTACCCTATTCCAGTATGACTTTATGTTGACTGAAAACATCTTCAAAGACCCTATTTCCAAACAAGGTCACATTCACAGGTAGCACTGGTTAGGACTTCAGCATATCTTTTTGGGTGATGCTGTGTAATACGTGCTACTCTCCTTTATATTTCTCCATAATACCACCTGATATATTACATATCTGTTTGTTCTTTTTTTATTGTATTTAGGTGAAGATTTACAGAGCAAATTAGTTTCTCATTAAACAATTAATAGCATATTGGTTTGTGATACTGGTTGCCAATCCCACAACGAGTCATCACCCTCCCCTTCTCAACCTTGGGTTCCACATTACCAGCTTTTTTGTCCCTTCCCGCCTTCTCATCCTTGCCCCTGGGCTGGTGTGTCCACTAAGCCTCATTTCGTTTTATGGGCCTGTCTAATCTTTGGCTGAAGGATGAATCTCAGGAGTGACTTCAATATTGAGTTAAAAGGGTGTCCAGGGGCCATAACCTCAGGGTTTCTCCAGTCTCTGTCAGACCAGTAAGTCTAGTCTTTTTTGTGTGAGTTAGAGTTTTGTTCTACATTTTCCTCCAGCTCTGTCCAGAATCCTTTACTGTGATCCCTGTCAGAGCAGTTGGGGGTCTTAGCTGGGCACCACCTAGTTGTGTTGGACTCAGTCTGGTGGCAGCTGTGGTAGTTGTGGTCCATTAGTCCTTTGGACTAACCTTTCTCTTGTGTCTTTGGTTTTCGTCATTCTCCCTTGCTCCAGAAAGGGTGGAAACAATGGAGTATCTTAGATGGCCGCTCACAAGCTTTTAAGAGTCCAGACTCTACTCACCAAACTAGGATATAGAATATTTTCTTTATAAAACTGTTATTCCAATTGAACTAGATGCCCCCTGAGATCACGGTCTCCAGCCCTCAGCCCAGTAATTCGGTCCCTCAGGGAGTTTGGATGTGTCTATGAAGCTCCCATGACCTTGCCTTGGTCAACGTGTGCTGACTTTCCCAGTATTGTATACTGTCTTACCCTTCACCAAAGTTACCACTTATCTATTGTCTGGTTAGTGTTTTTCCTTCCTCACCCCTACCCTGACTCCTAACCAACAAAGATTGTTTCTTTCTGGGTATAAACCTTCCATGAGTTTTTATAATAGTGGTCTCATACAGTATTTGTCCTTTTATAATTGACTTATTTCACTCAGCATAATGCCCTTCAGGTTCATCCATGTTGTGAGATGTTTCCAAGATTCATCATTGTTCTTTATCGTTGAGTAATATTCTATTGAGTTTATGTACCATAGTTTGTTTATCCATACATCTGTTGATTGGCGCTTAGGTTGTTTCCATCTTTTTGCTATTGTGAATAGTGCTACAATGAACATGGATGTGCATACGCCTATTCATGTGACAGCTCTTGTTTCTCTAGAATATATTCCTAGGAGTGGGATTGCTGGATCATATGGCATTTCTATCTCTAGCTTTTTAAGGAAGTGCCATATTGTTTTCCAAAATGGTTGTACCATTTTGCATTCCCACCAGCAGTGCATAAGAGGTACAATTTCCAGGCAGCCTCTCCCACATTTGTTATCATCTGCTTTTGTTTTGTTTTGTTTCGTTTTTAATTAATGCCAGTAATATCAGGGTGAGATAGTGTCTAATTGTAGCTTTGATCTGCATTTCCGTAATGGCTAGTGATCACGAGCATTTCCTCATGTGTCTGTTAGCTGCCGTCTTCTGTAGTGAAGTGTCTGTTCGTATCCTTTACTCATTTTTTAATTGGATTACTTGTCTTTTTTTTGTAGGGGTGTTGGATTTTCCCACAGATTTTAGAGATTAGAAATTTGTTTAATTGTAACCAAAAATTTTTACCCAGTCTGTAGTTTCTCATTTACTCTTTTGGTGAAGTCTTTTGATGAGTCTCCTAATTTTTGAAGATCCCAGTTATCTAGCTTATCTTCTGGTGTTTGTGTATTGTTAGTTATGGTTTGTATCCTATTTATGCTGTGTATTAGGGCCTCTAACATTGACCCTGTTTTTTCTTCCATGATCTTTATAGTTTTTGGTTTTATATTTAGGCCTTTGATACATTTCCAATTAGTTTTTGTGTATGGTGTGAGTTATGAGTCCTGTTTCATTTTTTTTTTACAGATGGACATTCAATTTTGCCAGCACCATTTGTTAAAAAGTGTCTTTTCCCCGCTTAATAGACTTTGGGGCTTTGTCAAAGATCAGGTGACTGTAGGCAGATGGATTTGTATCTGGGTTCTCGATTCTGTTCCATTGTGTCTGTCATTGTACCAGTACCAAGTTGTTTTGACTACCGTAGATGTATAGCAGGTTCTGAGGTCAGGTAGTACAGTGAGCCTCCTACTTCATTATTCTTCTTCAGTAGTGCTTTACTTATCTGAGACCTCTTTCCTTTCCATTTAAAGTCAATGATTAGTTTTTCCATCTTGTTAAAGAATGCTGTTGGTATATGGATCGGGATTGCATCGTATTTGCAGATTGCTTTGGGTAGAATTGACATTTTCACAATGTTGACTCTACCTGTCCATGAGCATGGTATGCTTTTCCATTTATGTAGGTCTCTGTTAGTTTCTTGCAGTAGTGTTTCTTAGTTTTCTTTGTATAGGCCTTTTACATCCCTGGTTAGATTTATTCCTGAGTATTTTATTTTTTTTAGGGGCTGTTATAAATGGTATTGCTTTCCTGACTTCCTTTTTGTAGTTTTTTTTTTTATTATTATTAGTGTATAGGAATCCAACCAATTTTTGTATGTTTAACTTGTATCCTGCTGCACTGCTGAATCTTTCCATTAGTTCCAGTACTTTTCTTGTGGAGTCTTTTGGGTTCTCTATGTATAGTATCATATCATCTGCAAATAGAGACAGTTTTACTTCTTCCTTACCAATAGGGATACCCTTTATTTCTTTTTCTTGCCTTATTGCTCTAGTTAGGACTTTGAGCACAATGTTAAATAGGAGTTGTGATTAAGGGCATCCTTGTCTTGTTCCCGTTCTACAGGGAACGTTTTCAGCCTCTCTGTTAAGAATGATGTTGGCTGTTAGTTTTATTAAAAAAAAAAAAATCAAACCCATGGCCTTCAAGTCAACTCCAATTCATAGCAATCCTATAAGACAAGGTAGAACTGCCCCATAGGGTTCCCAAGGACTGTCTGATGGATTTGAACTGCCTATCCTTTGGTTAAGCAGCCAATCTCTTAACCACTGAGCCACCTAGATGTCTTTTATTATATCAAGGAATTTCCCATCTATACCTATTGTATTGAGAGATTTTATCAGGAATTGGTGTTGGACTTTATCAAATGCCTCTTCTATAGCAGTTGAGATGATCATCTGATTCTTTTGTTTTATCTATGTGGTGGATTAGTCTGATTGATTTTCTAATGTTGAACCATCCTTGCATACCTGGTATAAATCTCACTTGGTTGGGGTGTATTATTTTTTCTTATATGATTCTGAATGCTATTGGATGGAATTTTGTTGAGATTTTTTGCATCTATATTCATGAGAGATATTGTTCTGTAATTTTCTTTTTTGTGGTGTCTTTGCCCGGTTTTGGCATTAGGGTTATGCTGACTTCACAGAATGAATTTGGAAGTATGCCTTCCTTTTCTGTGTTCTGAAATAGTTTGAGTAGTGCTGGTGTAAGCTCTTCTCCGAATATTTGGTAGAATTCTCCAGTGAAGCCATCTGGGCCAGGACTTCTTTTTGTTGGAACTTTTTGTAATTACCTTTTCAGTCTCTTCTTTTGTTATGGATCAGTTCAGGTTTTCAAACTCGGTTTGTGTTAATTTAGGTAGGTAATGTGTTTCTAAAAATTTGTCCATTTTCTCTGGATTTTCAAATGTGTTATACTTTTTCTTAGTACTCTGTTAATGATACTTTTTATTTTAGTTGGGTCTGTTGTAATGTCCCCCATTTCATGTCTTATTTGGGTTATTTGTATCCTTTTCTGTTTTTCTTTTGTCATTTTGGCCACTGGTTTATCAATTTTGTTGATCCTTTCAAAGAACCAACTTTAGGTTTTGTTGATTCTTTCTATTGCTTTTCTATTCTCTATTTCATTTATTTCTGCTCTGATCTTTATTATTTCCTTTCTTCTGATGGCTGTGGTCTGCTTTACTGTTCTCTTTCTATTTTTTTGAGTTGTATGGCTAATGTTTTGATTTTGTCTTTGTCATGGATTAAATTGTGTCCCCCAAAAAATGTGTGTATTAACTTGGTTAGGCCATAATCCCCGGTATTCTGTGGTTGCCTTCCATTTTGTGATTGTGATTTTATGCGAAAGAGGATTAGGGTGGGATTGTAACACCAACTTTACCCAGGTCACATCCCTGGTCCAAAGTAAAGGGAGTTTCCCTGGTGTGTGGCCTGCACCACCTTTTATCTATCAAGAGATAAAAGGAAAGGGAGGCAAGCAGAGAGTTGGGGACCTCATACCACCAAGAAAGCAGCACCAGGAGCAGAGTGCATCCTTTGGACATGGGGTCCCTGTGCCTGAGAAGCTCCTCAACCAGGGGAAGATTGAGGACAAGGACCTTCCACTAGAGCCAACAGAGAGAGAAAGCCTTTCCCCTGGCGCCAATGCCCTAAATTTGGACTTTTAGCCTATTTTACTGTGATGAAATAAATTTCTCTTTGTTAAAGCCATCCACTTTTGGTATTTCTGTTATAGCAGCACTAGATAACCAAGATAGTCCTTTTCTTCTTGTTTGATGTGTGCATCTGTTGCTATAAATTGACCACTAAGCACTGTCTTTGCTGTGTCCCAAAGGTTTTGGTATGACATGATTTTACTCTTGTTTGATTCTAGCAATTTTTTTATTCCATCTTTGATTTCTTCTATTACCCAGTGGTTTTTAAACAGGGTTTTATCCAGTTTACATGTATATGATTTTTTTTTCTTTGCTTTTCCTGTTATTAATTTCTACTTCTACAGCAGTCTGATTAGAGAAGATGTTTTGTATTATTTTAATGTTTTGGATTTTGTTGAGGGTTGCTTGTGAACTAAGATGTGGTCTATTCTGGAGTACATTCCATGTGCATTTGAAAAGAATATGCTCTTTGCTGCTGTTAGCTGGAGTGTTCTATATATGTATATGAGGTCAAGTTGGCTGACCTTTAGATCTTCTGTATCTTTGTTGAGTCTTTCTAGATGTTCTGCCCTTTACCGAGAATGGTATGTTGAAGCCTCCTACAATTATTGTGGAATTGTCAATTTCTCTTTTCAGTGCTGTTAGAGCTTATGTATTTTGGAGCCCTGTCATTGGGCACATATTTATTATGGTTATGTCATCTTTGTGGGTTTCCCTTTAATCATTATATAATCTCCTTCCTTGTCTTTTATGATGGATTTTGTTTTGAAGTCTACTTTACCTGAGATTAGTATTGCCACAGCCACTCTTTTTTGGTTCCTGTTTACTTGATATATATTTTTTAGATCCTTCGATTTTTAGTAAATTTATGTCTTTGTTTCTAAGGCATGTCTCTTATAGACAGTATACTGATGTTTTTTATCCATTCTGTCACTCTCTGTCTCTTTGTGAGTTCATTTAAGCCATTTACATTCAGTGTGATTATTGATAGGTGTGAGTTTATTGCCGTCATTTTGTAGTTTTCATCGTGGTACTGACATTTTCTTTGTTCCCCTTACTCTCCTGTGCTGAATCCTCTGTTTGTGGATATTTTTTCTTTCTTTTGTTTTTGTAGGTTTTATGTTTACTGAGACTTTATGTTTTTCTTCTTTATTTTGATGAGTAGGTTTGTTAACTTTCTTTGTGGTTATCTTGAAGTTTATACATATCTTCCTAAGTTGAAACCAGTCTTTTATGACTTGATATTGCCTTGACTTAGTCTCCATTTGAAAGTGCTATGCCTACACCATTTATTCCCTCTTTCATTGTTCTGACGTTGTTGTCATCTACAGATTGACGTCTCTGGTACCCTGTTGTAAATCTTTTTAATTTTGTTTTATCCTTGAGGTTTCATTACCTAGGTTGTATCTGGCTGATGCTGTCTTGTGTCCTAGATTCAGGTTGTTGTCTGATGTTGGTTCTCTAACTGATGGAATCTCTTTAATAGTTCTTATAAGTTTGGTTTGGTTTTTATGTCCTTTTTTATTTGTTTATGTCTGGGCATATGTGCTGGGCGTGCTTTGTTGTTTGCTTTCCTGTGGGCATGATACTTTCACCACCTTGTCTGGCTGTGCAGGGCCAGCCACTCAGCTATGGTGCAGCAAGGCAGGTCCAGCAGGGAGGAAGTGGCAGGAACGAGTCATGTGTGGCATATAATGGAGCCAACAGGGTGGCAATGCAGGCCAGGGTCCAGTGGTTTGCTCTGGTGTCACTCAGAGACCGTGTAAAGGGAAGAAGAGAGGGGGGTGGGAAAGCAAGTATCCCTGGTTAGCGGGTACTCTGTCTCCTGTTGGGAGCTCCATGAAGTTGCCTTCCTGTACTCCCTGTCTGCCATTCTTGGTGGCTGAAGTCCAAGATGGCAAATCTGTGCCACGTTAGCTAGTAAGGGACCTCTCTTCTGTAGCTCTCCTCATTCCCTGTTCTCTGTCAGTTTTTTATTCCGTCTGGTGCTCGATCGAGTTCTTTATCCCTTCATTTGACACTTATGGTCCCAGGATTGATGTTTGTGTCTGTTTTACTTAGTTCTTCGGGTCTTTGTTGTAGAGGAAAGGCATGGTGCTTCCATCTATAATGCCGTGTTGGCTCTGCCTCTGTTTGTTCTTTTTTGTAGTCTTCTGATCCCTCCCCATTAGAATATAAGCTCCTGGAGAACAAGCACTTTGTTTTGTTCACTGTTTGGTTCCAAGCACCTAGAATGGTGTCTGGCAGGTGATAAAAAAAAAAAAATTTTTTTTTATAGACACTTAATATTTTTTGAAAGAATGAATAACATTAGGACATCATGAAAGTTTACTAACAACATAAATAGGTATGAATAAAGCCTTCAACTTGTCTTTCATGATTCATTATACTCGTATCTGTGCCATGTTCAGTACTGGCACACCAAGTATATCCCTCTCAACTCACAATTGATATCAAAAATAATTCAGGTGCCCATGTATGTGATGCTTTTTGATCTCATTCATTCATTCAACAACTATTATATTTGGACTGGTCAGACTTAACCTTCACATCAAATTCAAAAACCTAAAACATTATTTAAAGCGCTTCTCCCAAGTTGCCTTCTTTTACCATCTTCTTTAACCAATTTAATTGCCCTTATTTCTCTAGGCAAACTCCTCTTATTTTTTTCTGTACACCATAAAAAAAATCCCCAAACATGATTTGTTCTGTTAAAAAAAAAAAAAAAGTAATTCAGTGGTGGGAGGAGGGATGGTTCCTATTACTTAAAAAACACAGGTCAGGGGGAGATTCATGAAAAGTGCTCCATCTTTTTTCCTCTTAGGAACTTGATTATAGATACCAGTGAAGACAAACTCAACTACATTTCCTACTTGGACGACCTTGCTGCATGCATAGGCTCAAAGCCCAATGTACCACTTTTGTTTCTCAAGGATCCCAGACTAGCTTGGGAAGTTTTCTTTGGACCATGTACTCCTTACCAGTACCGTCTAATGGGTCCTGGAAAATGGAATGGAGCCAGAAATGCCATCCTGACCCAGTGGGACAGGGCACTGAAGCCCTTAAAAACTCGAGTTGTTCATGACTCCTCCAAGCCTGCCTCCATTTCACATTATTTAAAAGTTTGGGGGACACCTGTCCTACTTGCCTCTCTTCTACTTCTCTGTAAATCTTCACTTTGTTGTAAATTGTTGAGAGATAACTGCAGGATAGAATTTCCCCTTACCAAATAAATATTTGGTGAAGATGAATCTGGTTAGTTTGCAGGGTTGCACCAAGTCATGTTAACTCTATCTCCAAATATCTTGTCCTCTACTCTCTATCATAACTGTTGTAATCCAAGTTCAGGGCCAACCATCTCTTCTCTGAATTATCGTATTGTCTTCCTCTCTGGTCTATTTCTTTTCTGTCCTCGTTCCCAATCCATATTCTACTCTACTCCCTAAGTGATAATTCTAAAATGAAAATATGGTCATTGTTTCAGTCAAGGTCCTGGAGGAACCAGATGGTACACTCAAATTAGATAATGTGTGGAAAATTTAATACCAAAGATTATTTCAAAAGGCTTGGTAGGGTTTAGGGAAATCATGGGCATAATGAAATACCCCCAGACTAGTTGCAATGAGATACCCAATGAGGCAAGGTGAGAAAGCAATTATGAAGGAGAGAGGGAGAGAGAGAACTGTGTAGAGAAGACCACCTAACAAGAGTTATGACTTTCAGCAGACCGACGAAGACAATCCAGGGTGACTCCAAAAGTAGAGAGCTAGGGGAATGAACTGCCTAACTTTACTGTTGTCCCTCCCTCTGATCACCTGCCATTGGCCAAAGCAAACCAAAAGTCAGAGGGCAAGGTTGCCAACTGATATGGTTCATAGAGTTCAGCCTCCTAGGGCACTAAGCAGAGCGAAGATGATCGAGAGTATATATGGAGGGACAAACAGAAGGGATCCAGTGCACTCATCCTTTCCAGCTTAAAATCCTTCAAAGTTTCTCCCTTAATTAGAGATAATTGTACAAATTCCTTAGCAGAGCACAGGAGGCCCTTCATGATCTGAGTCCCTTCACCCAGGTCACCAGTATCCTCTCCTGTAGCTTCCCTGCCTGCAAACCCTACCATCCAGCAATACCAGACTTATTGTTTCATACCTCCACATGTTTGCCTCTGTCAGGGATGCAATGCCACACCTGGCATGACTGGTGAGCTTCTATTTCTCTTTCAAGAGGAAGCTTCATTATCTCACTCTGAGAAGCCTTCCTTGACTCTCCAAGGCAGAGCTGATCACCTCTATGTAACCACTGTATCTCTTGTACGCCTCTGTTGTTGTTCTTCTCTTACTATATAAATTTTTTTCATCCGTCTCCTCATAAATTGTGAGTTCGTAAGAGAAACCGTGTCTGATTCATCTAAAACACTGCCTGATAGAAAGTACTGTTTAATAAATATTTGATGAATGAACAGTAGCTTCACTGCTGGCATTTCTTGTCTGTCCTATTCTACTCATGTCCTTTTCTTCTGGCACCACGATAAGTTACCTCAGATTACCTCAGCCACATAAATGAATAAAGACAGTCCAAAAATAGCTAATTTTATAAGTAAAAAATAAACCATGTGGAAAATGCAGGCAATATAAGTACACATTAACTGGGAATTCAGAGTGCTGGTTAAGAGCATTGGAAGCAAACAAACCTGGATTACAACCCCAGCCCTGCCACTAGCTGTGTGGCTTTAGCCAAGTTATGTAGTTTCTCTAAGTCCTCGCCTGAAAAACGGTGGTGATAATAGTACCTACCTTGAAGAGAACATTGAGATAATTCAGGGTGTATGGTACACAGTAAATTAACTATTAATTACTACTAAGACTGGGGACATTTTCTATTCTCTGAATTAAAAGACTTGAAAACTGTGGCCAGGCTCTGTTCCCTGTTGCCTAATCAGAAAGCATGGCCTTTGTGTTGCATGAATTCTCTGGTAGCACTTACCAGGTAAGATCACTCTTTTGTCCTTGTGTCCCTGTCTTAGTTACCAGCTGTCATAACAAAAAAACACCACAAGTACATGTCTTTAAAGAACAGGAATGTATTGTCTCATGGTTTTGGAGGCTAGAAGTTCAAATCAGGGCAACAGTTCTAGGGCAGGGTCCTTCCTTATTAGTAGGTCTGGGCATTTTTGGTGTTCCTTTACTTGTAGAGGGCTCTCCACATGCTGGCCTTCCCCTGTGTGTGTCTGTGTGTGTTCTGCTCTTTTTATAAGACACCACTCACGAGGGACTGGGTTTAGGACCCACTCTACACTGGTATAACTTCATTAACATAACAAAATAAAACCCCTGTTTCCAGACAGGGTCATATTAACAGGTACAGGGGTTAAGATTACAGCATAATTTGGGGGGAAGACAATTCAAGTCCCTCTCCTGGTATGATTAGTTGATGTGTCTGGGTTTTTAATGCCATCAATCCCCTAGTAAAAGGGGCACCTAATTCCAAATCTTCTAAACTAAAGCTGACCAACAGAAGCAACATGTTTAAGCTATCTATATACCCAAGTTCTTCAGGGCAAAATTAGAACAGCAATATCTTTAGTTCATAATAACTTAGGTCTGCAATGTCGCTAGTTTTTCTATGTACTGTTTTTTAAAAGAGAAGACAAAGATTCAGAGAAGTTAAGTAATTTGCCCTGGTTTACACAAGTAAGAGACGCAATAGGGGTTCGATCTCAAACACACGTGACCCTAAATTCCAGGCTGCCTCAAGAGTTGCCCCATCTGACAACTCCTCTGTTTACTCCCTTCCACCTCAAGTTGCTTGTTCATGATGCCCCAACCTAGACACCGCCTCCTCCAGGAAGCCTTCGTTTCCCTGCTCATTCCTCCTCTTTCATGCTGCCTCTATGCCTTGAATGTTGTTGTCGTGTGCCTTTGAGTCAATTCCGACTCATAGCAACCCCATATGACAGAGTAGAACTGCCCCATAGGGTTTCCTAGGCTGTAATCTTTATGGGAGCAGACCGCCACGTCTTTTCTCCTGTGGAGTCACCGGTGAGTTTAAACCACCAACTTTTTGGTTAGCAGTTCACTTAATCTTTGCACCACCAGGGCTCCTTACACTTTGTACAGACTTGTACTTTCACATCATATGAGCCCAGTTCAGGTAAAGACAACTGTAAATGAGTCGATTTTAAATGGAAATCAAATTTTCATAGCAAGTAAGGGGAAAAAATTAGGTTTGATCGAGACTTCAACTTGAGAAATGAAACCAGAAATTATGAAAATAACTTTGTTTTGCCTTTTATTTAACAAATTTTTTAAGGAATTGCAACTGGGTCCTAATCACTAGAACAAACAATGAATAAAATGTTGACGTGAAGATTTTTGCCTAATTGACAATTTATATGACAGCAACATAAAACATGCTCCACCTGATAAAATATTCTTTACTTCACGCTTGACTTTCAAAGCAAGACCGTAAGTTGACCATTTTGTACATATATTTGATGCACTCATTGATTTTAACAACTACCTCTTTTAATTCTTTAATCATTTTTAAATATTTAAATCATTGTCTCTTGAAACTCCTGTCACGTCCTCATCCTTGTCAGTTTTCTCTATTTCATTCTTAAAATTTTACATGATTTAACTCTGCCAAACCCTGATGGCTTAGTGGTTAAGAGCTAAGGCTGCTAACCAAAAGACTGGCAGTTCACATCCACCTGGCGCTCCTTGAAAACTCTATGGGGCAGTTCTATTCTGACCTATAGGGTCGCTGTGAGTCAGAATCGAATTGATGGCGACGGGTAAACCCTGATTTGCGGGTGGATCGCAGTGCTTTAATAGTACCTTCGTCAGCATCATGAAATACTTATTTTGCAGGATTTGCAATTTCACTTTGCCTTTGGTTTGTATTGTACAATCTGCAACATCATACAGTCAGAGACATCCATGTCAGAGGTAAGAATGACATCCAGAGTAGACTCTACTGTTGAGCAGGAATATGTGTTTGAGAAAAAATACATTTTTAATGCTCAGTTCATTCATTTGTTCATTCAACAAATGTTTATTGAGCATTTACTATGTTCCAAGCAATATTCTAGTTCATGGGGGTACAGCAGTGATAAGAAGAGATACAGTCCTTGACCTCATGGAATTTATAACCTAGTGTAAGAGGCAAAAACAATAAAATATGAAATGAAATGTTGGATAACGATAAGTGCCTTTTAAAAAAAAAAGCATGATTAACTATTAAGAAAACATTCTGCATCCCACTTTGAAGAGTGGCGTCTGGGGTCTTAAACGCTAGCAAGCAGCCATCTAAGATGCATCAATTGGTCTCAACCCACCTGGATCAAAGGAGAATGAAGAACACCAAGGACACAAGGTGATTACGAGCCCAAGAGACAAAAAGAGCCACATGAACCAGCGACTACATCATCCTGAGACCAGAAGAACTAGATGGTGCCGGCTACAACCAATGACTGCCCTGACAGGGAACACAACAGAGAACCCCTGAGGGAGCAGGAGAGCAGTGGGATGCAGACCCCAAATTCTCATAAGACCAGACTTAATGGTCTCACTGAGACTAGAAGGACCCTGGTGGTCATGGCCCCCAGACCTTCTGTTGGTCCAGGACAGGAACAATTCCCGAAGCCAACTCTTCAGACATGGATTGGACTGGATAATGGGTTTTGAGAGAGATGCTGGTAAGGAGTAAGCTTCTTGGACCAGGTGGACACTTGAGACTATGCTGGCATCTCCTGCCTGGAGGGGTGATGAGAGGGTAGAGGGGATTAGAAGCTGGCGAAATGGACATGAAAAGAGAGAGTGGAGGGAGAGAGCAGGCTGTCTCATTAGGGGGAGAGTAATTGGGAGTGTGTAGCAAGGTGTATATGAGTTTTTGTGTGAGAGACTGACTTGATTTGCAAACTTCCACTTAAAGCACAATAAAAATTATTAAAAAAAAAAAAAAAAGCACGATTAAGTGACAGAGAGTGATAGGGGTTAAATAGGATGTGCAGACAAAGCCTCTTTGAAGAAGTGACCTTGAAATGTCCTTAGTAGAGCTTGCATGAGTGAGTATACAACCCATGTGAATATTTCACAAAAGGGTGGCTTTCAGGCACCAGGAAGATCAAGTACAAAGGCCCTCCTCAGGCAGGTATGTTAGAACAGTGTTTTCCAACATTGTTCACATTGGTACACATGTAGAAAGCAATGATAATATCTGTCCTATACTGGAATAAACTGGAGGGGCACAGGGAAAAATATTATATTTGTTTCCATTTTATAATTATTTTCAGAAAAAACTCATAAAATTTTAAGGCAGATATTAAATGTACAATTTATAATACACTTTCAGATAAATTTTCAGCTTTTAATTAAAACTTGAGCTTGCTTCTCTGAGCATAACATTTTAGGTCAGATTTTACTCTTGAAATTGTACGTTTAATTCCTAATTAAGGTTTTTAATGATGATCTCTTCAAGTTGGCACAAGTTGGTATGAAAATAATATAAAACCATTTCACAGCCATTCAAAAAATCACAGCAGTGGAGTTATTTAAAGAATCTAACAGTTCTTCCTTTTCTTTCCTTGATCAATGTAACCTCAGAAAGATTTTTATGAGAATGGATTCAAATCCAATCAAACTTTTTCAAAACAAGTAATTCAAATTAAGACAAAGAAGGAGCACACTAGATTTAGCTTGGATGCACTAACAGGCTATATTGACCACAAATGAACAGAATTTCTATTACATCTGAAGATAGAAATTCCGGGCCATTGCCTGGAGTTGGGCCCACCAGGAACCCCACCTACTACTCCCTGCTCCCCCCAGCGCCCCGTCTACCACCTGCTCCCTGCTGCCTCCAAAACCCCACCCAACACCAACACCTCAGGCACCATTCAGACCAACCCATCAAGCAAGTCCACAGGGGCAGCAGGTCCTGCTGAACTCGATGTGCAGGCGGTTCGGCAACTTTTGGGGCAAACTCAGAGCATCCTGGAGAAGTAACAAGTGCAGAATCCGTGCTTCATGCTTGCTGCCTGAGGGGACAAGGGTAGGCAAGCTGCCAGAAAGGGCTGCTCTCAGCCTCAGCACCCCGCCCCCAGGTGTTCCCCATGCCTCAGGCCTTAGTTCTGTATCTTAAAATCTTCGTATTCCTCCTAAATAACTTTCCCATCACCAGAGAGTGTTTGAATCAACTGTGCATTTTTAAATCAGTTTTATCTATAAACAGATCCTGTTTTGCTAATCTTGTTAGTTGCACTCAAGTTGGCTCTGGCTCCTGGTGACCTTATGTGTAACAGAAGGAAACATTACCTGATCCTGCGACATCCTCACAATTGTTAAGTTTGAGTCCATTGTTGCAACTATTGTGGCAATTCATCTCGTGGAGGGTTTCCCTTTATTGTTGCTGACCCTCAACTTTACTGACTGTCTTAGGCTGGGTTCTCTAAAGAAGCAAAACCAGAAAAGCAAAATGTATACATAGAGAGATTTATATCAAGGAAACAGCTTGTGCAATTGCTAGGGTTGGAACATCCCAAGTCCTAATCAGGATAGAGGCCTTTACCAATTCATGGAGCCACAGAAGCTGGTGAACCCAAGATAAGAAGGTGAGAAAGCAGGGCTTCTGCTCAAAGGGTGTGAAGGTACAGGAATCCCCAAGGTCAGCAGGCAAGACTGCAAGGTTTCTCCTGATTGACGTAGTTGCAGGGGCTGGTGAACCCGAGATTGGCAGATCGGGGAACAGGACTCTTGCTCACAGGCCATGAAGATCAATGAATCCCAAGATGGACAGGTAAGCCGCTAGTTCAAGTCCCAAGAACCAGAGGTCAGACAAGAGGCAGCTGCTGGATCCAGAACAAGCCAACGACCTTTGCAAGGTGAGCAGAAAGGAAGTAGGCTAGGGAAGGCAGAGAGATGAAGGCTGAGGAGGTGGTGAGCCACCACAGGCCCCACCCCTGCCGGTACCACTCGGCAGATTTCATCATGGGATGATCACATATCAAATTCCAACAGGGAAGTGATCACAACATTATCCAACTGCCAAAACACTGAGAATCATGGCCCATCCAAGCTGACACACAATCTTAACCATCACACCAAACTCGTCTAGCAATTGGTCTTTCCTGATCACGTGTCCAAAGTAAGTGAGACAAAGTCTCACCCCCCTCGCTTCTAAGGAGCATTCTGGCTGTACTTCCTCCAAAATTGATTTGTTCCATCTTCTGGCAGTCCACAGTATAGTCAATATTCTTCACCAACGCTACAATTTGAGTGCACCAATTCTTCTTCTCTCTCCTTTTTTCATTGTCCAGCTTTCACACGCACATGAGGTGATTGAAAATACCTAGTCTTAGAAATCTGTAAATGTCATATTTACTCCATTCCACCCTGCCATATCTGGGTTTTCTCACCCTTTCATTACCAGATGCAACTGGGTAGTCTTTTTCAGGATTAGAATGGCTTTCCCCTTGTTTGAGTCTAGCTGATCAGGACTGTGAGATTAGTGAAGAAAATGTCATAAAATCTTGTCACGGCCAAACATCGTGTAGAGACTTTCTCACTTACTATTAGCATCTATATGCTGTTGCTGTGTATCACTGGATAATCTGGGGGCTAGGCAGACTACTTCCTTGTTTTGCTCACTTAACTGAGCTAGCTCTTTTCTCCGTCTATCCATGCCCTCCTGGTTTATGTGTGTGTGTGTGTAAATCCTTTACATTTTTTTTTTTTGCATGTTTACTTCCTTTATTTTACAGATGGGGAAACTGAGGTCCAAGAGAGGAGGGGATTTGCCTAAAATCTTCCAGTGTCACTGCAGGGCAAGGACTCACAATCAGGTCTTCTACATTCTCGGAACATCTTACCCTTAACAACCTCTCTTTCCCCAAGGTCCTTTTTTTTTTTTTTTCCCAATGTTTTATTGTATTTTTGGTGGACGTATACACAGCAAAACAGGTTTCCATTCAACAATTTCTACACATAATGTTCAGTGGCATTCTTCACATTGTGTCAGCATTCTCATTTTCCTTCTAGTTGTTCCATTCCCGTTGACTTAGTCTCATTGCCCCCCAACCTTCTCATCTGTGCTTTAGAGTAACTGTTGTCCCTTTGGTCTCATACAGATAGCTTTTAAAACAGCACAGTGCTCAAGGGTGACATTCTTTAATTTTTGAGCTAACCTGCTATGTAGTTAAAAGGTAACTTCAGGGGCTAGTTTCCATTCAAGGTTTAAAAAGTATCTCAGGGCAATAGCCTCAGGGATCCCTCCAGTCTCAGTGGGCTTAGTAAGTTTGGATTCCTGGAGAATTTGAAGTTCTGTTCTACATTTTTTCTCCCTTTTTATCAGGATACATCTATTGTTGGGTAGGGTTAGCCAGGCACCATCTAGTTCTTCTGGCCCGCAGTACAGACTGTGGTTCATGGAGACAATTATGACATCCCTGTAATCTGGTTCCTTCTCTGATCTTGGGTTTCCTTCTTTCTCTTTTGATCTAGATGAAAAGAGACCAATAGCCATATCTTAAATGGCTTCTCCCCAGCTTTTAAGACCCCAGACACTACTCACCAAACTAGGATGTAGAACATAAACTTTATGAACTATATTATGCCAGTTGACTGAGTTGTCCCACGAGACTATGATCCAAAGTCTTCAAACCAAGAAAATTAATCTCATAAGGTGACCAGTTACATCTAAGAAGTATCAGCATCTGTAGCCCCTATTTTTTTTATTTTATATACATATATTTGGTTGTTGTTATTATTGTAAAATTACATATTACGTAACATTTACCAATAAATCCTTTTTCTTGTGTACAACTTTGTGGTATCAGTTACATTAGTCAAGCTGTGCTTACTTCACTCACATTTGGTGCCACCTTCCCCATCATCATAAACAAAAAGTGACTACTGTCTAGAGAATGATTTGCCCTCTTGCCCACCCCTGGTAAATGTCAATGAACGTTAGTCTCTGTATATATACCTTTTCTTGTCGTTTCATAAAAGTGAGATAATACAATATTTGTCCTTTCATAAATGACTTGTTTCACTCAGCATAATGTCCTCCAGTTTCATCCACATTGCAAAATGTCTCGGGAACTCATTTTTCTTTATACTTGAGTAGTATCCCATTGTATGTATGTACCATATTTTGTTTATCCGTTCATCTTCATCCACTGATGGGCACTTAGGTTGTTTGTATCTTTTTGCTATTGTGCTGTGATGACCATAGACGTGCATGTATCTGTTCACATCTCTTCTATTAGATCCCTAGGGTATATACCTAGGAGTAAAATTGCTGGGTTATACGGTGGTTCTATTTTTAATTTTTTGAGAAATTGCCATACTGTTTCCCACAGCAGTTGTACCATTTTACATTCCCACCAGCAGTGGGTAAGTGTTCCAATCTCCCCACATCCCTGCCAATATTTGTTGTTTTCTGGTTTTTTTGCCAGTGCCATTTCAGCAGGGGTGAAGTAGTATCTCATTGTAGTTTTGATTTGTGTCTCTCTAAGAAAAAAAATTTTTTTTAAGGGCTAATGACAGAGCATCTTTTCATGTGTCCTTATGCATTTTTTAATTCTTAGTCACTGATAATTTAAATTTTTGCTGTTTCCCCTTGTTCTTCTAACTTCAGGACCTACTTTTCAATGCATACAACCCTCACTTCTCTACAGCAGGTTCTGTTCCCCTTCACTATGATCATCTGAGAATTGTGCTCGGCATATTTCCCTGTATTTATCAAGCAGAGTGGTCCCATGTCATCTATTCTCAGAAAATCCCCAAGCTTGCTTGCTTTAGCACCCTTTGACGTCTCTAGCCACTGGCCTGGTATCACTGAGACAGGCGGGAAGCATGAATTGGTTCCCACTGATACGCTCACTAAGCACTTCCTAAATCCCGAGTTCCTCCTAGAATACTTTCTTGATGAGTCATGTATGCCTGGATCTGACAAGACTCTCATCATCTCCTCTGTCTTTGCTTTCCCCCAGCTCATACCCATTGTCATCGAGTCCATTCTGACTCAGCAATCTGGTAGGGCAGAGTAGAACTGCTCCATAGGGTTTCCAAGCTGTAAATCTTTACAGAGGCTGACTGCCACATCCTTCTCTCGTGGAGCAGTTGGTGAGTTCAAACTGCTGACCTTTTGGTTGGCAGCCAAGTGCTTAATGATTACACCACCAGCAGTCAATTCCCCAGCTCATAACTAGGGTTAATAAAGAGTTGTTATTAACCCTACCCTCTCCAGAAGGCTCAGTTCCTTCAGGTCCCACCCTAGATGTCCTAAATCATTCTCAGGGTAAGGCCTCAAATTTAACAAATTTTCCAAGTGACACTTAACCACTATTATATGTACAGTTCTAATTATGTGCCAGGCATTGTTCTGAGCACCTAATATACAGTAACTCACTTAACCCTGAGAGTAGCCCTGTGAGATGGGCATTATTATTATTATTACCTTCATTTTACAGATAAGGAAGTTGAGGAAGAAAGGTTATATAACGTGCCCAAGGTCACACAGCTCCTAAGAAATGGAACCATGAATCAAGCCCTGGCAGACCTTCCCTCTAGAGTCCCTGTACTTAACCACACATTTTATACTGTCACCCCACCCTAAAGTTAGAGCGCAACAGATAGGCAGGTTAAATGAAAGTTACCCACTCACGCTTCTGCTTGTCCTTTCAATGTCACACTGAAACACAGTTTAACAGTCCTTCCAAGAATTATTTAAATTTCTAGGCAGGGTTACCATTTGCTGACTTCTCTGTTTACTATTAGGTACTCAGACCCTGTGAAGTTATGTCAACTTGTAGGTTTATATTCAATAGAGATACAAATGATTTCCCTCTAATTTAAGAGATAATTCCAAAGGTTACAGCCTACTGCCCTGGAAGACATTCATCAGTTTTGTAGCTAACTTAGAAAATTTTTCTAGCGTTTTCTTGTTAAATTGTCTATGAATACCCAGTTCTTTCAAGGCTCTCTGAACCAGCTTTATCATTGCACTGGTTCCCTCATGAACTAAGGAGATGAATAAAATCTCTGACGGGTGTTCAATCTTAGCTTTATGAGAAAGGTATGTTTTCAACTTCTGAAAATTATGCTTCGACATTCTAGAAGTGAGTAAAACATTTACAAAGACACTTCTGCCACAGTCTTCTTCACAGTCAGTTGAATCTGGAGAGAAGTATTTGCTTGGCACCTGCCCCTGCTCCAGATTTGAAGGCAGCCTGACGCGTGACAGAAGGGCCAAACAGGTCTGGACTCAAATATCATTGTGCCCACTTTCTAGCTTAAGAATTTGGGGCAATCTTTTTTTCTTCTAAGTCTCACCCTCTGTCCATAAAATGAGGATCACTATTTCTACCAACAGTGTTAGCAGCTGAGCTCTTAACTGTTGAGCCACCAGAGCTCCGAGACGGTTACGGTGAACATTAAATGAAACAATGCATCCAGTATTTGAAGCAGAGCCTGGGTTCTGTTGTTGGTAGTTGCCGTCAAGTTGGCTCCCAGTCACGGTGACCTCACGTTTAACAGAGCGAAACAGTGCCTGGCCCTGTGCCATCTTCAGGATCATTAGTATGGTTGAGCCCTTTGTTGTGGCTACTGTGTCAATCCGTCTCATTGAAGGTTTCCTTCGTTTTCACTGACCCTCTACTTTACCAGACAAGAGGTCCTTTTCTACAACTGATTATCTCTTCTAAGACTGATTTTGTCATTCTTCTGGCAGTGCATAAAAAAAAACCAATGCCGTCGACGTATACTCAATATTCTCCACCAACACAATTCAAATGCATCAATTCTTCTTCAATCTTCCTTTTTTTTTTTGGTCCATCTTTCACCTAGGTCCTAGTGGGTGCTTAGTACACATGTTAGTTACCATCCCTTTCTCCTAGCAGTGTGCTGGCAAATGCTTAACGCCCAGCTTTCCAAAACCAAGCCCCCCTTAGAGTGTTTGCAAATTTCCATACGCTGTGGATGATTTCAACCCACGGAGTTGGAAAGAGATAGTCACAGTCAGTTTTTGTAAGCCTGTACAAGCCAGGTCTCCTCCTCCACTCTTCACCTAACAACTCCTTTTCCTGTTTCAGATCTCAGCTTAAGCACGTCTTCATCAGGGGAGACTGCCCTGATCCCCAGACTAGGTCAAGTCTCCTATTATTTTTTCTCACAGCACTGCTTCAGAGCCCTTCTCACAATTCGTAACTATACATTTATAATTATTGGTTAATTAACCTCTTCAACTCATTAGACTGTGTCACAAAGTCAGGGGCCATGTCTGTTTTGCTGTCTATTATATCCCCAGCACCCAGCTCAGTGTCTGGTACAAAGCAGGCTTGTTGCCGTCAAGTCGATTCTGACTCATAACAACTTTATAGGGCAGAGTAGAACTGCCCCATAGGGTTTCCAAGGCTGTAAATCTTTATGGAAGCAGACTGCCACGTCTTTCTCCCGTGGACTGGCTGGTGGGTTCAAATCTAATTTGAAGAATATTCTAATTTCATCTCAGGGGACATCTAGCTCAATTGGCATAGTGTAATTTATAAAGAAACTTTGGCGAGTAGTGTCTGGGGTCTTAACAGTTTTGAGTGGCCATCTAAGATACTCCAGTGGTCCCACCACATATGGAGCAGGGAGAAGGAAGAAAACCAAAGATACAAGGGAAAGATTAGTCCAAAGGACTAATGAACCACAACTACCACAGCCTCCACCAGACTGAGTCTAGCACAGCTAGATGGTGCCCAGCTACTACTGTTGCCAAGGGAAAACCCCAGGTTTTGCTCGGCGTGACTTGTTACAGCCAATAAACAAGAGGCCGAGGTGGGAGATCAGAAAGACACCTTTATTTCATTGTACAAGGAAAGGAGCAATAGGGGCTGCTGCCTCCAAGACTGCTTGCAGATGGCTTGGGGAGGTGGGCTTTTATAGAGAGCAGACAAGGGAAAGCAAATTCATCATGAGTATTCAGAATTGACCTTCACTCAGGAACTCAGAGCTTGTGGATGACTATGCATTTTCTTTAGACAAGGTTTGATCCCCCAGGATGGAGGAAGGGATGAATTTTTCTTCAATAGGATGTTAAGTCTCCACCCAGAACTGGGTTGAGGCCATCGATGGCCCGGCCCGTTCTGTAGTTGTCTTGTCAAGGACAATTTCAGAAGAAAGGGCAACTTATTTTGCTCAGTGTAGGAGGACAAGTCAGAGCAAATGTCTTAGAGGGGTTGGGCTCTGAGGCTGCCTGCCTCACCACCACCAACTGCTCTGACAAGGATCGCAATAGAGAGTCCCAGAGAGAGCTGGAGAAAAATATAGAACAAAATTGTAACTTAAAAAAAAAAGACCAGAACTACTGGTCTGAAAGAGACTGGAGAAACTCCGATAGTATGGCCTCTGGGCACCCTTTCAACTCAGTACTGAAGTCACTCATGAGGTTCACCCTTCAGCCAAAGATTAGACGGGCCCATAAAACAAAACGAGACTTAATGGGCACACCAGCTCAGGGGCAAGGACAAGAAGGCAGGAGGGGACAGGAAAGCTGGTAATACGGAACCCAAGGTTGAGAAGGCGAGAGTGCTGACATGTGGGGTTGGCAACCAATGTCACAAAATAATGTTATTAATTGTTTAAAAAAAATTTTTTTAATGAGAAGCTAATTAGCTCCGTAAACCTTCATCTAAAGTACAAAAAAAAAAAAAAAAATTTTTTTTAAAGGATCTTCTAATTCCAATAAAGGCAAAATGAAACCTGCTTAGAGGAACTCGGCTCAGCCCTAGTCTGACACTTGCTGATCAAGTATTTCTGATTACGTCTCACAGACAAGGGCCAATCAAGTGCAACAGGCTGCTGTGTGTGCAGTTCACTGGGAGACAGTAATTGGAAAACCCAGTGTAGGCCTGGACTGCGGTCTCTACGAGGGGCCCTGGTTCAAGCTGATCCAAAAGCAGCTTCCCTCAGAGCAGCAGCCACTTCCTGGGTTGAGACAAAAATTCAGATCCCAGGGATGATCCATAAATCCATGGCATTTAAAAAATATTATTAAAGTCATTTTATCTTCCATCACCTATCCCATAATTCATACATTTTAAACATAAGGTTATAATTTAAGTGAAAGAATGCAATATTAAGAGGCATTATGAGACAAACAAGGAGCCCTGGTGGCACAGGGGTTAAATGCTTGGCTGCTAACTGAAAGTTTGGCAGTTCGAACTCACTACCCACTTCGCAGGAGAAAAATGTGGCAGTCTGCTTCTGTGAACATTACAGCCTTGGAAACCCTATGGGGCAATTCTAGCCTGTCCCAGAGGGTTGCTATGAATCAGAATGGACTCGAGGGCAACAGGCTTTTAATTTTTTTTTTTTTATGGGTGTCTTAGCCAACTCTAGGAGCCCTGGTGGTGTAATGGTTAAAAATTCGGCTGCCAACCAAAAGGCCGGCGGTTCGAATCCATCACCCACTCTTTGGAAACCCTATGGAGCAGTTCTACTCTGTCCTATAGGGTCACTATGAGTCACAATCGGCTCGATGGGAATGAGTTTTGTTTTTGGTTTAAGCCAACTCTGAAGTCCTTGAGGAATAGCAATCAGAGCACCTGTCATTTAACCTGTAGGACAGCAACAGAACTATACCTATATCTACACATGCATGTAGCTCATCTGACCTCAGGAAATCTGGTCTCCTTGACCACCCTCAATTATATTCCCAGTACCAGGCAGTTCAAAGAGTCAGGTGTAATGTCCCACTCACAGCAACAAAACAACAGTAGACCAAAGCAAAGAACAGAAGCAGCTGAGAGGGGAGACGGGAGAGAATAGAAACTACCACCTACCACAGTAGAGTAATCTAGGTCCTGTGGTAGAACTAAACCACTCTCAATTGCCCCTTCAGAACACCACTGACGTGAAAGACAGAAAAACAGCCAATCACAGTAACACAGCAATCCGGGGCCTTTCAACAAAGGGTACCTGAGCTTCTCTAGCTGACACCATGTCACAGCGTGGCCGGATGACTGAGGCATTTTCACTGGGGTAACTCATCATCTTTTGAAAGGAAATTTAGTTTCTGAAGGGAGTTAAAAACATTTAGAACTCAATTTGAGTGTATAAGGTGAAAAGGCAGACTGACATGTTTCCTTTTGGTTAAAATAAAAAGTGACATATATAACAAGGTTGATTTGCTTTTGTGGTTTCAAACAAGAAGCTCCAAAAATGATTGGAGAAGGGACAGCTAGGTTAAACTAAGTGGACTAGCCCCTAGGGGAAGAAGCATATTCATTTCGAAGTATTTTCTAGATCATGTAGTTATTTTTGTTCTTTTCTTTGAAACCCCAGTAAAACACACTACGGGACAAAGAACTAGTTTGGTCTTTCCTCTCTGGTTTCTGAAAATTACTCTTGGTAATTTGCCAGCAATCAAAGGACTTTTGTTTATGTAAAACAGCCAGGCAACACGTACACATGAGCAAATGAGTTGGGATTTGCACCTTGGCTACAGGTTTCTGGAAGGGAGTGGCACGATGAGGCCTCAGAACAAACTGCAGCCTCCCACCCTCTGAGGACTGATGTTTCTCCATGTAGCGTGTCACATAGGCTTTGGGGTATAAAAATGGCTGAGCGGGGACCTCAGTGTCTCCCAGCTATGGTGCTAGGTGGAGCCCGCGGAGCACAAGTTTTCAGCCCATCTAACTAAGCCTTCTTGGCCTGGGGGGACTGGCAGAGAGTAGCGCCCCCCCGCCCCCGGCCTTTTAAGTCGCTCACCTACAGTACTGTTGTAGAGAAAATCTTGAACACCCTTTCAAGTTAAAACAGAGAGGTTTATTAAGGGTTTAAAACAATTGCAATTGGGGAACTAAGTAGCCAGTTGAAAATGGAACCAGGTAGTCCCGGGGGGCAGTTTCATAACCAAGAATTCTTATGGGGTAAAAGAAGAACCGACCCATAGGGAGGGCAATTACAGGAAAATCAATGAATATTGTAATGATCGCACTCTTATTGGTTAAAAAAAAACCAAACCCAGTGCTGTTGAGTCAATTCCGACTCATAGCGACCGTACTGGACAGAGCAGAACTGCCCCACAGAGTTTCCAAGGAGCGCCTGGCGGATTGGTAAAAATTGGTACTGCTCATTAATAGTACAGTGATCATAGTTTCACAAGATGCTTAGATCATGGTCACAGGATGCTTACATGTATTTTCTTTGCCTATCTTGCAAAAATAACCTGTTGGCAGCAGCACCCAGACAGCACTCTTCCTGAGTGCATATATTTTGAGGGGAGCAGATAGTCACTTAGTTAAGACCCCTCGGGGCATATGGTTTTGAAACAGCCCTATCTTGAACAGTACCTGAGCCAATTCTCTTTTTTCCTTCTTTCTTCTTTCTCTCCTTTCCCTCTCCTAGCCCATCCCTGCCTCCGAGTAAGATCCTGATGTTAGCTCTCCAAATGGTTAAGTGTTAACCAATGTTTCCTCTGAGACTGTGGAAAAGAAGTGATATTGATCTAAGCCTGTCAAATAAGACAAAGGATGGCGCCAGCTACCCCCTGAGCTGATGGGATAATGGCAGGAAAAGATCAACATGTTTGAGATAGGACCACCAAAGCCAAACAGAAGAAAGAGAGTGCACATTCCACAAGTCCCTAAAACTTATGGCCCCTTTGCCCTTAAAAACCCGAACCCATCGGTAGTCTGGGGAGACAGACGACTTTAGGAGGAGATCATTCCCCTCTGTCTCCATATACCAGTATATCTAATAAAGCTCTTGCTACCCACCTCACCCCGTCTCAAGAATTGGCTATTTGTGGCAGGCGGCTCTAACTCGCGAAATTGCAGTAACAGTTTCACATCCTGGTTTTGACCACCGAGGAAAATCATGTTTTTCTCAAAAACATAGCTGTTAGTCTCGAATCCAGATTAAAATTAGGTAGCACGGTCAGCACGCCACGTCTCTGCCTCACTGGCTGCACTGGCTTCTCCGGAGGCAGTACATACGTGGCCTCAGTACAGAAGAGTCACCGTCTGCCCCATCAGCCTTCTTGAGTCAGGCGGACGCTCAAAACATGGGTCTGAGTTTGTTCTGGTGTGTTGTCTGCTTCTTTTTGTAAGTAATAAAAGCTCCTTGCCATATGCTAACACTCTGGGAGCATATGGTACATTCAGGCTTTGGTAACAAGGACGTGATATTCATGGAGGAATTACTCTTAGTGATTGGTGCCCTTTTTCTAATGGCCTTCAGGCTACTTAGAAATCTGGAAAAACCTGTGAGTGTCTTGGCACACACTAAA
The DNA here is from genome assembly GCF_030014295.1 of Loxodonta africana. Classification (NCBI taxonomy): domain Eukaryota; kingdom Metazoa; phylum Chordata; class Mammalia; order Proboscidea; family Elephantidae; genus Loxodonta; species Loxodonta africana. The sequence goes on along the minus strand of NC_087344.1, from coordinate 208,310,978 downwards.
GGAAAACAAAAAGATTTTTTTTGTAGCCAGATGTACAAAAAAGATTAGGAAGTGTTCCCGGAATAAAGTTCTTGCCTCTCACCGGTCAAGAATGAGCAGGTAAGGCACGCAGTTTTCCACGTGAGCAAGGCTTTATTGAAGAGGGTTGCAAGGGGAGATGAGGAGGGCCTAGAGCAATGCATACCCCCATCTCACAAAACAAAAGACAGGCCTGAGTTTTTAAAAGTTCTTGGGCGGGGAAAAGGTTTATGTTTATTCATAGGGACAGGCAGGGATATGTTAACTAAGGTGCTTGCGCAGCAGCTTTCCAAGATGGCTTCTGTCCCGGAGGCCTCTGGGATTCGTAGCAGGATTTAGTATGGGGTGTCGCGCCTGCGCAGTCTCTTGCTCCCCAGGTTCGATTCCCCGGCTGGGGTTGTAGACCCCCATTGCCCCTGGTGGAAGGATACACAGTAGTCGCAGGCGGATGTTCTGCGCACATCCTGGGTCTGGGTTTCTCCAGCTGCTTCTAAAAGGCAACTTTAAAGAAGTTTGTGGGCTATTTTTAGATACCCTGCCCCATTGTTCTGGGGAATGGCTTCGTTTCTGCACCGTGGCCATTTCTTGTTACTTTGCAGGTTTGGGAGCCCCTCTGTTCCTTGTCTTACTGAGTCTCTAGGTTCCACACTCAAACACCTCTTACCTCCCGGATAAAAAATAGTATAGTCTATTTCTCTTTTACTTGCTTCTCCTCTAACCACACCAGACTCTTCGCTATTTCTCAAACAGGCACCCTCCGATCTCAGGGCCTTTGCTCCCTGCCTTAGAAGGAGACAACAACATATGGGCAATGGCATCACTTTCTCAACAGTTGAGAAGTAAATGGAAAGTGGTTTAGGAAATAATATTGGAGTCATTATTCTCCATCCTTGAGCATGGAGAATGTGACCCAGCTGGAGCTGGGCTCACAAGGACTTACAAGGAGACATCACTGGGCCCTGAGATAAAGACAGTAGAATAATCTTGGAAAATATCTTTTAGGGAATCTTGCACATAAGCCAGAACACAAAAGATTTTCCACTCTTATCCTTTTCTATTAACATTAACATTTAGTGAATAGAAATTCGTTGGACCAATGAAGACCCTCCTGACTGTCGTTACTGAAACCTGTACCAATGATTGTTGAGAGGGACAAGTCAAAATGCAGAATCATAGTTTCTAGCCAACCTGTGAAAAGGCGAAGCTTGCAATGGTTTTGCCCGTTTGTAATGTTAGTATATACTGATGACTCTGTAACCTTTCTTGGACTGGGGCAGACACGGCTGTGGCAGTGTGCTTGTCCATTTTCCCATTCTTGTTTATTCTGTAATAGTCTCTGGACTTGGGCAGACATGACTGTGGCAGCATGCTTGTCTGTTTTCCCACTTCTGTCTGTTCTGCAATATTCCCTGGACTGGGGCAGACATGGCTGTGGCAGCATGCTTGTCCATTTTCCCATTCTTGCCTACCCTGTAATATTCTCTGGACTCAGGCAGACATGGTTGTGGCAGCACGCTTCTCTGTTTTCCCATTCTTGCTTATTGTGTAATATTTCCTTGGATTTGGGCAGACGTTAGTTCTGGCAGCATGTTTCTCCATTTCCCACTTTTGTCTTTTTGAATATATGCCAAATAAAACTTCTTTTTTAATTTTTGTTGTGCTTTAAGTGAAAGTTTATGAATCAAGTCAGCCTCTTATATAAAAATTTATATATACCTTGCTATATGCTCCTAGTTGCTCTCCCCCTAATGAGACATCACACTCCTCTCCACCTTCTATTTTTGTGTCCATTCAGCCAGCTTTTGACCCCTTCTGCCCTCTCATCTCCCCTCCAGACCAGGGCTGCCCACATAGTCTCATGTTTCTACTTGAGCCAAGAAGCTCACTCCTCATCAGTATCATTTTCTATCCCATAGTCCAGTCCAATCCTTGTCTGAGGAGTTGGCATTAGAAATGGTTCCTATCTTGGGCTAACAGAAGGTCTGGGGACCATGACCTCTGGGGTCCTTCTAGTCTCAGCCGGACCATTAAGTCTGGTCTTTATATGAGAATTTGAGGTCTGCATCCCACTGCTATCCTACTCCCTCAGGGGTTCTCTGTTTCGTTCCCTGTCAGGGCAGTCATCAGTTATAGCCGGGCACCATCTAGTTCTTCTGGTCTCAGGCTGATGGAGTCTCTGGTTTATGTGGTCCTTCCTGTCTCTTGGGCTCATAATTACCTTGTGTCTTTGGTGTTCTTTATTTTCCTTTGCTTCAGGTGTGTTGAGACCAATTGATGCATCTTAGACGGCCACTTGCTAGCATTTAAGACCCTGGACACCACTCTCCAAAGTGGGTTGCAGGATGTTTTCTTAATAGATTTTATTATGCCAATTGGCCTAGCTGTCCCCAGAAACCATGGTCCCCAAACCCCCACCCCTGTTACCGTGGCTTTTGAAGTGTTCAGTTTATTGAGGAAACTTCTTTGCTTTTGGTTTAGTCCAGTTGTGCAGACCTCTCCTGTATTGTGTGTTGTCTTTCCCTTCACCTAAAAGAGTTCTTGTCTGCTATCTAATTAAAACTTTCTTTTTGTTTTATTAAATTTTGTGATGTTTTGGTTTTTTTCCCTACAACAAAGGGTAGTAGCTTACTAACAAAGTGGAGAGAGTTTGCAACCTAAATTATCTTAGAGTGAAATAGCATAAGAAGTTACAGAACCTTGGGAAAGCTCAAGATTTAGAGGCACCCAGCACAGCAAAGGGTGGGGGGCGGGCAAGTAAATGAAACCAGGTGGGTTAATGGAGTCTCTGTTCTGAAGAGGGAACCCTAAACTGCTGTGCCCAGAATACCAGCAGCAGGCATATGTACCCCAGTCAGAGGCATGGAGATTTCTTCCCTGGAAAATCTGAATGCTTCCAGAGAGAAACTTCTGGACACTAACTTTTAGGGGTCCACCAACAAAAGAAAGCTGGCTCCCAGCCTTATTATTTTATGATAAATCCCACTAGCTGAAAAGTCCTAGGCAAGCCATAACAGTTTGACACTGTGCCCTGAAACATGAAGACAAAGTGGAAAGTAAACAGACATTAAGGAAATCATCTAATAGAGATGACAGAGACTAAAACAAACACAGAGGAAAGGAACTTGGAGGAAGCAAAGATAATGCAAGAAGTAACATCAAAAGGACTGTGATCCATGTTCTCTGAGAGATAAAAGACCATATTGGGCCCATGAAACAAGAATAGAACAATATTTCAAAAAGAATAATAGAGCAAGAAAGAATTTGTAGAAGTTAAAAATAGGAATGAAAGATAAATTTCAGGAATTCTCACAAAAAAGTGGGGGAAAAAAGATAAAATGATGGCCAATAGAAGAAAAAAGCTAGAAAAAATTAGAGAATCCAGCGAGGAAATATGAATAACAGGACTTTCTGACAGAGAACAGAGAAAACAGGGTAAAATTATGAAAGAAATAATACATTTTTTTCTCAAAACTGAAGACCCAGATTGAAAGAAATGAATAAGTAGCTAGCATAATAAATGAGGAAAGCCTCAAAGCAAGTGACATCAAAGTTCTGTTTGATTTGTGAAGTTTGAGCAGCCTGTTACAAATACAAGTGAAAATGTCGTATAAGTTAGATACAGGGAACAGTTCTAGTCTGTCCTATAGTGTCACTATGAGTTGGAATCAACTCAATGACAGTGGGTTTTGTTTTTGGTTTAGGTAGTGCAAATGGTTAGCACATTCAGTTGCTAACCAAAAGTTTGGAAGTTCAAATCCACCCAGAGGCACCTCAGAAGAAAGGCCTGGTGATATACTTCCAAAAAATCAGGCATTAAAAAGTCTATGGAAATGGAGCAACCAGAACAGAAATAATGAGAACGCTCAGACATTGTGAAGGATGTAATCTATGTCACTGTAAAATTTGTGTAGAAATTGTTGAATGGGAAAGCTTCTGTGTAAACCTTCACTGAAAACACAATAAAATATCATTAAAAAAAAAATCCAATGGCACGTAGTTCTACTCTGACACACAGTTCTACTCTGACACACATCCCTCGGAATAGCCTAGATGGCCGCTGGTAAGGTAAACATGAGAGTCTAGAGTTCAGGAGAGGTCAGGGTTGGAGATGTACATTGGAATCCATTGGCATATTAAAATGTTTTAAACCAAGACACTGGATAAAATAACCTACGAAGAGTGTAGATAGAAAAGAGGAGAGGGGAAAGGGGAGACAGAATACAAGAGAGAAGGGAAGAGGCTAGGGCTTAGAGCAGAGCAGATGAGAGAGACCCAAGGCTCTAGAGGAGAAGGTGCTTCAGGACGGTAGGTGTGGTCAACAGTATCAAAGGAAGGCTGCCAGGACGGTGAGCAACAGGGAACAGAGGAGAACTGATCGTTGGATTTAAGGAGCACTGGCCACGTGAATAAGAAACACACCTGTCCGAAGCATCGGTTTTATTCAAAGATTAGAGAAGGAGCAGGATGGGGTGATGAGAGACGTAGAATATTGATAATGTAACTGCTACATGATTTAAAACACTAAAGTTGAAATAAATGTGGACATTTTACGGAACCGATTACTGTATTTGCATACATTTTTGAGATAAAGCAGGAGACCTCCAAGACACTGGACAATTTTAAGCTCTGCTGCCACATACTCCTCCTCCCCTTACCCCCACAGAAGTGCCCACAGCTGCCCAGACGCTAGCAGGATTAATAGTAAGGAACCCTGGTGGCACAAGAGTTAAGTCCTTGGCAGTTCAAGCCAACCCAGCAACTCCAAGGGAGAAAGACCTGGTGATCCGCTCCCCTAAAGACTAAAAAAAAAAAAAGACTACAGCCTAGAAAACCCTATGGGGCAGCTCTACTCTGTCACATGGGGTCACTATGAGTCAAAAATTAAACTCAATGGCATCTAATATCAATACATGGGTATTTCTGTAGGGAAGTTTGAGAAGCCCCAGTCAAGACGTGTGAACATTAGCAAACAGCTCCCCCTGCTGATTCAGTTTTTAAAGATGCTTTCAAAAGCCATTCTTCTGGAGGCAGGATTGGTAACTGGACAGATCAGGGAGAACTTTTAGTGAATCCTTACAACACTGGGGCCCTGGTAGCACAGTGGTTAAGAACTCGGCTGCTAAAATGTTGGCAGTTCGAATCCACCAGGTGTTTCTGGGAAACCCTATGGGGCAGTTCTACTCTGTCCTATACGGTCATTTATGAGTTGGATTAGACCACAATGGGTTTGGGGTTTTTTGTTATGCAATATTGGGATCCTGGTGGCGCTGTGGTGAACAGCTCAGCTGCTAAGCAAAAGGTCAGCAGTTCAAATCTACCAGCTGTTCCTTGGAAACCCTCCGGTGGCAGTTCTACTCTGTCCTGTAGTGTCTCTAGGAGTTGGGGTTGACTCCACCGCAATGGATTTGGTCTATGGGTTACGCACCATTAACTGGTCCAGCTCACGTACTCCATGCTGACACTGGGCAGCCTCCAGTCACTGCAAGCTGTATCTATACTCCTGCTGAGTATTTGAGGAAAGTATTCACTGTATTTTCCCGAGAAGTTATTTACAATGTCTGTATTTCATTAATTGAGCTGTGTGCCTCTGTTTCTCGCCTCCAAATGAAAGGATTGGACTAGACAGTGGCTTTTAGCTCCCCTTTTATATCACATGCTACCTCAAGGGACAACGGTACTTGAATGGGAGGAAAGATTAATGCAGAGTTTCCCCACAACTGACCGTACACATTTGCTTTTTATTGTTTTTACATAATGGGGTTCCTACTAATATTTTATTAGGGGAAATGATATGCTACTGAAAATCTGAGAACCACTGGTTCCTACCAAGTCTAGTAGAAAAGTTTACTGTGTACAAATGTTTGCTTACTCTCTTCCCTGGTACAGTGCCCAAGTAGTCGAATATCCATGTCCGGGGCCCCTGAGGGACAGTGGGTTCTCAAAAAGACAGCGCTGGACAACGTACAACACTGCATCTTTACAATAAATTCAGCAGGACTGTTTCTTACATTGCTGCTCAATGTATTAACTGATGGCACAAGTCACTAAATACCATTCTAAGAGGGACCAAAAGAGCCCGGAACAAGTAAGCAGGTGCCTGCTATTCTGGGGGACTACACATGCTTCACAAATACTATTTCTCCCCAAAGCGCTTTTGGCAAGAACTGAACAGGCAAAAGTCTGACTCCCTACGGATATGTGGCCAATTAAGGAAGTGTCTCTATGCAGTGGAGCCCTGGTGGCGCAGTGGTTAAGAGCTTGACTGTTAACCAAAAAATCGGCAGTTTGAATCCATCAGCCAGTCTTTGGAAACCCTACAGGGGCATAGGGTTGCTATGAGTCACAGTCGACTGGACAGGAAAGGGGTTTTGTTTTGTTTTCTCTCTACGCTCACAATCAGCTCTGCCAATTCATATAGAAAAATTTGGACAACTATGAGAATCCCGAGGTCTATACCATAGAGCTTACCTGTAAAAATTTTAGTCTCAAAAATTCTCTCTATGCTCATGTTACCAATTGTCCAACTGGTTTTTAAAGTCAATGAAGTGCTTTTATTTTAATTTTAGCAGTATACTTTGTGATGAACCCTTCAAAATAAACTAATTGCAGTATATAGAAAAAATTTAAAAAATAACCCTGGGTAATTAAATGAATTAACTGGTTTGTTTATTTTATCTGAGCTAATTAAATATCAGGGGATATCTATCAAAAATGTTGGTTTTTATTTTGAAATATTCAGTCATTCATTTATTTACTGAGCCACTGCCATGAATATATAGAATGTATGGTCCCTGCCCTCATAGAGCTTACATTGAAGTGGAACGTAGAAATTAAACAAAACGAATATATAAAAACAGGTTGTGAAAAATGTTTTGAACAGTCTAATAATAGGGGGTGTGTCAAGGAAGATCTGAGGAGGTGACATTTAAACTGAGACATGAAGGATTAGTAATAGCTCTCCAGCTGGAGTGGGTGATGCGGGATATTCCAGGCAGGACAGCAAGTGGGGAGTCCCTGAGGCAAAAGAATACAAATGTGTGACTGAAAGGAGCCTTAATGGCTGGAAATTAGTCAGCAAGGAGAAGAACGACAGAAGGTTCTGAAGATACGTTGTTGTTAAGTGCCATCAAGTCAGTTCTGACTCATAGCAACCCCATGTACAACAGAACGAAACACTGCCCATCCTTCCAATTCTTGCTATATTTCAGCCCATTGTTGTAGCCACTGTGTCATTCTAACTCGTCAATGGTCTTCCTCTTTTTTGCTGACCCTCTGCTCTACGAAGCATGATGTCCTCCAAGGACTAGTCCCTCCTGATAACATGTCCGAAGTACGTGAAACCAAGTCTCACCATCCTTGCTTCCAAGGAGCAGTCTGGCTGTACTTCTTCCAAGACAGACCTGTTCATTCTTCTGGCAGTCCATGGTATATTCAATATTCTTCACCAGCACCAAGATATCTATATCTATAGATGAAGGCAATTAGATCAAGACCTTTCTGACCATGGTAAAGATTTCTGATTTCACCTGAGGTAAGGGTTTTAAACAAAAAAGCAACTTGATTTGATTAATGTTTCCAAAATATCTTCTGAGTACTACAGAGGGGTTTTTAAACAGCTTCTTTGGGGTATAATTAACCTACCATTCAATTCACCCATTTTAAGCCTTCAGTTTGATAAGCATTCATAAATTTATACAGTTGTACAACCATCATCACAGTCACTTAAAAAAGGTCCTTGCGTACAACAGAATGAAACAGTGACTGGTCCCGTGTCATCCTCACGATCACTGACATGTCTGAGTCTATTGTTATGGCTATTGTGCCAATCCATCACACCAAAGGTCTCCCTCACTCTCACTAGCCCTCTACTTTACCAGACGTGATTTCCTCCCCCAGCCACTGAGCCCTCCTGTGTCCAAAGCAAGCAGTTAGATAGCATCGTATTGTGATCCATAATATTTTCATTGGTAGATTACCAGGCCTCTCTTCCGAGTGTGTCTTAGTCTAGAAGCTCTGCTGAAACCTGTCCACCACAGGTGACCCTGCTGGTACTTGAAATACCAGTGGCATTGCCTTCAGCCTCATAGCAACATGCAGGCCACCGCAACATGACAAACTGACAGGCAGGTGGTGGAAAATTTTGATAAATACCTCCAGATTGTCCTTTCAAATAGCTATAACAATTTATACAACAGTGAAAACTGTGACAGCCGGAAATCAAAAGGACTGCCTTGTTTTTCTGGGTGTTCCTTATTCATTGTGCAGCTTTTGCAAGCCTATGAAAGAAGTGAACAGACCATGGCTTAGGCCAGGTGTACTTTGGTCATCAAAGTGACATCTTTGCTTTTTAGAACTTTAAAGAGGTTTTTTGCAGCATTTTTGCCCAATATAATACATTATTTGATTTTTTGACTGCCGTTTACATGGGTGTTAATTATTGACCCAAGGAGAATGAAATCCTTAACAACTTCCATTTTTTCTCCATTTGTCATGATGTCACTTATTGGTCCAGTTGTGAGGATTTTAATTTTCTTTACATTCAGATATAATCCATACTGAAGGCTATAGTCTTTGACCTTCATCAGTAAGTGCTTCGAATAGTCTTTCTTCACTCTCAGCAAGCATGTGTCATCTGCATATTGCAGATTGTTAATGAGTCTTCTTCCAATTCTCATACTGTCTTCTTTTTTATGTAGTCTGGCTTCTCGCATTACTCGTTCATTTTACAGATTGAATAAGTTATGGTAAAAGAATACAACACTGCCTCACACATTTTCCAATTTTGAACCAGGCAGTACTCTGTTGATCTGTTTAAACAACTGCCTTTTAATCCATATACAGATTCCACACGAGCACAATTAAGTGTTGTGGAATTCCCATGCTTCATAATATTATTCATAATTTGTTATGATCTACGCAGTCAAATGCTTTTTCATAGTCAATAAAACATAGGTAAACATTTGTCTGGTGTTCTCTGCTTTCACCCAAGATCCATCTGACATCAGCAATAGTGTCCTTTGTTCAAAGTCCTCTTTTGTATCTGGCTTAAACTTCTGGCAGCTCCCTGTAGAGGTAGGGCTGTAGTTGTTTTTGAGTTATCTTCAGCAAAATTTTGCTAGCACGTGATGTTAATGATATTGTTTGATAATTCCCACATTCCGTTTGATTGCCTTTTTTGGGAATAGGCATAAATATGGATCTCTTCTAGTCAGTTGGCCAGATAGCTCTCTTCCATATAGATTTTCTTCCATATATATATTGCAAATAGATTTGATGCACTGGACACTAATGACTGAAGGCTAGAAGAGTTGTGGGATTACATCAAGGACATCATACATGAAGAAAGTGAAAGGTCATTAAAAAGACAGGAAATAAGGTAAAGATCAAAAGGGGTGTCAGAAGAGACTCTGAAACTTGCTCTTAAGCAGAGGAGCAAAAGTAAATGTAAGAAATGATGAAATAAAATTAGACAGTAGTTCCTCATAATAAAATCATGGTATCAGCACATATGTGTGCTTATCTTCTTAGAAAGAGGTCATGCACCCAGCTCAGAGATATTACAGAACAGCTGCTTTCAAGAGAGGGTGTAGACTACATTGCATTACATTTTACTTACAATGGAATTAAATATCTATTGACCCAGATTTTCACAATGTTATAGGTACAGGCTCTACATGAGCTTCAGTAGCTCTGGGGGCCACGTGAAATTGAACAGCTAAATTCAGAATAACACCTGACTGTGAAGGCAAAGGTCAAGGAAAGATCAATATAAGCTGCAAACAATTTTCTCTTGTTTCTAAGAGATTTTGTCACAAGGTGATAAAGGAGTAAAACAATTGACAATAATGGAAGAGTAGTGCTAAATCTCTCCAGCTAGTTCTGCAAGCTATTTACCTGAGAGATCCCAACTGAAATTTATCCAGGAAGAAACTTACTGACAAGTATTTTAGATTGGAAAACTAGTAAATTAAAGGTCTATAATCTGTGGGGAATGGAGACTTGACCTTTAAAAAATGAAAGAGACCACACTTTAAGTCCCATCATATGAAACCATCCAAATAGGGTTAAAATAGCAAACAAAGAGGTACAATTAGAAACCATTATTCCTCACACCTTGAACGTTCTAGAGTTAGGAAATTTCCATCAGACATTTTGTTTACTTGGGGCCATGCTATGTGAGAGTGTTCTCAAGCTGAGTCAGAAAAAGGCTTGGGGTTGATTTGCTTGTTTCCCTCCTTTGCTATATTTGTAAGAAAATAGGGACTAGGATTTTTGTTAGCTCTTCTAATGTTCTCATTCAAAACAGAGCTACTTATTAAATATTCTCTTCTCAAAACCCATAATGAAATAACTACCATTTATTGAGCAGTCATTTTGTATATATCACTCAGCATACTGAATATTACACATTTGTTCTCACCGATCTATACAACAACTCTATTAAATAAGTATCAATGTCCCCTTTTACAGAAGAGAAAACAGAGGTTCGAAAGAGTTAAGGGACATTCCCAAGGTCACAAAACTGGCACATGGCATGTCCATGATTCAAATCTAGGTCCAGAGAGAAGCCAAGATGGCGGACTAGTCAGACACACCATATTATCCCTCTAAAGCAAAGACCCAAGAAACCAAATGAAATGGGTGCAGATAACAAACCTGGAACCCAGAAAATCAAAAAGGACGGATAAAGAATTGAATCGAACATCAACCAGAAGAAAACAATGAATGAATGCAGCAAAAGAAGAGTGAAATGGAGTAGAGGAGCTCTGCCAACCATCCTGGCTAAAGGTGGCCATCTTGAGACAAAGCCAACAGCAACCCTGGGTGAGGAGCACAGGAAGACAACTTCACAGCATGCCCACAAGAGACAAAGAAACTATATAAATACACCCAGAGAGAAGTAAGATGATCAGATTGTGAGCCAAATCTAAAGAAGGAAAAGACAGAAAGGAGGGTGAGAATTTCAGGGATCCTGTCATTCACAGAACAGGGAGGGAGCCAGGATCCAGAATCAGTTATACTCGTGAATGGCAGCCCCTGACCTCTTGGGTGGGTGACATACATGAGGTAGTGGAACAGCAGAGTATCAGCAGGAGGTCCCTCACCTGGCCAGAACTGAGGTGGCCCCCCTCCTCTCACTTTTTCAGATGTGGGCCCTGGCTGCTGGCTGCTGGCTGCAACTAACTAGAAGTGCTCAGGCACCCACTTCTACTAGCTGAAGGGTTGCACTCCCTCCCCTCCTGATTAGAAGCAGAGGAGGGTCCCATTACCCAGCCACCCCACCCAACTGGAGATCATAATACAAGCCAACCCATCCCCCTAACCCAGGCCCATCTGCTTCCTCTGCATTCACCCAAAGAGAGGTAATAAATACACTCCCACTCACTCACCCACCTTCCTCCCACACTGCCCATCCAAACTGGCAACGAAGTGTGTGCCACCCCACCCCCCACACTTTGACCCCATCTTCCGACCCTGGATGGCAGTGGATGGCAGTGACCATGCGAAAACAAGTGCAACTGCCCACTAACTACTCCCTCCTGCCACAACCAGCAAGTGTGGCAAGTGCACACCCACAGGAGTGCAGGCACTCACCACCACCCCCCAGACTTGGCAAGTGGTGGTGACTGCTGACCAAACAATTTTCCCCCCACAACCAGCAAGCAATGATGACTGCACCCCCCAATCACCTGCCACACCCGCCACACCTGTCTCATCATCCACTTGGCAAGTACCAGTGCCAACTACCGCACCACTGGATCAATGACAGACGACAGCCAATGCCTTCCCAGCCCGCCCTCAACTGCCCCCTACAACCAGCAAATAGAAACCTGTACTCACACTCCCTGTTGCTGTGCCACCTACCCAGAAACAGGCAGTGAGAACCCCAGTGCTGCCAGACATGCCCAGAAACATCAAAACAAAACAAGAAATCAGGATTAAGCAAACATACCATAAACAAATATAAAAAATATATAAGAACACCTTAATTCCTTAGAGACAACAGACAATATCAATCACACAAAGAAGCAGGACAAGATTTCTCAACAAAATGACCAAAATAAAGGGCCAGAAAAACTTCCTGAGGAAGAAATGGTAATGGAACTACTTGTAAGGAATTCCAAAGACATGGATAGAATCTTACAAGAGATCAAGAAAGAAATCAAGAAAAACACAGACAGAACTCCAGAATTCAGGAAAACAATACAAGAACAAAATGGGAAAATAAATAGACAATTAGAAAACATACAAACACAGCAACTATAAATCCACAAAATCTCAGAAATAGATAACTCAGTGGAAGAAAATAGGAGTACAGTTGAATCACCAGAAGACAGAATTAGTGAAATGGAGAACAAATCCCTTGATACTAATTTTTTGAGGAACATTCAGGAAAAAAAATGAAGAAAGCCTAAGAGTTATGTGGGACACTATCAGTGGGAATAATTTGCATGTGATAGGAATTCCAGATAGGAGGAGACAAAAAAAAAAAAAAAAAAACACAGAGAAAAGTTTTGAAGACTTGCTAGCAGAAAACTTCCCTACTATCATAAAAGGCAAATATACACCCATCCAAGAAACTCAACAAACCCCTTACAGGACAGATCCAAAAGAAAGCTACCAGACATATTATAGTCAAGTTTTCCAAAACCAAAGACAAAGAAAGAATCCCGAGAGCAGCTTGAGAAAAACAAATCATAACCTACAAATGGGCACCAATAAGACTAAGCTCTGATTTTTTGGCAGAAACCATGTTGGCAAGAAGGCAATGGGAAGACATATATAAAACTCTGAAAGAAAAAAATGGCCAACCAATAATTATATACCCAGCAAAACTGTCTCTCACATATAATGGCAAAACTAGAACATTTTCACATAAACAGAAATTAAGGGAATTTGTAAAAACCAAACCAACCTTACAAGAAATATTAAAGGGAGTCCTCAGACAGCAAACAAACAACACCAGACAACAACCTGAGATTAAGACACATGACAGCATCACCCAGCTACCAAACAAGAAAAAGAATTCTCAAAAATAACCCTACAAGACTGAAAACAGGAAACCAGAGATATATATCTATAAATGATGACAATTTCAAAATAAAAAGGATGAATAAATGGTGTAGCTACAGAACTTCCATATGGAGAGGAAATCAAGGCAATATCAAGCTATAACGGACTGTTTTAAACTTAGAAAGATAAAGGTAAATTTCAGGTAACTGCCAAGAAAATTAATAAACCTACTCACCAAAATAAAAAAAAGACAAAATCCAAAAAAGACTCAGCAAACCCAAAATCAACAACAATGAAGGAAATGAAAAGAAAACCCATAAACAAAAATAACTTAGTACAGAAAAGCAAACAGAACAAAAAAAAAAAATCAATACCACAAAAAAAAAAGCACAACAAAATGACAGCAGTAAACTCTTACCTATTGATAATCACACTGATTGCAAAGGGGTTAAATGTACAAGTCAAGAGACAGAGAGTAATAGAATGGATAAAAAAAAAAAAGACCCACCAATATGTTGCCTACAAGAGACACACCTTGGACACAAAGGTAAATATAAGCTAATAATCAAAGGATGAAAAAAAAAAATCAAGTAAACAGTAAACAAAAAAGAGCAGGAGTGTCAACACTAATTTCTGATAAAATAGACCTTAAAGCAAAACCCAACAGAAGAGACAAGGAAGAGTGCTACATAAAGGATTAAGGGATCACTCCACCAAGAGGACATAACCATAATAAATATTTACACACCTAATGGCAAAGCTCCAAAATACTTAAAACAAACTCTAACAAAATTAAATAGAGAAATAGACAATTCCACAATAATAGCAGGAGACTTTAACACACCACTTTAGAGGAAGGACAGAACAACTAGAAAGAAACTCAACAAAGATACAGAAGATCCAAACATCACAATCAAGCAACTTAACCTCTAGACATATACAGAACACTCCACCCAACAACATCACAGTATGCATTCTTCTCCAACACACATGGATCATTCTCCAGAATATACCAAATTTTAGGCCACAAAGCAAGCCTCAATAAATTAAAAAATATTGAAATAACAAAGCATTTTCTCAGACCACGACACTAAAAAATTGGAAATCAATAATAGGAAGAACTAGGAAAAAAAAATACATGGAAACTGAATAATGCTTTGCTTTAAATCCACTGGGTAATAGAAGAAATTAAAAATGAAAAAAAAATTTAGAATAAAACTAAAACACAACATAGCAAAACAGCAAAATCAGTGCTCAGAGGAGAATTTATAGCAATAAATACATACATCGAAAAAGAAAAAAGGGACAAAATCAATACCTTAACCCTACAACTCAAACAAATAGATAAAGAACAGCAAAGGAAGCCCACAGACACCAGTAGAAAGCAAATAATAAAGACTAAAACAGAAAAAAATGAATCAGAAAAGAGAAAAACAATCAAAAGTATCGATAAGACTAGAAGTCAGTTCTTTGAAAAGATTAATAAAATCGATAAACCACTGGCCAAACCAACAAAAGAAAAGAAGGAGAAGATACAAATAACCCAAATAAGAAATGAAATGGGTGGCATTACAATAGAACCAGCTGAAATAAAAAGGATCATAACAGAATTTTATGAAAAATTATACTCGAACAAATTTGAAAACTTAGAAGAAATGGACAAATTTCTAGAAATACACTACCTACCCAAACTAACACAAACTTTGAGGTGGGAAATCTGAATAAACCCATAATAAAAGAAAAAATTGAAGCGATCATACAAAAAAAAAAAAATCCTCAAAAATAAAAGCTCTGGCCCAAATGACTTCACTGGAGAATTCTACCAAACATTCAGAGAAGAGTTGACACCAAACCTATTCAAACTATCCCAGAACATTCTTCATTCTATGAAGCCAGCATAACCCTGATACGAAAACCAGGCAAAGACACCAATAAAAATAAAATTGTAGACCAATCTTCCTCGTGAATATAGAAACAAAAATTCTCAACACAATTCTAGACAATAGAATACAACAGCATATCAGAAAAATAATACATCATGACCAAGTAGAATTCATACCAGGTATGCAAGAGAAGGCTCAACATTAGACAATCAATCAATGTAATCCACCACACAAATAAAACAAAGAACATGAATCACATGATCATCTCAACTGATGCTAAAAAGACGTTTGATAAAGTGTGATAGGAATTCCAGACAGGAGGAGGCAAAAAAAAACAAAAAAAAAAACCCCACAGAGAAAACACCCATTCATGATAAAAACTCTCAGCAAAATAGCAATAGAAGGGAATTCCTCAACGTAATTAAGGGCATACGTACAAAGCCAACAGACAGCATTACTCTCAATGGAGAGAGAATGAAAGCATTCCCCTTGATAACAAAAACCAGACAAGGGTGCCTTTTATCACCATTCTTATTCAACACTATACTGGAAGTCCTAGCTACAGCAATGCGGCAAGAAAGGGAAATAAAAGGCATGGAAACTTATAAGGAAGAAGTAAAACTAACTTTATTCTCAGATAATATGATAATGTACATAGAAAATCCCAGAGACTCCACAAGAAAGCTACTAGCACTAATAGAAGAAATCAGCAAAGTGACAGGGTACAATATCAACATACAAAAATCAGTTGGACTCCTCTACACTGACAAAGAGAACCGTGAAAAGGAAATCAGGAAAACAATTCCATTTACACTAGCTCTCAAAAAGATAAAATACTTAGAAATAAATCTAACTAGAGACGTAAAAGACTTATACAAAGAAAACCACAAAACACTACTGCAAGAAACCAAAAGAGATCTACATAAATAGAAAAAATACTATACTCATGGATAGGAAGACTTAACATTGTGAAAATGTCAATACTACCCAAAATGATCTACAAATATAATGCAATCCCAATCCAAATTCCAACATCATTCTTTAAGGAGATGGAAAAACTAATCGCTAAATTTATATGGAAAGGGAAGATGCCCTGGATAAGTAAAACATTACTGAAAAAGGACAAAGTGGGAGGCCTTGCCCTCCCTAATCTCAGAACCTACTCTACAGCCATTGTAGTCAAAACAGCCTGATACTGGTTCAATGGCAAACACATAGACCAAAGGAACAGAACTGAGAAACCATAAATAAGTCCATCCACCTACTGACAGCTGATGTTTGACAAAGAGTCAAAGTTCGTTTAATGGGGAAGAGATAGTATCTTTAACAAACAAAGCTGCAAAACCTGATATCCATTTGCAGAAAAATGAAACAAGATCCATGCCTCACACCATACACAAAAACTAACTCAAAATGGAACAAAGATGTAAATGTAAAACCTAAAATTATAAAGACCATGGAAGAAAAAATAGGAACAATGCTAGAGGCCCTAATATGTGGCATAAGCCAAATACCAAACATAACTGAAGATGCACAAACAGCAGAAGGTGAACTAGATAAATAGGACATCCTAAAAATCAAACACTTATGCTCAACAAAAGACTTCACCAAGAGTAAAAAGAACCTACAGACTTGGAAAAAAATCTTTAGACGTGACATATCCAACAAGGGTCAAATCTCTAAAATTTACAGAAAACTTCAACACCTCAACAATGAAAAAAAATAATTCAGTTAAAAAATGGGCAAAGGACATGAACAGAGACTTCACTAAAGAAGACAGTCATGTGGCTAACAAACACATGAAGAGATGCTGGCAATCATTGGCCACTGAAGAAATGCAAATCAAAACTACACTGAGATACCATCTCACCACAGCAATAATGGCACTGACCAAAAAAAAACAGAAAACAACAAATGCTGACAAGGTTGTGGGGATATTGAAACTCATACACTGCTGATGGGAATATAAAATGGTACAACCACTATGGAAAAACAGTATGGCCCTGGACAGAGTAGAACAGCCCCCGTAGAGTTTCCAAGGAGCGCCTGGCAGATTCGAACTGTCGACCCTTTGGTTAGCAGCCATAGCACTTAACCACTACGCCACTGGAGTTTCCCCTTAAAAAGCTAGAAATCAAAATACCATATGACCCAACAATCCCACTCCTAGGTATACATCTTAGATTAAAAAGATCCACGACAAGAGAAGACACATGCACACCCATGTTCACTGCAGCATTATTCGCTAGCAAAAAATAGAAACAACCTGCACGTCCATCAATAGACGGATGGATAAACAAAATGTGGTGCAGACACACAATGGAATACGATGCAGTGATAAAGAATAATGATGAATTCATGATACATCTCACAATGTGGGCGAATTTGGAGAACATTATGCTGAGTAAAATACAATCACAAGAGGACAAATATTCTATGAGAGCACTATTATAAAGTCAAGAAAAGGTTTACACACAGAAAGAGACATTTTTTATGTTTTCCGTGGATGGGAGGGGGAGGGAGGGAAAATGACTAGAGAGTAGGTGTGTGTTGACTTTGGTGAAGGGAAAGGCAGCACACATTATGGGCGAAGTCAGTACAACTTGACCAAGGCAAGGTAAGACACTGAGAGGTACACAAGAAAAAGGCAGTGAAGGTACATGGTATAACATACACAATTCTGCAACCGTACTAACAAAAAATAACTTATGAGTAGATGCATAGGTAGGTATGTATGCTGAAAAGGTGTGAGAAGTCGTAGAGCAGTGCATATATAGGTTTGACTGCGGACATTTCTACATACATATTTATATGTGCTGCATGCACATTCATGTACATAATAGCATGCACAAGGAGCACAGTCATGGAAACAAACTAGACATAACCAAACACCTCGTGGGACAGAGTTACTGGGCTTGAAGACGAGGGACAATAGTCCCAGGAGACATCTAGGTCAATTGGCATAATATAGGTCATAAAGAAAATGTTCTACCTCCTACTTTGGTGAGTAGCACCTGGGGTCTTAAAAGCTTGCAAGCAGCCACCTAAGATACGATTGGTCTCTTTCCATCTGGAGCAAAGGAGGGTAAAGAAAACCAAAGATTCAAGAAAACAATTAGTCCAAAGGACTAATGGTCCACAGGAAACACAGCCTCCACCAGTCTAAGACCAGAACTAAATGGTGCGCGGCTACCACCACCGGCCAGTCTGACCAGATCACAATAGAAGGTACTGGTTAGAGTGGGAGAAAAAAAATGTAGAAAAAATCCACATTCATAAAAAAGACCAGATTTCTGGTCTAAGAGAGACTAGAGGAACCCCCAAGACCATAGCCCTTGAATTCCCTTCTAACTAGAAACTGCAGCCATTCCCAGAGATCACTTTTCAGCCAAATAATAGACATGCCTATAAATAAACACCCCCTCACATCCATCAGTTTGTTATATTGTGGGGGTTTGTGTGTTGCTGTGATGTTGGAAGCTATGCCATCCATATACAAACAGCAGCAGGGTCATCTATGGTGGACAGGTTTCAGCTGAGCCTCCAGGCTAAGACAGGCTAGGAAGAAGGACCTGGCAGTCTACTTCTGAAAAAAATTAGCCATTGAAAACCTTATGAATAGCAGTGGAACATTGTCTGATATAGTGCCAGAAGATGAGCCCCTCAGGATGGAAGTCACTCAAAATAAAACTGGGGAAGACGTACTGCATTGGGCAAATCTGCTGCAAAAGACTGCTTTAAAGTGCCAAAAAGCAAAGATGTCACTTTGAGGACTAAGGAGCACCTGACCCAAGCCATGGTGTTTTCAGTTGCTTCATACACATGTGGAAGCTGGGTGTCTTAGTTATCTAGTGCTGCTTTGACAGAAATACCACAAGTGGACAGCTTTAACACAGAGAAATTTATTCTCTCATAGTCTAGGAGACCAAATTAAGGATGCCAGCTCCCAGGGAAGGCTTTCTCTCTCTGTTGGCTCTGGAGGAAGGTCCTTGTCACCAATCTTCCCCTGGTCTAGGAGTTTCTCAGGCGCAGGAGCCCTGTGTACAGAGGATGCCCTCCGCTCCCGGCACTGATTTCTTGGTGGTGTGAGGTCCCCATGTCTCTCTGCTCGCTTCTCTCTTTTGTATCTCAATACAGATTGGCTTAAAACAACCTAATCTTTTAGATTGAGTCCTGCCTCATTAACATAACTGCCTCTAATCCCACTTCATTAACAGCCTAGGGTTACAAAACATAGTAAAATCACATCGGATGACAAAATGGCAATCACACAATACTGGGAATCATGGACTAAACAAGTTGACAGATATTTTGGGGGGACACAATTCAATCCATGACACTGGACAATGAGTAAGGAACACTGAAGAAGAATTGATACCTTTGAATTATCGTGTTGGTGAAGAATATTGAACATACCATGAACTGCCAGAAGAACAAACAAATTTGTCTTGGAGGGAGTACAGCCAGAGTGCTCATTGGAAGCAAGGATGGCAAGACTTCTTCTCACACACTTTGGACATGTTATCAGGAGGGACCAGTCCCTGGAGAAAGACATCATTCTTGGTAGAGTGGAGAGCCAGAAAAAAGAAGACCCTCGATGATATGGATTGACAGAGTGGCTGCAACTATGGGCTCAAGCATAACAACAATCTTGAGGATGATGCAGGACTGGGCGGTGTTTTGTTCCCCTGTACATAGGGTCACTATGAGTTGGAACCGACTCAAGAGCACCTAACAACACCACCATAAATAAATAAATAAACAATAACACAAATGAAGAAAGTGCTCTTTAGAACAATCATCTACATGAGACCAAAAGGAAACATACACCCTAAGGCAAAGATGAGAAGTCAGAAAGGGGCAGGAAAACCAGAGTAATGGAAATGGGGAACGCAGGGTAGAAATTGGGAGAGTGCTGATACATTGCAGGGAGTACAACCTGTGTCATGGGAAAATTTGTGTATTAACTATTGAATGGAAAACTAATTTGCTCTGTAAACCTTCACCTAAAGTACATTTAAAAAAAAAAAAAAAAAAGTCTAGGTCCAGCTAAGAACACCAAAGCTCATACTTTTAACCACTAAACCATACCACTCAAAAAAACCGATAATAGGGCTAGGGCCATGGGTGTTAAATAAGCAGCTGTCATCCTTATGTAGCGATGAAACTATTTAAAAAGTGGTTTTATCTAAATTCCTCTAGAGAGAAATGAGAGGAAGGTATCACCTTTTTTTATAAACAAGGGACATGAGTCATGCTACAATGGTGGCGCATACTTTAAGAAGTTGAGTGTTTAGTAATTTAGGTTATTTACATTTTTTCCTTGCTCTTGTACAAAAAAAGGTAGCCTTATTAAACCCGTCTAAGTTGACAAAAGGTTGGTCAAAATCTTCATCCTTCTACCACAATCAAATGTGACAATAATTTTGTTTCAAGCTATAAGGAGAAAATAGGTTTTGTCTTCCCATATGCGATGGGTAAGGTTGTGTGTCATCCTGACTGGGCCATGATTCTCAGTGGTTTGGCAGGTATGTAATGACATATTTTGGCAATTTATGTAATGATGTATTTTGGCTGTTACATAATGATGTCATTTGGCGGGTATATGATGATGTAGTTATCCTTCATTTTGTGATATAATGTAATCACTTCCATGATGTGATCTGCTGTGATAAGCGAATAAGTTGTAAGGCTAGTTTTCTCAGGTGTGTGGCCTGCATCCAATATATTTGGACGTTCCAACAAAGCTTGTTGGCTTTTGCTGTCTGGATCCTGTATCCAGCTCATCATCATCTGACCTCTAATTCTTAGAACTTCAGCCAATGGCCTGCCATATTGCCTGCTAATCTTGGGATTCGTTGGCCTCCACAGTCTGTGAGCCCCCAGCCTGCCATCTGATCTGCTGATCTTGAGTTCATCAGCCCTGTAGCTATGTGAATCAGGAGAAACCTGCAGCATAACATCTGACCCACAGACTTGGAACTTGCCAGCCTCTACAATCAATCCTCTACAAGCCATTTCCTTGAGATAAATCTCTGTTTGTCTCTCTCTCTACATATAATTACATATACATATACACTTCACTGATTTTATTTCTCTAGAAAAACCAGCCTACTTGCTACTGAACGTGGTTCTAGAGAAACAAAATTGTAAGGATGAGTTTTCTAAATTGGTTCTCAAGTCTGGTTAGTCTTAGATGTTGATGACTCTGCTTCCAGCAGTAAGGAGGGTACTGCTAATCCATGACATGAGGTGGCAATAGGAATATGCAAAATATCACCACCAATAGATCAAGTGCTCATAAGAGGCGAGGCTCTGGGTGATTGTACATTTGACACTTTTCTGCAATTTTGTCAGAATGAGAAATATAAAGAGGCTGGCTGGTTGGTTGGTCCTATTTTTGCTAGACAAAGTAGTGAAAGAAAGAGATGAGCTCAGAGCTTCAGAGTCACACCTCAAAAAACACCTCAAGCACCTCATAAATGACCTCAAAGTTGCCACTTGTGCCCTGAAGAAAAAGCCTTATTTCTTGTAGTAACGGAGCTGATATTGCCAAAAGCCAAACCCAGAGTCTTATCGTAAGAGTGGCTGATTTATGATGCCAGTTGAATTCCCAACCTGAAATGGTGTCCAAAGTTAAATTGAGGGCATTGATTGGGAAGAAATGGGATCCTGAAACTTGGGATGGGGACATATGGGCAAAAAATCTGGAAGCTGGGGACACTGAGCCCCTAAATTCTATTGATTCACTCCTGCCAAGAGAACAAATCCTCTCACTACCATCTGAAGAGATTACTGCATTTTTGCTAATCCACCCTTCCCATTAACCCTCCACACCCATTTGATGAGATTAACCCAGCTGTGTCTGAGAATCCATTGCCTGAGCTATTGACTGGTGCAACTTCTGAGTCATCACTTGGGGAGATGTGTGAGTCATTGTCTGGGGCATCACCTGATGCAGATACCTTAAAAGACACTGCTAAATGTTCTCAAAACTCATCCCCACCACATATTTTTGCTTCTACACCTATAACTAAACATAAGTCCCAGCAAGCCCCAAAAGGTGAAGTACAAAATATAACCCAGGAGGAGGTATATTACACTACAAAAGAACTGCTCGACTTTTCTAATACATACAAAGAGAAATTTGGTGAATATATGTGGGAATGGCTATTAAGGGAGTGGGATAGTGGTGCAAGGAATATAAAGTTAGATCAGTCTGATTTTATTGATATGGGCCCACTAAGAACAGATTCTTCATTCAGTGTTTCAGCTCAAGAGGTTAGGAAAGGATCTAACAGGTTATTTGGTTGGTCACTGAAGCACGGATTACACGGTGGCCTACACTAAATCATGTCGAATACCAGACCTGCCTTGGTATACTGTAGAAGAAGTTATTTAAAGGCTTAGGGAAATTGGCATGCTAGAGTGTATTTATCAGATTAGACCCACAGACCCACACATGGAGTGCCCAGAAGACACACCTTTCACTAAAATGGTTAGGAACAAATTCGTGAAGGGAGCCCCAGCATCCTTGAAGACTGCTGTGATTGCTATTTAATATAAGTCATATTTGACAGTGGGAGCTCCCCTAACTGAATTAAGACACTTTACTACAATGGGGCTGATAGGACCCCATGACAGTAGGGGCCAAGTGGCAGCACTCAATCGGTAAAAAAAAAAAAAAGTGGGTATGGTTACCATAATGGACAGCAGAGTCAAAGCAGTAATCAGAATAGTTTGACTCTCATGGACTTATGGCAATGGCTCCTTAGTCTTGGTGTCTTTAGAAATGAAATAGACAGGAAATCTAAATATTTACTTGATTTGTTCAAGAAGAAGAATTCTAGGACAAGTGAAGAGTAATCTAACTCAAATCACCAGGATACCAAGTTACAGCTTCTCAATCAATTCCCAGGTATGAGCCAGTTTACAGACCTACAACCCCTTGAATGAAGGGAAGGTCAGGTCCCCATTGCACTTCCAAAAACTGATACTGCTAATATTTCTCCTAGCCTTCCCCAAAGGGATCTACAGACTTTTATGAGAGTTACTATTCCTTGGGGAAAAGGAAATAATCAAATTTGGGGGAGATTACTGGATACTGGCTCTGAAATGACACTAATTTCAGGAGGCTCGAAATGTCATTGTGGCCCACTAGTCAGAGTGGGGGGCATATGGATGTCAGGTTATTAACGAAGTCTTAGCTCATGTCCACCTCACTGTAGGTCCAGTGGGTCCCTGAACACATCTTGTAGTTATTTTCCCAGTTCCAGAATGCATAATTGAAATAGATATACTCAGCAACTGGCAGAGCCCCACATTAGATCCCTGACAAGTGGTGAAGGGGTTATTACAGTAGGAAAAGCCAAGTGGAAGCCATTAGTACTGCCCCTACATAGGAAAACAGTAAACCAAAAGCAATACTGCATTCCTGGGTGGATTGAAGACATTACCGCCCCCATCGAGGGTTTTAAAGATGCAGGTATGGTGATTCCCACCACATCCCCATTCAACTCACCTATTCAACCAATGCAAAAAACAGATGGGTCTTGGAGAATGACAGTGGATGATCATAAACATAACCAGGTGGTGACTCCAATTGCAACTACCCTTCCAGATGTGGTTTCATTGCTTGAGCAAATTAATACTTCTCCTGGCACCTGGTATGCAGCTATTGATCTGGCCAATGTCTTTTTTCTTGATTCTGGTTTCAAAGGAACACCAGAAGCAGTTTTCCTTCAGCCGGCAAGGCCAGCAATACACTTTCACTTTCTACCTCAGAGATATTTCAACTCTCCAGCCCTATATCATAGTTTAGTCTGCAGAGACCTTGATTGCCTTTCCCTTCCACAAGGCATCACATTGTCCATTACATTGATGACATTATGCTGATTGGACATAGTAAAGAGCAAATGTCAACAACTCTGGACTTATTGGTGAAATATTTGTGACCCTACGTAAAACATAATGAAACACATGACCAGTCCTGTGCTATCCTCACAATCATTATGTATGAGCCCATTGTTGCAAGCACTGTGTCAATCCATATCATTGAGGGTCTTCCTCTTTCTTTGCTGACCCTCTACTTTACCAAGCATGGTGTCCTTCTCCAAGGACTGGTCCCTCCTGATAACATGTGCAAAATGTGTGAGACAAAAGTCTCACCACCCTCGTTTCCAATGAGCACTCCGGCTGTACTCCTTCCAAGATAGACTTGTTCTTTCTTCTGGTAGTCCATGGTATATTCAATATTCTTCACCAACGCCATAATTCAAAGGCATGAATTCTTCTTCGGTCTTCCTTATTCAGTGTCCAACTATCACATGCATTCGAGGTGATGGAAAACACCATTACTTGGGTTAGGCACACCTTAGTCTTCAAAGCGACATCTTTGCTTTTTAACACTTTAAAGAGGTCTCTTGCTGCAGATTTGCCCAATGCAACATGTCGGTTGATTTCCTAACTGTTACTTCTATGAGTATTGATTGTGGATCCAAAGAAAACGAAATCCTTGACAACGTCAGTCTTTTCTCCATTTATCATGATATGGCTTATTGGTCCAGTTGTGAAGATTTTTGTTTTCTTTATGTTGAAGTGTAAATCATACCGAAGGTTGTAGTCGTTGATCTCCATCAGTAAGTGCTTCGGGTCCTCTTTGCTTTCAGCAAGTTCATGTCATCTGCTTAACGCAGGTTGCTAATAAGTCTCCCACCAGTCCTGATGCTGCATTCTTCTTCATGCCATCCAGCTTCTCAGATCATTTACTGAGTATACAGATTGAATAAGTATGGTGAAAGGGTGCAATGTTGATGCACACTTTTCTTGATTTTAAACCATGAAGTATTCCCTTGCTCTGTTCAAACCACTGCCTTTTGGTCTAAGTACGGGTTCTCCATGAACACAATTCAGTGTTCTGGAATTCCCATCCTTCACAATGTTATCCATAACTTTTTATAATCCACACAGTAGAATGCTTTTGCATAGTCAACAAAACACCGGTAAATATCTTTCTGGTATTCTCTGCTTTTAGCAAAGATCCATCTGACATCAGCAATAACATCCGTCATTCCAAGTCCTCTTCTGAATCCAGCTTCTATTTCTGGCAGTTCCCTGTCAATGTACTGCTGCAACAGCTTTTAAATTATCTTCAGCAAAATTTTACTTGCATGTGATATTCATGATATTGTCTGATAATTTCTGCATTCTGTTGGATCACCTTTCTTTGGAATGGGCACAAATATGGATTTCTTCCGGTCAATTGACCAGGTAGCTGTCTTCCAAATTTCTTGGCATAGATCAGTGACCACATCCAGCACTGCATCCGTTTGTTGAAACATCTCAATTGGTATTGTGTCAATTGCTTTGTTTTTCAACAATGCGTCCATAGCAGCTTGGAATTCTTCTTTTAAAACCATCAGTTCTTTTTTTTTTTTAAATACTTGCTTTAATATTATTATATTGTTTTTACAATTAAAAAGAATAACTAAACAAGAAAAAAATACCTGTGATAGTGAGAAAGAATGTTCAATTAACCATATATGTTCTCCTCTGAACAGAAACCTAATTAAATCATTTAACTTGTCATTATATTGATCAATACAAGGCATTTGAGGACATCAAACAAAATTGAGAAATCCATCTTTTGTACTGGTTTAATGAATTTATCAGCAATTTCTAAGATTCCAGGTTGACGTCCAATGGAGATCTGTGGTGACTCTTCTCCATGTCAAGTTCCACCTTTTGTCCAAAGTTCAGTATAGTTTAGACATCAGCGATTTTATAGTTCTGACTTTTGGTTTTGTGCTTGGATGCTGTACGTCTATTTCAAAGAAGCCAGGTTTATGTATCTAACTTCAGAACTCTGTGAACATGAAAGAGATTCATGCTTCTTGCGACTTACATTCTTCAATCTCTTGAAGACTTCCAACTGAATCTACCAAACCTGTTCCTGAAAAACTGGAATTTGGTAAAGGCACTATCTTATTCAATATGTCAGATTCAGCGATTTCACTAATTGTTGTTTCCTCTGAGCTGCCTGGCTGGCTGCAGTGGCTCGGCAGCCGGGAAAGTACAGCATTCGTGCCATTTTGATTCCCAAAACCATCAGTTCTTGATCATATCATATGAGAAATGACAGGCACCATCTAGTTGTATAATACCATGAGTTCTTGATTACATGCTACCTCCTGAAATGTTGAACTTCAACGAATTGTTTTTGGTAAAGTGACTTCATGTATTTCTTCCAGCTGCTTTCGATGCCTCCTGCGTCATTCAATATTTTGCCCATAAAAAAAAAAAATAGAATCCTTCAAAAATTGTAACTCGAAGCTTGAATTTTTCTAGTTCTTTCAGCCTGAGAAATGCTGAGTACGTTCTTCCCTTTTGGTTTTCTAACTCCAGTCCTTTGCACATTTCATTATAATATTTTACTTTGTCTTCCAGCACTGCCCTTTAAAATCTTCTAGTCAGCTTTTTTTTTTTTTTTTTATCATTTCTTCCAGTCGCATTAGCTACTCTACGTTCAAGAGCAAGTTTCAGAGTCTCCTCTGATATCTCTTTTGGTCTTTTCTTTCTTTCCAGTCTTTTTAATGACCTTTTGCTTTCTTCATGTATAATGTCCTTGATGTCTTCCCCATAACTCTTCTGGTCTTGCATTATTAGTATTCAGTGTGTCAAATCTATTCTTGAGATAGTCTCCAAATTCGGGTGGGATATATTCAAGGTCATATTTTGGCTCTCGTGGACTTTTTTTTTTTTACAGCTTAAACTTGAACTTCCATACAAGCAATTCCACAGTCAGGCCCTGGCCTCGTCTGACTGACGATACTGGCTCTTCCATTATCTGTTTCCACCAAAGTAGTCAATACGATTCCTGTATTTCTCATCCAGGGAGGGTCCACGTGTATAGTCGCCATTTCTGTTGTAAAAAGGTATTTGCATTTAAGAAGTCATTGGTCTTACAAAATTCTATCACAGGATCTCTGGCATCATTTCTGTCACCTAGGCCATATTTTCCAAAAACCAATCCTTCTTCATTTCCAACTTTCACATTCCAATCACCAGTAATTGTCAGCGATCTTGATTGCATGTTTCATTAATTTTGGATTGCAGCAGTTTTTAAAAACTTCAGTTTCTTCATCTTTGGTATTAGTGGTTGGTGCATAAATTTGAATAACTGGTCTTCCTTGTAGGCATATGGATATTACCCTATCACTGACAGCATTGTACTTCAGGATAGATCTTGAAATGTTCTTTTTGATGATGAATGCAAAACCATTCTTCTTTAAGTTGTCATTCCCAGCATAGTAGACCATATGATTATCCATTTCAAAATGGCCAATATCAGTCCATTTCAGCTCACTAATGCCTAGGATATTGATTTTTATGCGTTCCATTTCATTTTTGATAATTTTTAATTTTCCTAGATTCATTTACTTCATACATTCCGCGTTCTGATAGTTAACAGATGCTTGCAGTTGTTTATTTTCATTTTGAATTGTACCACATTGGCAAATGAAGGTCTCAAAAGCTTGACTCCATCAATGTCGTTAAGGTTGACTCTACCTTGAGGAGGCAGCTCTTCCCCAGTCATATTCTGAGTGCCTTCAAACCTGAGGGGATCATCTTCTGGCACTGTATCAGACACTGTTCACTGCTATTCATAAAGTTTTCACTGGCCAATTTTTCAGAAGCGGACTGCCAGGTCCTTCTTCCTTGTCTGTCTTAGTCTGGAAGCTCCACTGAAACCTGCCAACAAAGAGTGACCCTGCTGGTATTTGAAGTACCAGTGGCAAAGCTGTCAGTTTTTCATAGTTCGGTGGCTGGCATGTTGTAGTTGCATAGTAAAACCAAAACCATTGCTGTCTAGGCGATTCTGATTCATAGCAACCCAATAGAACGGGGAGAACTGTCTCATAGGGTTTCCAAGGAGCAGTTGGTGGATTCAAACTGCTAGCATTTTGGTTAGAAGCCATAGCTCTTAGCCATTTGTATGGTGGAGGGTGTGAAATTAATCCAACAAAAATTGAAGTGCCTTCCACCTAAGTGGGCCCAGTGGTGTAGGACATGTCGAGACATTCCTTCTAAAGTGAAGGATAAGTCATTGTATCTGGCCCCTCACACAACTAAAAAGAAGGCACAATGCCTGGTGTGCCTCTTTGGATTTTGGAGGCAACATACACCTCATTTGTGTGTGCCACTCTGGCCTATTTACCAAGTGACTCAAAAAGCTGCTAGTTTTGACTGGGTCCCAGAACAAGAGAAGGCTCTACAACAGGTTCAGACTGCCGAGCAGGCCACCCTGCCACTTTGGCCATATGATTTGGCTGATCCAATGGTGCTTGAAGTGTCAGTGACAGCAATGCTGTTTGGAGTCTTTCACAGGCCTCTACTGGTGACTCACAGTGCAGACCATTTGGATTTTGGAGCAAAGCCCTGCCATCCTCTACAGATAACTACTTTCCTTTTGAGAAACAGCTTTTGGTTTGTTACTGGGCCTTAGTAGAAACTGAACATTTAACCATGGGCCACTAAGTCACCATGTGCCTGAGCTGCCCAGCACGAACTGGGTGTTGTCTGACCTATAGGACCATAAAGTCAGACATGCACAGCAGCACTCCATCATTAAATGCAAGTGGTATATACAAAATCAGGCCCAAGCAGGACCTGAAGGCACAAGCAAGTTCCGTGAGGAAGTGGCCCAAATGCCCATGGTCTCCACTCCTGTCACATTACTTGCCCTCTCCCATTCTGCATCTATGGCCTCATGGGTAGTTCTTTACGATCAGTTGACTGAGGAAGAGAAAACTCATGCCTGGTTTACAGATGCTTCTTCATGATAGGCAGGCACCACTCGAAAGATGACAGCAGCAGCACTACAGTCCCTTTCTGGGACCTCCCAGAAGGACAGTGGTGAATGGAAATCCTACCAGTGGGCAGAACTTTCAGCGATGAACCCGGTTGTTCTGCTTGGAAGGTGAAATGGCCAGATGTGAGACTGTATACTGATTCATGGTCTGTGGCCAATGGTTTGGCTGGATGGTCAGGAACTTGGAAGGAACATGACTGAAAAATTGGAGACAAGAATGTATGAGGAAGAGGTATGTGTATAAAAAAAGACCTCTCTAAATGGGCCAAAGAAGTGAAGATATTTGTATCTCATGGTGAATGCTCACAAAAAGGTGACCTCAGCAGAGGAGAATTTTAACAATCAAGAGGATAGGATGACACATTCTGTGGAAACCAGTCATCCTCTTTGCCCAGCCACTCCCATCATTGCTCAATGGGCTTATGAACAAAGTGGCCATAGTGACAGGTTATGCATGGACTCAGCAACATGAACTTCCACTCACCAAGGCTGACTTGGCTACAGCTGAAGCTGAGTGCCTGATCTGTGAGCAACAGGGACCAACACTATGTCCCTAATATGGCACCATTCCTCCAGGTGATCAGCCAGCAACCTGGTGGCAGGTTGGTTTCCTTGGACCACTTCCATTGGGCAAAGGACAGCATTTTGTTCTTACTGGGAGAAACACTCTGAATACAGATTTGCCTTCCCTGCACACAATGCTTCTGCCAAAACTACAATCCATGGACTTACAGAACGCCTTGTTCACCATCACAGTAACCCACACAACATCGCCTTGGATCAAGGGACTCACTTCACTGCAAATGAAATGTGATAATGGGCTTATGCTCATGGAATTCACTGGTCTTACCATGTTTCCCATCATCCTGAAACAGCTAGCTTGACAGAACGATGGAATGGCCTTCTAAAGACAAAATTACTGTGTCAGCTGGGTGACAATACCTTGCAGACTTGAGGCAATGTTCTCCAGGAGACTGTATACACTCTAAACCAATATCCAATATTTGGTGGTTTCTCGCATAGCCAGGATTCTTGGGTACAGGAACCAAGGAGTGGAAATGGGAATGGCATCACTCACTGTTACCCATAGTGACCCACTTGCAAAACTATTCTTTCTATGCTCTTCATTCCCCATAACCGTGTGTTTTTTGGGTCTAGAGGTCTTAGTCCAAAGGGAGGAATGCTCCCACCTGGAGACACATCACCGATTGCATTGAACAGAAGTTAAGAATGCCACTTGGCCACTTTGGGCTCCTCATGTCTCTGGGTCAACAGGCAAAGAAGGGAGTTACTGTATTGGCTTGTGTGACTGATTCTGATTATCTCAAGGGGAAATCAAATTGATATTACATAATGGGGGTAAAGAAGGGTATGTCTGGAATACAGGAGATCCCTTAGGATGTCTCTTAGTACTTCCATACCCTGTGTTTAAACTCAATGAAAAACTACGGCAACCCAATTTTGACATGACTACTAATGACTCAGAACTTTCATGAATGAAGATTTGGGTCACCGCACCAGGCAAAGAACCACAACCAGCTGAGGTGCTTGCTGAGGGCAAAGGGAATATGGAATGGGTGGCGGAAGAAGATAGTTCTAAATACCAGTTATGGCCACGTGACCATTTGCAGAAAAGAGGACTATAATTGTTATGAGTATTTCTTCCAATTTTTTTTTATGTGTGTATCAAATATTTTTGTTTTCTTCACTTATAAAATACAAAATGTAAATGGGACTAGTGCGTTTTCAGTTGTACGCATGTTAGTTGTATCATGTTGGGAGCAAGTATGATTTTGTCATTGTCTTTATTTAGAGATTGTGTATGGCTTAAGGAGATGTGTAAGGGTGCCAAATTGATAAGGAGTGGACTGTGGTGGTTCAGACTGTGTGTCAACTTGGCTGAGCCATGATTCTCAGTAGTTTGGCAGTTATGTAATGTTATAGTTTGGCAGTTACATAATGATATAGTTTGGCAGTTAGGTAACAATGTACTTTGACAGTTATGTAATGATGTAATTTGCTCACTACATAATGATGTAGTTATCCTCCATTTTGTGATATAATGCAATAACCTCCACAATGTGATCTGATGTAATCAGCCAGTCAGTTGTAAGGGGAGTTTCTTTGGGGGCTTGGCCTAAATCCAATATATATGGACATTCTGGCAAAGCTCACTGGCTTTTTCTTGATCTGTATCCAGCTCTTCATCATCTGACCTCTAGTTGTTGGAACTTGAGCTAATGGCCTGCTGTATTGCCTGCTGATCTCAGGAGTCCTAGGCCTCTGCAGCCTATGAGCCATCAGCCTGTTGTCTGATCTGCTGATCTTGGATTCACTAGCCCCCGCAGCTACATGAGTCAGGAGAAGCCTCCATCCTGAAGCCTGACCCACAGACTTGGGACTTGCCAGCCTCTACAATCATGTGAGCCATTTCCTTGAGCTAAGTCTCTGTCTCTCTAAACACACACACACATATACACAAACACACAGCAAGGGATATATATATACATATGTATACATAAACAAACTCATTGCTATCAAGGTCAGCAAGGGGTTTATACATATATATGTCGTTGTTGTTGTTAGGTGCCATCAATTCGGTTCCACAGAACGAAACAGTGTCTGGTCATGCATGATCCTTACAACCATTATGCTTGAGCCCGTCGTTGCAGCCACTGTGTCAATCCATCTTGTTGAGGGTCTTCCTCTTTTCCACTGACCCTGTACTTTACCGAGCAGGATGTTCTTCTCTATGGACCAATCCCTCCTGACAACATGTCCAAAGTATGTTGGACATGTTGTCTCGCCAACCTTGATTCTAAGGAGCATTCTGGTTGTAGTTCTTCCAGGACAGATTCATTCATTCTTTTGGCAGTCTATGGTATATCCAATATTCTTCTCCGACACCACTATTCAAAGGCGTCAATTCTTCAGTCTTCCTCATGTATATATATGAGGACCATTTGGTTAGCAGCTGTAGCCTTGGCCACTACACCACCAGGGTTTCCATATATATATAAAACAAGAAAAGAAACAAGCCTGTTGCCATTGAGTCAATTCTGACTCATAGCTACCCTATAGGACATAGTAGAACTGCCCCTGAGGGGTTTTCAAGGAGTAGCTGGTGAATTTAAACCACTAATCTTTTTGTTAGCAGCTGAGTTCTTAACCACTGTGCCACCAGGGTTCCATACATATATACATGTATGTATGTATGTATGTGTATATATATATATATATGTTTTACTGGTTTTGCTTCCCTAGAGAACCCAGCCTAAGACACCATATTATAGTGAAAGAGGAATAAACATTTATTTAATGCTGATGCAGATGAGGTTAAGTCCATTTTAAGCATGTTTTCTTATTTAGTATTATTAAAGGTAGGTGATATTTATAGTACAGTATGTAATTTTTTTTTAATGTAATTTGGTCTCGTGATCATCCCAACAGCAATTAAGAGTAATAGGTTTTAACCAAATCTGCTGAACAGCCCAGGTCAGGTTATGTGGGTCAGAGTAGATGATGAAGTGATATTCAGAGTGTTTCTGATTTCATATATATATATAAATATAAAAGAAATCTGTTGCCATCAAGTGAATTCACACTCATAGCAACTGTCATAGATTGAATTGTGGACCCTCAAAATATGTGTCAACTTCGTTAGGCCATTATTCCCAGTATTGTGTAGTTGTCCTGCATTTTGTGATTTTCCTATGTGTTGTAAATCATAACCTCTGCCTGTGGTTAAAAAGAATTAGGGTGGGATGTAACATCCTTGTTCAGATCACATCCCTGATCCAACATAAAGGGAGTTTCCCTGGGGTGTGGCTTGCACCACCTTTTGCCTTACAAGAGATAAAAGGAAAGGGAAACAAGCATAGAGTTGGAGACCTCCAACCACCAAGAAAGCAGTGCCAGGAGCGAAGCACATCCTTTGGACCCAGGGTTCCTGAGAGGAGAAATTCCTAGTCCAGGGGAAGATTGATGACAAGAACTTTTCTCCAGAGCCAACAGAGACAGGAAGCCTTCCCTTGGAGCTGATGCCCTGAATTTGGGCTTCTAGCCTACTAAACTGTGAGAAAATAAATTTCTCTTTGTTAATGCCATCCACTTGTGGTATTTCTGTTACAGCAGCACTAGAAGACTAAGACGTAACCCTATCGAACTGCCCCACAGGATTTCCAAGGAGCAGCTGGTGGATTCAGACTGTTGACCTTCGATTTGCAGCCCAGCTTTTAACCACTGCACCACCAGGTCTCCTAATTTATATATGTGTGTGTGTGTGTGTGTGTGTGTGTAGGTATGTATGTGTGTATATATACACATACATTCATATATGCATACACATATACACACATACATATAGGAATACACACATACATATATGTATACACACACACACACGTATATATAAATTAGGAGCCCTGGTGGTGTAGTAGTTAAAAGCTGGGCTGCAACTTGAAAAGTCAACAGTTTGAGTCCACCAGCTCCTCCCTGGAAACCCTATGGGGCAGTTCTTTTCTGTCCTACAAAGTCATTATGAGTTGGAATCAACTCAACAGTAATGGGTTTATGTAAATTAGGTGGAAGAAGTACTGTGCTAAATGGGACAATTTTTTAAAAATACAGCATGAAATCCAGGACTGTCTGTTACTTTCAGACAAAATTCTAAGAAGGGAGAGAAAACAAAGCAAAATGATAAGACAGAGGTTCCCGTGAAACTGCTGCACCAGCTACCCCGATTCCAGGCCAGGTCCCTGAGCTGTAAAGGCTATAGGCTACTCTATGCAGGGTAAATACTACCACCACCAGGGTAATGATTATTTCACCATGAACTAAGAAGCACATATTTAGGTGGATGATGTAAGGATAGTATCTAAATCAAAGAAAGTAACAAGTGAAGGATTCTATGTACTTCTCAGCCCACATCCAGAATATCATCTTCTGTTTTAAGAAACACATTCTAACAATGACATTGATAAAGCAGAATGTAGCCAGTAGAGCGTGACCAGGATGGTGAGTCATCAGGATGTCATGTCCTACAAAGAGCATCAGGAGGAGCCTGGAGGATTAGGGGAATGTTTGTTTGAAGCTCCTGGTAAGATTGTTCCTCTCACAGCCTAACCACCAGAAACTACCAGTGTCCAGACCAGAGAAGGACGCTATAAATAAACTGATTACCAACCCTCTCCTAAAAATAAAAAAATTAAAAAAAACTAACATCATCATGCCTCACATCCTTATTTACCTTAATCACCCAGAAAAGTTCAAGCTTCCAGGTCATCCATCATCACTGGATACTTTTCCCCATAGGACACTGTGGATACCTGGCTGGACTAACCTTCCGTCCTTCCTAAACTACTCAACATTTCTACTAGGTCCTATGGAACTCACAGATGTCATGACTAAAATCTCCACTATGCTCAAACACATCTCTATGTGTTCCCTACTCTGAGTACTTCCCCAATAGCCCCTGTGACTATACCAATATTCTTGTAATTTTTTTCCACAATCAATAGATCACAATGCCTGGAGATGGTATATGTGTCCTTGCTCTTCATTTTCATTTAAAAACCAATTCCCTCCCATACTCCCACAAAGCCTTTGCTCTTTAAAGATATGCCATTAGACTCTAGCGCCCACTACTGCTTCATTTTATAATCATTCATCAACCTCCAGTCACTCCCCCTCATTCTTTGAAGATTTGAAGCCCCCGGTTTTGCGTGTTCCTCTCTACCATGACTGCTGTTAACAATCTCTGTGACTCCACAATCCAAATATTTGAGCCATCCAAAACCTTGGCCTCTCAGGCCCTTGAGTTCCTCATCACTGATTATCATTTCCTGTCTCCCTGCCTCGAGTACCCACTTGTCATTGCACAGAATAGCACTGCCTCTGAAATCTTTGTTTCAGTAATCCCATTCTCAGACCACCCATGTCCAACCCTCTTCATCCCGCCTTTAGCCTCACCAGACTCCAATATATGGACCCCACAACTTTTACTATCATTATGCTCATTTCTTCTCTCCTCTGCTTACCTAGCTTATACTTTATGGTGCGATCCTTAAAATCACCCCCTTGCATGCATCATCAACTCCCTTGCCCACCCCTCCCCTTTATTTCTCCTACCTGGAGGAAAAAGCTGGATTCTGGTTAAATCCAAATCTTCACCTGCCTGGTACCTGTACCCAAGCAGCTGAATGTAGTTAGCTTAAAACACAGTAGTGCTGACTGGTTTCAACTTTGAAATCACTGCTTCAAGTCTCAGTGGGGTCCACAGCCCTGTGAAGCAATCTTACTTCATACCCTAGTTGTCTTAGTCATCTAGTGCTGCTATAACAGAAATACCACAAGTGGATGGCATTAACAAAGAGAAGTTTATTTCCTCACAGTAAAGTAGGCTAAAAGTCCAAATTCAGAGCATTGGCTCCAGCGGAAGACTTTCTCTCTCTGTTGGCTCTGGAGGAAGGTCTTTGTCCTCAATCTTCCCCTGGTTGAGGGCCTTCTCAGGCACAGGGACCCCATGTCCAAAGGATGTGCTCTGCTCCCAGTGCTGCTTTCTTGGTGGTATGAGGTCCCCCACTCCCTGCTTGCTTCCCTTTCCTTTTATCTCTCAAAAGGTAGTACAGGCCACACCCCAGGGAAACGCCCTTTACATTAGATCAGGGAGGTGACCTGAGTAAGGGTGGTGTTACAATCCCACCCTAATCCTCTCAACATAAAATTACAATCACAAAGTGGAGGACAACCACAGAATACTGAGAATCATGGCCTAACCAAGTTAATACACACATTTTGGGGGGACATAATTCAATCCATGACACTAGGAAATTCACTTCCCTCTCTCCCAGATGTCTAATTCATTTTTTTCCCTTAAATGACTAAAACCCATTTTCCCGCCCCTTTTTCACTCTCTCTTTCTTCTCTTCTCCATGGCTTGCCCAGGCATATGGCTTAAACTACCAGCTACACAGTAATGGTTTGATGATTCATTTCTCCTCAGAGCCCCAGATTTGTATATTCAGGTGCCTTTTCAATGGCTCCCACTGGATGTCCAACAGGCATCTCAAATTTAGCATGGCCGAAATATATCTTTCTATTCCCCCTACCAAAAACCTGGTTCTTCCCCAATCATTCCAAACTCATTTACTGGGTTACTCAAGACAAAAACTTGGGCGTTATCCTTGATTACTCTCTTTCACTCACTGCATCCCACATTTAATCCACCAGCAAGATCTGTGGACTTCATAATGTATCTGGAAACTGACTTTCCATACCTTCACAGCTGCCAGCTGGGTCCAAGCCCCAATCTGTCATCTCTCACCTGGACTAATGCAACAGTCTCTCTGCTTCCACCCTTGCCATCTGTAATCCATTCCCTCCAGTTGCCAAAAACATACACTTCCCTACTCAAAACTCTTCAGTAGCTTCCTGACCACTTAGAATAGGTTTCAGTATCCATAAAATAGCCTATAAATCCCTTCATGATCTCACTGCCTGGCTTCATCTCCTGTTCTCTCACTCAGCTCCAGTCTAACTACCCTTCTTGCAGTTCTTTGAACACGCCAACCTTTTCCCTGCTCTACACCATTATACTTCCTGCTCTCTCTACTTAGAATTCTCTTTCCCCAAATTTTGCTTTCTACGATCCTTTACACCATTTAATTCTCCACCAAAATGTCACATCCAGAAAGAAGTTTTTTCTGATCTAAAATACCTACATTTTTCTCTATTCCTTTAAAAAAAAAAAAATTCCTTTACCCCGGTTTATTATCATAAACTACCAAGTCTGTGTATTTATTTTCTTTTTAGTTGCCTATTTGACTAACCAGGTGGCACAGTTAAGTGGGGGGACTACTAACCAAAAGGTCGGTGGCTCAAACCCTTGTAGAGGAACCTCAGAAGAAGGACTGATGATCTGCTTCTGAAAGGTCACAACCATAAAAACCCTATGGAGGAACAAAGTATACTTTAAGACAAAATCTGTTAGAAGAGATAAAGATGGTGTTATGGATTGACTTGTGCCCTTCAAAAATACGTATCAAATTGGCTAGGCCATGATTCCCAGTATTGTGTGTTTGTTCATATTTTGTGATCTGATGTAACTATCCTATGTGTTGTAAACCCTAACCTCTATTATGCTAATGAGGCAAGATTAGAAGCAGTTATGTTAATGAGGCAGGACACAATCTACAGGATTAGGTTGTATCTTGAGTCAGTCTCTTTTGAGATATAAAAGAGAGAAGTGAGCAGAGAGGAGTGGGACCTCATTACTACCAAGCAAGAAGAGTAGGAACAGAGTATATCCTCTGGACCTGGGGTCCCTGTGCTGAGAAGCTCCTAGACCAGGGAAAGATTGATGACAAGGACCTTCCCCCAGAGCCAATAAGAGAGAGAAAGCCTTCCCCTGGAGCTGGCATCTTGTATTTGGACTTCTAGTCTCCCATACTGTGAGAGAATAAATTTCTGTGTGTTAAAGCTATCCACTTGTGGTAATTTTGTCATAGCAGTACTAGATAACTAAGACAGATGAACATTATATAGTGAAAAAAGGGTCAATTCCTCAAGAATATTTAACAATCATAAGTATATATGCACCCAACATTGAAGCACCTAAATGTATGAAGGAAACACTGATAGAATTGAAGGAAGAAATAGACAGCACTACAGTAATAGTTGGAGACTTCAATATACTACTTTCAGTACTGGACAGAATGTCTAGAGAGAAAATCAACGTGGAAACAGAGAACCTGAATGACTCTATAAACCAACAAGACTTAACAGACATATATAGAACCCCTCACCCAACAACAGCACAATATGCATTCTACTCCTGTGCACATGGATCATTCTCCAGGATAGACTACATATTAGGTCACAAAGCAAGTCTCAATAAATTTAAAAAGATTGAAATCACACAAAATATTTTCTTTACCACAGTGGAGTGAAGCTACAAATCAATAACAGAAAGAAAAAAATGGGAGGGGGGATACACAAACATCTGTAAACAACACACTATATAACTACCAAAACGTCAAGGAGGAAATCACAAATTTCTTGGAGTCAAATGAAAATGAAAGCACAACATACCAAAACTTATGGGATGCAGCAAAGGCAGCACTCAGAGGGAAACTTATAGCAATAAATGCCTACATGAAAAAAGATCTCAAATCAACAGCCTAACTCAACAACTCCAGGAACTGGAAAGAGAAGAGCAAACTAAACCTAAACCGACCAGGAAACAACAAAGATCAGAAAAGAAATAAAATCAAAAACAGAAAAACAATAGAACCAACAAAATCAGAAGTAGATTTTGTGAAAAGATAAATAAAATTGACAAGTATTTAGCTAGGCTGGCAAGAAAAAAAAAAGAGAAAGAGAAAAGATGCAAATAACCAAAATGGCATGTATTGATTGCATCCCCCAAAATATGTGTCAACTTGGTTAGGCCATATATCCCAGTATTGTGTGGTAGTCTATATTTTGTGATTGTAATTTTATGTTAAAGAAGATTAGGGTGGGATTGTAACACCACCCTTACCGAGGTCCCATCCCTGATCCAATGTAAAGGGAGTTTTCCTGGGGTGTGGCCTGCACCATCTTTTATCTCTCAAGAGATAAAAAGGAAAAGGAAGTGAGCATAGAAGGGGACTTCATACCACCAAGAAAGAAGCACCAGAAGCAGGATGCATCCTTTGGACCCAGGGCCCTGCACCTGGGAAACTCCCTGACCAGAGGAAGATTGATGACAAGACCTTTCCTTCACAGCTGGCCTTTCCCTGGAGCTGATGCCCTGAATTTGGACTTCTAGCCTAATAGACTGTGAGAAAATAAATTTCTCTTTGTTAAAGCCATCCACTTGTGGTATTTCTGTTTTAGCAGCACTAGATGACTAAGACACAAAATAAGAAAGAGAAGACATTACAACTGAACCAAGAGAAATAAAGAGAATTATGACAATATTATGAACAACTGTACAGCAAAAAACTGGACCACTTTGTTGAAATGGACAAATTCTTAGAGGAACACAACCTACCCAAGCCGACTCAAGATGAAAAAGAAAATTTCAGCAGACCCATAGAAGTGAAGAGATGAATCAGTGCTCAAAAACCTCCCAACAATGACAACAAAAGCCCTGGACCAGGTGTCTTTGCTGGGAATTCTACCAAACATTTAGATAAAAATTGACACCAATCCTGTTTAAACTCTTCCAAAAGATAGAGAAGGAAGGAATACTCCCTAATTCATTCTATGAAGCAAACCCTGATACCAAAACCAGACAAATACACCACAAAAAAAAAGAAAACTACAGGCCAATATCTCATACAAAGAGAGATGCAAAAATCCTCAACGAGGTGGTATAGTCAGATGCCTCATAACATTTCCCTTACAACAAAGACTCAAGAAAACAAGTGAATCAGGTATAAATGATCATTTTGGAACCCTGAGTATCAAAGAGAACACTAAAGAATTGGACTGAGTGCCAAGTGAAAGGAGAAACTATACAAAAACAGAGGACAAGGAGAACTACAGATCATCGGTGCCCTGCCAGCCAAACCCCTCATCACCCAGTACTGCCAAGCAGGAGCATCCTGCACCAATGTCCAGAGCCAGACAGGAGCACTCCCCACCTAGTGAAATTTAAGTGCCCTCACCATACTCACTACACTTCCCCCAGGCCACTGTGCTGGAGGCCCACTAACTGGCAGCACCCCCCCTCCTCCACCCAGCCCCCCACACCAGATGCCCACAGACTGGAAGCACCCCCTCCTCTGTCCAGCCACTGGTGCCAGGGGACCCATGGACTGACAGTACTCCCTACTTTGCCCAGCCGTATGTGCCAGGGACTCATGGACAGACAGCATCCCCTACTCTGCCCAACCACCTGCACCAGACACTCTCACACCAGCACCACCCCCTCCACTCAGTCACCCATGCTAGGGGCCCACAGACTGGTGGCATCCACTTCTTTGCCCAGCCACCTATGCCAGGGGTTTGCAGACCAGTGGAGCACCCTCACCTGCACCAAGCTCTAGCATATCAGGGACACGCCCTCCATATATGTGCTCATAGACTGGCAGCACACCCCCAGCCTTGTCCCCCCACAGCACCCCCTGCATCCAGAGGCTTGTGCCACTCCAACCACCCCTGCGCAGCCCCATTCACCTGGGATCAGCAGTGCAGTGTGAGTTCCCATGCCACCCACCCAGTGACTGGTAATCCATGCACCCTCTCCCCAACTTCTAGGCAACCAGCAGTATGCACACATAGCTCCCAACCCAGTGACCTTTCATCACCCACACCCAAGTGACTGGTGAGACACACACATTACTTCACCAGCAATGCCAGTCACATTTTGACAGGCACCAGCTACCTCCCTGTCAAATAATGAGCAGAAGAATGTAGTGTACTCATTTAACATCCAGCTGGCTGCAACGGCACACATTCCACGCCCAAACAGTTCTTGCAGGCTGTCTGCACTTCTCTGAAACACCTTGATACCTCACCACCTACTGAGATGCTAATTCATCCATGCACAGTGGGCTTATCTCATAAAATTTAGACAGCACTCTCACAGTGAATACAGAGAAGTCCTGCCCTGTCCTCCAGAAAACATACTAGCTCATAGCACCCAACTTAATGGCTAGGAGACAGCAGACAATAACAAATCATGTGAAGAAACAGGATAAGATGGCTCAATCAAGTTAGCAAATAAAGGGGCAGAAAACCTTCTGGAGGAAAAAATGATAATTGAACTGCCTGATAAGGAATTCAAAATATTTATATGCAGGCTTCTCAAGGAGATCATGGAAAACACAGAAAAAAACAATGAAAACACAAACAAAGCTCTAGAAGAATTCAGGAAAACAATACAAGAACAAAATGACAAAATAAATAGGCAATAACAAACCACACAAAAAGAACAACTAGAAATCCAGAAGATTAACAATAAAATATCAAAAATAGATAACTAAATGACAACAGTATATTCATACCTATCAATAATCACACTGATATAAATGGCCTAAATGTACCAATTAAGAGACAGAGAGTGGTAGAACAGATTTAAAAAAAAAAAAACAAAAAAACATGATCCATAAATATGATGCCTAAAAGAGACACACCTTACACATAAATACAAAATAAGTTAAAAATCAAGGGATGAAAAAAATGTATATACCAAGTAAACGGTAACCAAAAAAAGAGCAAGAGTGGCAATATTAATCTCATAAAATAGACTTTAAGTCAAAATCCATCGTAAGAGACAAGGAAGGGCATTATATAATGATTAAAGGTTCAGTTCACCAAGAGGATATAACCATAATAAATATTCATACACCCAATGACAGAGCTCCAAAATACATAAAACAAACTCTAACGGTATTGAAAAGAGAAACAAGCAGTTCCACAATAATAGTAGAAGACTTTAACATCACTTTTGAAGAACAGAACATCTAGAAAGAAGCTCAGCAAAGACACAGAAGATCTAAATAACACAATCAACACAAGAAAAGACGCTCAACCTCATTAGCCAACAGAGTGATGCAAATCAAAACCACTATAAAATACTATTTCATCATTTCTGTTTTCACTAAGATTTAAAAAAAAAAACAGAAAATGTTTGCAAGGATTTGGGGAAACTGCAAACCTTATCAATTGCTGGTGGGAATTCAAAATGGAAGAGCCATTGAGAAAATAGTGTGGTGTTTCCTCAAAAAACTAAAAATAGAAAAAAAAAATAAAAATAAAATATGACCCAACAATTCCACTCCGTTATAGCCAAAAGAAAGCAGAAACTCAAACAGACACTTGTACAACAATGTTCATTGCAGCACTCACTATTCACAATAGCCGAAAGATGGAAACAATCAAAATGCCTATCAACAGATGAATGGATAAACAAAATGTGGTACATACATACAATGGAATATTACTAAGCCAGTAAGAGAAATGAAGTCTTGTTGTTGTTGCTGTTGTGTGCCGGTTGTAAAACAATACCATTTATAATAACCAAAAACCTGTTGCCGTGGAGTTGATTCCGACTCATAGTGACTCCATAGGACACAGTAGAAATGTCCCATGGGGTTTTCTAAGGGGCAGCTGGTAGATTCCAACTGCCAATCTTTTGGTTTGCAACCTGAGCTCTTAACCACTTTGCCACCAGAGCTTGGAAGTCTTGATACGTACTACAATATGGATGGAACTTGAAGATCTTATGCTGAGTAAATCAAGTCAATCACAAAAGAACAAATATTGTATGAAATCACTTACATAAAAAGACAAGAACAAGCAAATGTATAGAGACCAAGCATGATGGTTAAGGTTGTGTGTCAACTTGGCTGGGCCATGATTCTCAGTATTTTGGCAGTTGTATAATGTTGTGATCACCTCCCTGTTGAAATTTCATATGTGATCACCCCCATAATGGAATCTGCTGAGTGGTACCGGCTGGGGTGGGGCCTGTGGAGACTCACCACCCCCTCAACCTTCATCTCCCTGC
Organism: Loxodonta africana; assembly: GCF_030014295.1. Taxonomy (NCBI): domain Eukaryota; kingdom Metazoa; phylum Chordata; class Mammalia; order Proboscidea; family Elephantidae; genus Loxodonta; species Loxodonta africana. The sequence goes on along the minus strand of NC_087344.1, from coordinate 208,268,692 downwards.
CTTCTGCCTCCTACTTCCTTCCTGCTCACTTTGCCAAGGTTGTTGGCTTGTTCTGGATCCGGCAGCTGCCTCTTGTCTGACCTCCAGTTCTTGGGACTTGAGCTAGCAGCTTACCTATCCATCTTAGAATTCATTGATCTTCACAGCCTGAAAGCAAGAGTCCTGCTCCCTGACCTGCCAATCTTGGATTCGCCAGGCCTTGCAGCTACATGAATCAGGAGAAACCTTGCAGTCTTGCCTGCTGACCTTGGGATTCTTTGACCATCACAGCCTATGAGAGGGAGCCCTGCTATCTGACCTGCTGATCTTGGGTTCACCAGCTTCTGTGGCTTCCTGAATTGGGAAAAGCCTCCATCCTGATCCACGGACTTGGAACGTTCCAACCTCTACAGTTGTGTGAGCTGTTTCCTGGATACAAATCTCTCTATATATATTTCTATGCTTTACTGGTTTTGCTTTTCTAGAGACCCCAGACTAAGACACCAAGTTTATTAGTGATTACATGGGGCAGGAAGGAGTGGGGGAAAGGAGAGTTTATTGCTTATGGCCACCACATGTTTTGTCAGTTTGTCATACTGTGGTGTCTTGCATGTTGCTGTGATACTGGAAGCCTTGCCACCAGTATCTCAAATACCAGCAGTGTCACCCTTAGTGGACAGGTTTCAGTGGAGCTTCCAGACTAAGACAGACTAGGAAGAAGAACTTGGCAGTCTACCTCTGAAAAAATTGGCCAGTGAAAACCTTAAAAATAGCAGCAGAATATTGTCTGATAGAATGCTGGAAGATGAACCCCTCATGCTGGAAGGCACTCAAGATACTACCGGGAAAGAGCGCCTTGTCAAAGTAGAGTCGACCTTAATGACGTGAATGAAGTCAAGATTTTGGTACAACTCAAAATGAGAAGAAACAGCTACAAGCATCCATTTATAATTGGAACATGGAATCTAAGAAGTTTGAGTCTAGGAAAATTGGTAATCATCAAAAATGAAATGGAACACATAACAATAGATATCCTGGGCTTTAGTGAGCTGAAATGGACTGGAATTGGCCATTTTGAATCAAGCATATGGTCTACTATTCTGGGAATGACAACTTGAAGAGGAATGGTGTCACATTCATCGTCAAAAAGAACATTTCTAGATCTACCCTGAAGCACAAGGCTGTCAGTGATAGGATAATATCCATATGTCTACAAGGAAGACCAGTTAATATTATTAATAATATTATTCAAATTTACGCACCAACTACTAATGCCAAAGATGAGGAAATTGAAGATTTTTACCAACTTCTGCGGTCTGAAATTGATCAAACATGCAATCAAGATGCATTGGTAATTACTGGAGATTGGAATGCAAAAGATGGAAACAAACAAGTAGGATTGGTAGTTGGAAAATATGGCGTTAATGACAGAAATGGCTCCAGAGATCATGGGATAGAATTTTGTAAGACCAATAACTTCTTCATTGCAAATACTTCTTTTCAACAACATAAATGGTGACTGGACACATGGACCTCACCAGACAGAAAACACAGGAATCAAATAGATTACATCTGTGGAAAGAGATGATGGAAAAGGTCAATATCATCAGTCGGAACAAGGCCAGGGGATGACTACATAACAGACCATCAATTGCTCACATGCAAGTTCAAGATGAAGCTGAAGAAAATTAAAACACATCTACAAGAGCCAAAATACAACCTTAGTATATCCCACCTGAATTTGGAGACCATCTCGAGAATAGATTTGACACACTGAACACTAATGATCAGAGATCAGATTAGTTATGGGAAGACATCAAGGATATCACACATGAAGAAAGTAAAAGGTCGCTAAAAAGACAGGAAAGCAAGAAAACACCAAAATGGATGTCAGGAAAGACTCTGAAACTTGCTTTTGGATGTAGAGTAGCTAAAGCAAATGCAAGAAATGATGAAGTAAAAGAGCTGAACCAAAGATTTCAAAGGGCGGCTCAAGAAGACAAACTAAAATATTATAATGAAATGTGCAAAGGCCTGGAGTAAGAAAACCAAAAGGGAAGAACACACTCAGCGTTTCTCAGGCTGAAAGAACTAAAGAAAAAATTCAAGCTTCAAGTTACAATTTTGAAGGATTCTATGGGCAAAATATTGAATGATGCAGGAAGCATCGAAAGCAGATGGCAGAAATACATGGAGTCACTTTACCAAAAAGAATTGGTTGACGTTCAACTATTTCAGGAGGTAGCATATGATCAAGAACTGATGGTATTGCACAACTAGAGACTGCTCTGACAGGGATCACAATAGAGGATCCTGAACAGAGCTGGAGAAAAATGTAGAACAAAATTCTAACTCACACACACACACAAAAAAAAAAACAGATTTAGTGGTCTGACAGAGACTGAAGAAACTCCAAGAGTATGGCTCCCAGACACCCTTTTAGCTCAGTAATGAAGTCACTCCTCAGGCTTGCCTTTCAGTCAAAGATAAGACGGGCCCATAAAACAAAATGAGACTAAATGGGCACACCAGCCCAGGGGCAAGGACGAGAAGGCAGGAGGGGACAGGAAAACTGGTAATAGGGAACCCAAGGCCAAGAAGGGGAGAATGTTGACAGGTCATGGTGTTGGCAACCAATGTCACAAAACAATACATGTACTAATTATTTAACAAGAAGCTAGTTTGTTCCTTAAACCTTCATCTAAAGTACAATTTTAAAAATTGAAAAACAATTTTATTTCAAATATTGATTATCTCTGAGAATGTGGAACTGGAAGTACATCCAAAGAAATACTCCACTAGCACGTCAACATTCGTTAATCTATACTTAGTTATAAGAGTCTCTCTGACCACATATTTTACAGGAACTACTTGAATTTGCAAAATTGATTATAACTATTTTCTGTTAGTTTTTTTGGTATAGTTTGATATTAATTGCTATTACAAAATCTGGATGTGTGAATAAGGATTTAAGGCATATGTAATAGAAACAATTAAGAGTGTTTGTTATTACAGATAACTTACATTTTACCTTACCATAATCTATGAAAGGCATGAAAAGCAATATGAAGCCCAATGGGAAGGACTCTAAAATGTAGATCATGGGCTTGTGTTCAATAGCAAATTAAATAAAATTTGTATTTATAACTATTGAAGAAATAAACCAAAACCAAACTCCAACACACCCACCAAAAAGAACCAATTGTGTTGACGAAAGAAGCCCAAGGGGCACTGGAGGCACTGGGGAAAAACATGGCTCCAGGAATTGACAGAATAGCAATTGAGATGTTTCAACAAACAGATGCAGCACTGGAGGTGCTGACATGTCTGTGCCAAGAAATTTGGAACACAGATATCTGGCCAACTAACTGGAAGAGATCCATATTTGTGTCCATTCCAAAGAAAGCCGATTCAACAGACTGTGGAAATTATCAAACAATATCATTAATATCACACTCAAGTAAAATTTTGCTGAAGATCATTCAAAAGCAGTTACAGCAGTACATGGACAGGGAACTGCCAGAAATTCAAGCCGAATTCGGAAGAGGACATGGAACCAGGGATATCATTGCTAATGTCTGATGGATCTTGGCTGAAAGCAGAGAATACCAGGAAGATGTTTATCTGTGTTTATTGACTATGCAGAAGTATTCAACTGCATGGATCATAACACATTATGGATTACATTGTGAAGAACGGGAATTTCAGAAGGCTTAATTATGCTCATTGAGAAACCTGTACATAGATCAAGAGGCAGTCATTCGAACGAGCAAGGGGATACTACATGGCTTAAAGTCAGGAAAGGTGTGCGTCAGGGTTGTATCCTTTCACCATACCTATTCAATCTGTACGCTGAGCAAATACTATGAGAAGCTGGGCTATATGAAGATGAATGTGGTATCAGGATTTGTGGAAGACACATTAACAACCTGTGATATGCAGATGACACGACCTTGCTTGCTGAAAGCGAAGAGGGCTTGAAGCACTTACTGACGAAGATCAAAGGCCACAGCCTTCAGTATGGATTACACCCCAACATAAGGTAAACAAAAATCCACACAACTGGACCAGTAAGGAACATCATCATAAATGGAGAAAAGACTGACATCGTCAAGGATTTCATTTTCCTTGAATCCACAATCAACGCCCATGGAAGCAACAGTCAAAAAATCAAAAAAAAAAAAACAGGAAATGACAAATGTTGGAGAGGCTGCGGGGAGATTGGAACTCTTATGCACTGCTGGTGGGAATGCAAAATGATACAGCCATTTTGGAAAACAATATGGCACTTCCTTAGAAAGCCTGTTGTTGTTGTTGTTAGGTGCCCTCGAGTCGGTTCCAACTCATAGCGACCCTATGCACAACAGAACGAAACAATGCCCGGTCCTGCGCCATCCTTACAATCATTATGCTTGAGCTCATTGTTGCAGCCACTGTGTCAATCCACCTCTTTGGGGGTCTTCCTCTTTTCCGCTGACCCTGTACTTTACCAAGCATGATGTCCTTCTCCAGGGACTGATCCCTCCTGACAACATGTCCAAAGTATGTAAGACGCAGTTTCGCCACCCTTGCCTCTAAGGAGCATTCTGGCCGCACTTCTTCCAAGACAGATTTGTTCGTTCTTCTGGCAGTCCGTGGTATATTCAATATTCTTCGCCAACACCACAATTCAAAGGCGTCAACTCTTCTTCGGTCTTCCTTATTCATTGTCCAGCTTTCACATGCATATGATGCAATTGAAAATACCATGGCTTGGGTCAGGTGCACCTTAGTCTTCAGGGTGACATCTTTGCTCTTCAACACTTTGAAGAGGTCCTTTGCAGCAGATTTGCCCAATGCAATACATCTTTTGATTTCTTGACTGGTGCTTCCATGGCTGTTGATTGTGGATCCAAGTAAAATGAAATCCTTGACAACTTCAATCTTTTCTCCGTTTATCATGATGTTGCTCATTGGTCCAGTTGTGAGGATTTTTGTTTTCTTTATGTTGAGGTGTAATCCGTACTGAAGTCTGTGGTCTTTGATCTTCATTAGTAAGTGCTTCAAGTCCTCTTCACTTTCAGCAAGCATGGTTGTGTCATCTGCATATTGCAGGTTGTTAATGAGTCTTCCTCCAATCCTGTTGCCCCATTCTTCTTCATATAGTCCAGCTTCTAATATTATTTGTTCAGCATACAGATTAAATAGGTATGGTGAAAGGATACAACCCTGACACACACCTTTCCTGACTTTAAACCAATCGGTATCCCCTTGTTCTGTCCGAACAACTGCCTCTTGATCTATGTAAATGTTCCCCATGAGCACAATTAAGTGTTCTGGAATTCCCATTCTTCAAAGTGTTATCCATAGTTTGTTATGATCCACACAGTCAAATGCCTTAGAAAGCTAGAAATAGAAATACCATATGATCCAGCAATCCCACTCTTAGGAATATATCCTAGAGAAATAAGAGCTGTCACACAAATAGACATATGTACACCCATGTTCATTGCAGCATTGTTCACAACAGCAAAAGGATGGAAACAACCTAGATGTCCATCAACAGATGAATGGATAAACAAACTATGGTGTGTACATGCAATGTAGTATTATACAATGCAAAAGAACAATGATGAATATTCGAAGTATCTCATAACATAGGCAAATCTGGAGGGCATTATGCTGAGTGGAATAAGTCAATCACAAAAGGACAAATATTGTATGAAACCACTACTGTAAAAACTCATGAAAAGGTTTACACACAACTGGCAATACAAATGACTGATGAACAAGAAAAACTCTCACTAGAGATCAGAGAAATGCAAATGAAGACAGCAATGAGCAACTTCTTCACCTACTGGATTGGTAATAATTAAAAAGATCCAGTGATGTCTTTCAGTGCCAGGCACCATGCTGTGTGCTGGATGTCCAACAATGAAGAGAGTTTGTATCCTCAGACTAGTCTCACCCAGAAAAATTTCCAGTGCTGACTAAGTGACTCTGTATTGAAGGACTTTTGGAAGGAGGCTTCTGACATCTACCAGTGTAAGGAAAACGTTTGGTGATCAGCTGTCATCTTAGTTTGGAGAGTGAGGAATCTCCTTAAGAGAATTTGTCCAGCTTGAATAGCAAACAGGTACAAAGCTTCCTTGTCCAGTCTGGGTGAGCTGCTTGGAGTTGGCTTAGCAGGCAACATCAGGAACCTGAAGCTGCATCAGCAGGATGTTACGATCACTACCAGCTGCATCTTCTTCTGCCATTCTGCCAGGAAGGCTGTGTTGAAAGCCATTATTGATTACCATCTAATCCACACTGTATTAGGAGCTGAAGTGAATCTGACAGACACAGTCGCTCCTCTACACTTTGTACATTTCAGTCGATGGGGGCAGAGAGAGTGTCCTTGAGGATAAGAAGTTGCAACCAAGAAGCCAGTCAGATTCCTTCTTCATATTCAGTCCATGATTGTTCAGAGATGCCCAATTTCATCCTGGGGAGTTGGGGGATACTTGAGTCAGGGAACAATTCCCAAGAGAAGACTTAGCATTTAAACTTTAGTTTTCTTTTTCTTTTTTTAGAGCCCTGTCGGCACAGTGGTTAAGAGCTATGGCTGCCAACCAAAAAGTTGGCAGTTCAAATCCACAAGCCACTCCTTGGAAACCCTACGGGGCAGTTCTACTCTGTCCTATAAGATCACTATGAGTAGGAGTCGACTCGAGGGCAATGGCTTTTTGGTTTTCATTTTTTTAAAAAAAGAATTACATGCTCATGGTTAAAAACAAAACAAAAAACCTTAAACAGTCTGAAATCAAATAAACCAAGCCAGTTGTCATCGAGCTGACTCTCACTCGTGGCAACCCCATGTGTGACATAGTGGAATGGAACTGTACTCCACAGGATTTTCAAGGCTGTGAACTTTGAGAAGCAGATTTCAGGGACTTTCTTCTGAGGTGCCTCTGGGTAGATTCAAACCTCCAACCTTTCAGTTACCAAGCGCTTAACTATTTGGGCCACCCAGGGCCCCATAAACAGCATATGCTGAATGGTAAATTTCCCTCCCACCACTGCCCTCCAGTTCCCTTCCCTGAGGCAACTACTGTTAGCAAATTTTGGTGTGTCTTTCCAGAGACAGCCTATGCTAATAAGAAGAGCTTTGAGTTTTGAAATGCACACATACAAAAAAGTTTACACACAAAAAGGAACAATCTTTGATGGTTACAAGGGAGGGGAGAGGTGGGGATGGAAAAACACTAAATAGACAATAGATAAGTGGTAACTTTGGTGAAGGTTAAGACAGTACACAATATGGGGGAAGCCAGTACAACTTGTACAAGGCAGGGCCATGGTAGCTCCTTAGACACATCCAAACTCCCTGAGGGATCAAATTCCTGGGCTGAGGGTTGCAGGGACCATGGTCTCAGGGAACATCTAGCTCAACTGGCATAACATAGTTTATAAAGAAAATGTTCTACATTCTACTTTGGTGAGTAGAGTCTGGGATCTTAAAAGCCTGTGAACAGCCATCTAAGATATTTCACTGGTCTCACCCTTTCAGAAGCAAGGGAGAATGAAAAAAACTAAAGAAACAAGGGGAAGATTAGTCCAAAAGACTAATGGACCACAGCCTCCACCAGACTGAGTCCAGTACAACTAGATGGTGCCCGGGTACCAACACTGACAGCTCTGACATGGATCACAATACAGGGTCCCTGACAGAGCTGCAGAAAAACGTAGAACAAAATTCTAACTCACAAAAAAAAGGACGAAAACTACTGGCCTGACAGAAACTGGAGGAACCCCAAGAGTATGGTCCCAGATACCATTTTAACTCGGTAATGAAGTCACTCCTGAGGTTCACTCTTCAGCCAAAAATTAGACAGGCCCATAAAACAAAATGAGACTAAAGGGGCACACCAGCCCAGGGGCAAGGACTAGAAGGCAGGAGCAGACAGGGAAGCTGGTAATAGGGAGCCCAAGGTCTAGATGGGAGAGTGTTAACATGTCGTGGGGTTGTTAACCAATGTAACAAAAGAGTATGTGTACTAACTGTTTAATGACAGGCTAGTTTGTTCTATAAACTTTCATCTAAAGAACAATAAAAGAAAAAACCTGTTTCATGCTAACTTTGGAAGAATAACTGTTGGTATGTGTAGTAAATAAAGCTTTGGGGGATCAAGTGTTCTTATAATACCTACACACTGCACAATACAATCAGCCTGTGTGATATTTATTCATTTAATACACATTAGCTGATGGCTTACCACGTACCAGCACTGTGGTAGTTCCTAAAGATTCTATAATTAATGAGGCACAATCTTTGTCCTCAAATACCTTAGCATCCAGAGAAGGAGACAGACAAGTAAACAGATCTTTAGAATTCAATACTAAGTGACAGGTAAATAGAAGCTGCAGGGGCCCACAGATGGGGCACCCAACATCAGGAGGGCAGGCAAGCTTTTCTGGAGGGAAGTATAAAGTACAAAACAAACATTGTAAGTGACAAAGATATTTAAATTATTATATGCCTGGAAGTATTTTTCTTTCTTAATGGTATATAAAATACACTAAAAACAAACACATTGCTGTCGAGTTGGTTCTGACTCATGGTGACCCCATAAGTTACCGAGTAGAACTGCTCTATAGAGTTTTCTTAGCTGTAGTCTTTATGGAAGGAGATCAACAGGCCTTTCTTTCACAGCACCACTGGGTGTGCTTGAACCACTAACCTTCAGGTTAATAGTCAAGCACAAACCATTTGCACCACCTAGAGTCTTTAGATAAAATAAAGGTGCATCTAAATTGGTAGCACCTGAGATTCAATGAAATATGGTATTTCTAAAAGGATCAACCCAGTTGCTGTGTTGAGTGAAGCCAGTAGGGGCCAATGATGGAAGCAGAAAGATGAGTTAGGATGTTATCACAGGAGAGAAGTGATGATGGCTTGAACCAAAGTGGAAGCAGTGACGGGGCAAGATAGTCTGAATCTGGATACACACTGAAGGTAGCTGATGATGGACACTCAGATGTGGGCTGTGAAAAAAAAGAGTCGAGGATGGCTTCAAGGATTTCAGTCAGGATAACTGGATGAATAGAATTGCCAGGCAACTAACAACGACAACAGCAAACTTTCACGTACATGGTTATGACTTTGCCACTGACAATCTGAGTGTCTTGAACAAGTCACTGTCTTTCTCTGAGTATCAATATTCTCATTTGTGCAATAGGAGATTTAGGCTAGATAAGAGGTTCTCACACTGTGTTTGGAGCAGGCGATGGGAAGAAAGTCAGGCAACTTGGATTCTGAGCCTTGGATGTTAGGAGTCTCTGTAAGATTTTGTTTGAAAATGAGAATCCACAAGTAAATTTAAAATGAAAAATTGCCATCATCTTGCTAGATAGCCTGTGAAGTCCCCTCCATTCCAGCCCTAAAGTTATGGAATTGTTACCGCAATTTCACAAGTTAGAGCCGCCTGCCGCAAGTAGTCAATTCTTGAGACGGGTGAGGTGGGTAGCATAAGCTTTATTAGATATACCGGTATATGGAGACAGAGGGGAATGATCTCCTCCTAAAGTCGTCTGTCTCACCAGACTACCGACGGGTTCGGGTTTTTAAGGGAAAAGGGGCCATAAGTTTTAGGGACTTGTGGAATGTGCGCTCTCTTTCTTCTGTTTGGTTTTGGTGGTCCTATCCCAAACATGTTGATTTTTTTCCTGCCATTATCCCATTAGTTCGGGGGGTAGCTGGCACCATTCTTTGTCTTATTTGACAGGCTTAGATCAATATCACTTGTTTTCCACAGTCTTAGAGGAAACATTGGTTAACACTTAACCATTTGGGGAGTTAACATCAGGATCTTACTTGGAAGCAAGGATGCGCTAGGGGAGGGAAAGGAGAGAAAGAAAAAAGAAGGAAAAACATTGCCTCAGGTACTGTTCAAGATATGGCTGAGCCATCTGTTTCAATCCCCCCTTTTTGCTGTAGGTTTTTCAATCTTGGGAAACAGGGCACCGTGTCTCTCTCTTGCTACTTCCTGTTGGATGGAGACGTTGGATGGGGAGAGAAACCTGACATCTACTAGGAGTCATATACAGGTTGTGGTTTGGAAAGATGAAATTCAGCAACGTCTCGTTGGATTAAGTGATGCACATCCCCAGAGTCTGGGAGAGGAGTAGTTTGGTCTACCAGGGCAAAAACCTCTCCAGCCTTGAGGGTGTTGGTGGCTTCGCTGGTAACCACTTTTATTAGACAAGGGGTGCAAATGCAGACCAAAGCAACTGTTACTCTCAAAGTTATTAAAGGGGTCAACTAGGACCCCAAGGTGGGGAAAAGGTTAGCGAACCAATTTCACATGCTCTCTTTCCTAGGTGTTGGGGCAGTCCATTTGGTTACCTTGTGGATAGTTTTTAGTCCTACCTCTGCTTCTCCAGTGGTGTTTATCCAGGCACAACAGGTTTTGTTAATTATAGCACACACTCCTCCCGATTTGGCTAATAAGAAGTCTAAGGATATTCTATTATTTAGGACTACCTCTGTTAAGGAGTTTAAAGAGGTTTGTGCTCTAAGCGCCTTTTCAGTTCCTAGGGCTAGTGGGTGGATAGTATTTGACAAGTTTCTAATGGCTGCTTTTATGTGGTATATTTTTAAGCCTGGAATAACTGTTTTTAAGAATTATTATTCAATTTTTTTTTTTTTTTTTTAAGAACAGGGTTACTTTTCATCCCTGTCATTTTTAGGGATGTAGGATCTACTGAAAACACATCCCTTTTTTTTCGAGGGATCTTCATGGTGTGTTGGGCAGACTGTGGATGAACTTGGGTTGGGAAAGTCAGGAACCCCAGAGTACACTGTCCCACAAAGTGAACTCTTGTTAAGTACTGAAAGGCCCAGGTGTAAGGTGATGGCCTAAGGATGGGGATTTCACTGGTGGGGTAGGGTCTCCCTCCACATAGGAAGGCATATCCTGCTGGAGCACACAAGGATAGATTCTTATTGGGGCCATTGGGAATATTAGAATTGATGTGAATCAACTGGGGTATAGTCAAAGATTCGTTGCAGGCTGAAAGAAGCTGGAAGTCTCGAAAAACCTGCCATGTGACTTTAGTCGGGGACTTCGTGATTTTGTTTCCCATCTGGTTCCCGAGGTATGATTATAATGATTACAAAGATTAGCAAGGAGAAAACAAGGTATGGAAAACAGGTGCTGTATAAGCCGAGCTCGGATTGGGGCCTTAGGGGCATGGTGAGTTAAGGTACAGTTAGGGACATCTTTGTGATAGTTAAAAATTGGGGCTGCCATGGGGCTTAAAGGTGCTCCTGACAGAGGAAGATGATGGCATATCCAGTAGTTGCTGAGATTTCCCCCCCCCAGCCACTACTTCAGACATGGTGACTAGGCCATTGGATGACCAGTCCCACCCATCTGGGAGGTCGGCAGTCTTTTGATATCCTACAAAAACTACCTGGATTCCTTCCCGCCTACTGATTTCAGTATCTTTTGGCGACCTTTTTTAAACTTCACACAGTAATAAAACCCTGCATCAGACAAGGTTATATCTGAGATAATGATTGAAAAGTCTCAATTGTGTGACCAAGTGGTGTCAGCCATGGGGGTCACTCGGGAGGAGGCAGTAGTTTTGAAGTCCCAGACAACCGTCTGTTCTTTCTCCCGGGTTACCAGTATCCATTTAATGGGGTCAACTGGAGTCAGAGACGATACGACACACGGAAGAGTCAAGGCATCTCCTACTTGTAAGGTCAGAGTCCCTCTGGTTTGCAGAATCAAAGGGGCCTGATTTGTTGCCATGGTGTAATGTGCACCTTGGAAGAAAAGGAAAATAAAGGTTAAAACTATCATTTTGTAATTTTTTTAAACCTGTACTTTAAATCTTGAACCAGTGTGCAGGAATAAGGTGACTCTTCAGTTCCTTCTTTTTCAAGCACAGCTGCTTTTACTCTGGAATGATGCACTCATGCGGTCACTCCCACCAATTTTAAAGACAAGTGAGTAGTCAGGAGGACTTCAAAACACCCCTCCCATTTGGGAGCCAGCTGGTCTTCAGGGTGCTGGTGTCTCCAAGTCTTTAGTAATACCCGATCTCCTGGCCAGAATCTGTGAAGAGGGGTATCAGAGGGAAAAGACAGATGGAGAGAGGCATATTGGTTAATAATGTTTACAACAGCTCCCAGAGAATGGATCCAGTCTCTCTTTTCCACCTCTGTCATTACTGAGGTGGGGAAGGTGGACTTTCTCAGAAACGGTCTCCCATATATTAATTCATAAGGGCTTAACTTAAGCCCACTTTGAGGGGCCACTCGGATTCTAAGCAGTGCAATAGGGAGGACTTGTAACCATGTTAAGTTAGTCTCCTGACATATTTTTGCCAGAGCCTTTTTTAGGGTGTGATTCATCTTCTCAGTCTTTCCTGTCAACCGTGGCCTCCAGGCAGAATGTAGCTCCCAATTTATATCCAGGGCTTTGCTGATTTCTTGGGTTATTTGTGCCACGAAAGCTCCTCCATTGTCACTTTGAATTGAAATTGCCAGTCCGAACCGAGGGATAATCTCTTTGAGTAGTACCTTAGTTACTTCTCGAGCTTGTTCAGTTTGACAATGGAAAGCCTCTACCCACTCTGAGTAGGTATCTACAAAGACCAACAGATACCTGAAGTTTCCAGGTACCCAGGGCATCGCTGTAAAATCTATTTGTCAATCTTCTCTCATGTTAGTTCCTCGATGTTGGACTCCCGGCTCTGTTGGATGGGGCACAGTCTTTGGGTTGTTCTTTGTACAAAGGTGGCATCTTCTTGTGACTTCTTGAATGGCCTTGAGGAGACTTGGTCCTGTGACCACCTGTTAGGTCCACTCAAGACTAGCGTCTCTCCCATAATGAGTTCCTTCATGTAAAGTCGATACTACGCTATATACTTGGGCTTCTGGTAACAGTACTTATCTTTTGGAGCTCACTAATTAGCTGGAATGGGGAACCAGGTGAAAACCCCATTCGTCAGCCCTTTTTAAGTCTTGAGTGGTGTAGGTAGGTGCAGGAGGGTCAGCAGGGTTCAGGTGAGGGATCAGGGCCATTTCTTTCTCTATCTCATTTCCTCGCATTGCAGCCCTTTTGGTCTCTGCGTCTGCTTTCCGGTTCCCTACAGGTTCAGGGGATTTTCCCTTCTGGTGCCGAGGGCAATACACCACTGCCATCTGGAGAGGATCATTGACTGCTTTAGGAGCTTAAGAATCTCTGGTACATGCTTTATCTCTTTGCTAGCAGACTTAAGGAGGCCCCTCTCCTTCCACAATGCCCCGTGAGTGTGAAGCACAAGATGGGCATATCTGCTGTCAGTGTACACTGTTATATGCCTTCCTGCTCCCAGCTGTAGGGCCCGTCCAAGGGCTATTAACTCGGCTTTTTGTGCCGAGGTGCCAGCAGGAAGCGGAGTAGCCTCTAAAATTTCAGCCCTAGTCACTACTGCATAGCCTGCCCTTCGATGTCCTTTATACATGAAGCTGCTACCATCGGTGTACATTTCTAGCTCGGAGTCAGTTAAAGGGGTGTCTGACAGATCAGGCCTGCTGGAATAAACCTCTTCTATAATCTCTAAACAGTCACGTATTGGGTCTTCTTCCGAGATGGGTAGTAGGGTGGCTGGGTTAAGAGTAGACAGCCTTTAAGATTACATTTGGGTTGTCTAATAGGATTTCTTGATATTTTCCCATGCGTCCTGCTATAAGCCAAAACCCCCCCTTTTGTTCTAAGAGGGGAAGGACAGTGTGAGGCGTGTGACCCATCACTTTTTGTCCTAGGGTAAATTTTTCTGCTTCTTGTAGTAAGTCACATGTTGCAGCCACAGCCTGGAGGCAAGGGGGCCATCCTCGAGCCACGTTGTCTAGCTGTTTTGAAAAATAGGCTACTGGCCTCTTGGCTGGTCTCAAAGTCTGGGTCAACACTCCCAGAGCAACTCCCTGTCTCTCATGTACAAACAGTTCAAATGGTTTCTGGAGATCCAGTAACCCTAATGCTGGGGCTGTCATTAATTTATATTTACTTTTTTCAAAGCCTTGTTGACATTCAGTAGTCCAAAACAGGGGTTCTTTATCCTCTCCCTTCAGGGCTTCATACAAGGGTTTTGCCATGAGTCCAAACTCTGGTATCCAGATTCGAAAAAAACCTGCCATCCCAAGAAAACCTCTAAGCTGTGGCTTAGAGGTAGGGGGCGCTACCCGCATAATAGCTTCTCGCGGGTCCTGGAGAAGGCTCCACTGCCCCTGTGATATTTGGAACCCCAGATATTTTACTTGTTGTTGTGATATTTGGGCCTTCCTTCTGGAAACTCGGTACCCACACCTAGCCAGGTGGTTTAAGACCAGGATGGTATTTTGATCTGAGTCTTCTTGACTTTCACTTGCCACTAAAATATCATCTACATACTGTAAGACAATCCCTTTTTCTAGTTGCAAGGCCCTCACGTCTTTAGCCAATGTCTCTCCGAAAATTGTGGGGGAGTTTTTGAACCCTTGGGCCAGCACCTGCCATGTGAGGTGCCTTTTTGTCCGTTTCTAAATTTTCTAAATCAGTCCATTCAAATGCAAACAAAAGTTGAGACTCAGGATGCAAGGGAACGCAAAAGAAAGCATCTTTTAGATCTAATACTGAAAACCAAGCATATATACTGGGTATGGTTACTAGGAGAGTAAATGGGTTGGGCACAACCGGGAGAATATCTTCTATTGTTTGATTAACCTTTTTTAAGTCTTGCACGAACCAATATTCTCCTGTCCTGGGCTTTAACACTGGCAGAATGGGGGTGTTATATGGTGACTGGCATGGTCTTAAAACTCCAATTTCTATATATCTTTGGACCAGTGGAGCAATCCCTTCCAGAGCTTCTCTACAGAGCGGGTATTGTTTCTGATTTACAACAGGCGCTCCAGGCTTTAGGGCAATTTTGACTGGCTCAGCGAACCTGGCCCTTCCCGGCCTACCTGATGCCCAGACTTCCGGGTTTGCTTCTTGTCGTATGTGGACAGGGATGTCGCTAGGGACCACTGGCTCCTCTAGCAACAAGGCTGCTTGCAAAGCACGTGCCTGTTCGGGCAGAATTTGCACCAAAACTCCAGACGGTCCAAAGGTGACTTGTGCCCCAAGTTTTGACAATGTATCCCTCCCAAGGAGGGGGGCGGGGCATTCCGGCATATAAAGGAACTCGTGGGTATAACAAGTCTTTTCCAATTTCACAATTTACCGGTTGGAGGAAAGGCCAAGTTAAAAGTTTTCCTGAAGCCCCTACCGCTGGGGCAGTACATGGACTAAGGGGAGATTCTGCGGTGTTCAAAATCGAAAAGGTGGCACCCATGTCCAGAATAAAGTCAACAGGGAGTCCTCCCACCTTCAGAGTTACCTGGGGCTTCCCGTGGGAGATAGCCAGTGAGGTTTGAGACCCTGGGCCCTGTCATTCGGAATCATCTAACCGTGCCGGCCCTTCCTGATAAGCCTGGAGAGTGGCCGGTTTTGGTCTGTCTAGACTTTCCCTTTTCTCTGGGCACTCCCATTTCCAGTGGCCCCGTTGTTTACAGAAGGCGCACTGGTCAGGTTCTAAAGGTTTCCCTCCTTGCCCCGGGGTGGTCCTTCTTATGGTTCTTATCTCCCTTCCCCCTTCTTCATTCGAGGGGTGCCAAGGCTGCTGCTAGTAAGGCTGCCTTTTGTTTCATCTTTTGTTTTTCTTTTTGTTCTGCTACCTGGTCCCGATTATTGAACACCTTAAAAGCTACTTCAAGTAGCTGCCCTATTGGCATCCTAAGTCCTCTTTCTAATTTTTGTAATTTTTTTTTAATATCAGGGGCATTCTGCGAAATAAAAGTCATGCTTATAAGCCGGGCGTTGTTGAGATCTCCGGGGTTGTTATCAGTGTATTGACGAAACATATCTGTCACTCTTTCTAAGAAAGCAGATGGTCTTCCTCTTCTCCCTGGATAATTTCTCTAGCCTTTTGTAAGGGTCTTGGGTTTGGGGGCCCCGTTTCTCAACCCAACGATTAGACAGTCTCGATAGAACTGAAGTCTACTCGCGCCTTCTTCACGATCGCGATTCCAACCCGGATCTCTAGTAGGAATGGCTTCTGTCCCAGGGGGTCCAGGGGGTCGGGCTCCATTACTAGCGTCTAAGTTATATAGCCTATCAGCCTCTTTCCGAGCTTGCTCTAACACCATACAGCACTCTTCTGAAGTTAACAGAGTGGTGAGGAGCGCCTGTATATCTGCCCAGGTAGGGGCGTGAGTAGAGAAAATAGAAAGAAACAGTTCAGCCATTCTGTTTGGGTCACTCCGGTAAGGGGGGGTTACAGCTCTTCCAGTTACATAGATCAGAGGTGGAAAATGGAGTACGTACCAGCATTGTCTCCCGTGGCTGCCCTTTATCATCCACTCCGGCAGGAACTTCTCTCAGTGGGTATTGCGCTGCCTGGACTCCTGAGGCACCCTCACCGAAAACGGTACCCTGACGGGTATGAGAAGGGGAGACCATACTTGAAGTAGTCGGACCTTCACTATCTGATCCTCCTCCTCCATCCGCCTTTGGTGTGCTGGCAAACCTAGAATCAGGCTCGAACATTCTGTTTGGAGACCTTGTCGTTCCACGATCTGACCCCTCGGCTTCTACCGCACCTCCCCTATACAGGGGAGGGGGAGCCGAAACGGTGGCCATAGCCCATCCCTCTAGGAGGGGGTCCTCTGATGAGAATTCAGGGAGTACTTTGGCCTTTGATTTTCCCCGGAAGAAAACCTGATTAGGGGGATGCAAGGTCTGGTAGAGAGACATGAAGGCTTGTACATTAGGGACTTCATCCCACGTTTTAGTTCTTCTGCAGAACAAATCTAATTGAAGTATTGTATTATAACGTAAAGACCCCCCTGGGGGCCACTGTTCTTGTTCCCCCAACTGGTATTGGGGTCATATGCTGTTACACAGGCGAATCATCTGCTCTTTGGTCATGGGCTCATAACTACAACTTTTCCAATCAGCCAAAACGCAGCCCAGCGGAGATTCAGAGGGAACAGCTGGGCCTCCTCCCTTGCTAATATCTCTTTTGTTTGAACTCTCCTTTTCCTGCCTCAGGCAAGATCAACTTTGCTTGACAAAGGGAAGAGTTTGAGCCTCTCAAGCACAATGCTTAATGTATCTCTTCTCTAATTAGGTTTATTTCTTTCAGGATTTCTTGGGTTCCTATCTTAGGACCCTAACTTCTTTGGGGACAATCTTCTAAAATAGTCTGTACACAGACTGATGAAACTAATCGTCAATCTCAAGAACTTAGGTTAAAACTGTTCTTGAACCTGGTGAGGGGTTTTGTATGAATAGGGATTTGTGAGATGACTATATCAAGAGGAAAAAAAAAAAAAAGAAAACTTCATGAGAACAAGTAATGGTACATAAGACAAACAGACAGACCAACAAAAGTAACGGAGATAACCTTGTAGTCTCAACCTCCCAGACAGCAAGACCGGTTGTACATAAGACACACCTGACAAACAGAGAAAGACACCGAGACCACAGATGCCAGAAAGGAAAAGGGGAACGAGGATAATCTTAGTGAGGCCTAATACATTACTAGGAATGTCTCAATCTCCACTTCAATCCTCCAGATACCTCCTATCCCCAATGCCAGGCTGAGGGGCTTCAATCTCCCAATCTAAACCGATAGAGATATCTATACCCACTCCCCAAAACCAGGGTGCACCAACCAGAGCCAGACGACAATCCAAATACAAAAACCCACGGCCGATACACACTCATATGCCTGCCCAGCTCTAGAGTCACCAAGAGCCCCTCCTTGCGATCTTACTCACCGGGATAGTCATCAAAGGTACCACTCACCTTAGAAACCAACTGGACTTCCGGGTCCAGTTCCGGAAGCCACGCTGGCCGGCCCTATCCACCCAGGCCCTGAGCCCAACAGGGAGAGGCTCGCGGACTCACCTCAGGATCCTGTTTAGGTCTTGCCTTCACCCACCTCTTTGGCGTGGTTGGGGACTGCTGACGCCGCAGGGAAGCCCGGGTCCGGAGACAGTCTCTGCGAACAGAGTCCCCAGCGGCCACTTGGTAGGAGAACTGTCAGTCAGGCCCGGGCCCCCGCCGCGGGGCCACCGAGTCTCAGACGGCTGGAATCCCCTTAGGGGCCACCAAATTGTTACCGCAATTTCGAGAGTTAGAGCCGCCTGCCACAAATAGCCAATTCTTGAGACAGGGGTGAGGTGGGTAGCAAGAGCTTTATTAGGTATACCGGTATATGGAGACAGAAGGGAATGATCTCCTCCTAAAGACCTCTGTCTCACCAGACTACCGATGGGTTCGGGTTTTTAAGGGAAAAGGGACCATAAGTTTTAGGGACTTGTGGAATGTGCGCTCTCTTTCTTCTGTTTGGTTTTGGTGTCCTATCTCAAACATGTTGATCTTTTCCTCCCATTATCCCATCAGCTCAGGGGGTAGCTGGCGCCATCCTTCCTCTTATTGACAGGCTTAAATCAGTATCACTTGTTTTCCACAGTCTCAGAGGAAACATTGTTTAACACTTAACCATTTGGGGAGATAATATCAGGATCTTACTTGGAGGTAGGGATGAGCTAGGGGAGGGAAAGGAGAGAAAGAAGAAAGAAGAAGGAAAAAAAAATTGGCTCAGTTACTGTTCAAGATAGGGCTGAGAAGCCTGTTTCAGAATCAGGTTAAAATTGTTGGCTTGCATGAGTGGCATCAGACCAACTCTATCACATCACTGTAGCAGCAGGCAGAGAAATTAGGCTGGTTTTGTTGCGACCTGTACGGGTATGGTAGCTGTCACTCTTGACCATCCTGTGTGGGCACGCAGGAGAGGGCCCTGGCTGGCATTGCTCTGACCATGTGGCTGGATTATTTTCACAACGACTTATTATATACCTCTCCTAGGAACTATGTTTGAAGTTTCTAGAGTGGGGCTCCTTTTGCATGTTGCAGTTCTTTCCATTCCTGACTTGAGCCTTCTGGCACTAAAGACAAATTTCTGAGTTATCTGAGTGACTCAGCTCAGGTGAGTGGGAGCAAAAGAGAAACAGGAAATACTCATGAGAAAAGGGTCAGAGACACACCCCTAAGTGATAAGGCTATGTTTGCTAACAACCCAGTGCCTATCCAAAACATTAATTTCTCCTAAGGCTGCTAGAAAACTTTCGAGTTCATCCAGTATTTAAACACAATGTTTTACAATGTCAGCATGGTTTGTTCATGTTGTGTGGCTAAAGGACTTCTGAGCCCTGCACTTTGCACTTGCACTTCATTTTTACTGTTTTCTATAAAGGAAATGGAGTGAGAAAGGCTGAAATAGCTCCACCCAGATAGTTAAAGTGTAACCAAATGAGAGTTCTTGTCCTGTCCTGTTAGCCCACTGAAATAAGATGGACACCACACCACCAGTTGCAAGCGAAACAGAAAGTGGAAATTTATTGTCTGCACAGGTAAGGAGCAACGCAGAGCCTAGCCACGTGCTCGCTGTCTGACGGGGTTGGGGAGTTTTTTATTTCCAGTGGCGTCTGGAGGTTGGGTTTGGTGCCCAGAACTCTCTGCCCTTGGGCCTGCCATGTCTACATTTGGAGGTCCAGGTGGTGAATCACGTCGGTGATGTTCAGGTCCAAGGACAGATTGAGGACACAGCTCTTCAGGTCCTGTGCATGCTCTAAAATCCTGGTTTGCAAATTCATGGGATTCTGGGACCAAATTCAGACTGTGGTTAGGGCCTCAGTGTGGTCGGGACAGACAGCAGCTAGAAGCTGTGGCTTGGCGGGCTGCGAGGGGGAGGACCACCCCAGAGCGGGGGCAACGTCTCGGCAGAGGCTTCAAAAGCATATGTATACAGTTGGCAGAATTAAACTCACTTAAAACAATGTGCTTGACATTGACTTTACATAGATGCTCTAAAATTGTTCCAAAGCATGGTCGCATGGCTTAGAGGTCAAAACCGTAAACGCTAAAGCCAGGGCCCAGCTCACTATTTATCAGTGTGGACTGAGGGCAAGTTAACCTTTCTGTGCCTCAATTTCTTTATCTGTAAAATGGGGCAGTAATAGCACCACTTCAGAAGAATGTCATGAGGATTAAATGAATTAAAGTGCTTGAAACATGGGGTAAGCAGTACATATGTGTGTTCACTATTTTTGCTGTTGCTGTTTTTATCCTGAGGAGTCACCAATGACAGGAACAGTTTAAAGGTAAAACTCCCTGTTCAGTCTCCACTGAAGCATCACGCACCAAGTGCTTCCAGTGCACAAAGGCTCTCACTAAAGCTGCTGGTTACCTAGCAACACCTCAGCACAGTCCCGTCTTACCTTTGCACTGAGCCCTCTGTTAAGGCCCTAAGGAAATGGTGGACAATAAAAATAAATTTGGCTAGAATTCTAGAATCGATCAGGTAAGTTGCTAACGTGAGAGGAAAGAGAAGCGTTCTGGGAAACCTTGAGACTGTTAGAAAGGAAATGATCAAAGAGGGAAGCTATCCAACTCTTTTCCTTCCTCTCTCACCCTACTCCTGGATCACGCCACCAGGGTTTCCTCCTGGAACACAGAAGATGAGAAAGGGGCTGGTTCAAAGAAATCTTCAACAGCTCTTCCCCCAGCCTGCCAGAATGATCATTTTAAAAGCAAAATTTTAAACTTCTCTGCTTAAAACCCACCAATTTCTTCCCATTTTGTTCAATGCCCTTGATCAATATTTTGGAATGAATGAGGGAGAGAGAAATCCTGACATGATGGAGAAAGGGAGTTCATAGAGATAGATGGGTTTATGGGAACACTGCTTGCCAGGGAGGACAAGCCCTCTCTCGAGTTACAACCTGGGGTTTTCTCATCATATCCTCTCAAAGCCTTTGCATTATCTCCTTCCTGATCAGTGCCTCACCCCCAGGGAAACTTGATTCCCTCAGGACAAAGCCAGTCAGGCCTTCTGTGGAGTCAGCCCCCGTCCCTCCCCTTCCACACCTCTAGAAGTTAGTGAAAACCTGTTTCCCCAGTAGAGTCCCCACACACACCTAGACCACACAAAGCTCTCCTGGGCAAGAAGAGGACAGAAAACAGAGAAGGAGAAATGTCTGAAGCATCAGAAGGCCTTCGCGGTTGAAATATATTTTCATCTGGGCTCCTTCCTGGGTAGGATTAGAACCATAGAAGACCCAAGCAACTAAAATATATACTCCCCAAGACCCTTATTCCTAAATTGCTCCACTGTTTCTTTTCCTTCCACATCTATAGCCTCTCTACACCCCTAACTCATGGAATGCTACCTCAATCTCCAGTCATATTTAGGTCCCAGCTCTGGTCCAAGAACATCACTTTCCCTGCAGCCAGGTTGAGGTGACTGGTCATTTCCCCACCCTACATACACAACCAGCTTTTCCTTTTCTTTTGCAGGGGGTCACCGTGATTCAGGGGCCCACAGCAGCTAACAACAATAATAACATCCCTAAAGAGGGGCAGGAGTCCCTGGCTGGCACGAATGGTTATGCTCTGGACTACAAACTGAAAGGTTGGAGGTTAGAACCCACACTGAGGTGCCTCAGAAGACAGGCCTGGCAATCTGCTTCCAAAAGTTCACAGCCTTGAAAGCCCTATGGGCAGTTCAACTCTGCACTCAATGGCAACTAACAACAGCAATAACAAAAGGCGAGTAGGTGAGGTTAAGATTTTCCTCACTCCCTATAGCAATTTACACCTTCACTGCCTTTGAAGTATCACTGTTCCTTTGAGGGTTATTCTACTTCTGGCATCTGCTTGCCTCACATGCTCACATTCTTGGAAAATTTGGTAAATTGCTGTCATCTTGGAAGCCTTCAATGCCCATGTGGATGATTCTTTTAACATTCTAGTTTCCTTGTTTCTTGAAATCTTCAACTTCAATGACAAATTTCATTCAGCTACCCATTCTTGTGATCCTATCTGGACCCTGTCATCATCTGGAATTGTTCTATTGATTAAATTTTAAAATATAACTCATTTTCTCACTGTGAACTCCCATCGTTCGAGCACCGTTATTTCTGACTCCCACCAGACAGTCCTTCTGCTTCTCAGCTCTTCCATTTTTCCCAGTCAGCTTTCTCCTGGCCTTTTTTCCTTCTATCTATAACCAGGATAATCTTAAGTGGTTGATTACATGCACAGCTCTTTGATGAACACCCTTAATTATGTTGCACACCAATCTCTACATTCTGAATCAATTCTACTATTACCTTCTGTGCTCCTACATTGAGACAATGAGCAAAATGGAGAAATGTATATATAATTATGCAGTCTTCAACTTCAGCTGGACCTTTAGTGATCTCTCTTCCTCAGAAAACCCATTGCTGTGGAGCTGATTCCAACTCAGAGCAACATATAGGACAGAGTAGAACTGCCTCATGGGGATTTCCAGGCTGTAAATCTTTATAGAAGCAGATTGCCACATCTTTCTCCCCGGGTGATCTCTTTTATTACCCTTTAAATATTATTCTAAACCTTAGATAATTCTATCAATTCCCCATCCCCTTTTAGTTTTAATCTTTATCAAATTCCCTCCAAATTGTGTGCTTACAATTTTACCTAGATTCACCTTAATTCTCACCAACTTCCCTGCAATTTCAGATGAGGTATCCCTCGTTCTTAACTGTGTTCCCTATTGCTTTTTCAGTCAGCTACTCTCTCCTATATTGCTAACCTCTCCGTCTCTACTAGCTCATTTTCCTTAGCCCAGGATGTCAGTAAACTTTTCGTAAAAGGCCAAATATTTTAAGCTTTGTGGGCCATACCATTTGTGTAGCAAATACTCAACTCTGTTGTTGCCATGTGAAAGCAACTGAATACACAAACAATTACAGCTGTGTTCAATAAAACTTTATTTATAGGCACTGATATTTTAATTTCATATATTTTTCACATGTAACAAAATAGTCTTTTAATTTTTTGTGGTGGGTCACAGGATTTCAACTGCACATCCCGGGAAAGGGAACCATGGAAGGAACACTGCTCGCCTCTTCACACTCCCCTCACTCACTCCTCCTCATAGGAGAAGAGAGTAAGCTGATTGGTGAGTCCAGGAAAAGGAATCAATCCTGCTCTGCTTACAGGACCAGATGCAGCCTATAAAGTTCTTTTGTGCAAAGTAGAAAGAGGCACCTCCTCAGGGGAACACAGCCCTGTGGAGCAAAACTTGGTGACTTGGTAGGTATTAGAATAAGACACACCTTCTCCAATTGGAAACACCACTGAGCACTGTCTGTCCAGCTCCTGCTGGGTTCACTCTTTTGGTCTCTTAAATTTTCAGGGTCTGTTAATTCCCTAAACTGTCTATAAATCATCCCTCACCCTCAATAAAACCAGGTTGCTCTCTTTGATATAAACTGTTATGGATTGAATTCTGTCCCCCAGAAATATGTTATAAATCCTAACCTCTATGCCTGTGGTTATCTGTGGTTATAATCCCATTTGGGAATGGGTTGTCTTTGTTATGTTAATGAGACAGGATTAGTGTAGGGTGCATCTTGAGTTAATCTCTTTTAAGATATAAAAAGAGATTAAATGAGTGAGCACAGAGAGAGATGGAGTAAGATAAAGGACAAGACACATGGAGATCTCCAAGAAACCAGGAAGGAGAAGCAGAAGAGACAAGAATTTTCCTCCAGAGCTGACAGAGACAGAAAGACTTCCCCTAGAGCTGGCACTCTGAATTCAAACTTTTAGACTCCAAAACTGTGAGAAAATAAATTTCTGTTTGTTAAAGCCATCCACTTCTGGTATTTTATTATATCAGTACCAGGTAACTAAGACAGAGTTTGGTTCAGAAGAGTGGGTGCTGTTCTAACATATACCTGAAATGTGGATGTGGTTTTGGAATTGGGTAATGGGTAGAGGCTGGAAGAGTTTTAAGGTGCCTAATATTAAAAGCTTAGATTACCTTGAAAAGACGCTTGGTAGAATTATGGGCGTCGAAGGCAACTCTGGTGAGGGCTCATAAGGAAGTATGGAGAGCAATAAAGTTTCTATTGTCTTAGAGAATGCATATGGCGCAAGCAACAGAATGTTGCTAGAAGTCTGGACCTTGAAAGTGCTTCTGGTGAGACTTTAAAAGAAAATGGTGAAGATGTGATTGGACAATGGAGGAAGGGTAATGGTTTTTATGCAGTGGCAAAGAACTTGTCTGAATTATGTTCATATGTTTGGTGGAAGATACAACTAAGTGATGAACTTGGATACCTGGCTGAGGAGATTTCTAAGCAACATCTTAAAGGGGTTGTGCAGTTTCTCCTTGCAGAAGGAGACAGAGAAAGAACAAAAGAAAAGAATGCTCTTGGAATTCTATAGACAGGAAACAGGACAAAGGAGCTATAATCTGTTGTCCTCCAAGAAAACTAAAGGACCATCCCTGGAACAGCTTGGAGATCAGCAGAACTGTTGGAAGGAGAACAGGAATTGGGCCTGTTCTGGCATGAACTTGTAATATGAAATCTGCCTCTAAAAATGGGGGGTGCTGAAAGACTGAAGAAAGAGGCAGGCAACTCCAGAGTGACAGCAAAGGAGTTTGTTAGAGAGACTTACATATGAAGTGAGTCCTGGTCGGCCACAGGACCAAGTAGATCTCCATGCTCTGCAGTGGGAGAGCAGAGGTTTTATAGTAGCAGTGGACAATAGTGGCTACATGCCAGGGACTTACATAAGGATGACTTAGCAGACAGTAGTGAACAAGTGGACCACATGAGGGGGCTCAAAAAGCCTCTTTCCTCTTCAGCCCACCCCTCAAGGCTGGCTCCTACAATCTGGCACATCCCTCCTCTTGTGCCAAAGTATAAGAGGCCCCATTCCCTCCCTGCTGGGCACAGATATAGAAGTGGGGTTGGCCAGGTACCATATGGTGCTCTTACACGTGCAAGAGACAGAGAAAGTTACCGTGTGCCCAGAACAGGGGGAAGGCTTCTCCAACAAGGGAAGATGAACCGGGAAAGAGAAGGCAACTCAATTCCCAGCCACCTTATCAGAGAATGTTCTGGGCCCAAGGCCTTTACTTAGGCAGCCTGGATGGGAGGCACAGAGGCAAACCGTTCCCCCAACAGTCCACTCCCCAACTCCCATCAGGGTGCCAGAAAAAAAAAGGAAAGCAATACCAAGTCTTTGTATGCCCATCATCCATTCTAGATGTTGAGCTGCACGTCCGTGATTTGGTGTGCAACTCTAGTACATGTTATATTTGTGCACCATTTGAGGCAGCATTTAATGAGGGTTTCTAGTAGGACTCTCCACAGCAGGTTGATCAGGCCTGCTTGGAGGAGAGATCCCAACCAGCCACTCCAGTTGTGGCTTAACCCAAGACATTTGTCCAGTCTTATATATGTGTAACGTCTTGATTCATTCATGTAAAAACAGCATATTTCTCCCAACATGGCACATTATATGAAGAGTACACATTTCAGTGCAAGTAATAAAAGCTCTCATTCTCAGCACAATTGAACAAGGTATTACTGTTGTCAGACCAGGCTAATTCAGACTTGGTGTTGTCAGTCAATGTACATTGGACCACCTGTTCATATTCTGTAAGTTCTCCATATCCAGAGTAATGTCAAACTCAGTCTTAAAATGCCATCTTCAGAGTCAAACCATCCAGTCCCGTGCCACATTTTTAACACACAGAGAGAAATTTCCTTCTAAAGTTGAAGTACTCCCCACAGGCAGCTTTCATACTTCGAAAGGTGTTTCCATGAGTAGTGGAGTCAGCCATATTCATTTTCCACATGATCTTCTCAGTACACCAGGTTATACATTCAGTTGGTCCATAAGGTGTCATCCTGTTGACAGATCAGCTGGAACAATGTGAGGAGTTGACTTGCTTCAAATGTTGACAGAACCAACAGTTGGTCTGATTGATAGCTCTAGCAAAAGTCTGTATTATTGGGGTCCAAGGATGAGGGGCCTGTCTACCATTGTGAGATAATCTGGGAAGAAAAAGAGACAACATTAATAATCCCCCACTCCCCTCCTTTATCTCCTGTGGGACTTGAGTTGAGGGTTGCCGAGGCATAGCCATCCTGGCTGTCTGTCCTAGTCTTGAGGCAGTGGCCTCTGTGAGAACCCAGATCTTTTGTCAGGAACCGCTGAGTACAAAAGAAACACATTTTATGGAATAGACAATTTGGTCAAACATACGGCACAAATGAGAAATGCCCTTACAGGGAACTACTGCATTGAGACTACTTGTTTTAATTGTATAGTTCAGGCTAGGGTTGTCTTGTCCTCTCCCATCAGCTGTTTAAGCCTACCCACTGAAGTGCTCCATCTTCTCTACGGCTTGGGGGTGATACAGAGCATGAACCGTTCATTCAAGATCCAGTGGAAGCCTCTGTATAGGATAAGAGGCCCTAATATGACTTACCTTTCAAGATTGCTCTGGTCTTTTGGCTTGGGAATCTGTCCTGGTCAAGTTTTAGCCTTGGCCAGGGTCTTGTAGGCAGGTCAGTTTTTCTATGCTGTCTGGTGTTTTCTGATGACAGTGGCAGTCCATGCATGTACGCCCAGTCTAGGATGATGTGTGAATCTCCACGGGCCATCCTCTCTTAAATCCAGCAGGTGGTCAGTTGCACATCTCTTTGCTCTGGAGCAGAGGATGCTTCAGCCTCTGCAGTCAGTTGGCAAGACTGGTCTGCTCATTGGTTGTTTTCCCCTCTCAGCATAGGGGCCTTTCTGGTGACCATCCACACAAGTAACAAAACCTTACAAGAAGAACTGATTTTTTTTTTTTTTTTTTTGTCCAGATGTCTCATCCACATAGGGGATTGGTTTATATGCTGGTCTGAAGGTTGTCAGTG
Organism: Loxodonta africana; assembly: GCF_030014295.1. NCBI lineage: Eukaryota > Metazoa > Chordata > Mammalia > Proboscidea > Elephantidae > Loxodonta > Loxodonta africana. Next base: position 208,241,898 of record NC_087344.1, on the reverse strand, counting down.
GTCAGATTAAATGACCAGGCTATTACCTATAGCCCATGTCACAGTTTCCATGTACCCCACCAAAAATGGCCCTAATGGCAGCAATTCCCATCAGGGCTTGAAGGCAAAAGTTTACAAAGGTATACATTAATATATCAATATCATCAATACATATAATAGGGGTTTCTAGAGGCCCTGAAGGGACTTATCCACAGTCAGGCTTGGGCAAGGGTCTCAGTGATGATGACCTCAGGCTCAAAATTTTTCCTCATTTTGGTGCCAGGTGATATAGAGATCACAGTCACCTGTGCAACAGTATCTAAACTCCCAAGACATGAAATTCTTTTCATTTCCTCATTGAATTTTAATTGTAACAGGGGAACCTAGGCTTAAACCTCAGTCCTAATTATTTCTGAAAGTCAGAAGATCTGGGCAAAATTGGCAGAGCCCTCAGTCATTTGTGGAGCCATGCCTCCAACATACCAAGTGCAAGCATGGGTTCAGCCCAGTTGTCTGGTAACATGGAGGCAGACCCTCCTATTTTAGTTTTCCCCTTACTATTGCAGCTGTGACTATGTTTCTGTTCAATTATCTTGGTGGAGGCAGCTGTCAGAAAATTCCAGAGAGTACCTCTAAGATCTTTTCAAGGCCACTCAACACAAGCCATCTTGAAGGACTTTTTACTCCTTTTTTCCTGCTGTTTTAACTCTTGCTTTGTGCTAGAAGTTACAGGGTGTTTTCAGCACCAGGGACCTGCTTAGCCCCTTTCTAACTGTAACTCTTCCTGCAAAGCTCTTATACGTGCTTCAGCAGCTAGCTGGGCTTTGGTGGCCAGCCAAATGACCCAGAGCAGCAGCCACCCTAGAGCCACTACTGCTTTCCTGGTTTCTTTTCCATGCTTATGAAGTTGTGGATCTTTCCACAACCACACTATGCCTCTTGGTGTATTTGGGATCCCTGTACTCACAGAGCGGTCAACACACATGAAGCATCCAGGCCAGGCCTCCCCACATGGAGGACACTGGCCAATCTGGGATTTCCCCCACAGAGGCCTCCCTCACTCCTACTTGTCATTTCCTCGTTCTCCTGGCTGGCTCACCAATTATCCCAGAATGGACTTATAAAATGAAAATTGCCCCCCAAAAAGGAGGGTGCCAAGAGAACAAAGAGACTGGCAACTTCAGGATGGCAGCAAGGGAGTTTTTAAGGGAGATATGCATACAAGATAAGTCCTGGTCAGCTGCAGGACCAAGGAGATCTCCATGCTCTACAGTGGGAAAGCAGAGGTTTTAGAGTGGTGATGGACAATAGTGGCTATATGCCGGGGACTTACGTAAGGATGATTTAGCAAACTGTAGTGAACAAGAGGACTGCATGAGGGCACTAATATTCAACCTCGCAAAGCCTGTTTCCCTTTCAAGGGCATTCTTGGTTTCAAAGAGCGGGGCCATTGTCTCCTGCATCTCAGAGGATGGGGCCATAGCCTCATAGGTTTCAAAGCAATCTTTGCCAAATCAGTTCCAGAGAGTAGAGCTACCGTTCAGGTGTCCCAGGTGGTTGGGGTCACCACCCAAAACTTAGGGGGTGGGGCTGCCATGCCCAAGGGGCAGAGAATGCAGCCTGCTGGGCTAAGGGGGTGGGAATAACACTCAGATGGGTGAGGAAAATGGAGCCACCCAAAGCCAAGGGAGGACAGTTGCTGTCCCAGTGAGCCTGAAAGGCAGAGCTGAAGCCCAGGGCTGAGGGGCCTCCACCCAGAATCCAGAGGGCATGGCCAACACCCAGAGTCAGGAAGGCAGGGCCATTGCCTACATGGTCTCAGAAAAGAGAAGATTATTTTCAAGGCTTGAGAACTAATGTAATTCATTCTGCTGGGTTTTGGACTTGCTTGCTGCTTGTTATCCCTTCTTTTCCTCTAATTTCTCCCATTTGTAATGAAAATGCCTACCTTGTACCTGTTCCACCATTGTACTTCAGAAACAGATAACTTGTATTCCAGAGTTCATAGGTTCACATATGAAGAAGAATTTTGCCCCAGCACAGAAGACATTTAATCTCAAAAAAAAAAAAAATTTTTTTTTCTTTTTATAGTTGATTTAGATGATTCGGAAGATGAGATTTTGGCCTTGGAGTTGATTCAAAACATTTAGGATGATGTGATAGGGTGAATGTGTTTTGCATGTGGTAAGGACATGAATTTTGGGGGAGGCAAAGGTGGAATGTTATGGACTGAATTATGTCTCCCAAAAATATGTGTTGTAAGTCCTAACTCTATGCCTGTGGTTATAATCCCACTTGGGAATGGATTATCTTTGTTATGTTAATGAGGCAGAATTAGGATAGGGTGTATCTTGAGTCAATTTGTTTTAAAATATAAAAAGAGATTAAACAAGTAAGCAAGAGAGAGGTGGAGTAAGATAGATGTCAAGACACATGGAGATCTCCAAGGAACCAGGAATCAGAAGCTGAAGGGACTAGAACTTCCCTCCAGAGCCAACAGAGAGAGAGAAAGCCTTCCCTAGAGCCAGTGCTCTGAGTTCAAACTTCCAACCTCTTAAACTGTGAGAAAATAAATTTCTGTTTGTTAAAGTTATCCACTTGTGGAAGTGGAGCCAAGATGGCGGAATAGACAGATGCTTCTGGCGAGCCCTCTTTACGACAAACACCCAAAAAAAAACAAGTGAAATGAGTATGACAAGCTAGAAGCCCTGAGCATCAAAGGCAAGCTTGTAAAACAAACTGAGGGGCAGGGGGAGGAAGAGACCGTTCAGAAGCGGAGAGGAGTTACTGGACCTGAATCGCGGGGATCCCTAAGACGCCATTCCTGGAGGGGCGGCAGCAGACTGGAACTAGCATTGGGCTGCAGTTTCCTCAGGGAGAAGCAGCCAGCCACACAGCCTACTCACACCTCCAGAACCAGAGAAGAATGGCACTCTCGGCAAAAGCTAAGTACTTGTGTATATTTTACCATGCCCAACCCCCACCCCCAAGCCAGCTTCAGCGGCTGAATTCCCTGGCCATGACATAGGCTCTGTTAAGCACCTACAGCCATCCTCCCAGCCTTGGAGAAGGAAAAAATTTGCAATTGGGGGAAAAGATAATTTGCCAGCTCCACTAACCCAGGGGAGCTCAGGACAGAAGCGGCTCCTGTCCAGGCATAAACGGTCCGTGGACTTTGAGTATCTTTCCCCTCTGCATGGACCTGTGTGGCCCTATTTCAGAAGAATAGGCCCTTGTTGGCAGACTCCAACTATTTCAGCTGTGCGGTGGTGAGTTGGGTGTTTGATGCTTGACATTGCTTCGCCTACTAAACAGTGTCCTCAGCTACCCACATCAGGGGCCTAAGGACTGGTAGCTCCACTTAGGTCACCCAGCCACCCATGACAGGAGTCCAAGGATTACTGGTACCTCCCAGTCCTTACAACCAAAAACATTGGGTGCCCATGGTCCATCTGCAGAACGCACCCACCTGTACACTATAGGGATCAGGGACACACTTTCCTCAGAGACACGTGGGAGGTGATTCTCACCCCTCTGCCTTGTTTAGAGTGTGACCCCCTGCTGCAACCAGATACGGGTACCTACACCAATCACACCTGCCCCTCTAAGACTGTAGGACAGAACCGCGCTACACACTTGCTGATCAGCTACCTGGACCCCTGAGCTGAATTCATACAAGAAAAGCTAATGGACTCCTAGACTGATATACCTGATAACGGCTCTAGTCATCTGGGGACAGGACGTCAGAACTCCAAAGGCAAAAATAATCAAGCTAGCCACTGAAGCAACCCATTCGGGCATATCAAAACAAAACAAAGCAAGAACTTACGACACAGTAAGCAAACATAAAATAAACTAATAAAGTTATCTGCTTGTGGTATTTCTGTTATAGCAGCATTAGATAACTAAGACAGAAGCTTTTAAAACATCACAGGTGGTCCATCACATGGTGGGGCCCTGTAGTTGCCCAAAACTGCCAGAATAGCCTCTCCCAGTCTTCTTTTATTTGTTAATCCAACAGTAAAACTATGTTGGGTAACGTGTTCTTCTGAAGTATAAAAAACAAACAAACAAACCCGTTGCCGTCAAGTCAAATTCCAACTCATAGAGACCATGTAGGACAGAGTAGAACTGTCCTGTAGTGTTTCCAAGGAGCAGCTGGTGGATTCAAACTGCTGACCTATTGATTAGCAGCTGTTGCTCTTCACCACTCCACTACCAGGGCTCCAAATAGGCACATGAATTTCCATTTTTTCTGTCCACTAAGTTCATAAATGTAGTATTTGTGCAGACATCAACCATGCGTTCAATTTTGCTTTTGGAAGAATGACTAAAACAAAGCAACGTGAAGGACATGCTAAGTTTGAGCTACATTCAAAATGCTGGTAGGATGTCAGAGAAAGTAGGAGGATCAGGAACTCTTCACAAAGCTATAAAGGACAAGTTCCATTTTTATAGGTGGATAAGGAAGGAAGGGAATCCAAGTGAGAGAAGAGGATGAGGAATGTGAAAAAAAAGGTCTGGGTTGCTGGAACATAGCGGCATTGAGAGTTGGCATAGAAGGTGGGTCTGAAAGTTGGCCAAATTCTGGATTTATTTGTTATGCTAAGTGCCTTCAGTGCTGGGCTATTTAACTCATCCCTTTATCTTTAATGATTTTAGTAGAGTGCCTTGTACACAGTAACAGATTATTAAATATTTGTTACATGAAAAAGTGAATTATGAAATTATATTTACTCATGCTTAGCTGAGTCAGGTGGCCTAACAAACGTGAGGAGTCCCGGCAGATGGAGGAGGCAGTGAGTCAAGCTAGGAAATTTACAGATGAGTTATTATCGTTTCTTGTTTGATGAGCTCATTGAATGAGTCAGAAACCATTTTCTCAATGTTCCTGTACAGAGTCAGATGGCAATTGCAAAACTTACATGCTTCCAACAACTTTAGGGTAAAAAAAGTTATTATAAAAATAAAGTATGCTTATTTTAAAAATTTGGAACATAACCAAAAAATAAATAATAAAGACAATTTAAATCACTGTAATCTCACTAACAATGTAATAAACCCAAAAACCAAACCTGTTGCCATCGAGTCGATTCTGACTCATAGCAACCATATAGGACTGAGTAGAACTGCCTCATAGAGTTGCTAAGGAACGGCTGGTGGATTTGAAACACTGACCTCTTAGCAGCCGAACGCTTAACCCCTGGGCCACCAAGGCTCTGATGTAATATAATAGCAAGAATATTTTCTCATGGTATTAAAGATTCTTTGAAAGCATCACTTTTAATTATGTAATTTTCTTTTGGCGGCCCCATCAATCGATTTTTAATTGATTTAACCATTCCTCTAGCATCGATCATGTAGACTGTTTCCAAATATTCACTACATCCTTATAAATATATCTTGAAATACATCTCTGACGATATCCTTACTCAAGAGCCCTAAAAGTTATCTTGCAAACCCTATTGGAGCCATAAAAGAAGTCCAGAAAAGATACGAAGATGTATCACACTTATGTAGAACAGTAGAAATCTGACAGTTTTTCTAAAAAAATAAGATATACATATATTTGCAGTCAAAATTCTAGCAGGATTTTGAAGGGAATATTACAAATTGTTTCTAAAATGTACAAAGAATAGTTAAGACATAAATAGCTAAGGCAATTTTGAAAAAGAATAGCAAAGATGGAGGACTTTTCCTACCGGATATTAAGTCATACTACAAAGCCACCAAAAAAAAAAAAAAAAAAAACCAAACCCATCACATTCAAGTCAATTCTGACTCATAGTGACCCTATAGGACAGAATAGAACTGCCCCATAGGATTTCCAAGTAGTGCCTGGTGAGTTCGAACTGCCAACCTTTTAGTTAGCAGCCATAGCCTTTAACCACTATGCCACCAAGGTTTCCTTCCACAAAGCCACAGCAAAGAAAATAATGTAAGACTGGCACCAAACCAAAAAACCAAACCCATTGCCGTCGAGTTGATTACAACTCATAGCGACCCTATAGGACAGAGTAGATCTGCCCCATAGAGTTTCCAAGGAGCGCCCGACGGATTCAAACTGCCAATCTTTTTGGGTTGGCAGCCGTAACACTTAACCACTACGCTGCCAGGGTTTCCAAGACTGGCACAGGAACAGAGAAATAGATCAATGGAACAAAATGGAGTCCAGAAAAGACCCATTTGTATATATGGACACTTCATGTACAATAGAGGTGGCATACTGATCAATAAAAAAAAGGGTGAGATTAATTAGTAAAAGATGTTAGGAAAGCCGGATTACTATATGGAGAAAGAAAGGAAAGAAATTTGGATTAGTAGATTAGATATTTTAACTTGAAAGTCTTTGTGACACTGAAATGGGGAAGGAGTTAGTAAGCAAGGCCTAAAAAAGCACAAACTATCAGGAGGGAAATTTGTGGATTTGAATGGTGTTATGGATTGGATTGTGTACCCCCAAAATATGTGATGTAAATCCTAACCTCTGTGTGTGGTTATAATCCCATTTGGGAAGGGTTGTTTTTTCTTTGTTACTGAGATTAGACTAGGATAGGGTGTGTCTTAAATCAATCCCTTTTGAGATATAGAAGAGATTAGACAAGCAAGTGAAAGAAGCAGAGATGGGGGAAGAGAGATGCCAAGCCACATGAAGACTGCCCAGGAACAGAAGCACAGAAGAGGCAAGGACCTTCTTTTAGAACCAACAGAGACAGAAAGCCTTCCCCTACAGCTGACACCCTGCGTTGGGGTTTCTGGCCTCCTAGAGTGGGAGAAAACAAATTTCTGTTTTTTAAAGCCATCCACTTGTGGTATTTCTGTTATAGCAGCACTAGATAATTAAAATACATAAAAATTAAGGATTTCTTTTCAAAGAAGGCCATCATAAACAAAGTTAACAGACAAAATGACAATCTAAGAGAATGTATTTGCAACACCTAAAACTCACAGGGAATTTGTGTATAGAATATACAGAGAACTTCTGTTAATCAACAAGTAACAGGCAGGAAATCTAATAGAAAACCAGATAAAGGATAAAAATAGGCATATCACAGAGGGAGAAATCTGAATGTCTAACAAATCTACATTATCAAACTCTCTAGTAATTAGAGAAATGCAAATTAAAATAACAATGAGATACCATTTACAACAATTTTATAGTAACACTAAGAATTGGTAAGAATGAGGAGGAAAGGGTATTCTCAAACACCCTTTGGGCTAGGAACTTAAATTGATCCAGCCATACCAGAGAGTGAATTAGCAGTTGTTAATGCTGATTCATAGCAACCAGATGTGATGGAGTAGAGCTGCCCCATAGGGTTTACTAGGCTGTAATCTTTATGGGAGCAGATCACCAGATCTTGTCTCCCTCAGAGCCACTGGGTGGTTATTAACCACCAACCTTTTGGTTCGCAGCTGAGTGCTTAACCACTGCACCGCAGGGGCTCCTTGAATTAGCAGTAGTTATGCAATTAAAGTAGATGGAAGAAACTATGAAGTAAAAGAGCCGAACAGAAGATTTCAAAGGGCAGCTCCAGAAGACAAAGTATTACAGTGACATGTGCAAAGACCTAGAGTTAGAAAACCTGGTCTACACGCTCAGCATTTCTCAAGCTGAAATTACTGAAGAAAAAATTTAAGCCTTGAGTTGCAATATTGAAGGATTCTATGGGGGAAATAATAAACAATGCAGGAAGCATCAAAAGAAGATAGAAAGAATACAGAGTCACTATATCGACGGCAACGGGTATACCAAAAGAATTGGTCAACGTTCAACCATTTCAGAAGGTAGCACATGATCAGAAACCAATGGTACTGAAGGAGAGGTTCAAGCCACACTGAAGGCACTGGCGAAAAACAAAGCTCCAGAAATTGATAAAATACCAATTGAGATATTCCAACAAACGGATGCAGCACTGGAAGTGCTCACTTGTCTATGCCAAGAAATTTGGAGGACAACTACCTGGCCAACTGACTGGAAAGGTCCATATTTATGCCTATTCCCTAGAAAGGTGAGCCAACCAAATGCAGAAATTATTGAACAGTATCATTAATATCACACACAAGTAAAATTTTGCTGAAGATCATTCAAAAGTGGTTATAGCAGTACGTGGACAGGGAACTGTCAAAAATTCAAGCCAGATTCAGAAGGGGATGTGGAACAGGGATATCATTGCTGATGCCAGACAGATATTGGCTGAAAGCAGAGAATATCAGAAAGATGTTAAACTGTGTTTTATTGACTATGCAAATGCATTCAACTGCACGGATCGTAACAAATTATGGATATTATTGCAAAAAATGGGAATTCCAGAATACTTTTTTACACTCATGAGAAACCTATACATAGATCAAGAGGCAGTTGTTCAAACAGAACAAGGGGTACCGCATGGTTTAAAGTCAGAAAAGGCGTGCATCAGGGTTGTATCCTTTCGCCATACTTACTCAATTGGTACGCTGAGCAAATAATCCGAGAAGCTGTACTACATGAAGAACAGGGCATCAGGATTGGAGAAAGACTCATTAACAACCTGCAATATGCAGATAAAACAGCCTTGCTTGCTGGAAGTGAAGAGGGCTTGAAGCACTTACTGATGAAGATCAAAGACCACAGCCTTCAGTATGGATTACGCCTCAACATAAAGAAAACAAAAATCTCACAACTGGACCAATAAGCAACATCGTGATAAATGGAGAAAATATTGAAGTTGTCAAAGATTTCATTTTACTTGGATCCACAATCAACAGCCATGGAAGCAGCAGTCAAGAAATCAAAGGATGCATTGGATGGGACAAATCTGTTGCAAAAAAACACTTTAAAGTGTTAAAAACCAAAGATGTCACCTTGAAGACTAAGGTGCGTGTCTTAGTCATTTAGTGCTGCTATAACAGAAATACCACAAATGGATGGCTTTAATTAAAAAAAAAAAAACCCAGTTAACAAAGAGAAATTTATTTCTTCACAGTAAAGTAGGCTGAAAGTCCAAATTCAGGGAGTCAGCTCCAGGGGAAGGCTTTCTCTCTCTGTCAGCTTTCTCATCAATCTTTCCCTGACTAGGAGCTTCTCCAAGCAGGGACCTCATGTCAAAAGAGTGCGCTTTGCTCCTGGCACTGCTATGTTGTTGGTATCAGGTAGCAACCCCACAACCTCTGCTTGCTTCTCTCTTTTATATTTCAAAAGAGATCACCTGAAGACACAATCCAATCTTATAGATTGAGTCCTGCCTCACTAACACAACTGCCACCCATCCCCCTTCATTAACATCATAGAGGAAGGATTTAAAACACATAGGAAAGTCACACAACACCAGGGAATCATGACCCAGCCGAATTGATACACACATTTTCTGGGAGACATAATTCAATCCATGACAGTGCGCGTGACCCAACCCACGGTGTTTTCACTTGTCTCATATGCGTGTGAAAACTGGACAATGAATAAGGAAGACCAAAGAAGAATTGATGCCTTTGAATTATGGTGTTGGCAAAGAAGATCGAATATACCATGGACTGCCAAAAGAGCGAACAAATCTGTCTTGGAAGAAGTATAGCCAGAATGCTCTTTAGAAGTGAGGATGGCGAAACCACGTCTCACATACTTTGGACATGTTATCAGAAGGGATCAGTCCCCGGAGAAGAACATTGTGCTTGGTAAAGCAGAGGATCAGTTAAAAAAGAAGACGACCCTCAATGAGATGGATCAACACAGCGGCTGCAACAATGGGCTCACACATAGCAATGATCTTGAGGATGGCACAGGACCAGGCAGTATTTTGTTCTGTTGTACATAGGGTCACTATGAGTGAGAACTGACTCGAAGGCACCTAACAACATGCAATCAAAGTGGAGCCCTGGTGGCACAGTGGTTAAGAGTTTGGTTGCTAACTAAAAGGTCAGTAGTTCAAATTCACCAGCTGCTCCTTGGAAACCCTATGGGGCAGTTCTACTCTGTCCTATAGGGTCAGTGAGTCAGAATTGACTCGATAACAATGGGTTTGATTTTTTTGTTGTTTTTTAATGCAATTAAATAAGGATCCCTGGCAGCACCGAGGTTAAAGCGCTCAGCTGCTAATTAAAAGCCTGGCAGTTTGAACCCACCAGCTGCTCCACAGGAGAGAGATGTGGCAGTCTGCTTCCAGAAAGATTTACAGCCTTGACAACCCTATCCCTTAGTTCTACTCTGTCCTATAGGGTTACTATAAGTTGGAATCGACTCAACTGCAACGGATTTGTTTAGTTTATGCAATTAAATAAATCTCAGCCCTCCCACTCCACGAAGTGTATTCCAGTGAAATTTGCCTGCAGTTCTTTTTGGGAACATGATGAGGATGTACATCCGGTCTCAGCATTGTTTTCAGTAGCAGGAAGTTGGAAGCACCCTAGGAGTTCACAATCCCGGAAATGGCTACGTCAGATGTGATGTGTGCGTTCAGTGGAAACCTAGGTGGCAGTCAGAATTAACGAAGCAGATATCCATTCAGCTATATGGCTAGGTCTTAAAGACACAGTGTCAAGTGGAAAAAAACAGAAGAAGCAAAGTAAGATGTAGAACAGTGCCAATGTAAATTAAAAACATACACAGTAATAAATATTTCCCAGCGTACTAGTGGATGCCTGTGAGGAAGAGTGAAGAAACGAGAACGGGGATCAGGAAGGAAGAGAATAAAATAAGACCTTGTACAGACCCATTAGGACAGAGTGTGATCAATGCTATCCTTTCATTGCTTAGGAAAAACAATTCAAACTAACCTTGATTTCTTTCTTTCTCTCACACCCCACATCCAATCCATTAGTAAATCCCCATCTTCCAAAAACATACAGAATTCAATGATTTCTCACTGTTTCCACCAACACTTCCCTGGGCTCAGTCACCATTACGTTTTGCCTAAGTATTGCAACAGCCTCCTAACTGGCCTCTTTGCTTTTGCCTTTTCCTTCCTTTGGTCCATTTTCAACACAGCAAACAGAATGATCCTATTAAACCTAAGTCAGATCATGTCCTTTTCTCTATGAACCCTCCGGCTTCCTACCTCACTCAGAATAAAAGCAAAGGTCTAATGGTCCACAAGGATGTCAGGACCTCTCCGTCCTTATCTCCAAGTACTCTTTCCTTGGCCATTCATTCATGCCACGGTGGTCTCTGGCTACCCTAGAACGTGCCAAGCACACCCTTGACTCAGGGCCCTTGCATGTGCTTTTCACTGTGCCTACAAAGCTTTTCCCTAGAATCCCAAAAAGCTTTATCCCTCACCTATTTCAGATCTCTCTTCAAAAGCCTCAGCAAGACCTTCCCTGACCACACTATGTAAAATCGTAACCCTCCCCACAGGGCATTTCTAGTCCTTTTTTCCTGCTTTACTTTTATCTGTCGTGCTTATGACTGTCTGACATAATATATATTTTACTAATTTATTTTGTTACAATCTATCTGAAATACCACCCCTTATCCCTCCCCTCAAATCATAAACACAAATGTAAATTCTAAGGTAAGAAAACCTTTTATTTCGATATAACTTCAAACTTAGAGAAAAGTTACAAAATTAGATCAAGAAATTCTGATAACTTTTTTACCTAAATTCATCAATTGCTTACATTTCACTCCATTTGCTTTATCATTTCCTCTCTCTGATGCGTAAGTGTGTGAACCACTTGAAAGTAATTAGAAACATCCGTCTGTCCCCTTTGCCACTAAATACGTCAGTATGTATTTCCTAATAACAAGGATATTTTCTTATATAATCTTAGTACAATTATCTAAATCTGGAAATTAAATGCTGATATAACTTAAAAAAAAAAAAAAAGTTGCTTTTGAGTCAATTCCAGCTCATGGCGACCCCATATATGTGAGATTAGAGCTGTGCTCCATAGAGTTTCCAATGGTTGATTTTTCAGAAGTAGATTGCCAGGCCTTTCTTCCAAGGTACTTCCAGGTGGTCTTGAACCTCCAACCTTTCAGTTAGCATCTGAACACATTACAATAATATTACCTAATCTGTGGTCCAGATCTAAACATCAATTGTTCCAATAATGTCTTTTATAGCTTTTTCCTAATCCAGGACCCAACTCAGGCTTACACATTGTACTTTAATTGTCATGTATCTTCAGTCTTCTTTAATCTGGACCAGGTACTCATTTTTTTTTTTTTTTTGCCTTTATTCACCTTGACATTTTTTAAGTTTAAGGCCATTACTTTGTAGATGTCCCTCAATTTGGGTTTGCTGGACATATTCTCATGACTAGATTCAGGTTATGCACTTTTGGCAGGAGTTCTGCAGAAGCGGTGTGTCCTTCTCAGTACATCCTGTTGGGAAGCACATCATATTGGTCTGTCCCAATGTTGGTGATGTTATCTTTGATCACTTGGTTGGGTGCCATTCATTAGGCTTCTCAAGGAATGGAATTTTGTAAATTTTGGTCACTGCTATATTTCCAGAGCCTAGGACCAAAACCAAAAACCAAACCCATTGCCATCAAGTTGACTCCCACTCATAGTGACCCTATAGGACAGAGTAGAACTGCCCCACAGGGTTTCAAAGACTGCCTGGTGGGTTCAAACTGCTGACCCTTTGGTTAACAGCCTGAGCTCTTACCCACTGCACTGCCAGTGCTGTGCCTGGTATTTGTTGAATGAGTGACTAAATGAATTCAGCTATGTGGAGCTGAGAAAACAAAGAAGGAGGAAAAGGTGGAGGAGAAGAATCAGGGAAAAAGTAGTAAGATTATGGGGTAAATAATCGTACACACATTTTAGACTCTTAAATGTTACTCAGATGATTTCCAGAACACTTGTACGAATTGATAATGCCATCAGTATTATCAGATTGCCAGGCCTGTTGTATTCTTGCTAGCATTCTTCTTAACCATATAGACTTTGTTCCCCAGTAATATGATCTTCAGTCTTAAAAGTTTTGTTTGCTTGTTCGTTTTTACTATTTCAGGATAAAGTCTTCTAAATAATATACTAGAGAGACCTCAGAGGTCTGTTCCATAAATTATCAATTTTTATTACAATAAACGTCAGGGACAATCTGTCTCTTATATAATTTACTATTTTCTTCAAGAAACCTCTTATCTACTTAGTTTCTCTTGGAATTATAAAACTAAAGTGTTAAAACAAAAACGGTCACACATTCAAGCAATGTGTTAAGGGGAGACTAGAAGGACATGAAAATATTGCCCTAATATTGTTACTAACTAAACAAGTGAAGGAGCCCATTCGGGTTGGCTCAGTGCCCACAGACATTTACAGATGAATAGAAAAGGAAAATTGTGTGAATAGTTTTGTTTTAAATCGTATTTTTGAAGCATTGTTGGAAATGAAAATTTTAAGCTTGGTTTTTACCTATCAACACAATTAATAATTTGATTTTAACCCTTGTAAAGAGAGTTTTTGGAAACCCTGGTGGTATGGAAACCCTGGTGATTTAGTGGTTAAGTGCTACGGCTGCTAACCAAAGGGTTGGCAGTTCAAACCCGCCATGCTTTCCTTGGAAACTCTATGGGGCAGTTCTACTCTGTCCTATAGGGTAGCTATGAGTTGGAATCAACTTGATGGCACTGGGTTTGGTTGTTTTTGGTTTTAAAGAGGGTTTTTTTCTTTTAATTTTATTTTAAAATTTACTGAGAGACTGAAATAATCTCTATTAACAACATTTTCCACGACTGCACAATGGAAAAAAAATAAAAAATGAATCTTTATAAACAAGTCTGTGAAGTAGTGGCTGTTTGGGAGCCAGTCCTTCTAAAAAATCTGGGTTTCCAAGCAAACTGCTTCAGTTCAGCAGGGAGAGAGGATTTGTGCACAGTTACTTCTCACATCCCTCTGGAATTTTATGATATAAACAAACAATGACACACTCACCAGACAATAGTCTACTGAATGGTAAACATTTTTTCTCCTATTTGAAAATTCTTTCATAAGGAGTGTGCAATTCTTTTTCCTGACTTGAATTTGAGTGCCATTGTTACCAATTGTCAATCTGACACAAAGGGCCCTTGTCTTTTCTTGAGTAGGAATACATGCGAAAGACAAACTTTATCTTCAAAACCAAACCAAACCCATTGCTGTCAAGTCGATTCCAACTTGTAGTGACCCTATACGACAGAGTAGAGCTGCCCCATAGAGTTTCCAAGGAGCGCCTGGTGGATTCAAACTGTTGACCTTTTGGTTAGCAGCTGTAGCACTTAACCACTACAGCACCAGGGTTTCCACTTTACCTTCAGCAAGCTTTATTTTGTTTGAGTCAAGCAAAAGGAGTCAGGGGGGATCTAAGCCTCTCCAAAAGACTGACTCGAAAAGGAAAGCAAGGCTAGGGCTTATATGGGTTCGGTGGAGGCAACAGAGTAATGAATATTTACTGGGCTTCTTTCAAGGGGCAGGTACTTCTCAGAATGGTGGTGCATGTTAATTAGGTTGTGCATCTGGAATCTAAGATGGAACCTGCTGATATTCAAGATGGACTCCTCTCGGCAGCCCTTGGCATCACTTATTATGGGATATAGCATAAGCACACTTGATCTCTGGCACTACATCACCATCTTCGGAGGGCTAAGGAAGGTCAAACAGCAGTCACACTCTGCTCTTCTTCACATACGAGCCTGCAAAGGTGGAGGGGACTAGTAATTGGGCTGCCTCAATCCTATCTCATGTTGACAGGGTGGGTTCCTGTTTACCCAGCTTCTAGATGGTAATCTTTTTAAAAGCTCTTTTGTTCTACCAGCATAGTTAACCCTATCTGTCTCACCATGAACATCAAGTCTATTTGGTAATTGTATAAAATGTGGGATTAGGTTCTGATTTTTTATATGATTCTTCATGCCTTTTGAAGGGAATTAATATCTGACAGGGGAAACTATTTGTCCCCCTCCTCCCCAAATTACTAGAAAGAGGGTACACTTGCAAGTGACATAAAAAAATATTTCAAAATTGTAGTGTGAGGTCCAAGGTACAACTGGTCTCTATTCATCTGGAGCAAGAGAGAAAGAAGGAGTCAGGAATAGAAGCAGGAAATGCAGTGTGTGGCTAATCGCCTCCATGAACAACGTCTTCCTTTGCCATGAGACCAGAAGACCTGGATGGTGCCTGGCTACATTTACTGAACATTTTGGTCAAAGATTCTATAGAAGAATCCTGATCAAAAGGGGGAAAAGGCAGAATAGAAAGTCAAATTCTCATGGAATACACACTTTCTGGAGCCATGGAGGTAGATGAACCCCTAAAACTACTACGCTGAGAAAATCTTTAAACCTTAAGCCAAAAAGATCCCTGGAAGCCTTCTTAAAACCAAACAGTAGTTTAGGTGAACTAGTAAAGAATGTCTGCCTCAAGCTGTTTTAAGAATGCTCTATGGGATCAAATTGACAACAACAACTTGAAAGATCAGATAAGAAGCTCTGGGGCAATGTGTTTATGTTAATATGGGAGGAACAACCCTGAAATGGAGGGTGAGAATGGTTGCACGACTCAAAGAATGTGATCAATGTCACTGAATTATACATGTAGAAACTGTTGGATTGGTGTATGTTCTGCTGTGTAAAAACTTTCTTTTTTTTTAATGTACTGTAAGGGCATGATTAAAACAGGAATTCCATTCAGATTTACATGTCACCTAGGGGAAAGGTCACCTGCATGGGAACAGATCACACTCAGCTGCGACATCTCACCTAAATGAATGCTTCTCTCCACCAACATATTCTGTGATTTATACCAATTTAAATCCTATGCTTCTCCTCTGTAGAGTCGAGGCCCTTTTTAACGCTTTAGGCAGCATTCCCTTTTCTATAATTGCTTATTCTTTCAGCTTAAATATTTTGGGAAAGTCCTTTTATACCTCATTTGTGCGGAACTCTCCAAAGAAATGAAACACATTCAAATCTGTAGCCTGCTCCAAAACAGCCAGGGCGATCTGTGTTTCACCCCTAACAGGGTTTACCATACACCAGCGTGTATACGCATAAACGGTATAAATGACCAAGGACCCCTAGCCACCTTGGGGTTTTCCTTTATACTTTTGCTGGGGAAAAACGAGATATTAACGACCAACTTCCCAGTTAGACACAGCCCTGTTCCAACAACCTCAGGGTGCCATTTTTATGCACAAACAGCCACAGGCAAGAGCACATAACAACATCTTCCTCCTCCTCTCACCTCCCACTCCCTTCCAGGGGATGAAACATCAAAGAAAGTGAACAAGTGGATAAGCCAATTTAAGAAATTGTGGGTGAGGTTTAAAACGTGTTATACATGCTTTAGAGATGCAAGAGCTTCCAAACTGTCAGACCCGAAAACCATGAGAAGCCTTGGTTCTTGCCTGAAAATCCAGGGCCCTCAGAATCTCTACTAGCCAGTTCGCCCTTAACCAGATTGTTAACCGGTATTTTTAGTTCTCCTTCCACATAAATATTCACATTTTCTCAGTCTTTAAGGGAGAGGAAGACCTTACTTTGCAAAGTAGTTGTTTTAGAAAGATTATTTGTAAATTAGATTTTTAGTATTTACATGATTGACATAAACTGTCAGCCCTAACAATTTAAAGGATTCTTTCAATAAATTTAATCAAACACGATTAAGTATTTAACTAGGTCTACTTGATGCTTAGGTCCCTGGGTGGTTCAAACAGTTTGCACTTGGTTACGAACCTAAAGGTTGGCAGTCTGAACTCACTCAGTGGCACCACGAAAGAAAGCCCTGGCAATCTGCTTCCACAAAGATCACAGCCAAGACAGCTCTGCGGAGCTCAGCTCTAATCTGTAACACGTGGGTTCACCATGAGTCAGAACTGACTCTACGGCAAGGGGTTGGGATCTGGTTTTGTGATGCTTCGTAGGCTGTCTGAAAATATCTTTATGTAGGTTCAGTTGTTTATCTGTTTCCCCACAAGAATGAAACCTAAACAACCTCAGGGACACTTTTGTCCTTTCCTTGCTTTATCCACTGCACCTAGAACATAATAGGTGCTCAATAAATATTTTCTGCGTGAATAAAAACACGCCAGCAGCCTAGCCAAATGTTTTTTTCTCTCTCTAGAAAACCACCTGAGCACTCTGCCTGCTATAAAATCCCCAACAGCTTTTACCTGAGTCACTACAGCTCTGCTTTATGGAGTTTAAACAGCAGGATGCTAACAAACTGCTTCAAAGGTATTCCCATGGCTACAGTTTGCTTGTTATTGAAGTTATTCCTCTGAATCTCACATTATTCCCTTGATATAAATTTAGGACATGCACAAGATGTGAGTTAAGTCTAGATTCACAACTTGTTAAATTGTTAAAACTAAGAACCGATAGTTATTTTGACATAGACTCGGTATCCTTCCTCCCACCCAGTTCAAAATATGAGCATCAGTAAATGTAGAACAAAATTAAAATTCACACACAAAAAAAACGAAACAGTGAACTCACTGGTGTGACAGAGACTGGAGGAACCCCCAAGACTATGGCCCCCAGGCACCCAGCTAACTCAGAGCTGAAGCCACTCCAAAAGGCACTTCTCAGCTGAAGATTAGACAGGCTTATAAAACAAACAACAACACACGTGACGAACGTGCTTCTTAGCTCAATCAAGGACACAAGGCCAAGTGGGCAACACCTTCTCAAAAGCAAAGATGAGAAGGTAGGAATGGACAGGAAAACTGGACAAATGGATATGGGGAACCCGGGGTGGAAAGAGGGAGAGTACTAACACATTGCAGGGATTGCAATCAATGTCACAAAGCAACCAGTGTGTAACTTTCTGAATGAGAAACTAATTTGTGCTGTAAACTTTCACCTAAGGCACAATAAAATTTTTAAAAATATATATGAGCATCAGATTTTGCTGTAAAATTTTATTCCCCAATGCACAGAAGACTTGCTGAGCTAAGCTTGGCGTTCCTTTTTTTTTTTTTTTAAATAAATTTTTATTGTGCTTTAAGTGAAAGTTTACAAATCATGTCACTCTCATATAAAACCTTATATACGCTTTGCTATATACTCCTAGTTGCTCTCCCCCTAATGAGACAGCACATTCCTTCCCTCCACCCTGTATTCTGTGTGGCCATTCAGCCAGTTTCTGTCCCCCTCTACCCTCCCATCTCCCCTCCAAACAGGAGCTGCCCACATAGTCTCATGTGTCTGTTTGATCCAAGAAGATCGCTCCTCACCAGTATCGTTTTCTTTCTTACAGTCCAGTCCAATCCCTGTCTGAAGAGTTGGCGTTGGGAATGGTTCCTGTCTTGGGTTAACATAAGGTCTGGGGACCATGACCTCCGGGGCCCTTCTAGTCTCAGTCAGACCATTAAGTCTGGTCTTTTTACTAGAATTTGGGGTCTGCATCCCGCTGCTCTCCTGCTCCTTCAGGGGTTCTCTGTCCCCTGTCATGGCAGTCATCGGTTGTAGCTAGGTAAGCTTGGCATTCTTGAAAGCAGACAGGGATTTTCCATAGGTACAGTCAGCCTGGAGCGGAATTAAGCAATTCCAGCCAATACATTTCTCTCTCTCTCTCCTTCCCCTTTCCCCCTCCCCATCCCCCACCTGTGTAATGAATGGGTCACGGAAGCAGGAGGAGCTCTGACAGATGGTTGTTAAGAAAGCAGTTGGTCCATATATATCTCAGCTGCTCCTTGGCACCAATTTTGTCTCTTGCCATCAATGCTTCTCCTGCCCCCAACTCTACCCAGACTGCTAGACACTTCTCTTCTCAGAGACTATCCCTGATGTAATTTTTACTTGATTTCACTCAGAGAGAAATGGTATGAAGTGTTTTCTAAATCATAAGAATCACCTAGAATACTTATCATAAAAACATAGCTTCCAAAGGACTTCTAGGATAATCATAGCTGTGTAAATTAGCATCCTTAACCACCTGGAAATCATATGAAAGCAGTGAGGAAAACGACAATAAAACACAAAAATAAGTATACAAAAATACTTTATTTTCAGTGAGACTGCGTAACAGATACACTCTGCAGACTCTAAAACACATATCAAAAGGACCAAGCCAGTTGCTATCCGGTCCAACTCATGGCGACCCCGTGCATGTCAGAGTAGAACTGTTCCATAGGGTTTTCAAAGCTTATGGAAGCAGATCGCTTGACCTTTCTTCCTAGGCACCTCTGGGTAGGTCTGAATCACTAACCTTTCGGTTAGTAGTTGAGCAATGAATTGTTGTGCTACCCAGAGACTCCTTAAAATACATGTAAGGGCAGCTAAAAACAGCTAGGATTGGGCAAAAGCCATGTGGGAGTAAGTGAAGGGAAAAAACCTGAAAGGTGGTGAGAGGCCTTTATCTATCAGCACTCGGAAAATATCAGTAAAAAAAGTCGTTTTCTGAAGATGAGGGCTCACTCTGAAGCTCAAAAGCAGTGTCACTTGTTTGCAAACAGGGCTTGTGTTGGACGTCCTTCTGACATGAGGTGGTCCAGAGAAGCAGGAGTAATGGACCACGCGAAGAATGGCACAGGTAACTGAAATGTGCAACAGCATCACGCTTCTGCAGCAACAGCAATCACAGGACTTATCCGCGGTGAACAGTACTGACCGGTAGAAAAGTCACCACTAAGGAACAATGAAAATGAGAACTCACACTTTCACCACGAATTTTTGAAAAGTAACCACATCTATGGAGGAGACTCGGAAAGCAGAAGTGCAAGAACTCTGGGGACAGGTGATGAGACAATGGTAGGAGATAAATGTGAACAGAAAGAAGTACAGGAAAAAAGTAAACCCAACAGAGAGATGGGGATAGAATTGGAAGCAGAAGAAAAACAAAGTACAGGTCATAGAATATAAAAATAACAAAGGTGGAATAAAGAATTTAAAAGGATCAGAGAGAAAATATACAGAAAACAAGTAAAGGAAAGCCAAGATTTGTGCAGTTGAACTCCTTGAAGAAGAAAATCCGGATAATGTAACAACAAATAGTTCAAGATACCCAAGAAAACTTTCCTGAAATTAATGAGGAAATGAATGTATATATTGAAAGGACACACTATCAAAGAAAATTTACCCCAAAAGACATATACTAGTAAAGTTATTGTATTTAAAAGATAAATACAGAATTCTTTGAGCAGCCAGGCAAAAAGATCAAATCACTTATTAAAAAAAAAAAAAAAATTGCCGTGGACTCATAACAGCCCCATGTGTGTCAGAGTGGAACTGTGCTCCATAGGGTTTTCAATGGTTTATTTTTTGGAAATAAATCACCAAGCCTTTCTACCAAGGCAACATTGGATGGATTCCAGCCTCCACACTTTTGGTTAGCAGCCAAGTGTGTTAACCATTTACACCACCATAAGGGGGAAACAGTTCTACTCTTCCTATAGGGTCACTATGAGTCGGGATCGACTCAGTGGCACTGAGCCTGGGTAAGGGGGAAAAAGTCAGGATGGTCCCAGATTTCCCCACAGCAACACTGAATTTCAGAAAATATTGGAGGCAGGTTTCACCAAGAAAGGTTGTGGCCGGATTTGTTAGCTTATCAATTACTTAATTCAACAAACATTTAGAAAACACTCAATAAATATTTGTATATATGAAGAATAGAAGGACTATCTGACCAAATGGCCTTTCATCTTCCTAAGGATTAAAACCACATTTAACTTGTATGTCCTTTGGGAAGCTCACAGACTAATGGGAAAGACAAACACGTAAACCAGTTATCAGAATACAGTCTGATAAGAGTTAAATTCAAGACGGGAACAGTGTAAAAGAAAATATCTCTGGGGAACTGTGGAAGGCATCATAGATGAATAAATATTTGCGCTAGGTCTTAAAGAAAGAGTATGAGTTCTCTAGGCAGAGAAAGAAAAATCAAGGACAAACAGCAGAAGTGAACCCCAGAGCAAACACTTGGAAGTAAGACAGGAAAGGTGTGTTCAGGAATGGGAAGAATTTCTGGGGAAGGCAAAAGATGGCCTACCACAGGGCCAGATTGTTATGAAATATAAACTTAAATTGTAGGTGGCAGAAAGTCAGTGGGGGATTTTCACTTTGGGAATAATAAGGATAAGTGTGTGTGTGTGATTCTTATTGGACCTCAGATTTACAGGGATGCATATTTCATAGGTACTATAGATTGAATTGTGTCCCCAAAATATTTGCTGGAACCCTAACCCCAGTATCTGTGGTTGTGATCCCTACTGGGAATAGGGTTTTCTTATGTTAATGAGGTCATATCAGTGTAGACTGTGTCCTAAACCTAATCACTCCTGAGTTGTAAAGGAGCAGCATAGACACAGACAAGGGAGCACAGATGGGGGAGAAGATAGCTGCCATATGAAGATCCCCAAGGAACTGAGGAACGCTGGGACTACAGAAGCTGGAAGAGACAATGACCTCCCCCCCAGAGCAGACAGAGAGCCTTCCCCTAGAGCTAATACCCTAAATTCACACTTCTAGTCTCCTAATCTGTGAGAAAATAAATATCTGTTCTTTAAAACCACCCACTCGTCGTATTTCTGTTACAGCAGCACTAGGAGACTAAGGCAACAGGTCATGACATGTTGTTGGTGGTGGTTGCCATTGAGCCAGCTCTGACTCGTTGTTGTTAGGTGCTGTTGAGTCAATTCCGACTCACAGCGACCCTATGCACAACAGAACGAAACACTGCCCTGTCCTGTGCCATCCTTACAATTGTTGCTATGCTTGTGCCCATTGTTGCAGCCACTGTACCAATCCATCTCATTGAGGGTCTTCCTCTTTTCCACTGACCCTCACTTTACCAAGCATCATGTCATTCTCCAGTGACTGATCCCTCCTGACAACATGTCCAAAGTATGTCAGATGCAGTCTCTCCATCCTTGCTTCTAAGGAGCATTCTGGTTGTACTTCTTCCAAGACACATTTGTTTGTTCTTTTGGCAGTCCACGCTATATTTGCTCAAACTCATAGCGACGTTACATATGGCAGAGTGAAACGCTGCTAGACCTACACCATCTTCATGATCATTGCTATGTTTGGGTCCATTGTTTCTGCGACTATGTCAATCTATCTCACAAAGGGCCTTCCTTACCTTTGCTGGCATATTATCACTTCCTTGTCATTTTATTGGTATTTATTTCCTTTTCTCCAGGTACTCCCTCCCATTCCCCTTAGTACTTACTATGTGCAATCATGTTATTATGTTCAATGATAATTTTTGTTTGTATGTTTTCTCACAAAATGTACATGTATTTTTAATTTACGTAAATCATACTGTCACATATTTCATTCCCTTTTACTTCTTTTTATTACTAAACACTATGAATCTAAGATCTATCCATATTGCTGCATATGCATTTAACCCATTAATTCTAATTGCTGCATAGTACATCATGGTGTTTATCCACCACATTTTACCTATCCACTGTCCCACCGATGAACAACGCCCCTTACCACACACACACACACAAAAAGCTTCGATGAACATCTTCACGTGTATCCTGTTATAAATCTGGATGAAGACTTCCTTTGGAATATATACTTAGGAGCAGAATTGCTGATCATAGGGTAAGCATACATGTAATATATTTAAACAGTTTCATGTTTGTTTCCAAAATGGAAACACCAGTCAACACCCCTACCAGTAATGCATGAGAGAACTAAGTTTCCAAATGCCACTTACATTGGGAATTACTCATCTTTCTCATTTTTGCCTGTGGAATATGTATAAACCAGGGCTTCAAACCAGTTCTGAGTGGTTCAGTCATGGCTGATAGAAACAAGGGCAACATATGATTTGAACAGCAACCAATTTTGACCTTAGTAGGAAACACTTATGCTCATCAAAAGGCTTCACCAAAAGAGGAAAAAGAGAACCTACAGACTAAGAAAAAATATTTGGCTATAACATATCCTATGAGAGTCTAACCTCTAAAATCTATGGAATACTTCAACACCTCAATGACAAAAAGATAAATAATCCAATTTAAATATGGGCAAATTATATGAACAAATGCTTCACCAAAGAAGACATTCAGGTGGCTAACAGACACATAAGGGTATGCTCTCGATCATTAGCCATTAGAAAAATGCAAATCAAAGCCACAATGAGATACCATCTTTGGTGCAATGAATTACTTAATATGGCCCTTCTAGCCATGGTCTTTGTGACTTACAAACAATGATGGAGGGGGACTATGCAAATAAGGCATATGAAACCTGTGAAGGTTGGGGTTATGCGTCAACTTGGCTACGCCATGATTCTCAGTATTGTGTGGTTGTCCTCCATTTTATGTGTTGTGGATCCTGACATGTTGATGAGGCAGAATTGCTGTAGGCTGTATCTTGGGTCACAGGCTTGCAGGAGGGTATAACTCAAGTCCCGCCCTTACTACAGTTGCACTCTTTCCTGGGGTGTGACCAGCATCTAAGATACATGTGTGTGTCCTGACAAGACTTTCCCTCTCTGTATCTGGATCCCGTGTCCAGTTCATGATCAACTGACCTCCCATGAATCTGGGACTTGCCAGCCTCCACAACTGCATTAGCCCTTTCCTGTATATGGCTCATGAGTTCTGTGAGACATTGCAGCAAATTAGGGAGCCAAAGATGGGAAGGAAAGTACTGAGGAGAGGCAGAGCAGTTGATGTTAGAGATGATGGAGTGGCACAGCAGCCTGGAAAAGCTGACCATATGGGACACCTTTAACCTCCACCTCATAGAAATCAGCTATGTGCTGATCCTTATAAAAGGAAATTATTTGTTTACCATTTCACCCCGCCATTACTGGAACAAACCAAAAAAATAGAAAATAATAAATGTTGGAGAGGTTGCAGGGAGATTGGAACCCTTATGCTCTGCTGGTGAGAATGGAAAATGGTACAATCACTATGGAAAATGATATGGTGTCTCCTTAAAAAGCTAGAAAAATCACACACAAAAAAGACAGACTTACTGGTTTGACAGAGACTGGAGAAACTCCAAAAATATGATCCCCAGACACCCTTCTAACTCAGTACTAAAGTCACTCCTGAAGTTCACCCTTCAGCCAAAGATTAGACAGGCCTATAAAACAAATAATAACACACATAGTTCAACCATGTACATGAGACTAAGTGGGTACACCAGCCCAAAAGCAAAGACGAGAAGGCAGGGAGGGACAGAAAAACTGGATGAATGGAAATGCAGAATCCAAGGTCAAGAAGGCAAGAGTGTTGACACATCACAGGGTTGGTAACCAACGTCACAAAACCATTTGGGTTTTAATTGGTTAATGAGGAACTAATTTGCTCTGTAAACTTTCACCTAAAGCAAAAAAAAAAAAAAAAAAATGCTAGAAATAGAAATACCATACGATCCAGCAATTCCATTTCTAGGAATATATCCTAGAGAAATAACAGCCATTACATGAGCAGGCATATGCATAGCCCATATTCATTGTAGCATTATTCACAAGACCAAAAAGATGGAAATAACACAAATGCCCATCAACAGATGAACGGATAAACAAACTATGGTACAGACACGCAATAGACCACCGAACAACAATAAAGAACAATGATGAAACTGAAATACCTCACAACATGGAAGAATCTGGAGGGCATTATGCTGAGTGAAATAAATCAATCACAACATAACAAATATTGTATGATACCACTTTTATAAAAACTCAGGAAAAGGTTTACACACAGAAAAAAACAAACTTTGATGGCTACAAGGGAGGGAAGGAGCGGGGAGGAGAAATCACTAACTAGATAGTAGACAGGTGTCACCTTTGGTGAAAGGTAAAACAACACACAATATAGGGTAAGTCAGCACAATTTGACCAAGGAAAAGCCTTAGAAGCTTCCTAGACACATCCAAATACTTTGAGGGACCAAGTTACTGGGGCTGAGGGCTAGGGATAATGGTCTTGGGGAATATCTAGGTCAATCAGCAGAACATAGTTTTCTTAGTTATCTAGTGCTGCTATAACAAATACCACAAGTAGATGGCTTTAACAAACAGAAATTTATTCTCTCAGAGCTTAGGAGGCTAAAAGTCAGAATTCAGCGTGCCCGCTCCAGGGGAAGGCTTTTTCTCTCTGTCAGCTCTGGGGTAAGATCGTTGTCATCAATATTCCCCTGGTCTAAGAGCTTCTCAGTTCAGGAACCCCGGGTCCAAAGGATGCATTCCACTCTTGGCCCCTCCCTCTTAGTCGTAGGAGGTAACTTTCCTCTCTGCTTGCTTCTCCCTTTTATAACTCAAAAGAGATTGACTCAAGCAAGATACAACCGAATCCTGTAGATTGAGTCCTGCCTCATTATCATAATCCTGCCTCATTAACATCATAGAGGTTAGGATTTATAACACATAGGATAATCACATCAGATCACAAAATGGTGGACAACCACACAATACTGGAAATCATGGCCTAACCAAGTTGACACACATTTTTGGGGGACACAATTCAATCCATAACAATAGTTCATAAAGAAAATGTTTTATATCCTACTTTGGTAGTAGCATGTAGGGTCTTAAAAGCTTGTGGGTGGCCTTCTAAAATCCTTCCATTGGTTCCATCACATTCAGAGCAAAGGAGAATGAAGAAAACCAAAGATGCCAGGAAAATATCAGTCCAAAAGACTAATGGACCACATAAACCACAGTTTCCACCAGCCTGAGTCCAGAAGAGCTAAATGGCGCTCAGCTACCACTACCTACCACTCTGACAGGGATCACAACAGAAAGTTCTGGACAGAGTGGGAAAAAAATGTAGAACAACATTTAAATTCACACACACACACACAAAAAAAACAGGGTTATTGGTCTGACAGAGACTGCAGGGGCCCCAAGACTATGGCCCCTGGACACCCTGTTAAGTCAGAATCGAAGCCACTCTCGAAGCCTACCTTTCAGCCAAAGATTAGGCAGGCCTATAAAACAAACCATAATACATGTGAGGAGCATGCTTCTTAGTTTAATCAAGTATACGAGACCAAGTGGATAACAGCCACCCAAAAGCAAAGATGAGAAGGCAGGAAGGGACAGGAAAATGGGACAAATAGAAACCGGGATCCTGTGGTAGAAAAGGAAAGGGCGAGAGTGCTCACGCATTGCAGGGGTTGCAACCAATGTCACAAAACAATATGTGTATAAATTTTTGAATGAGAAACTAATTTGCATTGTAAACTTTCACCTAAAACACACACACACACACAAAATGATAGCTAGAAAAAAATCCAATTAAAAATTGGAAATACAATTCCAGAGCTAAGAGAAAATCAGCGCTATGGACAATAGAGTGGGAAGGCAGTAGCATAGCTGTGTCCTAGAATGTATAACTTCCGTGATGAATGGAACGTCAGAGTCCTCTCTCTTCTTTGCATCCCATCTCCACTTCTCTGAATTGCTAACAGTTGACACATAGAAAGATCTCAATAAATGTTTTGTAAGAAAAGAATGGAATAAATCTTGAGGACATTATGCTGAGTGAAATAAGCCAATCACAAAAGGACAAATATTGTATGAGCACACTTTTATAAGAAGACAAGGCTAGGTATGTGTAAAGAAAACAATGTTCATTGGTGGTTACCAGGGACGGGAGTCAGGGAGAAGGAAACACTCTCCAGATAATGGACACTTGTTATTTTTGGTGAAGGAAAAGGCAACACCAAATTTGGGTGAAGTGTGCACAGCTTGACCAAAATAAATGATAACACTAAGAAATACTCACGAATAAGGGTCTTTTTGTTATATGCTATAATGTACACAATTTTGCAACAACAAATAACAACCAAAATATATGGTGTGGTTACACATGTATACATGCATACATATATGTATAGAAAGGTATGTGTACATGTATACATATATACACAGGTATACGTATAGGCATATCTGGAGGCATATGTATATACTTGTATGTGTGTGCTACATTTATGTTCATATATATAATAAAGCACATATGGGACACAGTTACAGACATTTCCTAGACATAGACAAACACCTCATGGGCTTGGTTTACTGAATTTGAAGGCTTAGGACCATAGTCTCGTGGGGCAACTTGGTCAACTGGCATAACACAGTTCATAAACTTTATGTTCTACATCCCAGTTTGGTGAGTAGCATCTGGGGGTCTTAAAAGCTTGCGAGTAGCGATCTAAGATGTAACTGTTGGTCTCTACTGGTCTTGAGTAGAACAGAAAGAAGGAAACCAAAGACTTAAAGAAGAAACTAGTTTACAGGACTAATAGCCTGCACAAACCACAGTCTCATTTATTCTGAGACCAGGACTAGATGGTGCCTGATTACCACTACTGACAGAGACACAACAGAATGGGAGAAAAATGTAGAATAAAACCCAAATTCTTAAATAAGGCCAGACTTACTGGACTGGTAGAGACTAGAGGAACCCCTAAGACTATCTATCACCCTGAGATACCCTTTAAATTTTGTACTGAAACCAAACCCAGAGGTCAACTTTTCATCTAAATAACGTATTGGCTCATAAAATAAACAATATCATCTGTGAGTACTGTGCTTCTTTAAAAACATCTATATGAGACCAAACGGTCAACATTTACCTTAAAGCAAAGATGAGAAGGTAAGGGGGGCAGGGGCAGGGAAGCTCGATTAATGGAAACGAAACAACCAAATGGAAATAATGAGAATGCTGACTCATTGTGAAAAATGTAATCAACATCACCGAACAGTATGTATAAAAGAAATTGTTAAATAGAAACCTTATTTGCTGTGTAAACTTTCACCAAAAACGCAATGAAATGTTACAATAAAATTAAATTTAAAAAAAAAAAGAAAGAGCAGGAGGGCAGAAGGATGAATGAAGGCACTGGAGGTGGGGGAAGTGCATTTTCTTTCATTTTTAAAACAGAAACTATGGAAATTACCAATTTAAACCTAAGTTTGTTCCCGCCAAGCCAGTTGATTTATCCCTTTTTGTTGTTAAAAAAAAAAAAAAAGCATACAGTTTGCTTCTGAACTCTCTACTTAATTAAGCAATATTCAACCAAGTAAACACATTTTGCTCACTCTTCGGCTTCATTTTCTTACAGCCACATTTATGTTAGATTCACTTCTTCAGCACATTCTGCCATTTACCCCCCCCTTTTTTTTTCAGCAAGTCAAAATTTATGTTTTAATTCTTCCCAATGTTCTAAAACCTTAGTAACAAATTATGTTTGGCTTGTCTAGTTAATGTTCCTGATCTCACTCCCTACTTGTAGCTGAGAAAATGACCATGCTGAGAATATTTTGGCTCCCATTAAAAAAAAAAAAAGTTAAATTACTAATAATTTTGATTAAAATGATATATTTTAGAATATATTTAGAATGTCATAAATACTAGAAGCGGGGACAAAAGTTGTCTGACCACAATAAGTAGGTCATATTCTACTACAAATAAACATTATTGATTCCAAAGATACACCTCAGTATGACAAAAACTGTGGGATAGGTTCTTGAATGTCATATGGCTGACAGCCCCAGATTCTTCTTGGAAAGAAACCAGCACCCACAAAGAACGGAAAGGGTGACTGGCAGGGGAAGAAGTGCTACAAAGAGTTTTCTATTATCATCTGAGAGAAGGGACACTGGCTCAAAGTCACCAGTCATTAAGGCCATATAATTGAAGTCTAGTTGCTTTACAATATATCAACAAAAAGATCATTGTGGTCCTAATTCCCAAGAAGCTAGACTCAAAGACACACAAAACTGGACAGGGATTTTACAGGTCTTTCATTCCACCTTGCTCGTTTTCTTTTCTTTAATTTTATTGTGCTTGAGGTGAAAGTTTACAAGGCAAATTAGTTTCTCATTCAAAAATTTATACACGAATTGTTTTGTGACATTGGTTGCAACCCTCAAAATGTGTCAACACTCTCCCCCTTTCCACCCTGGATTCCCCCGTGTCCATTTGTCCAGTTTTCCTGTCCCTTCCTACCTTTTCGTCCTGCCTTTGGGCAGGAGTTGCCCATTTGGTATTGTACACTTGATTGAACTAAGAAGCAAGTTCCCGACATGTGTTACTGTTTCTTTTATAGGCCTGTCTAATCTTTGACTGAAAAGCGGGCTTTGCGAGTGCCGTCAGTTCTGAGTTAGCCAGGTGTCCAGGGGCCTTAGTCTCAGAGGTTCCTCCAGTCTCTGTCAGACCAGTAAGTCTGGTCGTTTTTTGTGTGGGTGTGAATGACCTCCCACTGTGTCTGGAACCCTTTGTTGTGATCCCTGTCAGAGCAGTCATTGGTGGTGGCTGAGCACCTCCTAGTTCTTCTGGGCTCAGGCTGGTGGAGGCTGTGGTTCATGTGGTCCTTTAGTCTTTTGGGCTAATATTTTCCTTATGACTTTGGTTTTCTTCATTGTCCTTTGCTCCAGACAGTATGGGACCAATAGGTGTATCTTAGTCAGTCGGAAGCTTTTAAAACTCCAGATGTTACTCACCAAAGTAGGATGTAGAACATTTTCTTCATAAACTATGCTATGCCAGTTACCCTAGATGTCCTCAGAGACCATGGTCCCCAGCCCTCAGCCCCAGTAACTCTGTCCCTCAAGGTGTTTGGATGTGTCTAGGAAGCTTCTATGGCTTCACCTTGGTCAAGTTGTGCTACTTACCATATACTGAGCTTTGTCTTTCCCGTCACCAAAGTTGACACTTGTCTACTATCTAGTTAGCGATTTCCCCTCTCAACTCCTCACCTACCTCATAACCATCAAAGTTAGTTTTTTTTCTGTGTATAAACCTTTTCTTGAGTTTTGATAATGGTGGTCTCATACAGTATTTGTCCTTCTGTAATTGACATTTCACTCAGGGTAATGCCCTCCAGATTCACCATGGTGTAAGATATTTCGAGGGTTCATCATTGTTCTTTATCATTGGGTAGTGCTCCATTTTGTGTATGTACCATAGTTTATCCATTCATCTGTTGATGGGCACTTAGGTTGTTTCCATCTTTTTGCTGTTGTGAATAATGCTGCAGTGAACATGGTTGTGCATATGTCTATTTGTGTGACAGCTTTTATTTCTCTAGGATATATTCCTAGGACTGGGTTTGCTGGATCCTATGGTATTTTTATTTCTAGCTTTTTAAGGAGGCTCCATATCATTTTCCATAGTGATTGTAACATTTTAAATTAACATCAGCAGTAAGTGTTTCAATCTCCTTGCACTTCTTCAACATTTATTATTTTCTGTTTTTTTGGTTAGTGCCAGTATTGTCAGAGTGAGATGATATCTCATTGTAGTTTTGATTTGCATTTCTCCAATCACTAACAATTGCATGCATTTCCTCATGTGTCTGTTGACTGCCTGAATGTCTTCTTTGGTGAAGTGTCGGTTCGTATTCTTTGCCCATTTTTTAACTGGATTATTTGTCTTTTTGTTATTGAGGTGCTGAAGTATTCTACAGATTTTAGAGATTAGACCCTCGTCAGATACATCATAGCCAAAATTTTTTCCCCAATCTATAGGTTCTCTTTTTACTCTTTTGATGAGCATAAGAGTTTAATTTTTAGCAGCTCCTGGTTACCTAGTTTACCTTCTGGTGTTTGTGCATTCTTAGTTACGGTTTGTATTGTATTTATGTGACCATGTATTAGAGCCCATAGTGTTGTCCCTATTTTTTCTTTCATGATCTTTATCCTTTTAGGTTTTATATTTAGGTCTTTGGGAAACCCTGGTGGCATAGTGGTTAAGTGCTACGGCTGCTAACCAAGAGGTCAGCAGTTCGAATCCGCCAGGCACACCTTGGAAACGCTATGCGGCAGTTCTACTCTGTTCTCTAGGGTTGCTATGAGTGGGAATTGACTCAACGGTAGTGGGTTATTTAGGTCTTTGATTCATTCTGAGCTGGCTTTTGTGTATGGAGTGAGGTCTGGATCCTGTTCATTTTTTTTACAGATGGACATCCAGTTATGCCAGCACCATTTGTTAAAGAGATTGTCTTTTCCCCATTTAATGGACTTTGGCAGCTGCCCGTAGGTGGATGAATTTACATTTGGGTTCTCAATTCTGTTCCATTGATCTATGTGTCTGTTGTCATACCAGTACCAGGCTGTTTTGACTACCATGGCTGTATAGTAGATTCGAAGATCAGGTAGTGGGAGACCTCCCACTTTGTTCTTCTTCTTCAATAGTGGTCTACTTATGTGGGGCCTCTTTCTTTTCCACATAAAGTTGGTGACTAGTTTTTCCATCTCATTAAAAAATGCTGCTGCTATTTGGATCAGGATTACATTGTATCTATAGACCACTTTGGGCAGTACTGACATTTTCACAATGTTGAGTCTTCCTGTCCACAAGCATGGTATGTTCTCCATTCATGTAGATCTCTTTTAGTTTCCTGCAGTAGTGTTTTGTAGCTTTCTTTGTGCAAGTCTTTTATGTCCATGGTTAGATTTATTCCTAAGTGTTTTATGCTTTGGGGGGCTATTGTAAATGGTATTGTTTTCCTGATTTTCTTTTCAGAGTTTACTTTATTAGTGTAGAGGAATCCAAATGGTTTTGGTATGTTGATCTTGTACCCTGTGACTTTGCTGAACCCTTGTATTAGTTCCAGTAGCTTTCTTGTGGATTCTTTGGGGTTTTCTATGTATACGACCATATCATCTGCAAATAGGGATAGTTTTACCTCTTCCTTACCAATTTGGATGCCCTTTATTTCCTTTTCTTGCCTTATTGCTCCAGCTAGGACTTCCAGCACCATGTTGAATAAGAATGGTAATAAAAGGCATCTTTGGGTCCTGTTCTCAAAGGGAATGTTTTCAATCTCTCTCTGTTGGGAATAATGTCGGTTGTTGTTTTTGTATAAACGCCCTTTACTATGTCAAGGAATTTCCCTTCTGTTCCTGTTTTGCTGAGAATTTTCATTGGGAACAAGTGTTTGACTTTATCAAATGCCTTTTCAGCATCAGTTGAGAAGATCAAGTGATTTTTTTTTTTATTTATGTGGTGGATTACATTGATTGATTTTCTAATGTTGAATCATGCTTGAATAAATAAATAAATAAATAAATAATTTTTTTTATGAATTCCACCTGCTCATGATGTATTGCTTTTAATACATGCTGTTGAATTCTATTGGCTATAATTTTGTTGAGAATTTTTGTGTTTCTATTCATGAGGGATATCGGTCTGTCATTGTCTTAGTCGTCTAGTGCAGCTATAATGGAAATACCACAAGTGGATGGCTTTAACAAAGAGACATTTATTCTCTCACAGTCCCGTAGGCTAGAAGTCCAAATTCAGGGCACTGGCTCCAGGGGAAGGCTTTCTGTCTGTGTCGGCTCTGGAGGAAGGTCCTTGCCATCAGTCTTCCCTTGGTCTGGGAGCACCTCAGCACAGGAACCTCAGGTCCAGAGGATGCACTCTCTTCCTGACACTGCTTTCTTGGTGGTATGAGGTCCCCGTCTCTATGCTCGCTTCTTTCTTCTATATCTCAAGAGATTGCCTCAAGACACAACCCAATCTCATAGACTGAGTCCTGCTTCATTAACACGACTGTCACCCACCCTCCCTCATTAACATCATAGAGGCAGGATTTATAACATGTGGGAAAGTCACACAATACCTGGAATCATGGCCCAGTCAAATTGATACACATATTTATGGGGGGACGTAATTGAATCCATGACACTAATTTTCATTTTTAGTTCTGTCTTTGCCTGCCTTTGGTATCCGGGTCATGCTGGCTTCATGGGATGAACTTGGGGATACTCCTTCCCTTTCTATGTCCTGAAATAGTTTGAGTAGTGCTGGTGGGAGCTCTTCTTTGAATGATAGAATTCTCCAGTGAAGCCATCAGGGCCAGGACTTTTTTTGTTATTGGAAGATTTTTTTTTAAATAATATTTATTGTGCTTTAAGCGAAAGTTTACAAATCAAGTCAGTCTGTCACATATAAGCTTATATACACCTTACTACATACACCCATTTACTCTCCCCTTAATGAGTCAGTCCACTCCCTCCTCCCAGTCTCTCGTTTTGTGACAATTTTGCCAGTTTCTAACCCTCTCTACCCTCCCATCTCCCCTCCAGACGGGAGATGACAACACAGTCTCAAGTGTCCACCTGATACAAGTAGCTCAATCTTCGTCAGCATCTCTCTCCAACCCATTGTCCAGTCCCTCCCATGTCTGATGAGTTGTCTTTGGGAATGGTTCCTGTCCTGGGCCAACAGAAGGTTTGGGGACCATGACCGCCGGGATTCCTCTAGTCTCAGTCAGACCATTAAGTATGGTCTTTTTATGAGAATTTGGGGTCTGCATCCCACTGTTCTCCTGCTCCCTCAGGGGTTCTCTGTTGTGCTCCCTGTCAGGGAAGTCATCGGTTGTGGCTGGGCACCATCTAGTGCTTCTGGTCTCAGGATGATGTAAGTCTCTGGTTCATGTGGCCCTTTCTGTCTCTTGGGCTCATAGTTATCATGTAACCTTGGTGTTCCTCATTCTCCTTTGATCCAGGTGGGTTGAGACCCATTGATGCATCTTAGATGGCCGCTTGTTAGCATTTAAGACCCCAGACACCACATTTCAAAGTGGGATGCAGAATGTTTTCATAATAGAATTATTTTGCCAATTGACTTAGAAGTCCCCTTAAGCCATAGTCCCCAAACCCCCACCCTTGCTCCACTGACCTTAGAAGCATTCAGTTTATCCCGGAAACGTCTTTGCTTTTGGTCCACTCCAGTTGAGCTGACCTTCCCTGTATTGAGTATTGTCCTTCCCTTCACCTAAAGTAGTTCTTATCTACTAACTAATCAGTGAGTACCCACCCCCTCCCTCCTTCCTCTCGTAACCACAAAAGAATGTGTTCTTCTCAGTTTATACTATTTCTCAAGTTCTTATAATAGTGGTCTTATACAATATTTCTCCTTTTGCATCTGACTAATTTCACTCAGCATAATGCCTTCCAGGTTCCTCCATGTTATGAAATGTTTCACAGATTCTTCACTGTTCTTTATCAATGCGTAGTATTCCATTGTGTGAATATACCACAATTTCTTTAACCATTCATTTGTCGATGGACACCTTGGCTACTTCCAGCTTTTTGTAAACAGTGCTGCAATAAACATGGGTGTGCATATATCTGTCCGTGTAAAGGCTCTTATTTCTCTAGGGTATATTCCAAGGAGTGGGATTTCTGGGTTGTATGGTAGTTCTATTTCTAACTTTTTAAGAAAACACCAGATAGATTTCCAAAGTGGTTGCACCGTTTTACATTCCCACCAGCAGTATATAAGAGTTCCAATCTCTCCACAGCCTCTCCAACATTTATTATTTTGTGTTTTTTGGATTAACACCAGCCTTGTTGGAGTGAGATGGAATCTCATAGTAGTTTTAATTTTCATTTCTGTAATGGCTAATGATCGAGAGCATTTTCTCATGTATCACTTAGCTGCCTGAACATCTTCTTTAGTGAAGTGCGTGTGCATATCCTTTGCCCACTTTTTGATTGGGTTGTTTGTCTTTTTGTGGTTGAGTTTTAACAGAATCATATAGATTTCAGAGATCAGGCGCTGGTCGGAGATGTCATAGCCGAAAATTTTTTCCCAATCTGTAGGTGGTCTTTTTACTCTTTTGGTGAAGTCTTTAGATGAGCATAGGTGTTTGATTTTTAGGAGCTCCCAGTTATCTGGTTTCTCTTGGTCATTTTTGATAATGTTTTGTATTCCGTTTATGCCTTGTATTAGGGCTCCTA
This sequence comes from Loxodonta africana, assembly GCF_030014295.1. Taxonomy (NCBI): domain Eukaryota; kingdom Metazoa; phylum Chordata; class Mammalia; order Proboscidea; family Elephantidae; genus Loxodonta; species Loxodonta africana. Next base: position 208,207,338 of record NC_087344.1, on the reverse strand, counting down.
ACGTTGTCCCCATTTTTTCTTCCATGATCTTTATCGTTTTAGTCTTTATGTTTAGGTCTTTGACCCATTTGGAGTTAGTTTTTGTGCATGGTGTGAGGTATGGGTCCTGTTTCATTTTTTTGCAAATGGATATCCAGTTATGCCGGCACCATTTGTTAAAAAGACTATCTTTTCCCCAATTAACTGACACTGGGCCTTTGTCAAATATCAGCTGCTCATATGTGGATGGATTTATATCTGGGTTCTCAATTCTGTTCCATTGGTCTATGTGCCTGTTGTTGCACCAGTACCAGGCTGTTTTGACTACTGTGGCTGTATAATAGGTTCTGAAATCAGGTAGAGTGAGGCCTCCCACTTTCTTCTTCTTTTTCAGTAATGCTTTACTTATCTGGGGCTTCTTTCCCTTCCATATGAAGTTGGTGATTTGTTTCTTCATCACATTAAAAAATGTCATTGGAATTTGGATCGGAAGTGCATTGTATGTATAGATGGCTTTTGGTAGAATAGACATTTTTACTATATTAAGTCTTCCTATCCATGAGCAAGGTATGTTTTTCCACTTATGTAGGTCCCTTTTAGTTTCTTGCACTAGTACTTTGTAATTTTCTTTGTATAGGTCTTTTACATCCTTGGTAAGATTTATTCCTAAGTATTTTATCTTCTTGGGGGCTACTGTGAATGGTATTGATTTGGTGATTTCCTCTTCGATGTTCTTTTTGTTGATGTAGAGAAATCCAAGTGATTTTTTGTATGTTTATCTTATAACCTGAGACTCTGCCAAACTCTTCTATTAGTTTCAGTAGTTTTCTGGAGGATTCCTTAGGGTTTTCTGTGTATAAGATCATGACATCTGCAAATAGAGATAATTTTACTTCTTCCTTGCCAATCCAAATGCCCTTTATTTCTTTATCTAGCCTAATTGCTCTGGCTAGGACCTCTAGCACAATGTTGAATAAAAGCGGTGATAAACGGCATCCTTGTCTGGTTCCCGTTCTCAAGGGAAATGCTTTCAGGCTCTCTCCACTTAGAATGATGTTGGCTGTTGGCTTTGTATAGACGCCCTTTATTATGTTGAGGAATTTTCCTTCTGTTCCTATTTTGCTGAGAGTTTTTATCATGAATGGGTGTTGGACTTTGTCAAACGCCTTTTCGGCATCAATTGATAAGATCATGTGGCTTTTGCCTTTTATTTATAAGGTGGATTACATTAATGGTTTTTTTAATATTAAACGAACCTTGCATACCTGGTATAAATCCCACTTGGTCATGGTGGATTATTTTTTTGATATGTTGTTGAATTCTATTGGCTAGAATTTTGTTGAGGATTTTTGCATCTATGTTCGTGAGGGATATAGGTCTGTAATTTTCTTTTTTTGTGGTGTCTTTACCTGGTTTTGGTATCAGGGATATGGTGGCTTCATAGAATGAGTTAGGTAGTACTCCGTCATTTTCTATGCTTTGAAATACCTTTAGTAGTAGTGGTGTTAACTCTTCTCTGAAAGTTTGGTAGAACTCTGCAGGGAAGCCGTCCGGGCCAGGGTTTTTTTTTGTTGGGAGTTTTTTGATTACCTTTTCAATCTCTTTTTTTGTTATGGGTCTATTTAGTTGTTCTACTTCTGATTGTGTTAGTTTAGGTAGGTAGTGTTTTTCTAGGAATTCATCCATTTCTTCTATGTTTCCAAATTTGTTAGAGTACAATTATTTGTAATAATCTGATATAATTCGTTTAATTTCAGTTGGGTCTGTTGTGATATGGCCCATCTTGTTTCTAATTTGGGTTATTTGTTTCCTCTCCTGTATTTCTTTAGTCAGTCTGGCCAATGGTTTATCAATTTTGTTAATTTTTTCAAAGAACCAGCTTTTGGCTTTGTTAATTCTTTCAATTATTTTTCGGTTCTCTAATTCATTTAGTTCAGCTCTAATTTTTATTATTTGTTTTCTTCTGGTGCCTGATGGATTCTTTGGTTGCTGTCTTTCCATTTGTTCAGGTTGCAGGGACAGTTCTCTGATTTTAGCTCTGTCTTATTTATGTACGTATGCATTTATCGATATAAATTGACCTCTGAGCAATGCTTTTCCTGTGTCCCGGAGGTTTTGATAGGAAGTGTTTTCATTCTCATTGCATTCTATGAATTTCTTTATTTCCTCCTTAATGTCTTCTATGACTCAGTCTTTTTTGAGCAGGGTATTGTTCAATTTCCATGTATTTGATTTCTTTTCCCTGATTTTTCTGTTATTGATTTCCACTTTTATGGCCTTGTGGTCTGAGAAGATGCTTTGTAATATTTCGATGTTTTGGATTCTGCAAAGGTTTGTTTTATGACCTAATATGTGATCTATTCTAGAGAATGTTCCATGTGCACTAGAAAAAAGTATACTTTGCAGCTGTTGGGTGAAGTGTTCTGTATAAGTCTATGAGGTCAAGTTGGTTGATTGTAGCAATTAGGTCTTCCGTGTCTCTATTGAACTTCTTACCGGAAGTCCTATCCTTCTCCGAAAGTGGTGTGTTGAAGTCTCCTACTATAATTGTGGAGGTGTCTATCTCACTTTTCAGTTCAGTTAAAGTTTGTTTTATGTATCTTGCACCCCTGTCATTGGGTGCATAAATATTTAATATGGTTATATCTTCCTAGTCAATTGTCCCTTTAATCATTATATAATGTCCTTCTTTATCCTTTGTGGTGGATTTAACTTCAAAGTCTATTTTGTCAGAAATTAATATTGCTACTCCTGCTCTTTTTTGCTTGTTGTTTGCTTGATATATTTTTTTTCCATCCTCTGAGTTTTAGTTTGTTTGTGTCTCTAAGTCTAAGGTGTGTCTCTTGCAGGCAGCATATAGATGGATCGTGTTTCTTTATCCAGTCCGAGACTCTCTGTCTCTTTATTGGTGCATTTAGTCCGTTTACATTCAGCATAATTATAGATAAGTATGTGCTTAGTACTGTCATTTTGATGCCTTTATGTGTGTGTTGTTGACAATTTCATTTTTCCACTTACTTTTTTGTGCTGAGATGTTTTTCTTTGTAAATTGTGTGTTCCTCATTTTCATAGTTTTTGACTTTGTGTTTGCTGAGTTGTTATGTTTTTCTTGGTTTTTATTTTGAGTTATGGAATTTTTAGACCTCTGTGTGGTTACCTTAATACTTAACCCTATTTTTCTGAGTAAAAACCTAACTTGTATCGTCCTATATCGCCTTGTTTTCCTCTCCATACAGCAGTTCTGTGCATCCTGTATTTAGTCCCTCTTTTTGATTATTGTAATCTTTTACATAATGACTTCAATGATTTCCTGTTTTGAGCATTTTTTTCTTTTTAAAATTAATCTTAATTTGTTTTTGTGATTTCACTATTTGAGTTGATATCAGTTGATATCCGTGACCTTGTGTTGTGTTGGTATCTAGTATTATTGATTTTGTGACCAAACAACTTCCTTTAGTATTTCTTGCAGCTTTGGTTTGGTTTTTGCAAATTCTCTAAGCTTGTTTTTATCTGTAAATATTTTAATTTCACCTTCATATTTGAGAGTTTTGCCGGATATATGATTCTTGGCTGGCAGTTTTTCTCCTTCAGTGCTCTATATATGTCATCCCGTTGCCTTCTTGACTGCATGGTTTCTGATGAGTAGTCTGAATTTATTCTTATTGATTCTCCTTTGTAGACCTTTCTTTTATCCCAGGCTGCTTTTAAATTTTTCTCTTTATCTTTGGTTTTGGCAAGTTTGATGATAACATGTCTTGGTGATTTTCTTTTGAGATCAATCTTATATGGGGTGCGATGAGCATCTTGGGTAGATATCCTTTCATCTTTCATGATGTCAGGGAAGTTTACTGCCAACAGATCTTCAAAAATTCTCTCTGTATTTTCTGTTATCCCTCCCTGTTCTGGAACTCCAATCACACGCAAGTTATTCTTCTTGATAGGGTCCCACATGATTCTTAGGGTTTCTTCATTTTTTTTTTTAATTCTTTTATCTGATTTTTCTTCAACTATATTGGTGTCAATTGCCTTATCCTCCACCTCCCCTACTCTGCATTCCAATTGCTCAATTCTGCTCCTCTGACTTCCTATTGAGTTGTCTAATTCTGTAATTTTACTGTTAATCTTTTGGATTTCTGAATGCTGTCTCTCTATGGATTCTTGCAGCTTATTAATTTTCCACTATGTTCTTGAATAATCTTTTCGATTTCTTCAACTGTTTTATCAGTGTGTTCCTTGGCTTTTTCTGTAGATTGCCTTATTTCATTTCTGAGGTCATCCCTGATGTCTTGAAGCATTCTGTAAATTAGTTTTTTATATTGTGCATCTGGCAATTCCAGGATTGTATCTTCATTTGGGAAAGATTTTGATTCTTTAATTTGGGGAGTTGTAGAAACAATCATGGTCTGCTTCTTTATGTGGTTTGATATTGACTGCTATCTCCGAGCCATCTGTAAGATATTGTAATGATTTATTTTATATTTGCTCACCGAGTCTTATCTTGTTTTGTTTTCTTTCAGTATACGCAGATGGGCTACTAGATTGTGCTGTCTTGATTGTTATAGCCTTTGAATCACTTATGTCCTATTACCAGCTGGTTTGGGCTGTTACCAGATATATAAGCCTAAGAGTCCATTCACTATTCTTGAGTAGAATCTGATTTTGGGTCACCAAGTGTGTGGTGTAGACTGTCACCTATTCACTTAGAGGAGTAGTGGTGATAGTTGTGTGCACCAGATTCTAGTAGCAGCAGGGGGTCACACTCCAGGGGGGGCAGGATGCTGACAGGCTTCCCCCAAGTGCCAATGAGGTAGGTGTGTCTCTATGCCTAAAGCACTTTGGTGGGTGGGCTCTGCAGCTGTACCTTAGGCACCCAATGCATGTACCTCTACAGATTGGTAGGTGTCACAATCCTCAGACCCCTATGGCAGGAGGCTAGGTGGTTTGGGTGGAGCTTCAGCCCTCAGTTCCCCGTTGTGGGTCAGTGAGGACTCTGTTTAATAGGTAGAGATATCAGACCTGGGAAACTTGTCTTTCCAGTAATCTGCTAAAACAATTACAGTCAGATCACTATCAGAATTGCCTTTGCATTATAATAGCCACTTTGTTCCCTGTAGGGATGAAAGCCCAAACTGTGGATTTCATATGCTTGGCCGGAGCTGATTCTGCATTTTTAGTCCAATTTCGGGAAGCCAGGGAAGTATTTTTGGTCCCTGGGTTTTTTGTAGCTGTTTCTCTCAGGCCAGGAGAATGGGTTAGGAAAAGACAAAAAAAAACCACAGAGCACTTCACTCTCTGGCCCAGGAAATTCCAATGTTAATGAAGCCACCTGGGAAGGGGAGGGAGGGATCAGATAGATAGGAGAGAGTAGCACCCAGGAATATGGACAAAGTTATTCATCTTGCTTGGCGATGACTGTTTTATCTGTGATTCCCGAGGGGTGTGTAGCCTGTGTGAGTTGGCTGGGTCAAGATTGCCCCCGAGGGTCAGGCCCACATCCTGTGCTTGTGCTGTCTCAGAAGCCCTGGTCAGTTCCTCCGCTCGAGTCCAAAGCCCAGAGCCAACGTTCCCCGGCTGGAATGCCACACTCCAGGCTCCAAAACGAGTCGCTGCCCCCCGGTGACTTCTCCTTCTGTCAGCCACATCACTGCACTGCCTGCGTGCACTGGCTGGGCTTTCCCCCAAGGTCATTTCTGGGGGCTAGGGCTGCGTCCCATGCTTGCGCCGTCTCAGGATGCTGTGCTCAGCTCCCCTTGGCCCAGTCCAAAGCCCGGCGCCAAGGTTTTCTGACTGGGACGCTGGCTCCAGGCTCCGAAAACAGTCGCTGCTTCCCCGTGGTTGCTCGTTCTCTCGTTAGCCGCGTTAGTGTGCAGCCTGCTTGCGCTGGCTGAGTCTCCGCTGCTCAGGTCAACTCTTCAGATCTGTGTTTGATGGTCAGAGTTCGTAGATTGTCATGTATGTGATCGATTCACTTGTTTTTCCGAGACTTTGTTGCAAGAGGGATCCAAGGTAGCGTCTACCTAGTCAGCCGTCTTGGCCCTGCCTCCGGAAGTTTTTTTTTAATACCTCTTCAGTCTCTTCTTTTGTTATGGATCTGTTCAGTTTTTCCATCCCAGTTTGTGTTAGTTTAGGTAAGTAGTGTTTTTCTAGAAATTTGTCCATTTCCTCTAGGTCTTCAAATTTGTTGAAATACAACTGTCCATAGTATTCTGTTATGATCCTTTTTTTCTCAGTTGATTCTGTTTTGGTATTATCCATCTCACTTCTTATTCAAGTTTTTTGCATCCTCTCCTGCTTTTGTCAGTTTGGCTGATGGCTTGTCAATTTTGTTGATCCTTTCAAAGAACCAACTCCTGATCTTGATTCTATTGTTTTTTATTGTCTATTTGTGCCCTGATCTTTATATTTTCCTTTCTTCTCGTGACTGTGGGTTTCTTTTGCTGCTCTCTTTCTGTCTGTTCGAGTTATAGGGTTTATGTTTTGATTTTGGCCCTTTCTTCATTTTTGATGTGTACGTTTATTGCTATAAAATGAACTCTAGGCACTGCTTTTGCTGTGTCCCAAAGGTCTGGGTAAGATATGTTGCCATTCTCATTTGATTCTATTTATTTTTTTCAATCCATCCTTGACATCTTCTATCACCCAGTGGTTTTCAAGGAAGGTGTTGTTCAGTTTCCATATATTTGATTTTTTTTCCCCTTCTATTCCTGCTATTGATTTCTACTTTTATGACATTGTGACCAGAGAAAATGCTTTGTATTATTTTGATGTTTTGGATTTTGTCAAGGCTTGCTTTGTTACCAAAAATGTGCTCTATTCTGGAGAAAATTCCGTGTGCATTGGCAAAGAATGTATACTTTGCTGCTGTTGGGGGCGAGTGTTCTGTATATGTCCATAAGTTGAGTTGGTTTATTGCGGCATTTAGGTCTTCTGTATCTTTATTGAGTTTCTATCTAGATGTTCTGTCCTTCACTGAAAGTGGTGTATTGAACTCTCCTACTATTACTGCAAATCTATTTCTGTTTTCAATGCTGTTAGAGTTTATTTTATGTATTTTGGAGCCCTGTCATAGAGTGCATTATATATTTATTATGGTTATGCCCTCCAGGTGTACTGATCCTTTAATTATATAGTATCCTTCCTTATCCTTTATGATGGGTATTGCTTTAAAGTCTATTTTATCAGAGATTAATGTTGTCGCTCATGCTCATTTCTTTCCTTATTATTGACTTTGTGTTTCCTGTGTCTTTGTTTTTCTTCTTCTTTTTTATTTTGATGGGTAGGTTTGTTAGCTTCCATTGTGGTTACCTTGTAATTTACCTTTATTTCCCTTAGTTTAAACCAGTTTGGTCTGGTTTTTACAAATTACCTTAATTCCTTTATCTGGAAATGTCTTAATTCCATAATCATACTTGAGAGATGATTTTGCTGGATATATAATTCTTAGCTGGCAATTTTTTCCTTCAAGGCTTTATATATGTCATCCCATTGCCTTATTGCCTGCATGGTTTCTAGCAGTCTTATTGGTTCTCCTTTGCAGGAGGCTTTTTGTTTTTCCCTAATTGCTCTCAGGATTTGTTCTTTGTCTTGTTTTGGCAAGTGTGATTATGATATGTCTTGATGGCTATCTTTTGGGGTCTATCCTATATGGGGTTCATTGAGCTTCTTGGATGGATACCTTCTCGTCTTTCTCGATATTAGGAAAGTTTTCTGCTAGCAAATCTTCAACAATATGTGTTTTCCATTGTCCTCCCCTGTTCTGGAACTCTGATCACACATAATTTTTTCCTCTTGAGAGTGTCCCACATAATTTTTAGGCTTTCTTCATTTTTCCTCATTTTTTCTGATTTTCCCTCAAACAAACTGGTGTCAAGGGATATGTCTTCAATTTTACTAATTCTGTCCACCCATTTTCTAATAAGGAAACTGAAGATCAGAAGGTGGTTTGCCCATGATAACCAGATCATATGCTCCTTTTGAATCTGCTTGCCTTGGCACCAAGTGCACCAAGCACTCAGCGTATGTTATTCAATAAACGGGTGTTGAATTTATATTTATGAGCAAAGAATACAAAGGGTCATTTTCATTGTGTTTATATTCTAAATATGCTTCTAGCAGATTTGCCAAAAGAAAAACTTCTAAAAGAGGCTAAAGCAAGAATATGATGCAGAACCCATCACCGAGAAAATTTTTTTTTTAGAATTTTTTTTAATGTATGAAGAGAGAAGCTATAATGAACCTCCATGTACCCATCACCAACTTTAAACAATTTTCAGCATTCTACCATTCATGTTATATATATATATTCCCACTTTCTTTTTCCTTTTGCTATGTTTTGTTTGGCTGGAAAAACCAATACATCATATCATTTTACTTGCAAATATTTCCATGCATTTGTCTAATAGATGAGAATTTTTAAAAAACATAGCCACAACATTATCATATTCCATAAAATTCATAATAAATCCTTAGCATAGGCTGATATTCAGTCTAGGAAAATCTTAACTGTACAAGAGTATTTACTGTCATTTGATTCTGTGAATTTCCTTATTCCATCCTTAATTTCTTCTATAACCCAGTAGTTTTTGAGCAAGGTGTTGTTCAGTTTCCATATGTTTGATTCTTTTTCCTTGTTTTCTCTGTTATTGATTTCTACTTTTATGGCTTTATGGTCAGAAAAGATGCTTTGTAGTATTTCGATCCTTTGGATTCTGTTAGAGAGGCTTGCTTTATGACCTAATATGTGGTCTATTCTAGAGAATGTTCCACGTGCACTAGAAAAGAAAGTATACTTGGCTGCTGTTGGGTGGAGTTTTCTGTACATGTCTATGAGGTCAAGTTGGTTGACTGTGGCATTTAGATCTTCCAAGTCTTTACTGAACTTCTTTCTGGATGTTCTGTCCTTCAACGAAAGTGGTGTGTTGAAGTCTCCTACTATTATTGCGGAGCTATCGATCCATAAAACTGCTGTTAGAGTTTGTTTTATGTCTTTTGGAGCCCTGACGTTGGGTGCTTAAATATTTATTATGGTTTTGTCCTCCTGGTGTATTGACCCTTTAATCATTATATAGTGTCCTTCCTTACCCTGTGTGGTAGATTTCACTTTAAAGTCTATTTTGTCGGAGATTAATATTGCTGCTCCTGCTCTTTTTTGATTGTTGCTTGCTCAATATATTTTTTCCATCCTTTGAGTTTTAGTTTCTTTGTGTCTTTAAGTCTAAGATGTGTCTCTTGTAGGCAGCATATAGACGGATTGTGTGTGTGTGTGTGGTTTTTTTTTTTTTTAATCCATTCTGCCACTTTCTGTCTCTTTATGGGTGCATTTAGTCCACTTACATTCAGTGTAATTATTGTTAGGTATGGGTTTTTGCTGTTTTTTTTTTTTTAATGGGTTTAGTGCTATCATTTTGATGTCTTTTTTTCTGTGTTGTTGACAGTTTCTTTGTTCCACTTAATTTTCTGTGCTGAGTTGTTTTTCTTTATGTATTTTCTTATCATCTTTTTCATTGTTGTTGATTTTGTACTTGCCAAGTCTATGTTTTTCTTGTTTTTTATTTTGATGTGGAGGATTATTAGTTTCCTTTGTGGTTTCCTTAATATTTATCCCTATTTTTCTAAGTTTACACCAATCTTTTATTTCTTTGTATCGCCTTGACTTCCTCTCCATATGAAAGATCTATGGCTACATGTTTTAAAGTCCGTCTTTTCTGTTTTAATGTTGTCGTCTTTTACATACTGACGTCTCTGTTTTCCTATTTTGAGTGTTTTAGCTTTGATTTATTTTTGTGCTTCCCTATCTGGGTTGACATCTGGTTGCTCTGTCTTGTGTTCTAGTCTTGAGTTGTTATCTGATGTTATTGATTTTCTAACCAGAGGACTCCCTTTAGTATTTCTTGTAATTTTGGTTTGGTTTTTACAAATTCCCTAAACTTCTGCTTATTTGCAAATGCCCTAATTTTGCCATCATATTTGAGAGACAGTTTTGCTCGATATATAATTTTTGGCTGGCAGTTTTTCTTTTTCTTCAAGACTTTGTATATGTCATTCTGTTGCTTTCTTGCCTGCGCGGTTTCTGCTGAGTAGTCCGTGCTTAGTCTTATTCACTCTCCTTTGTAGAAAACTTTTTGTTTATCCCTGGCCACTCTTAAAATTCTCTCTTTATCTTGGTTTTGGCAAGTTTGATTATAATATGTCTGGGTGACTTTCTTTTGGGGTCTACCTTGTATGGGGTTTGATGAGCATCTTGGATAGGCATCTTTTCCTCTTTCATGATATCAGAGAAGTTTTCTGCCAACAAATTTTCAACAATTCTCTCTGTATTTTCAGTTATCCCTCCCCTGTTCTGGTACTCCAATCATTCTGAGATTTTTCCTTTTGATAGAGTCCCACATAATTCTTAGGGTTTCTTCTTTTTCTTAAATTCTTTCATCTGATTTTTCCTCAAATATGTCGGTGTCAAGTGCTTTATCTTCAATCTAATTCTGACTTCCATTGCCTCAATTCTGCTCCTATGCCTTTTTATTGAGATGTCTAATTCTGAATTTTTAAAAAAATTTTCTAGATTTCTGTTTGCTGTCTTTTTCTGGGTTCTTACAACCTGTTACACTTTTCATCATGCTCTTCTATAATCTTCTTAAGTTCCTCTATTGTTTTATCTCTGTGTTGCTTTGCTTGCTCTGTGTTTTGCCTGATCTCCTTCCTGATCTCTTGAAGAGTTCTGTGTATTAATCTTTTGTATTCTACCTTCAGCAACCCTGGTGGTGTAGTGGTTAAGTGCTACGGCTGCTAACCAAGAGGTCAGCAGTTCAAATCCTCCGGGCACTCCTTGGAAACCGTATGGTGCAGTTCTACTCTGTCCTATAGGGTCACTATGAGTCAGAATCAACTCGACGGCAGTGGGTTTGGTTTTTTGGGGTTTTTTTTTCTACCTCTGGTAATTCCAAGAAATTATCTTCCTCTGGAAGTTTTTTTTTAACATAATTTTTACTGTGCTTTAAGTGAAAATTTACAAATCAAGGCAGTCTCTCACACAAAAACTTATATACACCTTGCTACATACTCCCAATTACTCTCCCCCTAATGAGACAGCCCGCTGTCTCCCTCCACTCTCTCTTTTTGTGTCCATTTCGCCTGGAAGATTTCTTGATTCTTTGTTTTGGGAGCTTGCTGAAGCCATCATGGTCTGCCTGTTTATGTGATTCGGTATTGACTATTGTCTCCGAGACATCAGTAAGTTATTTATTTATGTTTTCTTACTGTGTCCTAGTTTCTTGTTTTGTTTCATTTTGATATGCCCAACGGGCTGCTTGTGTGAGCTAGTTTGATTACTGGCACCTTTGAAGTTCTCACATCCTGTCACCAGGTGGTTAGATCTGTTACTAGGTATGTGAGCTGAGGAGTCCATTTACTTTTCTGGCATGGATTCAGCTCAGGTGTCCAGGTAGTCAGTCACCAAACGTGTGGTGCACCTACAGTCCTACCTGGGCAGGGGTGATTGGAGTAGGCACAGGTTTCTGGCTGCGCTAGGGGATTGTGTGCTGAGCAAGTCAGGGGGCTGACAGCTGCCCTTGGGTATCTGGGAGGAAAGCATTTCCCTGTTCCCTAAAGCACGTAGGTGGGTGGGTTTTGCAGCCAGGCTATGGGCACCCAATGCTGTTGTCCATAAGAACTGGGAGGCCCCACTTATCTTGGACCCCTGTCGCAGGTGACTAGGTGGTGTGGGTGGAGCTGCAGTCCTCAGACCCCTGATGTGGGTAGGCGAGGACCCTGCTTAATGAGCAGAGCAGTGTCAAATGTCACAAACCTGTCACTCCACCATGTAGCTGAACCAATGAAGTTAGGCTTCAGATATATGCCCTGTTGTACTGTACTAATGAGGATCTACACTGTTGAAACGGGCCCACACAGGTCTATGCAGGGGAGAAAGGCATTGAAAGTCCATGCACCCTTTATGCCTGTGCCTAGACAAATGAGCTGTGTCTGCCCTGAGGTCACAGATTAGGGAAGCTGGCTGATTATTTTTTCCTGTTTAATTTGTTCCCTCTCCAAGGCCAGGAGAATGGCTCAGGACACATAATGAGTCCTACTTCCAGTCCCGGAGACGCAGCAATCTCTGAAGCCAGCCCAGGACCTGGTGCAGAGCGGGGACGGGACAGATAAATGGGAGAGAGGTTTTTCCCAAAGGGGTGTTTTTGATTCGCATGGTAGGTTAGACACTTTACTTATCTTTTGCCAATTGAATGCCGCTTTTCACTGGTTCTGGAGGTCTGAGATAAATCTCTGCCGCTCAGTTTCTCCCAATGTGGAAAACGTGTCTCAAGTGCCACTGCTTATCTCACCTCACACAGCTGATCCCAGCCTACAGGGTACTGGTTCCCACTGGGTCAGGTCTGGCAACTCCTTGCTGCTTCTGAACCATCTCTCTCTCCCCTGCCACTCAGTCTGATTCCTCAACTTCCCCATTGGTGTTCACAGCTCCTAGATTGTCATACATAATCAATTCACTTGTTTTTGGGAGGGGTCTTTGTTGCAAGAGGGACCACAGGAAGCATCTGACTACTCCACCATCTTGGCCTTGCCAAGAGTGTGTATTAACAGATTAAGTTCTTAAGTAATAACCTTTCAATCAGAAAAACCTAAAAACCAAACCTATTGCTATCAAGTTGATTCTGACTCATAGCTACCCTACAGGACAGAGTAGGGCTGTAATCTTTTCAGAAGTAGGCTGACACATCTTTCTTCCGCAGAGCCGGTGGGGGGTTCATATCTCTGATCTTTCCTTTAGCAACCAAACATTGAGCCATTGAGCCATCAAGAATTCAAAAGAAGTGGAGTATTTCAAAACTGAAAATTGCCATCTCATTTTTTTTTTTTGTATTCCTCTGCAAATTTTATGTACTAAGATTCCAGAAGAAGATAAAAATAGGCTATGAATCAAAACCATTAATCACATCCTGTTATTTTTAGTTATCTTTTTCATCCTGATATTTTAATTCAACATCAGTTTAATATATATAACCGTACTTTTTTTAGGGGAAACATATTTTAGACCGATCATGGAAAATTTTTACCAAAAGATTAATTTAAAGTTAAAACGGGGTGGTTGTCAGGATCTGTATCCATGACCTTGGAAGATGGACTTACTTAGTCACTTGGGAAGTCCTGTTAATAGTCTGTCCTATGACTCAACTATCAGCCACATAGAGACAGTGCAAAACACTCTAAATATTTCATATCTAGAAATGTAAAATCACAAATAATCATTAACAATTGGGTGGCAGGTTACATTACCCTCCATACTAAAAACAGACACTAAAAACAGGAATTTTGAGATAGCTTATAAAATATTTGGCTCTGAGTAAACTTAGAGTCAAAACAAAGTACCAGTGTTTTACTTCTGTTGGAATGTTTAGAAAGACCTTTCCTTACACAACAGGTGCTCAATAACATTTGTTAATTGGATTTAATGTGAGAACCCAGATTCTACAGCACAGCAACCATTAGATTCCTGATTATGTTTAGATACAATGGCTATGCTTTATTCCTGGAATTCAGGAATTCAGCAACCTGGAATTCAGCAGAAAAGCCCTTGCTCTGCACTCTGTGCATTTCCTGCTGCCCCAAATCTGTGCATGTGTATTCAGGGCTCATGCTGAATTTGTGTTTGTGAGGGTGGAGAAATCCAGTATTCCTACCTCACCCCCATTCCCAGCTTCCAGGGAAGCCAGAGGACTGTCCACAAGCTGGGTGATAACGAGGGGATTTTCTAGATATTGCCAGAAAGGCACTTATCAACAATTTCTTTTTACACAGTGTCTTAGTCATCCAATGCTGCTATAACAGAATACCACAAGGGGATGGCTTTAACGAAAAGAAGTTTATTCTCTCACAGTCCAGTAGGCTAGAAGTCTGAATTCAGAGCACCAGCTCCAGGAGAAGGCTTTCTCTCTCTGTCGGCTCTGGAGGAAGGTCTTTGTCATCATTCTTCCCTTGGTCTGGGAGCATCTCAATGCAGGAACCTCAGGTCCAAAGGATGCTCTCTGCTCCTTGTGGTGTGAGGTCCCCATGTCTCTCTGCTCACTTCTCTATTTTATATCTTAAAAGAGATTGGCTTAAGACACTATCTAATCTTATAGCCCTCATCAATATAATTGCTGTTAATCCATCTTATTACATCTTAGTGATAGGATTTACAACATACAGGAAAATCACATAAAATGGTGGACAATCACATAAAACAGTGGGCAGTCACACAATGCTGAGACTCATGGCCTGGCTAAGTTGACAGACATTTGGGGGGGACACAACTCATTCCATGACACACATCACTGAAGTGCTAATTCTTCTGAATAGAAGGACTTGGTAAGGATGTCACAGCTCCTCAGACAATTCTCGTTCACCCTTTCCTGGCCTGGAAGTCATCAGAAGTAGGTGGAGTGTATATTATCATGGATGCTTCTAACCATGTATCAGCTTGTATATAAACACATTTTATCAGCCCACATATTTTTCTACCATCACACTTTCACTCCCAGCAATGTAGTAAAAATAAAACAACATCACTTTACCTCTCTATGAAGCCATAGGCTGTATTTTACAGGAAGGATGATATGGGCGAATAACTTTATATTACTCAGGGCCAAAAACAAACAAGCAAACAAAAATTCGATGTACCTAGGCTCAGTTTTCCTTATTATGCTATATTTATTCCTCTCTCAATCATCTTTGTAAGGGCAGTGCCTCCAATATTTTTTGCTCCCCCAAAAGAGTACGTGAGAATCATGAAGAATTTTTTAAAAGCACAAGTTACTTGGACCACCCCAGGATTTTATCAGAAACTCTAGAGGATAGGATCCAAAAATCTACCATTTTAACAGCAACTCAGGCACCTTTCTCTGGCCAACACCAGCAGCGTGTGAGAATCACCACCCAGGGTGCTTAGAGTAGCATTTCACATAGTTTTATTAAAATATTTGATGAATGAATCAATAAATGAGTCAAAACTGTGGAAATTAGCAACAACATGAGCTCTGACCACACCAAAGGTCTGTAAGTCCCATTCTTGGATCTTCGGGCCTAGGTGGATGCCGGTTCAACTCTTATCAGGGTTGCCGCGCTCCCATTTCACCTCTGAGCAGCCAGCAACAATCACGCTCAGCTGAGAAACGGTGTTGAGAAAAACTTGGTTTCTTTACCTCTTGAGTTGTAAAGTAAAAGATAAAATCATAAGCCTCCAAACCAAAAAACCAAACCCACCGCTGTCGAGTCGATTCCAACTCATAGCCTCAGCTTCCACATAAAGGTACTGGTACTGAATATAATAGTGCCCTGGTGGTGCAGGAGTTAAGAGCTCAGCTACCAACCAAAAGATTAGCAGTTCACATCCACCAGCAGCTCCTTGGAAACCCTGTGGGGAACTTCTACTCTGATCTGTGACTTAGGAGATAATATTGGAGCCATTATTCCCTGTCCTAAAATGTGACCCAATTAGAGCTGGACTCACAAGAATGCATGAACTGGGCCCTGAGGTATAATGATGATAGCTAGGACAATGTTGGAAAACATCTTCTAGGGAATTTTCACATAAACAAATCATAAACAGAGCACAAAAGACCCACATATTTTCTACTCTTATCTTTTGCTATCAGCATTTAGTGAATAGTAAGATTTGTTGGACCAATGAAGATCCTCCTTTTACTGAAACCTGTACCAATGATAGTTAAGAAAGATAATTCTAAATGTAGGATCACAGTTTCTAGCCAGTCCGTGAAAAGGTGAAGCTTTCAGTGGTTTTGGCCATTTGCAATGTTAATATACACTGATGACTCTGTAATATTCCTTGGACTCGGGCAGACATGGCACTAGTACCATGCTTATCTGTTTTCCCACTTTTGCCTTTCTGAATATATGCTAAATAAAACTTTTCTTTTAGCTCTACTAAACTTTGTGATGTTTTTACCCTACAACACCTATAGGGTCCCTATGAGTCAGAATCGACTTGACAGTAATGGGTTTGATTTTGGTTTTATTCAATATACTAACTATTTATATAAAAAATATAAGTTGGAATCAACTCAAAGGCAACCAACAACAACGACATTGAGTATCTACTGTATACTCTTGCAGGCATAGCAGTGAATACAGAATAATGACAAGGTATCTTACTTCTACTGCTGCTATAAACAGAGATACCACAAGTGGATGGCTTTAACAAAGAGAAACTTATTTTCTCACATTCTAGGAGATCAGAAGTCCGAATTCAGGGTGCCAGCTCCAGGGGAAGGATTTCTCTCTGTGTTGGCTATGGGGGAAGGTCCCAGTCATCCATATTCCCCAACTGAGGAGCTTCTCAGTACAGGGACTCCAGGTCCAACGCATGCGCTGTGCTCCCAGTGCTTCTTTCTTGGTGGTATGAGGTCCCCATGTCTCTCTGCTCGCTTCTGTTTTTTATATCTCAAAAGAAACTGACTTAAGACACAGCCTTATCTTGTAGATTGAGTCCTGCCTCGTTAACATAACTGCCACTAATCCCGCTTTGTTAACATAATAGAGGTAGGATTTACATCACACAGGAAAATCACATCAGATGACAAAATGATGGACGGTCGCACAGTACTGGGAATCACGGCCTAGCCAAGTTGACAAACATTTTGGGAGCACACAGTTCAATCCATAACACCAGGTGAGCATTGGATACAAACTTGGAAAGACAAAAGGATGTGATGGTAACTTTGTTGACATCATCTTATTCATTCCTCAGAAGAATTCTGTAGGTGGGACAAGTATTTTTATCTCTAGTCTCCAGGGGAAGAATCTGAGGCTCAGAAAGGTTAAATACCAGTTCAAGATTGTATACTGGCAGAATCTGGATTTGAACTTCTCTTCTTTATGATGGCAAAACTCAAGCTATTACCATTAAACTTCTACACACAGGGCAATGGAGGTTACTATCCATTCAACATCCACTCCAGAGGTATGAAATAAGCATTTACTATTTTTTTATGTGCTAGCCCTGACATAGATGGGGTTACACATGGTCTCTGTCTTCATACAGCTCTAGTTTAATCCGGAAGACAGATATTTAATAGTGAGTGCAACAAGTATTATAAAGGAGAACTGCAGGATGTTACAGAAACCAGTAACCAGGAACTTATCTTGGCCTAAGGATTCAGCTAGCAGCTAAACCCAGAAACCCCACCGCCTAGCTGCATAATTTTGAGGAAGTTACAGTTCCACATCTGCAAGCTGATAACACCTATTAGAGGTTTTCTGAGGGTTATGTGATACAATGTATATGTTGTTATTGTTGTTGTGTGCTGGTGAGTCGATTCCGACTAATAACCACCCTAAAGGGCAGAGTAGAACTGTCCCATAGGGTTTCCTGGGCTGTAATCACCACAGAGCACACAATCAGGTCTTTTCTCCCACAAAGCGCCTGTTGGGTCAAACCATCAACCTTCCGGTTAGCAGCCAAGTGCTTAACCATTGAACCACCAGGGCTCCTTACAATGTATGTAAAGCACCAAAAAAAAAAAAAAAATGCCATGACTCAACTGACCCCATTTGGGTCAGAGTAGAACTGTGCTCCATGGAGTTTTTAATTGTTGATTTTTCAGAAGTAGACCACCAAGCCTTTCTTCCAAGGTGCCTCTGGGTGGACTCTACCACTAACCTTCCATTTAACAGAGTACATTAACCATTTCGCACTTGCACCACCCAGAGGCTATGTAAAGCACCTAGCCTGACAAAGAGTAAGCACTAAACAATCCTAAATGAGCAATTATTTAAAATATTCATTTACATTTAAGATGGGGCTGAAGAAAATTTTAGAATATGCAAAATTAGGGGCAAAAGGAGAAGAAAAAGAACAACACAGGCAAAGGAAATACCAAGGGCAAATGCCCTGAGGCAGGAGGAACATAGAATTCTATAACTTGGTTTAAGGTCCAGTTCTAGAGGGTCCTGCCAGAAGAAGCTGGAAAGGTAAGTGGGAACGAGACCAAACATCGGGGCAAAGATTTTTGTCTTTGTTCAAAAGCAATTGAAGCAATTAAACATATTTTAAAAGAGGAAGTAACTTGATCAGATTTGAATTTTAAAAGATTACCCCAAGAGTGGGTGGAGAGAATTTCTATTTTCACTTCCTTATTGCTGATTTTTTTTTCAGCTAGCTTACACAGCTTTTTTAATTTAAAAAAATAAAATTAGGATGGATACTTCTATCATCTGAATTGTGACGGTTTCATAGGTGTATACATATGTCAAAATTTATCAGCTTACATACTTTAAATAAATGCAGTATGTGCGTATGTCAAATATACCTAAATATAGCTAGCTGGTTTTTTTTTTTGTTGTTGTTATGGAGCCCTGGTGGCACAGTGGTTAAGAGCTATGGCTGCTAGCCAAAAAACCGGCAGTTCAAATCCACC
This sequence comes from Loxodonta africana, assembly GCF_030014295.1. Taxonomy (NCBI): domain Eukaryota; kingdom Metazoa; phylum Chordata; class Mammalia; order Proboscidea; family Elephantidae; genus Loxodonta; species Loxodonta africana. The sequence continues at coordinate 208,188,934 of NC_087344.1, read as the reverse complement.
AGTTGCTCCTTGGAAACCCAGTAGGGCAGTTCTACTCTGTTCTCTTGGGTCGGTATGAGTTGGAATCAACTCGAGGGCAACGGGTATAGCTGTTATACACAATTATCAGAAAGAAAAGTCACTTTGACAGAGACAAAAGTAAAGACAGAGAGACAAAATAGTAGCTACTGCAATAGTTTACTTAGCTAAAAGGTGGCAATGTCTTGGATGAGGATGGTGGCAACTAGCATGGAGAAAAGTAAGGACCTGATGATTAATTAAGTATGGAGCATGTTCAGGATAAACATAAGAAAGAAGTCTGAGTTGAGCAAACTGGGTAGATGATGATGTTGTACATTGGGCTCCCTAGAGAGCAGACAGAATTAGATATAGACCTTTAACTGGTGAATGCTTTGGGGATCAGCAACAATGGAAGGGTAGGGAAAGAAGCAAAATTACACATGTGGAGAGGTTCATCTGTGAGACCGACAAAGGCCTCAGTCAACCGTATGTGGAGCCCTGGAACTGAGGTGATCCTTCAGAATGGTCCTCAGGTGAGAAGAAGGGGTCATGCTGACCAGTCATCAGATGGCAGCTGCCTCTGGAAGCAGCCATGACCTCAGGCAAGGCGGCTCTCTTAGCTGAGTCAGTCCCCAATGAGGGCTGACATCTGAGGGCCATCCTTGGGCAGCAATCTCAGGAGCCAGTAGAATAAGCCATTCCTTCTCAAAGGGGATCTGGGGGAACATCTCAGAGACACCACCGCTGGTATCTCTCTCACAGAGACACAGAACACTCATTTCTCAGATTAATCAACTTTACATATTATAAAAGTACAGACATCAGTCAAATACTACACTAGCTTCTTTGTAAGAACCTAAATTTGATGGTTATGAAGGCATTTTCGAAGATTTACCTCCTGAAATCACACCACTGCAGGAATAACTCCAGTTTCTTCATATGGTCGTGATGAAGTCTCAGTAGGAACAGAAACAATCTGAGGAAACCCATTCTACCTACTTCTCTCCTTTCCCTCTTTTGTAAAACCCTCTCATTTGTCTTTGCTCAAAAGCAATTGAAGCAATTAAATATATTTAAGAAAAGGAAAAGATTTGGTCAGATTTTATCTGGATCATCATTATAGCCTCCTACCTGGGTGATGTAAGCTGCTTCTGTGTCCAGGCAAACCATTCTCTACATTTCAGCTAAATATCTCAAATACTAACCATTTATATCTCCAATAGCTAGCAAGTGCCTGGTAGATAGTACATGATTAATTAACACTTGCTAAAAGAAAAAAAAAATGACTAAAGAATTTTTACGTTAAGATATAGTTCATGTGTAATACCAATAAAATTCACAGATTTATATGTGACTTAACATTTGAGAGACCAGTTGCCCTTGAGTCCGTCCGGCTCATGGTGACCCCACCGGTGCCAGGGTAGAACTGTGTTCCATAGGGTTTTCAGGGGCTGACTTCTCAGAAGCAGACTGCCAGCCTTACTCCTGAGGCCTTTCTGGGTGGGTTGGAACCTCCAACTTTTTGTTTAGAAGCTGCGCACTTTTGTACCACCCAGGACTACTTAACATTTACTGTGGGATTAATATGACATAACTTTTACCTAGACTAGGTGGCACACAATTTTAAAGCCATTCAAAGGCTCCCGTTGTGCCAGAGTAAAATCCAGCCTCAGGCTGTAAGAGGCCCTTTGCCTTCTGGTCGCTGCTCACCTCTGCAGTTTCACTTTTTACCTCTTCTGCCTCTTCTCTCACTTTCTAAGAAACATAACTACAAGATGCTTCAAAATCCTCAACATGTCACGTCCCCTTTGCCTTTCGTGGTCTTTCCACAGGATGTTCCCTCTGCATGGGACATTTTTCACTCTCCCTATATGCCTCCCTCTCCACATACCTTTACGCAGACACACACAAACACCCTCATTCATAACACACACCCACACATGTAATTAATTCCTATAAAACTATTACGTCCTATTAAGACAAGGCTAGAGCCATACAGCCATTTTTCCTTAGCCTCAAGACAGCCCCTCACCCAGCCCATTTCCTGGAGTTCTTTCTTTTCCTCCTCAGAACCTCCTTGAACAGAAACAGCCACGGGCTGGCCAAAACTGACTGAAACCCGTCCTGTCCCCCCATCTTGGCACCTTAGGTGACTGTTAGCTCATAAACTGCCTCATGCATGGCAAATTCTCCAACCATGTGTGGAGAGCTAACCTGCTAACGAACAAAAATGGGTAACTTTCTCTTGTGCAGGGGATTGAACCCAGGCCTTAGAAAATGCTTACTCATTCTAAAATGCTCCGTGCATTTTATATTTTGAAACTGATCCTGCCTATATAAACTAGCCTCAACAAGCTGCCTATGAGGCAGTCTTGGATGACACCCAGCCCTGACTGTCTCCTCGTCTGAACAAACAATAAAGTTGCCTTTCATTCTTCCGAACTCGCTGTCTTTTGGGCCCTCATGTAGTCATGCCCAGCAGAAGCCAGAGTTCCTGGCAACACTATCTTCCATGACCAGCCTGCATCCCTGCAAATCTGGGTTAGGTGATTTTCCTTTGGGCTTACATAACTGGCTGACATCAAGTCATAGTAACCATACTGGACAGAGTAGAACTGCCCCATAGGGTTTCCAAGGCTGTAAGTCTTCATGAAAGCAGATCGTCAGGTACTTTCTCCTGCGGAGCCAATGGTGAGTTTGAACTGCCAATCTCTCAGAAGCTGGGCACTTAACCACTGTGCCACCAGGGCTCCTTTTGGCCTCACACAGTACCTTTTAATTCCCTCATCAGAGCATTTATCAACTTTAGTCATAATTTCTTGTAATTTTTTTTTTTTAACCTCATCCCACTTCCATCCCACTTGACTATAAGCTCCCGGAGAGCAGGAGCTTAGACTGTCTTACTCATTTTTATGCCCTCTGTAGCTGGCTCAGTGCCTGATATAGCATAAGTTCTTAATCTGTTGAAGGAAAAAATAATTAAGTAGATATGTTAAGTGTCCCGTATTAAATATAAAACTAACAATACCAATTTATGATCTGTGCCAGGGGCCAGACATAACATTTACAAATAGCAAATACACAGTTTGAATAATGCATAAAGAATTCCTATTCATTTTCTGTGATCCACTTAGAAGAGTGAACTCTTCATCTGTTCCTAGGTCACCTCTGTGATCTAACAAGGTTCTATGCAATTTACTTGCAAGATTGACGTCAATTCTTTAACGCCAAATTGCCCTGGGGTGATTCAAGGGAAATTTCTTCTAATACAAGATGACAGTAGTTAGTTATAACTTGTTAATAATGCCCTTCACACTAATATACCCTTAAGCCATCAGCCAGTACCAGGGGCTGGCTGGTTTGCCCAGAAACCACACTGCTAGAGAACAGGTATCAGGCTGTTGCATTTTGAAGGTGCTTTTCCATACTTGTTCCTGGAAAAAGTATACCTTTGGCAACATTGGATGCTGAACAAAGTCATCCTCATCATCATCATTTTGGGACCAAAATTTTCTCTTATCCTTTGACCTTACACAAAGGTCAAAATGTCAAGTAAATATCTTGAAATTTTATTCATATCGTGCCATGTAAGCTTAACTCTTTTCCCATTATCTCTGCATTTTAACATTGAAAAAGATGGATAAATAAATACATAATGCATTGTTGAATTGTTTATTCCATTTGATTTTTACAAAGGGTTATTGAGGAGTTTTTTCTCCAAACCAGTAATGTACAGTCATGCATCACTTAATGTCCACTATATGTTCTGTGAAATAGGACGTTATGTGATTTGGACATTGTGCAAACACTGTGCCAAATCAGGCCCTGGGAGGCCGCTATCCCACTGCCCAGGGCGGCCTGGAGGGGAATGGAGACCTCCAGGGCCCAGGGGAGCCTAGTTCAGCCAGCACAGGTTATCTACAACCAAACCCTCTAGTTTTCCAAGAGGACCAGGAAAGTTTCCTTTTGTGTTGTGTTTGGTCCTGTTCTCTAATACATGTCCCATTCTCCAATCAGGATTTTTGAACTCTATTATAACCTTGGTCAAATGCCTTTGCACAGTCAATAAAACACAGGTAAACATCTTTCTGGTATGCTCTGCTTTCAGCCAGGGTCCATCTGAAAACAGCAATGAAAGATGTTTACCTGTGTTTATTGGCTATACTAAGGCACTGGACTGTGTGGATCATGATAAATTATGGATACTATTGCAGAGAATGGGAATTCCAGAACCCTTAATTGTGCTGAGGAGGAACCTGTGCAAAGATCAAGAGGCAGTTGTTCAGACAGAACAAGGGGATTCTGAGTGGTTTAAAGTCAGGAAAGGTGTGCGTCAGGGTTCTATCTTTTCACCAGGCCTATTTAACCTGTATGCTGAGCAAATAATCTGAGAAACTGGACTATATGAAGAATGGGGCATCAAGATTGGAGGAAGACTCATTAACAACCTGCATTATGCAGATGATAAAACCTTGATTGCTGAAAGTGAAGAAGACTTGAACCACTTGCTAATGAAGATCAAAGACCACAGCCTTCAGTATGGATTATACCTCAACATAAAGAAAACAAAAATCCTCACAACTGGACCAATAAGCAGCATCATGATAAACAGAGAAAAGACTGAGGTTGTCAAGGATTTCATTTGACTTGGAACCACAATCAACACCCATGGAAGCAGCAGTCAAGAAATCAAAAGACACGTTGCATTGGGCAAATTGGCTGCAAGAGATCTCTTTAAAGTGTTAAAACCAAAGATGTCACCTTGAGGACTAAGGTGTGCCTAATCCAAGCCATGGTGTTTCCAGTCACCTCATATGCATGGGAAGCTGGACAACGAATAAGGAAGACTGCCTTTGAATTGTGGCGCTGGCGAAGAGTATTGAATATACCACGGACTGCCAGAAGAATGAACAAATCTGTCTTAGAGGAAGTACAACCAGTGTGCTCCTTAGAAGCAAGGATGACAAGATTACATCGCACATACTTTGGACGTATTATCAGGAGGGATCAGTCCCTGGAGAAGGAGATCGTGCTTGGTAAAGTAGAGGGTCAGCAGAAAAGAGGAAGACCCTCAATGAGATAGATTGACACAGTGACTTCAACAATGGGCTCAAGTATAGCAACGATTGTGAGGATGGCGCAGGACCACACAGTGTTTCATTCTGTTGTGCATAGGGTCACTATGAGTTGGAATTGACTCAACAACACCCAACAACAACAACAACATTATAACCTTATGGGACCACAGACTTACATGCAGTCAGACATTGCCCAAACTGATGTTACATGGCATGTGGCTAGAGTTACTTTAGTGCTTTTAATTATATCAGATAGATTTATAGCTCAATGGTTTCAGGGAATAGTATTTCCTGGACTATAACTTATTCTGCAATGATCTCCTTTTAACAAAGTATTTGGTCATGCTTATTCTTATTGTGTTTTTAAAGAATCAAATGAAAATCACCGTCTATCATTGAGTACGTGGAGATTTCACCAGCTTAGGTCATGGGACACAAGGCTCTACGGGCAAAAATGGTGGAATCAGCAGCATCAGTCACGGGACCTCCAGGTCACAGAAAAGTGATGGAGAGGTACAACCCTCGAGTGAAGCGTCAGAGAAAGTTTTCAAGGCAGGGAGTCTTCCAGGCAACCTCAAAGACATGAAAATGGATAAGGGCATGAGCTTTGTTGGACGTTAAGTCTCAGTTCAAATGCTAGCTCTCACTCTGATTATCACTGTAAGCTGCAGACAAGTCATTTAACTTCTCTGAGTCTCAGTTTTATCAGTTTTTTACAGACTGCTGAGTAAAATGATGAGTGCAAAGGACTTAGTGCAGCTCTGGTTCCCAGTAAGCATTCAGTAATCAGCAGCTCTGAGCAGGAAGCCCTGGAAACCCTGGTGGTGTAGTGGTGAAGTTCTACGGCCACTAACCTAAAGGTCAGCTGTTCAAACCCACCAGGTATTCCTTGGAAGCTATGGGGCAGCTCTACTCTTCCCATAGGGTCGCTACAAGTCGGAACTGACTCAATGGCAAGGGGTAAGTAGGAAGCCCTGGAGGCAGAGTGGGTAAGCACTGTGCTGCTAACTGAAGGGTCAGCGGTGCAAACCCACCAGCTGCGCCACAGTGGAAAGATGCAGTAGTCTGCTCCTAGAAAGATTACAGTCTTGGATACCCTATGCAGCAGTTCTACTCTGTCCTACAGGGTTGCTATGAGTCAGAACTGACACAACGGGAACGTGGTAGCACGAGTTAATGCAGCAATGACAACCAGGAGAGAACTGCAGCTGTTGCGGACAGGATCAGAGGGCTCCTCAGGATTCAATCCTTAGTTCTCTGTAGTCTGGCTAAACCCTCAGGAATAAAAGGACCTTCTCTGGTATTTGACCAGGCTCCCTTCCTGTTCATGGTCTCTGGCAAGGGCACCTTCTCAGGCAGACAGTAGAGACCGAAAGGAGATTTTAATGTTGGAGAAGCTTGTGACCAAGACCCAAGTTTCCATTTCACTATGAACAGCACAGGGTGACCAAATGTCCTGGTTTGCCAGGGCAGAGAAGTTGCCTGGATTGTTGGACTTTCAGTGCTAAAACCATGGCCAACCAAAACCTAACCCGCTACCACCAAGTTAATTCCGACTCACGGCAACCCTAGAGAACAAAGGAGAACTGCCCTATAGGGTTTCCAAGGCTGTACTCTTTACAGAAACAGATTGCCACATCATTCTCCCTTGGAGTAGCTGGTGACTTTGAACTGCCAGCCTTTCAGTTCACAGCTGAGTGCTTTAACCACTGTACAACCAGGGCTCCTAAAACCATGGCAGTCCCAGGCAAACCTGGATTGGCCATCCTCCCAGCATCCTCTGAAGGCTGGTCAGGTGACCAGGTGGTCATTACAGTGATCGAGACTTTTCCAATTAAACATTTCATATAGGAAATATTGAATATTAAAATAAAGGGAGTTTCACTGCATTGCAATTTACCCAGGGTATTAAACATTTTTTCTCAATTCTCTTTCAGTCACTATTTCTCTCCTTTTTTTCCTGGCAATACCGTACCCTATAAAGTTAACAGTGATCCAGTCCCTAGGCTATGATCCTACTAATTCCCATTTGAAGTAATTATCTCACTGAGACTCATGGCAACTCAAAAAAATATTTCTGAGATAACCATTTAATTAAACCCAGCAGAAACAAGAATGAATAATACAAAGAAACAAAATGTGAACTAGGTATGGGCTAATTTCTTTGTAACAGATGAAACTCTCTCTTCCACCAGAAGACTAAATATTGTTCAAAACACCTCATTCTGTGCTAACAATGAAATGTGCTATCGACTTCTTTTAATTACTGTGGAGCAATAAAAGTTTTGAAACTGAGTGTCTTCATTTAATACATTGTACATACAATTGGTTGGGCAACAACAACAAAGTGCCTTGTATACTTTTAGTAATGCTACAAGTAGCAGCAACAGTTACAATTTTAGAGGTAGTTACTGAACACTGTATTATATTCATCAGCAATATCTCAAGTTTCTGTTTTCTGGCCTAAAAATTAAGAAATCACCTTTTCTGTATTCTCAATCACAACCTGGCTCTTTTCCTTTGTAATCTTCTCTGCTACGCCAGCCTGTTTCCCTTTGGTCTCTGGATCTATTGCCTTTATCTTTACTTGCTTCCTGACCCAGGCAAATTGCCAGCCTCAGGCAAAACTGTGAGCTTGCAAAATTTGTTTACTCCATTTCCTCCCTGCTTTTCTTTTCCCTCCTTTATGACTAAATGTTCCAGATACTGTTCTGTGTTCATTAACAACACTAGACTCTCTTGACTTGGGCCCACAGGTCCAAGAACTTTGTGTCTCCTCTCAGCTAAGAATATTCTGGGGGATCTTGGGGGTAGGTGGTAAATCCTAGTTAATTCAGACGTGACTTACGACTTGTTATAAGTGAACAAACTTTTAGCCAAAATTATTCTTTAATTCAATTTAAGGGCTTCTTGAATCAATTAATAACAGAATTGTAAATAAGAAAAATATTTATTTTACTTCTACATAATATAATATATAATATATTTATATATGTTGCTGTTGTTAGGTGCCATTGAGTTGGTTCTGACCCATAGCGACTTTCTGTAAAATAGAATGAAACACTGCCTGGTCCTGAGCCATCCTTGCAATCATTGTTATGCTTGGGCCCATTGTTGCAGCCACTGTGTCAATCCATCTCCTTGAGGGTCTTCCCCTTTTCCACTAACCCTCTACTTTACCAAGCATGATGTCCTTCTCCAGAGACTGATCCCTCCTGACAACATGTCCAAAGTACGTAAGATGCAGTTTCGCCATCCTTGCTTCTAAGGAGCATTCTGGCCACTCTTCTTCCAAGACAGATTTGTTCGTTCTTTTGGCAGCCCATGGTATATTTAATATTCTTCACTAACACCACAATTCCATGTATCAATTCTTATTCAGTCTTCCTTATTCATTGTCCAGCTTCCACATGCATATGATGCGATTGAAAATACCATGGCTTGGGTCAGGTGCACCTTGGTCTTCAAGGTGACATCTTTGCTTTTCAACATCCTAACGAGGTCTTTCAGAGCAGATCTGGCCAATGCAATGTGTCTTTTGATTTCTTGACTGCTGCTTCCATGGCTGTTGATTGTGGATCCAAGAAAAATGAAATCCTTGACAACTTCAATCTTTTCTATGTTTACCATGATGTGGCTTATTGGTCCGGTTGTGAGGATTTTTGTTTTCTTTATGTTGAGGTGTAATCCATACTGAAGGCTGTGGGCTTTGATCTTTATCAGTAAGCGCTTCAAGTTCTCTTCACTTTCAGCAAGCAAGGTTGTGTCATCTGCACAACCCAGGTTGTTAATGAGTCTTCCTCCAATCCTGATGCCCCATTCTTCTTCATATAGTCCAGCTTCTTGGATTATTTGCTCAGCATATGGATTGAATAGTTATGGTGAAAGGATACAACCCTGACGCACACCTTTCCTGACTTTAAAACACTCAGTATTCCCTTGTTCTGTCTGAACAACTGCCTCTTGATCTATGTATAGGTTCCTCATCAGCACAATTCAGTGTTCTGGAATTCCCATTCTCTGCAATGTTATCCACAATTTGTCATGATCCACACAGTTGGATACCTTTGCATAGTCAATACAACACAGGTAAACCTCTTTTTGGTGTTCTCTGCTTTCAGCAGGGACCCACCTACCATCAGCAGTGCTATCCCTGGTTCCACGTCCTCTTCTGAATCCGGCCTGAATTTTTGGCAGTTCCCTGTTGATATACTGCTGCAGATGCTTTTGAATGATCTCCAGAAAATTTTGCTTGCATGTGATATTAATGATATTGTTCGATAATTTCCGTATTCAGTTGGGCATAGGCATCAATACGGATCTCTTCCAGTTGGTTGGCCAGGTAGCTGTCTTCCAAATTTCTTGGCATAGGCGAGTGAGCACCTCCAGTGCTGCATTTGTTTGTGGAAACATCTCAATTGATATTCCGTCAATTCCTGGAGCCGTGTTCTTTACCACTGCCTTCAGTGTAGCTTGGACTTCTTCCCTCAGCACCATCGGTTCCTGATCCTATGCCACCTTTTGGAATGGTTGAACTTCGACTAACTGTTTTCGGTATAATGGCTCTGTGTATTCCTTCCACCTTCTTTTGATACTTCCTGCATCGTGTAATATTTTCCCCATAGAATCCTTCACTATTGCAACTCAAGGCTTGAATTTTTCCTTCAGTTCTTTCAGCTTAAGAAACACTGAGCATGTTCTTCCCTTTTGGTTTTCTATCTCTAGCTCTCTGCACTTGTCATTATAATACTTTGTCTTCTCGAGAGGCCCTTTGAAATCTTCTGTTCAGTTCTTTTACTTCATCATTTCTTCCTTTTGCTTTAGCTGATCGACATTTGAGAGCAAGTTTCAGAGTCTCCTCTGACGTCCATCTTGGTCTTTTCTTTCCTTCCTATCTTTTCAATGACCTCTTGCTTTCTTCATGTATAGTGTCCTTGATGTCATTCCACAGCTCGTCTGGTCTTTCGTCATTAACGTTCAACACATCAAATCTTTTCTTGAGACGGTCTCTAAATTCAGCTGGGATATATTCAAGGTTGTATTTTGGCTCTCATGGGCTTGTTCTCATTTTCTTCAGTTTCAACTTGAACTTGCATATGAACAATTGATGGTCTATCCCACAGTTGCCCCCTGGCCCTGTTCTGACTCATGACATTGAGCTTTTCCATCGTCTTTTTCCACAGATGTAGTCGATTTAATTCCTGTGTATTCCAACTGGCAAGGTCCACGTGTATAGTCGCCATTTATGTTGGTGAAAAAGGTATTTGCAATGAAGAAATCGTTGGTCTTGCAAAACTCTTATCATTCAATCTCCAGCATCGTTTCTATCACCAAGGCCACATTTTCCAACTACCTATCCTTCTTCTTTGTTTCCAACTTTCGCATTCCAATCACCAGTAATTATCAATGCATCCTGATTGTGTGTTTGATCCATTTCAGGCTGCAGAAGCTGATAAAAATCTTCAATTTCTTTATCTTTGGCCTTAGTGGCTGCTGTGTAAATTTGAATAATAGTCGTATTAACTGGTCTTCCTTGTAGGCATGTGAATATTATCCTATCACTGACAGTGTTGTACTTCAAGACAGACCTTGAAATGTACTTTTTTGATGATGAATGCAACACCATTCCTCTTCAAGCTGTCATTTCCGGCATAGTAGACTACGCGATTGTCTGATTTAAAACGGCCAGTAACGGTCCATTTCAGTTCACTGATGACTAGGATATCAGTCTTCATGCATTTCCATTTCATTTTTGGTTATTTCCAATTTTCTTAGATTTATACTTGGTACCCTCCAAGTTCCATTATTAATGGATGTTTACAGCTGTTTCTTCTCATTTTGAGTTGTGCCACATCAGCAAAGGTCCCAAAAGCTTTACTCCATCCACATCATTAAGTTTAACTCTACTTTGAGGAGGCAGCTGTTTCCTAGTGTTATTTTGAGTGCCTACCAACCTGAGGGGTTCATCTTCCAGCATTATATCTGAAATATGCCACAACTATTCACTCACTGGATCCCTGGTGGCACAGCAGTTAAGAGCTTGGCTGCTAGCCAAAAGGTCAGCAGTTGGAATCTACTAGCCACTCCTTGGAAAACCCTAGGGGGCAGTTCTACTTTGTCTTATAGGGTTGCTACAAGTCAGGGTCAACTTGATGGCAACAGTTCTGGTTTATTCACTTGTCTGTCCATTTGTTGTACTGTGGTGGCTTGCTTGTTGCTGTGATGTGGGAAGTTATGCCACCAGTATTTCAAATACAAGCAGGATCACCCATGGTGGACAGGTTTCAACAAAGCTTCCAGGCTAAGACAGACTAGGAAGAAGGACCTGGCCATCTAGTTCTGAAAAAACTAGCCAGTGAAAACCTTATGAACAGCAGAGGAAAACCGTCTGGTATAATGATATAGTGACTATTGGTGATGTTGCTGTCTTAGTCATCTAGTGTTGCTGTAACAGAAATACCACAAATGGATGGCTTTAACAAAGAGAAGTTTATTTTCTCATAGTAGAATAGGCTAAATTCAGGGTATCAGCTCCAGAGGAAGGCTTCCTCTCTGTGTCGGCTCTGGAGGAAGGTCCTTGTCCTCAATCTTCTCACAGTAGAGGAGCTTCTCTGGCACAGGGACCCTGGGTCCAAAGGACACGCTCTGGTCCTGGTGCTGCTCTCTTGGTGGTGTGAGGTCCCCAACTCTCTGCTTGCGTCTCTTTCCTGGTGGTGCAAGCCACACCTGAGGGAAACTCCCTTTACATTGGATCAAGGAGGTGACCTGAGTAAGGGTAGTGTTAGGATCCCACCCTAATCCTTTTAACATAAAATTACGATCACAAAATAGAGGACAACCACACAATACCGGGAATCATGGCCTAGCCAAGTTGATACACATATTTTGGGGGTGATATAATGCAACCCTACAATCATTTAAAAGGCAGCAATGGAAATTAAATGACAAGTTTTCATTCATTCTGTCATAGAAAAAAAAATTATGGTGAGTTTATCTCTGCTTGCAAATAATCCAAGACAAAGTAAATTTAAAAAGATGTTGTAAATTTAAAAGTTGCATCAATACATGATGGTTTCCATGAGATTTCCCCCAACATCTTAGAAATAAGGGAAATACAACTGCTCTTTAAGAGTTAAACTTTAAGATGGATAAATTTTATAATGGATAAGAGCAGAAATTAGCAAAATTATCTTTAAATCACAAATGGGCCTGACTTGACTCTAATTTAATTTCTGTTGAAGGAATATATCATTGGTAAGAAGTCTGGGTAGCAAACTTGGAAACAGAGACAGGGCATACAGGGCACATGGGTACCAGTCAAGGAGGGGAGAAGCCCAAGTTTGCAGCACACAAGGGTGTCCCTGCTCTATTGGAGGTCAACATAGAAAGTTGAAACCACTGGAAACTGAGTCTTTCTATCTTTGGGACAAAATCATCCTGTCATGGAGATAGATGAATCAAAACACTCTAGTCATGTAACTCCACATGTTCTGAATCTATGCAATCAAACAACCTTCCGATAATGTCTTTGGTTTCCTGAGTAGGCTTGGCTACACAGAAAAATGCTTTGGCTTTGCAGTTGGACTACTCAGATGTATAAATCGAAGCTACTGGAAAATAATAAATTTAAAATTCTGGTTGTATATACCTGTCTTATGACCTTTGGAAATGTAAGCACATCCGATTGCTAAAATGATGATACTTGTGAGATAAGGACACTCCAGAACATCCCTTGGGGATCTCTTGGGGACAGCCAGTGGGCTTTCCCCTGGCAATAACCCTTTATCAGATACTTTTCCATTTCAAATGACTACCAATATCAATTGGAGTGGGGGGGATGCTATGATTTACCTTTAGTTATTGTTTTATTTATTCTAACATTGCCACAGTGGCAATTCCACGAACAAATACTAACTACTAGTGGGGAAGACAGCTCAGACCAGCTAGGCTGCAGGTAATACTTGGATTTCAAATATACCACAGATAATTCAAAAAGTAAACAAAAAAATTACCATTTATTACATATCGCTATAAGTTCAGACACAATATCAGGCACCTTACATACTCTATCTTACTAAATCTCACAGCATGGATCATCATTATACCCCTCTCTTACAGACACCCTCACCTCCCTGCATTACACTTGCCTAGTAAAACCCAGCATGGGTGAATCTTACTATCCATCTTCTCATTTGCTGCCCCCAAAGAGCTGAACCCGGCCAGAAAATTCATATAACTAAACTAAATGGCTTATTCGACATTTCATAATCGCAAACTTCGAAAGTGCTCTCAGCATAGCATGCTAATGCTTCTCTGTAGGTTTACCTTTTCGCACTCTGAAATAACTTTTGAATCTTCTCCAAAAATTCCTACTTGCTCCTTCCCAAAGCTCTCTCAGGAGATTGCCTTGCCTCTACTTCACTGAGAAAATAAATAGAAGGTACTTGATGAGACTTACCTTATGTTTCCACCCATCAAATCATCACATTTCCCTAGAGCTGCTCCTATTTCCTTTCTCTTCTATTAAAGGTCAGTCCTCTACCTGTTCTTGTTTTACTCTTAAGCAGAAAAATATGTACAGCTTTTTCAATCTTAAATAAACAATGGTATATATACACACGCACACCACACACAATCATTTGTTTCCCCTAATAATGTTACAGCATACTAATTTTTTTGTTACATATTATTATAAAATTTGGAAATTATCAAAAGGTCTCTCTCTATATATATATCTAAATTTTACCACTCAAAGATAACAATAACATGCATGTTTGTTTTTAAAACATACTTACGGTATAAGCACATTATGGCATACCTGCATTTTCCTGGTCATTAAATATTATTCAGAATTGAACGGCTTTTAAATATCCATAATACGCATTTATCAATTTCTTTATTGATGGACAAGTTTGGTTTTATGAAATCGTGTATGTACATGTAAGATATCAAGGTTAGAGATTATGTATAATTTGATTTTGATACATACTGTCAAACTGCTGCTTGAACCAATTTACAAACTCTCACATCAAATACCAAAATCGAAAACCAAAACCACCGCAGCAGAGTTAATTCCGACAAATAGCAATCCCTTAGGACAGAGAACTGCCCCATGGGGTTTCCAAGGCTGTACATCTTTAGGCAAGCAAACTGCCACATCTTTCCGCCGCAGGGCGGCTGCTGGGTTAGAACCGCTGACCTTCCGTTAGCAGCCGAGCGCCTTAACCACTGCGCCACCAGGGCTCCTTCTCAACCTGTCATCCTGGTCAATTCAGTAGTTCCTGGAGAGGCTCTTGGCTGTGCCCTGCACTCTAACTCTGGCTGCATGAGCTCCCTCCGCCCAGCAAGGGACGCTGTCGCCTTCCGCCGGGGTCGAGCAGCGGCGTGGGCGGCCTCGGCGGCGTCACGTGACCCGCTCTGTGCGCCGAAGGGCGGTCTTGCGGAGATTGGCCTTACGTACGCAGCGCCATGACGTAGTACGTAGGGGCTGGCTAGCCGCCATCTTGCTTCTTTTTCTCGCTAGCTCTGTATCTCTCGGGAGGCAGGGGAAGTGTTCTGGCAGTTTGTCCGTCCGCGGCTTTGGTTTCCTGGCCCGGTGGCCTTTCCGACCCCCTCTAGCCCTAACCTCCCCTTCCCCTCCCCTCGGCCGGAGCTCGGCGTAGACCCTCGAAGTGCGCAAACACGCTCGGCTTGACACTCACCCTGGCCGGTAAGGAAAGCGAGGGCGTCGGGGCCGCGCTCAAAGCGGGCCCCATCGGGCAGGGCTGGCGGGGGCGAGCTGAGGCTTCGAGTGCGCCCGCCCTGGCGCCCGGAGGAGGCCTCGGGTCCAGGCGTCCCCTCCGCTCCCTTTGGTTACCGTCATGTCTGTGGCTGGGGACTCGGCCTTCGGGCCGGGGAGCGGGAAACCCGAGTCAGACCGGCTCCATGTGGTCTGCGGCGGGGCCCCGGAGCCGTCGGGCTGCCCCACCGCGTCCCTAGCTCGGGTCCCGCGGGGCATTGCGCGCCCTGCCGGGTAAACGGAGGGACTTTCCATGCTGCAGGCCCGGCGGGCGCGCGGTTCTCCCCTGGTCTGGTGGACGCGCCCCCACAAAGCCGAGGGCCTCTACGCCTCCGTCTTCTCCGTGTGTGCTGGGGATACGGTTTGCAACCAGCATGGCGTGGGAGACACTGGGTTAAAGACCTGACTCGGTGAGAGGCCTTCGGGGAACCTGGACCAACCCTGCTTCCGCTAGGGACGTGCTGCCAGTGCCAGAGGAGGGTTCCGGTTATCTCTTCTCACCCGAGGCCGCCCCGTCCCCTCACCTGCCTGGTGAATCCCACTTGGCAGCTTCCTTTCTTTGCGATTGGATTAGTCTTGGTGTTATGCTGAAGGCCCACTTGAGGACTGAAGAAAAGAGTATGAGGACCAATAAGGATATTGATAAAGTCTTACTTTGCACGAGAGGAATGCGTCTGATCCCTTTTAAAGGGATGTATATTCGTTTTTACTTGATTTGAGATTTTTTTGAGGTTTCCAGCGTGCCTGATCTTTGCTGACATCTAAGGCTACCCGGATTTCCGCATTGGCTGGTCTTCAGCCTAGATTCATAGATTCGTACTTGGAATTGTTCTCTGCTCTGCAGAACTGGGTTTTTATTTGGAATGCACCAGAAGGAATGGAGGATTCTTGAATGCTAAGTGTTTGGGAGCTTTCTCCTGAAAATAAAAATCATAGTGTTACGTTAAGTGCCCAAGAGGCCTAACATCGGTATTTGTTAAAGTGGATTTAACCTGTATATTGGTAATCAAGATGTTGCCCCGACTGGAGTCATTTCTGTGTGTCACACACGCACCTGCAGCATCTCTTCTGCCCCATCCCGTTACATTGATCCCTAAAAAATCAGGAGCGGATTGAATTGGAGTTTTCCCTTTCGAATACAAGTCAAATAGTCATTCTCTCTCTTCCTGGAATGGAATTTTCAGGATGTAGGCTTTTTATGTTTTACTTTTTTGGTCTAATGAGTTTATATATGGGGCTGTTCTCCCTTCATCGTTAATTGACCTTTTACTATATACTGAGCACAGTAACAAGCCTTTTGTTTGTATACATTATCTTTTTTAATTCTACTGCATGTTTTTGAGGGACATGCTATTATTATCATCCCCATTTTACAGGTGAGGACACGAAGTCTGGGGTTAAAGTAATTAGACCAAGGTCACTGAGCATTTATTGGTGGTACTGTATAAACTCAAACGAAGGCTATGTAGAATCAAAGGAAATGCTCTAAGCCATCGTACTGCCTCCCTGTTCCTTGTAATTTTATGATTTATAGTAACTAAATAATATATAGCGTTAAGTGATAGTTTTCCTTTCCTTGGACTTCAGTATATGAACATTGTTGCATGTGAAGGTTAAAATGTTGCAAGGTGGGAAAAAGGGTTATACATGCTTTGGAGGTGGGATGGAAGGGTTTTTGTTTTGTTTAACTTTTTTGTATTTAAAGGCCAGGTGAGTGCTTAGAGATAATTCAAAACTCTAGCTCTGTAGTATCATAGATGTAAGATTTTAGAGATGAGGAAATATTTTACCTATAACACTATGAGTCGGAATCGACTCACTGCCGTCGAGTCGATTCCGACTCATAGTGTTATAGGTAAAATATTTCCTCATCTCTAAAATGGGGATAATAATAAGAACCTTCCTTAAAGGCTTGCTTCAGGGATTTAAAAAAAAAAAATGTATGTAAAGGGCTTATTACTGTGCTCAGTATGTAGTAAAAGGTGAACTGATGGTGGAGGGAGAAGGTAGAGCATTGATGGATGAAAACATTCTCTCCTAAGCAGTAGGTAATCTGCCGCGAGTGTGTATTCCTTAGATTTTTAAGAAAGTTTTTCTTTTCTCTTTTTCCTAATTTTTTTTTGAAGATACTAAACATTAATGTCTATTTTTTGTTTTGTGTTTTACTGTCACGTGGTGGGTTTTGTTTTTTAAGGATTTCTTCTTCGTGCTCTCCTGTCAGAACTCCTGGAGTCAGTGTCATACTGAAAATACTGCGCAGGAAGTGCTGGTTCCTCCCAGCCCCTCCCTCCGCCGCCTCCTTCCCTTCACCACTATCCTGGTAAAATGTGTCCGAAGGTTACCTGATGTCCCCCTCTACTTCCAAATCATCCTCCTTTTTCCCCAGAAACATTGCTTCCATTTGTAAGTCAGCTGGGTAACTTGTGTTTTGGATGCCATTTATACCATATTTCTGAAAGACAAGGATCAATCGTTAATAAAATGTTATGATATAAATTGGTACAGAACCATGTTCTTCCAGTGAAGGAAATCTAAAAGTTGTGTCTGACTAACTTATGACTAATACACTTTCAGTAAAGCGAGACTTGCCACCGTGTAAGTAAGGTAACATAGTGCACGTTTATCTGAGTCTGTTAACTGTGACGCTCAGAAATCTGAGAATTATGTTTTGTGAGTCATAACATTTTGAATTCCTCAATAATGCCATCGATGCATCAGTCAGAACGTAGAGAGGCTAACTGTAGTAAATTTCTGTTGTATTTTTTTCTTAGAAATCTAATTATAAACTGATCTTTCTGCCAGTTATGTTTCTAGTCCTTATTTTGCTCCACATTAGCAGAATGCCAGTCATGTTTTGGAGCCTGTTTGTGCATGCATTTGCCAGCAAATACAAGGGTTGTTACTTAAGTTTCAACAGGAAACTTTGGTCTGGACACAAATAGCGACATTATTACTGTCAATGTAATGTACTCACCCCTCTATGGTGCTGCTAGATGCTGTATATTACAGGAGTGTGGGATATGATATGATCAACATCTGTCCGGCACTTCTAGTATAGGAAAACACTGCTGTGTGTTATGAACCTAGCATGCCATCTAATAAATTTCTGTTTACTTGTCTGTGCCAGTATTAGCCTGCTTCCTCTTGCTAAACTGTTTCCATATCCTTTTCACCTAGCACTCAACTCTACAGCGAAGGGGTTTGGTATTTTGCTTTATCATCTAGTACATTCTTTGTCATATACCTGCAGTTTATTACTGAGTGAATAAGGGACAAACACAAAAGAATAGGCCCATGTTTATGATTCAACAGGCAAACATCTTACTGGTTCTCAGAGTAAATGTTGCCTCTGTCTCTTGCCTCTCCCCCAGTGCATCAGCCTCACCAAGAAGAGTATCTGCATCTTTCATAAGAGTATGTTTACAAAGAGGTCTAGTGGAGGCCCTGAAAGCGTCCTTGAGACCTGCTAAGGACGTGTTTAAAGCAACATCAGAAACAACCAGGAAACTGCAGAAATGGCCATTAAGGAACAAAAGGCTTAGAACTTTTTACTAAGATAGATTAGGTAGTTGGGCAAGTACAGAATTCCAATTTATGCAGTGTATTTTAAGGATGAGTATTGTAGCTTATTAAATGTTTCTAGTAACAGAGATCAACATGTATTAAATACCATACATAGATTATCAAATTTCAAAGAGAGAGACTAAGTATAAAACTGTACTTAACACAGTATAATCATTTTTTAAAACTCTTGAGAATTTTTCTCTTCCAGTTAAAATGTAAGTTTTTTGCAATGTGGCTGTTTATTATAGTGTGATCTGGATTTTAAGTAACCGTTTTAATGTCAAGGTATAAATTTTATAGATCTTAACTGAAGAAGCATAATATGGGAGCTATAGAGTTTACTTGCAAAGGTTACGAAAATGGAGCAAACAGGAATTTTGTTTTTAAAGTTATTGAAATGTATTTGATGGAGAAGGGAGAAAGGTTATATTGCAGTATGAGTTTTTGTTATTTAATTTACATTAAGAAAAATTGGATTTTTTGGTGTACAGTTTTGAATTTTCATACATGATAGATCCATGTAGCCCCCACCACAGTCAGAATAAGGACAGGTCCATCTGTAGCGTGAGTTTTTTCAGTCATCTCTGATAGTACTCTCCGGAAGGAACAGTTTTTATAGAAAGATAAAACATCTCCCAATTTTAAACCACAGTCTTCTGGTGTTTTGGAGGCAGGAAAGCATCTCCCCTGCTGAGGAAAAAACTATGGAATAGGGATGAAAAAGTCAAGAGTAGCCTACATGTGCTGAATAATTGGTTTCTTGTTCAGGGGAAAAATAATCCAGTTATATTAATGAAAAGCTTTAACGTGGAGTAAATGAAAGTAGGAATTAGGAGAAAGAAAGAGATGGGTGGGTTTATATGTCTCAAAACAGACATTTCAGTGATGGAGAATAGAGCCAGTGATGAGGGGGGTGCTAATTCTCTACACTTTCTTAAACTTAAAGGAGCCCTGGTGGTATAGTGGTTAAAACCAGTACAGCTGGACTAAACCAAAAGCTAAGAAGTTTCCTGAATGTAACCAAATACTTCAGAGGACAGACTAGCAGGGACAGGGTTCTGGGGACCATGATTTTGGGGAACATCTAGGTCAGTTGGCATAACAGTTTATTAAGAAAATGTTATGCATCCCACTTTGGTGAGTGGCGTCTGGGGTCTTAAAAACTAGTGAGTCGCCATCTAAGGTGCAGCAGTTGGTTCCAAACCACCTGGAGCAAAGCAGAATGAAGAACGCCAAAGACACAAGGAAAATATGAGCCCAAGAGATAGAAAGAGCCACCTAAACCAGAGACTCCATCAGCCTGAGACCAGAAGAATTAGATGGTGCCTGGCTACCACCAGTGACCGTCCTGACAGGGAACACAACAGAGTCCCTGATGGAACAGGAGAAGAGTGGGATGCAGAGCTCAAATTTATGTAAAAAGACCAGACTTAATGGTTTGACTGAGACTGGAGGGATTCCGGAAGATATGGTCCCCAGACTCTCTGTTAGCCCAAGACTAAAACCATTCCTGAAGCCAACTCTTCAAAGATTAGACTGGATTGTAAGACATAAAATGATACTTGTGAAGAGAGTGCTTCTTAGCTCAAGTAGGTACATGAGACCAAATAGGCAGCTCCTGTCCAGAGGTGAGATGAGATGAGAAGGGACAGGAGCTGGTTGGATGGATATGGGAAATCGGGGTGGAAAGGAGGAGTGTGCTGTCACATTATAGGAAGAGCAACTGGGGTCACTTAACAATGTGTGTATAAATTTTTGTTTGAGAAACTACCTTGAGCAGTAAACTTGCACTTAAAGCATAATTAAAAAAAAAAAAAAAAACTACGACGATGATAACTCTGGAAGCCAATAGTAACATTTGTTGAAATATTAGAAAGTTCAGAGTGACTGGCCATTTTCATTCTGTACATGGTAGTGGTTTAGAAAGAATGAGAGCACACTGCTTTCAGTACAGTGTGATCAAATTTAAACATTTCTGATGATGTTAGTAATAGTGGTCTGGAGAAATGAATAAATACATTAATGCAATTGAGAAAATGATCGACTGTTACTGAAAGGTAGGCGGTTCAAAACCACCAGCAGCTCCATGGAGAAAGATGTGGCAGTCTGCTTCCTTAGAGATTTACAGCCTTGGAACCCCTCTGGGGTCACTGTGAGTCAGAATCGACGTAATGGCAGTGGGTTTGATTTTGGGTTTCATAAACTTAAAACTCCAACCGTTAAAGGCAAACCTTTGAAAGATTTGAAAAAAAATGAATGATTTGAAAGATATGAAAGATTTAGAAAAATCCATGATGCTGAATGAGCAATTATTTATAACTCTTGGAGAGAAGGCTTCTCTCTTTTTCCTATAACATGCAACATACTGGCCTTACAAAAAATAAGATTCACTAAGAAATTATTTATGCTTTGGTTTTTGTTTGGATATGTATTATTATTTTTTAAGATATTGGTTACCGTCTGTGGAGCTCTTGTCAAGTGTCACACACTATTCTAAGAGCTTTATGCACATGTTGTCAATTAAATCTTATAAGAGTGTTTGAGTAATTAGCCCACACTTGAGGAAACAATTTGTTGGGAGTAAGTAATTCTCCTGAGTTCGCCCAGATGCTAAATGTTAGAGCTGAGATTTCAGTTGAATTAGTTTTAAGAGATTGGTTTTTTCTTACCATTCTAGATTAGCTTTGTATTAAAGTGATTTTGATAGAATGCTATAATGATAAAACAACTTTTTTTCTAGTACCACAAACTTGATCTTGACATATAGTTGTATGAATTTTTTTTTAATTCTTTTGGGTTTCTTAACGTAACTTGGAGCCATAGATTGGTATTTTTCTGCTAAATGAACTATTTTCCTTTTGTGTGTGTGTGTGTGTGTTGTATTTCCATGTGTGACTTTAAACATTTTAAATATTACATAAAATTGTGAAGAGTGTTCCAGCAATCACCTGATTGAGTAAATAGTAGAGAAAATGGCTTTACTTTTCTAGAATGGTAACTTTTAGTACAGAAGATTTGATGGCCACATTTCTTTTCTATTTGTTAAGGGCTTTCTTCTGCCTGAGAAACTTAATTCAAGTGTTTCAGTTTCCAAGAACAGCCCCTTCTACTGTTCTGAATAGAACTCCAACAGATTTATTTATATGACACTTTGTTTTTTAAAATGACAATTTTTAATACTTTTACTGTAATGCTATTTATAGGTTAGTCATTGAACATATGGTGGTATTCTTAGCTTTACTATTTTCGCAGCAAATGTAATCTTAAAACCATTTGATGTCACTCGGACTTTAGAATTACTAATTGATTATAACAATTAGAGCTGAAGAGACCTTAGAAGTTGGCCAGTTCAACTTCTTATCCAAAGCAATAACTGTCTTTAAAATATTTCTGAAAATGCCAATCTTGCTTTTGCTTGAATGCGTCTGGGAGGTCACTGCACTCAGCCCTTAACGTTTATAAGCCGTATATCCTGACGTCTTCCAAATTTGTCAACCACATAGTAGCCCGCAGCCGCTTTACTTTCCGTTTACCTCCATAGTCGGCACTGGGATTTGGCTTTCTTATTGGAGCTGTTTTTTCCAGAGAGAAACAAGTTGTAGATCTCTTCATAAGAGTAATTGTATGCCTAAAAAGAAAGTAAAGCCCTGGGGGGATAAGGGTCCTGTAAAGAAGGAGGGGAGGGATGGCTGAGTTTATCTCCTGGAAGGACCCTTCTCTCACATACCTGCTGGCACCAAATTCAAATTTGTGTCTCAGCAAAATTATAGATCACTTCATGTCACAGTTCTTTGGGTTGATTGGCAAATTTTGAAAGTAGAGAATGCTATGAATTTTTTTTCCACCTAAACTGGACAGTTAGAAAATTTTTCTTTTGTATTCAGTCGTTTCTCTTTTAGCGTTTATCTTAACGAAGCCCAGAATTGAACACAATACTCTAAATGTAGCATGATAAATTAATTCAGTAGAACTGTTACAGTAAAACCTGCGAAAACCAGAGCCCGTGTAAGGCGGAAAACTGCCAGAGCAAGAAAACTCGATATTTTCCACTAAGTACAGAGAAAAGTGGTGACTGCACCCTGTCAATGGCAGAAAACTTGCGACACCCAGAAAAACAAGATAGTCCCATTGAGTTCCGGCTCTCGCAGGTTTCACTGTTGTAAGAATGGCATGGGGAAAGGAGAATCAAGATCAACAGCCCAAGGCTGGTTACTGTGAGGTGGAGATAAGACTTGCCGCCTCTCTCTACCGTCTTTACCTATTCTGACAGGAGCCGTCCCTCCCACAGCACTCTACTTCTCTGCTGGGTTTGATAACTCATTGAAGTGACCACCCAGAACTCACAGACAATACTTAGGATTAGGGAGTTAATTACGGAAGTAACAGGTTACAGTCCAGGTTGAGGAACACTCAGCATACAGTTCTTCCATCAGGACAGTCTCTTCCCAGCCGTGCCACAGGCATACCCCTCCCTGGCCTCTGGGCCTCTACCCTGCTTGGGCAAGTGTTACAAAGCTTTTTTAGCTCTGCCTTTTAAGTGCCCAGGGGCACCCAACTCTGCCTGTAAGCCTCCTGCTCTCACCTTTCTTACTCTGTGGGCTGGGAAGCCCACTGAGCCATCTCTTGCCAGACTCTCCTGCCACTGTTTCTCTCTCTCCCCCTCTCTCTCTGTCTCTCTGTCTCTGTCTCTCTCGGTCTCCTGGTTCCAAGATCATCTCCGTGCAGGGATCCCAGGTCCAAAGGACACACTTTGCTCCTGGCTCTCCTTCCTTGGTGGTGAGAGCCTCCCCTGCTCTGGAATTGGCTTTCTTTTAAGCCTATTGGGTTGGCAAAAAAGATCAATCCCCTTGATGCATCACAGTTACCTTATTTGCACAGTCCCACCCAAAACCATGACGAGAAAGGCACACAGAAGCGATCCATAACGCCAAAACTGTTTAATTCTAGGTCTGGGCATTAGATGTCTATTAAAGCAGTGCTGTCACACTAGCTCTGGCTGTCGCAGAGCTAGAGCCCCATCATTTGAGCAGGCTGGGTCTGTGGGCTGCATTGACGAAGTCCAGTCTTTTTTACTGTGGAACTCAGTTTTTTACTATCGTTTGACTATAGAACTTGATTCTTACATTCAGTTTAATTCTACACTAGCTTTCTAAGACCTTTTTTAAATCTTAGAAAGTCATCGAGTATATTATTACTTTTTCAGATGTACTTATCATTTCATATGTGATGTCTACTTTCCAAATCTTTATCTAATTATTGGCAAAAGACATTGAAAAGTACAGGATACAATGTACTAGTTATTTAGGCCACATTACTTCATATTGACTACATGCTTTAGCTGTAAAATGATTCTTCCCCTTCAAATATTCTATGATTTTGATTTGTATTGTTTTTAAAGAGTGTGTAAAGGCATAGCACTTTGAATAATTAATCTGTTCAAAATAAATGGAGGAAAAGCAAATCTAAAAGTAAATTTATTTTTTTAATGTTTATATTTTATGGAGGCTGACTGGCCTGGACCTAGAAAGAGTGGTGAATGTTTTGGCTTTTTGATTTGAAGTAGAAAATTTTTAGTTAAAATTTGAATTATAAAATGCTCTTTTCTAAAATTAATATACCAATTCCCTGTTTTAAAAAAATCCATGGTACACTGATTTTTTTTAATTGTTTTATTGTGGTAAATATATGTATGTAGGTATATAATAACATTTGCCAATTCAGCACTTTTTTTACATGTACAATTCACTGACGTTGGTTATATTCATCATGTTGTGCAACTATCACCACTATCCATTTCCAAATTACTCTGCCACCATTGACAGAAACTCAGTGCTCTGTAAGCTAAGACTCTCCCTTTCCCTCTCCCCCTCAACCCTGGTAACCACTCAGTCTTTGGTCTCTACACATTTTCTTATTTCATTTAAGTAAGATCATAGAATATTGCTCCTTTGTGACTGACTTGTTTCACACAGCGTGTCTTCAAGATTCATCCATGTTGTGTGGCATGTATCAGGACTTCATTTCTCTTTGTGGCTGAGTAATACCGTATGGTGTGTGTGTACTACATTTCATTTTGTTTAGCCATTCTTCTATTGATGGGCATTTAGGTTGTTTGCACTTTTGGCTATTGTGAACAATGCTGCAGTGAACATTGGTGTACAAGTTTCTGTTTGTGTTCCTGCTTTCAATTCTTTTTGGATATATACCTAGGATCGAGATTGCTGAGTCTTATGGTAGTTCTGTGGTAACTTTGAGGAACTGCCAGACTTTCCCACAGTGGCTGTACCATTTTGTATCCCCATCAGCCATGGATGGGGGTTCCAATATCTCCACATCCTCGCCCACATCTGTTATTTTCCTTTTTTTTTTTTAATCATAGCCATTCTGGTGTGGGTGAATTGGTATTTCATTCTGGTTTTGATTTGCATCTCCCTGATGACTAGGAGCCCTGGACTAATGGAAAGGAGTCCTGGTGGCACAGTGGTTAAGCACTTGGCTGCTAACTGAAAGGTCAGTGGGTCGAGCTCACCAGCCACTATGTGGGAGAAAGATGTGGCAGTCTGCTTCTGTAAAGATTACAGCCTTGGGCAGTTCTACTGTGTCCTGTAGGGTCACTGTGAGTCGAAATCTACTCGAGGGCACACAACAACAACATTAAAAACTAATGGAGGCTCAGTGGTAGAATGATTGCCTTTCATGCAGGGACCTGGGTTCGATTTCTCATCAGTGTGCCTCATCTACAGCCACCGCCCGTCTGTCATTGGTGGCTTGGGCACTCCTGTGATGTTGAATGGGTTTCAGTGGACCTTCCAGACTAAGATGGGCTAGGAAGAAAGGCCTGACGATCTGTTTCCAAAACTCAGCCAGTGAAAGCCCTATGGATCACAGCAGTCTGATCTGCAGCTGATCATGGGGATGGTGCGGGACCTTGCAGTGATTCGTTCTGTTGTGCATAGGGTCACCATGGGTTGGAGGCTGACAGTGTTAGCTAACAACAATGACTGATGCCATCAAGCATCTTTTCATGTGCTTACTGGCAATTTGTATATTCTCTTTGGTGAAATATCTGTTCAAGTCCTTTGCCTGTTTTTTGATTGAATTAATTGTCTTTTTGTTAAGTTGTAGTTCTTTATATTTTCTGGAAATGAAACCCTTGTCAGGTAATAGTTTTTTTTTTCCCTTCCAATCTGTAGATTGTGTCTTTGTTGTTAAAGTTTTTTAATACATAGCACTTCGATTCTTACGTTTTACATTATTTTACCTCAAAATGATATTTCTAACAACAGATAGAATACATTTGTTGATAGAAATATTACTAGTCTGTGAGTTTTAGGCATAATACTTTATTTCCCTTAAGTTTGTTTCTTCATTGGTGAGCTTCAGTGACTTGGGCTTTGAGCTCTTCTACTCCCAATTTTTACATTATGCTGTATTCCTGTAGCTCAGAGTTTGTAAACATTTGGCTTCAAAAGACATGACTGAGTTGCAATGTATAGATAGAACTTGGATCCTTCTTTTTCGTTAGGAGAGGGAGAAATGTGAAAGATTATTTAAGGTTAGAAATCTAGAGGTCAGAAAAAATGATTATAAGGAAGTTTGGGAGAGAAGATAAACTTCTTTTTAACTTTTTCTTTTGAAATAATTTCAGGCTTACAGAAAAGTTGCAAGAGCACAGTACAAAGAATTCCAATATTCTCTTCATCCAGATTTCCCAACTGTTAATATTTTACCATATTTGCCTTATGTTTGCCTTATGTGTGTATGTTACTTGATTCTTACCCCCCCCCATCCCAAATAAGATCTTTTATTTGTCGCTATTAAATATCTGAATTTTAAACAGATTGTGGCACTGGTAGCTCATAGCCATCAGCGCCTTCAACTTTAGCACCTGTCTCATCTCTGGTAGCTTTCCCAGAACTGCTCCCTTCACCACGAAGCTCCGTGGCTTTTCCCAACTTAAACTTGGGCTTCTTCAGCATTTTTACTTTTCTAACGAATGCATCATGGAGAGGATAGGTTAGCAGTCCTTTTCTGTGTCTTTCCCAATGCAGTCTGGAATCAGTCGGTTGACTGCTTTTTTCAAGTCATTTGCCTACGCCCTTCAGGTCATAATTGCCATCGTTTTCTTCTGGATTTGGTGGACCCGTTGGTGCTGAGCATAAGAGGTCTTCCGACTCTGATTGTTGGTGTTTTTTAGTAAAACCAACAGAACAGACAAAGCAAATAACCATCAGTAGTCCTGCCATCAACATGAGCTTCAGTCGTGGTCTGCCATTTTTTGACCATGGAGCATATTTTGTCACGGGTAAGATCCATGCCAGGGAAGTTGATCAGGTAGTTTTTGCCATGAACATCCTCAGTAATTAGCTTGACTTTTCTAAATGCATCTCCATCATTCTGCAGATTGGCAAGGCTCCCTTCCAAAACATGACCCTTGAGGACATCAGGTGCAATTTTTGTTCCTTGAGTCCTGTGTCTAGTGTTTTGCCGATATTTCTTATATTGAACGTAGCTGGTGTTTTCACATCATACCAGTGTTTCTTAGAAAATGGATCAACCACTTTCTTCTTGGCTGTTTTTTTTTTTTTTTAACCACCTTTTACAAGGCACTTGTTCTTGCCGGCCACCATCGTGTTGCTTAGAGACCCAAAAGGCCGTGCTTGGTTCTTAATATCTGCTGTCTGAGTTCTGTCATCTCCCGAAACTGTCTTGAAACCTTACACTCAAACCACAAGCTCCTGTGCCAGCAAATTTTTTTGCTCGGTATATTTTCTCTCATTATTTTTATAAAACAAACAAAGCAATCCATAGTAAGCTTGACCTATAGTAAGCATTCAGTGATTTTTGGTGTTATTATCAGAGCTTTCATTCAACCATATTGAATTTACCAGTCCCTTCTCCTCTGCTTATTCCCTTGTGACTTTCCTTTCTTCCTTCTCTGGCTTCAACTTCACTACATCCATTCTGTTGGCAGTATCCTCATCTCCCTAGCTTTTTCTTTACACCTCTCTGGCACACCTCTAATCTCTGTTTCAGTCTAGCTGTTTGTATGCTTCCCACCACTGCCCACTGTGCTGCTGGCATTGGAAAGAATGGAAAGATTTGGGGATACAGTATCTCACTAGTCCTTAGTTTCTACTGGGCTTTCAATGCTGATTGTCAG
Organism: Loxodonta africana; assembly: GCF_030014295.1. Taxonomy (NCBI): domain Eukaryota; kingdom Metazoa; phylum Chordata; class Mammalia; order Proboscidea; family Elephantidae; genus Loxodonta; species Loxodonta africana. Next base: position 208,161,351 of record NC_087344.1, on the reverse strand, counting down.
TGCTTCGTTTTCCTGTTTGGCTTTCCTATTCTCCCAGTTGCTTTTGAACCCTTTTCCAAACTCCTCAAAGTGCCAGAGCCGCTAACCTCCCGCATAGGATGAGGGCAGCATGTCTCTTCACCTTTTCCTAGCAGTGCCCAGTGTATGGTAAGCGCTGGGGAAGTATTTGAAAGAGTTAACGGGGAATTGCACATGTTGAATTTGAAGTTAAGAAATTTAAGTGAAGATGTTTTGTTCTGTAGATAATAGTGTGTGTTTTAAAGACTGTAGTTGGAAGTAATGCTTTGGGAATTACCCTTAACAACATGTTTGAAGCAGTGAACAGGAGATGAGATGGCCAGAGGAGAAAGCACAGAAAAGAAGGACTGGCAAGAAGGCCTTCAAAAGCACATCAAAATTTATGTGGAGCACAAGGGAAAAAATGACTGAAAGCTGTCAGAGTCACAGAAAACAAGGTGAAATAGTTTACTAAAAAAAAAATAATCCACTGCTGTCGAGTCAGTTCTGACTCACAGTGACCCTGTAGGACAGAGTAGAGAACTGCCCCATAAGGTTTCCAGGGAACGGCTGGGGGATTTGAACTGCTGACCTTGCTTTAGCAGCCGAGCTTTTGACAGCTGCGCCATCAGGGCTCCACATAGTTTGTACAAATGCTAAAATATTTTCCTTTTATATTTGTGTGTGACATATGGTTATTAATTAGTTAATAGACATTATTCATCTGTGCGGTAGAAGTTTGAGGGCCTGCGGTATGCTCACCTGGAAATAGTTGCAGTTAACAATTTAAATAATGGGGCATTGGACTGGGTTTTCTAGGGGAACTAGACCGTCTGTCGTCGTAATAACAATGAGGAAAGAAAGTTAAACAGTACTTCGAAGCCCTTTATGGCTAAAAAGATAATTGTGTCATTTAATTGAATTTAGCAAAGTGATAGCTTGCTGAAGTAGGATTGTTGTTTCATTTTTTTTTTCAAATATACTAAATTTTAAATATTTAAAATAATAATTTTAGTATCAAAAACTTTTGAAATCATTTGTGATGGTGAGTAACCTTAGAATCTTATAATTTTTGTCGCTAAAGGAATTTTAGAGGCCGTCGCCGAGCTCCTTTGCAGATGTAGAAACCACTTACAAATGTTCCCAGATTTTCAACCTGTGATAGCTGTCCTTCCATGGCAGCCATCTTTTTGCTGTCACTCACTAGTCATTGTCATCATTTCATTTCGAAAGGTTGGTGTTTATGTTACAGTAAACTGCTGCCTTCCAAATTTCCCTTAGGCCTTTTGGAAACGGTCAGTTTGCTTTAAAAAAAAAAAAAACTCTTTGTAAGATGATATATTTATTATCCAAAATTTCAAAAACACAGAGGCACATGTGCTTTGGTACGTCTTATTTTAGTGAAAAATGCTAATTTATTACCAGCATTACTCAGTTTGAATGACAGAACCTTGAATTTAGAAAGATCCTAGCTTTTTCTTTTCTTAAACAAAGGGAGGGTGTGTCATTCAAAAAGGTTTGTGTTTGCAGACTGACTTGAAGATTTAGATTCTTAGGGGCGTAGTGTGCAGGACCAAAACCCAAACCTGTTGATTTCAATTCATAATGACCCTATAGGACAGAGTGGAACTGCTCCATAGGGTTTCCAAGGCTGAAATCTTGACAGAAGCAGACGGCCACATCTTTCTCCTGAGGAGGAACTGGTAGGTTCAAACCGCTGCCCTTTCAGTTAGCAGCCAAACACTTAATTATTGCGCCACCAGGGCTTCTTGTAATCAGGACAGTAATATTAGAGAGGTATTCTTAACAAAAAGCTTTTCAAGAATAAAAGGGCTACAGGTAGCAGGTGTAGTTCATTTGACACTATATAACTGTGCTGGTAAGTTTTTGAAATCAGAAGCTGCCAGGCTCCTAACAAATGCTCCTTGTTGAGCATACTGTTTCAAGTGTTTTTAAATTGCTAATTCTGTGAATTGTAGCATTTTGTTACTTAAAATGTGGCAGTGCTGAATGAGCTGTGCATTTACTTGGCAACAGAGGTGTTTGACTAACTGCTCTCTCCAGTGGCTTCTCCTGGCACTCTGAACAAACTCAAATGCAACACTCCTTTTCCAGGTCTACCAGGCCCTGCCTGCGCTTGACTTCATCGCTTGCCTCTCTCCCTCAGGCATGGCCTTTATGCTTGAACCTTCTTCTCTTAGGTCTTTACGAGACTGGTTCCATGGTTCTCAACTGTGGTTACATTTTAGACTCTCCTGGGGAGCTTTACTGTCACTAGGCTCAGACCCTGGGGCCTTGGTATATAGTGTTTTTTTAAAGCTTTTCCCCAGGTAAGGCTGTGTAGCCTGGGTTGACAACCACTAATTGGTTTAGCTCATGTCACCTTTTCGGAGAGATCTTTGTGGACCCTTACCGTCCTATCCAAAGCGCCTTTCTCCTTATCGCTATCCCGTTACCCATTTCGGTTTTTAATTCCCACAGTTTTGTTACTTGTTAAAATTTCCATGAAGACGGGGCATGACCTGTCTTTTCATGAATGGCCCAGCATCTAAAGCAGCCTTTGACCATTGTCAGCAAACAGTGCGTGTTTGTTGCGTAAGTGTTGCTGAGTGCATGTTTTCACTGCAGCGTTAAGGAGGAAGGCTGGTTTCTCTGTAGCCTGTAGAGGATTATTTTGCTAAATTGTGTTTCAGAGAATGTACTAATTACTCCAGGAGGCTTTGGGAGGACGTTGGTTTCATTATGTAAGGTTTTAGTATCCATGGGCAAGGGTACACAAGAGAGAAGCAGGTATGTGATCCCTTAGAAAAACTGTGTGGTAGGTTCTCATGTCAGTGCGCAAAAGTTAGAGGCATTCTCTTAACAGCCTTTGAGGGTGGAAGGAGGGCTAATGACAGTCGTGTAAAGCTCAGTGAAGGTATGTCCATTCAACAGAGTAGTTACGTGTATGCATTTAGATTCATTTTTCCGGATTTTTTTAATTGCATAAACCATAAGGTAGGTAAGGAGAACGTAGTCAAATGAACCTTCAAACCATCTACTGGTTTTTTCATGTTCATCATAGTATTAGGTATTTGTAATGCCAATAAAGATAGATTTCATTTAATTCTGTTCTTTTTATTTAATCATAAATCATAAACTTTTTTCATTTTCTGGTCTTGAAACTAATTTGCATTTCAAATCATGGCTCTTTTAAAAAATATTATATTTTTCTTGTTTTCTAGTTATAGAAGCAGTGTGCACTGATTGTTTAGACATAGATATTGTAGTGTATATAACCAAGAAAGTCAGTATCTGTTTTGATTATGTGACTAGACAAGTCTGCTGCTTATCATTCGTGCCGTGCTTTTCTAATATTTGACATATTTATTGTTTTCTTTGTACTTTATATTATTTCTTGTTTTAAGAAATCATTTTCAATTGTTGTGTGCCATTGAGTTGATCTCAGCTCATACTTTTTACTTTATACCTTGAGCATCTTTCTGCATAAATCTCTGGTTGTTTCATAAATTTCAAATACAACTGTCCCAAACCATCTTCTGGTTTTCCCCCCAGCACCCGTCTTCCCTAAATCTCCTCCCTCAGTCTTCTCCACTTCACATAATGCCCAGCTTTTCAAGCTGAAAACCTCAATTATCCTTGATTCCTTTCTCCACTAGCCCCTTACATTTGTCGGTGTTTACAGCCCACAGCATCCTATGATGTCACCTTCTCTGATGTCTCCACCTTCCACCCTTGGCCCCCTGTGATCCATTCTTCACACCATAGCCAGAGTTGATGTTTTTAAAACAAAGAACACAGGCCTCTGCTCAAAGCCCAGCAATTTCCTACTGCTCCAGAGGTAACATTGCAAACTGTCTTACCCAGTTACCTGGTGGTACAATGGTTACGCATGCAGCTATTAACCATAAGGTCTGTAGTTCAGCCCCACCAGATGTTCGAACCCACTAGTGGCTCCACAGGAGAAAAGACCTGGTGATCTGCTCATGTAAAGATTACAGCCTAGGATTAGCCCTATGGGGTAGTTGTACTCTGCCCTCTAGGGTCACTATGAGTCAGAATTGACTCTATTGCACACAGCAGCTTACCCAGTTGGTCAGACTTGTGCCTACCTTGCCAGTCTTCTCTTTCTTCTTTCCCTTTCTTACTATATTTCTGCTTCACCAGCTTTTCTGGTTTTGGACATGATTAGCATCTCAGGGCCTCAGGACCTTTGCATTTGCCTTTCATTCAGCCTTACTGGCTCCTTCCCTTTTGGGCCCAAATCAAATCTCTTCTTCAGGCCTAACTTAGTGATTAACTTACCTAATGTAGTTCAACACTTTCTCATATTGCCCTGTTGATTTTATTCATAGCTTTTGTCACCATCTGAAATGATCTTGCTTACCCATTGTTTCAGTTATTTTTGTTGTTGTTGTTGTTAGTTGCCATCATGGCGCCCCATGTATGCAGAGTAGAACTCCATAGGGCTTTCAAGGCTGCGACATCTCAGAGGTGACTCTGAGGTGACTCAGCCACCAGCCTTTCTGCTAGTAGTTGAACACTTAACAATTTGTGCCTCCCGGGAAACCCCTGTTATTCGAATTACCAGACTACAAAGTGAGACCAGTGAGAGCAGGTTCATGTCTGTCTTTCCACCGCTGTGTCGCCAGGGCATGACATAGAATACATACCTGTTTCAAAAACTGGGCTACTTAATGACTGATTTGTTTGTTTTAAATAAATTTTTGTTACATGCCATAGCGCGGTGAATGTATTTGTACATGTATTTAGCATACTGTATAAGTATTTCTTTAGGATGGATTCCTTTTTTTTTTTTATTGTACCTCTGGATTTTCTTTGCCTGTACTTGGGAGATTTTTACATTAATCCCTATAGATATCGGTTTATGTATTTTTTGTGTATATGTGTGCTTGTGTATCATTCTTGTCTGGTTTTTGTGTCAGTCCTAGACTGGCTTGAATTGAGATTTCCTTCCTTTATGCCAGAGGTTGGCAAACGTTTTCTTGTAAAGGATCAAATTGTAAATATTTTAGGCTTTGCCACATACAGTCTCTGTTGCATATTCTTCGTCTTTTTTAAAAAGAATTCTATAAAAATGTAAAAACTATCTTAGCTCACAGGCCATAATGTTAGCAGGCCAATTGTCCAACATTATCTTAACCTCAACTGTTGACGTTTGCATTTCCCTGTTACTCTTTTTGATTCTAGGTTTGTCTCTCATAGGTAAAATATGTTTTTACCTGGGTATTTTTCTTTTAATAAGTTGAGTTTATCTCATATTTCATTTAATAATAATTCTGTGATAATGCATTTGGATAGTCTGAGTCCATTCACATTTGTTTAGTGGTTAACATTGTAGCAATAAAGAATCTTAAACTGCTTTCTTATCAACTCAGACAAAACACTGTATTGATTCCGTGTTTATTGTTTTCCAAAGGTTTTCTCCCTCCCCCTACCTCACTGTTACTCTATTCTTGCATTGTTCTCCATATTCCTTATCAGGGCTGCTGATATTTTTACTTTCATATCTTGCCAGCTTGTTTCCTTCCTCCCCTCCCCTCTTCCGTTATAATCAACACTCCATTTGTGTATCTGCTAAATTTGTGTATCTCTGGTACGCCATTCTTAATTTCTCTCTAATCCCTTCATTGTCTTGTTCTCTGTCTCAGTTCTAGTGAATTTGTATAGTAAGATTCTTTGTTAGCCTATGATCTAGGGGTCCTTTTATAAACATGGTTTTTGTTGATACAAAGTGTCGTACCTGGCAGGTTTTGGTGTACGTGCACAGCCTGAACTTCAGTGAACATAGCCATCTCCGCCAGAAACTCCCTTGTACCTCTCTGTGATCTTTCTCCTCACCTACCCCAAGCAGCTGCTGAAGTGCGTCCTGTGCCGTGGATACGTGTGTATTCCGTGAGATGTTATACAAAGCGTGGTGTGTGTTGGAGGGGAGGTCCCGCCTTTTCATTCAGCAAGGTCACCTTGAGATTCATCTGTATTGTCTTTTTCAGCAGCTCATCCCTTTTTTTGTTCCTCCGCATCTCACTTAATCCCCAGCTTTTCAGGCTCAAAACCTAGATTGTTCTTGATTCCTTTCTTCTCTAGACTCCTGTATCTGTGCATTTTCGTAGCCCACGTCATCTTTTGGGTTTAGTAGTCCATTGTGTGACTATACTACACTTTGGTTATCCAGTCACCAGTTGATGGACAGTTGGGTTGTTTCCAGGTTTTGATTGTTACAAATAAAGCTACTGTGAACACTCGTACAAGTTGTTGTATGGGCTTAGGTTTTCACTTGTCTTAGACTAATACCTAGGAGTGGAATGGAAGTATCATATGGTGATGTCTGTTTAACATTTTAAGAAACTTGCCAAACTGTTTTTAAAAATGGCTGCACCATTTTACATTCCCACCAGTAGGCTGTGAAAGTGACAATTCACCGACTTCCTCACCAACACTTACTATAAAAAAAAAAAAAAAAAAATCATTCTGTAATTTTAGCCATTCTGATAGGCGTGTAAGGAGGTATCTTATTGTGATTTTAATTTGCGTTTCCCTAATATTAATAATGTTGAACATCTTTTCATGTGCTTATTTGCTTTTGTGTATCTTTGGTGACATGTCTTTTCAAATTTTTTGCCCATTTTTAAAAAATTGGGTTATTTACTTTCTTACTGAATTGTGAGCTTTTTCTATACAGCATATGAGTCCATTATTGTATATGTGATTCACAAAAATTTTATTCTGGTCTGTAACTTGTTATTTCATTTGCAGCAGTGTCTTTTGATGATCAAAAGTTTTTAATATTTTTGGATTCTGTTATGTTCCATTGATTTGTCTTATCTACCAATACCATGCTGCCGTCACTGCAGTAGCTCTGTGTCTTACAATCAGGTATTGTTAGCCCTATCAGCTTTATTCTTCTTTTTCAAAATTGTTTTGGCTCATCTACGTCCTGTCCATTTCCTTAGGAATTTTAGAATCAGTTTGACAAATCCTATCCGCCCCCTCCCCCCCGTCCCCCAAAAAATCCCTCCTGGGTTTGTTTAGGATTGCTTTGAATCTAGAGATCAGTTTGGAGAGAATTGACATTTTAATACATGAGTCTTAAGACCTATGAATATGGCATGTGTTTACTTAGGCCTTCTTTAACGTTTTATAGTTTTTTGCACTTCTTTTATGAGATATATCCCTAAGTATTTTGCTTGCCAAAACAGAGGGTCAGTGGAAAAGAGGAAGACCTTCAACAAGATGGAATGATAGAGTGGCTGCAGTACTGGGCTCAAACATAGCAATGATCATGGGGATGGTGCAGGATCGGGCAACATTTCATTTTGTTGTACATAGGGCCACTATGAGTTGGAACTCATTTGATGGCACCTAAATTTAACAACAATTGTAAATGGTATTAAATTTCACTTTCTGATTGTTCATTGTACTATATAGAAATACAGTTGATTTTTGTGTATTGATCTTGTATTTAACCTTGCTGATTCCCTCATGGCCCTGGTAGTGCAGTGATTAAGAGCTTGGCTGCTAACCAAAAGGTCGGCAGTTCGAATCCACCAGCTGCTTCTTGGAAACCCTATGGGACAGCTCTGCTCTGTCCTGTAGGGTCGCTATGAGTAGGAATCGACTCAACAGCCACAGGTTTCGTTTAATTCCCTTATTCTAGTAGCTTTTTTCTAGAGCCTGTCAGATTTTCTACACATATGATCATGTTGTCAGCAAATAAAGACAGTTTTACTTCATCCTTTTCAACCTAAATTCTTGGTTTTTGTTTTGTTCTTGTCTTAATGCACTGGTTAGAACCTCAGTGCAACGTTGAGTTGTTTCAGGAGGGAGGGTAAATCTGGTCCCGTCACTCCATCGTGGCTATAAGTGTAAGCCTGTTATCCCTGATCTTCACTTTCTGGGGAAAATCATGTAACCATGATTTTTTAAATTAATTTTTGGCATATAAACAGGAATTAAAATTTTAAAAAATACTTTAAATGATACAAAGTATAGCTAAGTCTTGATGATGACTGTTCTGGATTGCTTGGATTCTTTTGATATTTTGTCTAGAAAATAATAAATTTTTGAACAAGTTGCTGCCTTTTCTCTCAGTACATATTAGATGAAGTTTCACTGTAATTGAGAGTTTCAGGGCATCTCCCAAGCCTTTCAGGCACCAGGGAGCACGTAGGCTGAATTACACTTTGGCTTTAAACTGACTGAAAGTGCCCACACTGAACCGGCAAACCATTGTAGTAGAATTAGCCTCTCTGATTTATTCAGTCTTACTCTTTATTGGCTACCTCTAGAAAAATACGTATTCTTTTATAACAGTAGGTACAATAAGTCAGAGTTTCTCCCTGTATTTTGACTGGATTATCTTTGTTTACATTTACACTAACCTCAATCATGTCTTTTTACGACTTAATGTTTTATTTTGGTACAGTAGATGCTATAAAACATCAACAGATTTGTAAGTCCGGGAAAGCATAAATTTGCTCTCTCTTCTGGTGCTATCAGTAGCTAATTGTCTGTCTCACCTTGGGGAGTACACACACTATGTACTTTATTTACCTCTTGTTTGAGAAAGTAGCATTTTTAGACTGTCTTCGTAGGAACTTTTACTTTGACCTGCTACAGAACCTATATTTTGTGGCTTTCAGGGACAATTGCTTGTTCTTTTTATATTTGGAAATGTGTTCTAATATATAGGAGCGTTCTTTGGTTGGTTGGTTTTGTTTACTTTTATGTAGCAAAATTAAGGTTCATTTTATAATTCTTTCCAACCTCTAATGTTCTGTGATTTGAATTTGCCAGAATTGAATCAGAGATCCTAGAACCCCGTGGTTTAGATTGTATAATATTTGCTCTTGACGAGCATATGGGCAAGCTGAACCCACAAGATAAAATATCTCATTATTTTCGTTTTTTATTTGTATACTTGTGAAATTGAACATTTTGCTAATTTGTTTCCTGTTACTTTCTTTAGTGAATTGTCTGTTCATAGCCCTTGATTTTTTGGTTTCTTCAAGTTTTTTTTTTTTTTTTTCCTTTAATTCCTTGAGTTCTTTGTATTTAAATTTCATCAAATGTTGAGATTTTTTTCCATTGACTCTCAATTTTATTTTTTAACCACCATTTCCCTCCTCTGCCGGGCAGGACATTTGGCAGGTTTGCTTCTGAAAGCCCTGACAAGAAATCCTTGCCTGTGTTCTGGGTAGGGTTGAAACTTTGTTCAAAACAAAGAAGAGATGTAAATAGAAAATGGGATCCATTCGGGAGAGTAGAGCTCTGGGCTGAAGATATAAATGTTTATTGCAATTGGTAGTTAATGGCCTAATAGTAACTGAGATTCCCTAGAGAGAAGAGTATAGAGTAAGAGGGAACTGGGGCAGGGAAGAGAGCACAGGAGGAAGGAGTGGCCTTAGTGGAATGGGAGGAAAGATAACACTCCCGTTACTGCAGTGATTTTTAAGACTGCTTGCATATTAGAATTCCTTGGGGAACTTTTTTTAAGAGTTAAGAATTGGCACCCAGGCCCTACCCCACCCGCCTGTCATACTGGTGTAGTGTTCTAAATCCCCAAGTGATTTTACGGTGCTGCCAGGGTTGAGAACCGCTGCTTGTTTCTGTTTATAATAATAAATCAGTGGGTCTTAAAACTTTTGTTTGCCAGGAGTTTCACCTAGAAGACTTGGTAGAACACAGAATGTTGGGCCCCAACCCCAGAGTTTGATCAGTAGATATGGGGGTGGTGCCTGAGAACGTGCGTTTCTGACAAGTTTTCAGATGGTTCTGAGAATCACGTAGCAATAAGTGGAGGAAAGAAAGGATGTGTGTAGGTGCAGGTGGATTTGTAGGCTTGCCCCTGGAAATTGTAGGGTGCTCCTCTCTCAAGAGTATCAACTGAGATGTTTCAACAAATGAATGCAGCACTGGAAGTGCCCGCTCATCAATGCCAAGAAATTTGGAAGGCAGCTCCCTGGCCAGCCGACAGGAAGAGGTCCATATTTATGCCTATTCCCAAGAAAGGTGATCCAAACAAATGTGGAAATTATTGAACAATTTCATTAATATCACACGCAAGCAAAATTTTGCTGAAGATTATTCAAAAACGGCTGCACCAGTATACTGACCGGGAACTGCCAGAAATTCAGGCCTGTTTCAGAAGAGGACGTGGAACCAGGGATATCATTGCTGATGTCAAATGGATCCTGGCTGAAAGCAGAGAATACCAGAAGGGTGTTTACCTGTGTTTTATTGACTATGCAAAGGCATTCAACTGTGTGGATCATAACAAACTATGGATAACATTGAGAAGAATGGGGATTCCAGAACACTTAATTGTGCTGATGAGGAACCTGTACATAGATCAAGAGGCAGTTGTTCAGATAGAACAAGGGGATACTGATTGGTTTAAAGTCAGGAAAGGTGTGCATCAGGGTTGTATTCTTTTACCATACCTATTCAATCTGTATGCTGAGCAGATAATCCAAGAAGCTGGACTATACGAAGAACAGGGCATCAGGATTGGAGGAAGACTCAACCTTGCTTGCTGAAAGTGAAGAGAACTTGAAGCATTTACTGATGAAGGTCAAAGACCACAGCCTTCAGTATGGATTACACCTCCAACATAAAGAAAACAAAAACCCTCACAACTGGACCAATAAGCCACATTGTGATAAATGGAGAAAAGATTGAAGTTGTCAAGGATTTCATTTTACTTGGATCCACAGTCAACACCCATGGAAGCAGCAGTCAAGAAATCAAAAGCTGCGTTGCATTGGGCAAATTGGCTGCAAGTTCAAATCCACCAGCTGCTCCCTGGAAATCCTTTGGGGCAGTTCTAGTCTGTCCTACAGGGTGGCTGTGAGTTGGAATGAACTCAGTGGCAACAGGTTTGGTTGTTTTGGCTTTTAGGTGTTGATAGTCATCATAGACGGTGAAAGAACAAGTTGACTGTTTGGTACATCAGTTCATCTTTGTCACCTGATGAAAGATCTCTTGGGATCTTAATTTTGTCATCTAGTGTATATTTACTATCCGTTTTTTGTTGCTGTAAATGAATATTCTTTCTTTAGCCAAGTTATTGGTGAACATATACAAACGTGATAGATCCTGAGAGTGCACCTCCTTTCACATCATCACATCCTTGGCACCACTGGAACATAATTACATACATTATTATACATATGATAGTAAAAAAAAAAAAAAAACCCACCAAACCCACTGTTGTCACGTTGATTCCAACTCATGGTGACCCTACAGGACAGAGTAGAACTGCTTCTCACAGGGTTTCGTAGGCTGTAAGCAGACTATCACATCTTTCTTCCCGTAGAGCGGCTGGTGGCTTCAGATGGCTGACGTTTCAGTTAGCAGCAAAGTGCTTAGCAACTGTACCACCACGGCCCTAGATATGATAGTGCAGTGTCCATATATAAGTGTAGTTCTTTTGGTTGCAGGTGAGTATTTTCACGGTTATCTCACATAAAGGTGGTTTCGTAAGTCTGTGTGGAAAGCCTCAGTGGTTATCCACACAGTGCAGTGGAGGGAGACCACAGCCTCAGCGGTTATCCGCACAGTGCAGTGGAGGGAGACCACAGCCTCAGTGGTTATCCGCACAGTGCAGTGGAGGGAGACCACAGCCTCAGCGGTTTTCCGCACAGTGCACTGGAGGGAGACCACAGCCTCAGTGGTTATCCGCACAGTGCAGTGGAGGGAGACCACAGCCTCAGCGGTTATCCGCACAGTGCAGTGGAGGGAGACCACAGCCTCAGCGGTTATCCGCACAGTGCAGTGGAGGGGGACCACAGCCTCAGCGGTTATCCGCACAGTGCAGTGGAGGGGGACCACAGCCTCAGCGGTTATCCGCACAGTGCAGTGGAGGGGGACCACAGCCTCAGCGGTTATCCGCACAGTGCAGTGGAGGGGGACCACAGCCTCAGCGGTTATCCGCACAGTGCAGTAGAGGGAGACCACAGTGGAGGGGACCAAACCAGGACCTTTAGTTTTGCATTCAGTCTCATTTACCTCTGAACATAAGTTTCCTTATCTGTAAAATTGAGATGCTAACTATATCATAAGATTATTGGTTTGAAATATGATAATAACCAAAAACCAAACCCGTTGCCGTCAATTCAGACTCAGCAACGCTGTAGGCTTTCCAAGGCTGTAATCTTTATGGAAGCAGAGTGCTGCATCTTTCTCCCGTGGAGTGGCTAGTGTGTTCATACTGCCAGTGTTTCAGTTAGCAGCCAAGCGCTTTAACCACTGCGCCATCAGGGCTCCTTAAATGTGTTAACAGGTGAGAAAATACTTGATAAGGCTTATGGAACTACACACCTGTTGAATATGGCAGTCGATACGCATCGTCTCAGCATGTAATGCTAAGTCTGCATTTGACAAATGAAAAACTTCAGTAGATAAAATGATTTTTATAACGGTAGGTCAGTTAAGCGCTCGACTGCTAACCGAAAGGTTGGCGGCTCAAGCCCACCCAGAGGTGCCTCAGAGGAAAAGCCTAGCTGTCCACTTCTGAAAAGTTAGCCACTGAAAACCCCGTGCAGCACAGTTTTACTCTGACACACACGGAGTCGCCGTGAGTCAGAATCGACTTACGACAGCTGGTTTATGCAGCGGTTCCTGGACTTTGATGCTTTCTCCGTGACATGCCTGTTCTGTGTTGTTTTTAGCTCCTGTTGTTTATTTCTCAGTGCCGTCAGCTGTTGATGACGTCTGTGGTAGGACTTCCCACTCCTGCCCCACTCCCACCTTTACTCCCTCAAACACCCTTAAGTTGATAACGTGGTTACACCTTTATATTAGTCGGAGAAAGGTAATGTGAGAGCTCATTTGTGCCTTTTTTCCCATTTATTAATAGACTAGCTTTTTAGTTAGGGTGCATTTCCAAGATTAAGGTACATTAGCACCACCAAAGGTGAAAATTCTCTGTTTATATATGAATATTCATTAAAACACTGTTTCTAATAGCTTCTCATATATACAGATGCTTGTCCTGATAAATGCACTTCATTTCTTGAACACTTACTCCATAGACATGAAATACATTACTGTCGTTATATACCTTGTGTTTATAAGGAAATGTTCTATCTTTTACAAATGCAGAAAAAGTGGAAGAGTGTTCTTGCCATTCTAAACTGTTAAATTAATAGAGCTTTGGGCACGTAATGCCTGTAAACCAGGTATGCAGCTTTTAAGGAAATGATGTTATCCTTGTATCATATTGGAATTCTACACGTGTATAGGCTGATGGCACCAGTGATCTAGAACCTATTAAATTGAATAGTATTAAGTAGAAAGACGGCCTCCAAAGATTCACTGTATTTGAACTGTTCATCTCAGCATGTATTGTCTTCATTCTCTTTAATACAGTTAAATGATTACAAACTGTAAATAACTAATACGTTTGCTAATACATGGTAGTTTATTATGATTAACTTTGTTATGCGTTGGTTTGATTTTGACAGTACTAAACAGGTTAATGAAATTATCATTGATATGAGTTATTGAGGATTTCTTTCTCAGTGTTTTTATTTTCAGAATTTCTGTGAATATTTGAATTTACTAAAAAATGTTTTAGTTAATGAATTCTAAAATTTTCCTTATTTTTCTTTGTTATATGCTCCTTAAGACTGGTTTTAAGGGGTGCGGCAGGAGGTGGCAGGAGGCTTTGGACTCGATGAGTTTCCACCGAAATGTCGGAGAAGTCAGGCCAGAGCGCAAAAGCAAAGGATGGGAAAAAGTATGCAACACTCAGTTTATTTAATACTTACAAGGGTAAATCATTAGAAACACAGAAAACCACAGGTGAGTAAAATCAAGTGGTATTTATATGTTTTTCATATTTTTTATGCTTTTGTTTTATTACTGTAAATGGTACATCAGAACTGCTGCTCTTGTTGGGATTTTATCTTTCCCGTGTTCTTTATCAGGTAGTAGAAGATAAGTAGAAGTGTATCATCCCACAGGGAAACACAGTCAGAGAGACTGATAGACGTAGAGCTACCTAGGTGTGGATATTTACTACCACTTTAAGTGATGGAGGGAACCCTGGTGGCATAGTGGTTAAGTGCTATGGCTGCTAACCAAAGGGTCAGCAGTTCGAATCCGCCAGGCGCTCCTTGGAAACTCTATGGGGCAGTTCTACTTCATCCTGTAGGGTCGCTATGAGTCAGAATTGACTCAACGGCACTGGGTTTGGTTTCAGTTATGGAATAAAGTCCTGTGTTTTGTATGTAGTTACCTTGAACACAATGTGTACTCCTAGTGCTCACTTATCAACTATCTCCTTATCCGACATTTTGCGTTTTTGACAATAGTAAAAAAAAAAAAAAAATGTACCACCCAACTATTTTGTTCGTTTACGAGGCGGTGGGCGTGGCGGCAAAGGCTACAGAGCTTCCCCTCCCTAGCAGTGGCGGGTCTCCGGGCAGCCTCCAGGAAGCTGGGCAGCACTGCCCCTCGCCTCCATTCCCTCCTGCCTCCAGCTGCCACGTGGGGCTGGCCTCCTCTGTGGCCACAGCCTCCAGTCAGATGCATAGGCAGCACTGAGCCAGCAGACACCTGTTCTGGGTTTCCAGCTCCTGTGTGGCCTGAGGCCCTGCAGCTTAAAATTGCTGTGGAGTGGAAGGGGAGGAAAGAAAGGCATCAGAGAGATTTTTTTTTTTTTTTCCATATTTGAGGAAAATGCCTGCGAGTTTAATGACATCCCAAAGTGAACCAAACTGGGCTTGAAGCCTCTACCTACTTGGGCTGGGTGCAGAGCAGGCTTCTGGGTGTGAATGCAGGGCTTACACGGGTGGGAGTGGAGTCCTAGGGGCGGCTCCTCCAGGGAAGCTGTGACTCAGCACAGGTGGAAGGTGAAGTGAGTAAGCCTGGGCCCTCTGGTCATACAGCCTGGCTTTATCCAGGTTTGTCCCCTCCAGGCCTCCTTCCCTGCAGGGGAATAGTCCCTAATGGGGCTCCTCACAGGTGATGAACACATCAGTAAATCTTACCAAAAAACCAAACCCAGTGCCGTCGAGTCGATTCCAACTCATAGCGACCCTATGGGACAGAGTAGAATTGCCCCATAGAGTTTCCAAGGAGCGCCTGGTGGATTCAAGCTGCCGACCCTTTGGTTAGCAGCCGTTTAGCACTTAACCACTACGCCACCAGGATTTCCTCAGTAAATAATTAGCTTTTATTATCTCTACAATCATATGGTCTGAGTTAAAAAAAAAAAAAAAATCAAACAAATGGATGGTCTGAAAACAAACAAAAAAATACTCCGTTTTCCCGTAACACTGATTTTTACATAACGGCCTGGTCTTTGGAACCTGACCATGTTCATAAGTGAGGAGTAGGTATACAGTAAAAGTGAAAAATGTCTGATACGTTAGTAGTATTCATTATGAATATAAATTCAGTATATTCTTTAACATTCTGAAGTTTGACTTTGAAATAGATTGCCTGAAAACTTTTCAAAACCACCGTTATGAGTGTTTTGTTTTTCATAGTGTATTGGATTTCATGGTTAGAATTTTTAAAATATTTGTTTACTGCTTTATTTTACTGTTTATACATTGGGTACGCCGCAAATGTTTTAGTTTAAATTTCTTAAAATAATAGTTCGGGAGTTCCATTATTCCTATTTTCTGGGTTATCTGAAGAATAAAATGGGTAATATGATGGATGTTCTTAGAAAATTGATGTTATTGGTCTTTAGTTGCAGCTCGACATGGATTACAGAGCCTTGGAAAAGTTGGTATTTCACGGCGTATGCCCCCACCTGCTAACCTCCCAAGTCTCAAAGCAGAAAACAAAGGCAATGATCCTAATGTGAACATTGTACCTAAAGATGGCACGGGATGGGCATCCAAACAGGAACAGCATGAAGAAGAAAAGTAAGTCAAAGTGTATCAGAGTGTAAAATCATTCCCCTTTCTTCATAGGGAACTATTAATTGAGTACCTGCTGTGTAATAGGTGTTGTGCTGAGTATATTAGCTATCCCATGTCCTTTAAAGCCTTTGATTATATAGTCAGCCTTTGATTAATGTTTCCTATGACTGGTTTAGTCCATAATTCCATTAGTCAAGGTAGAGCAGTTGACAGAATTGCTTATTTGCCATTTTTCTTATGTAATAGCCTGTGTAGTTCTCTCCCCCACACCCCCCACAACCATACCAAATCAGACATTCCCTCTCTAACATGATTAATTACGAGTTGACTCTGTTTAGCAACCTGCATGTTGACAAGGATTTTTAAATATAATTCACAATTGTATCTCCAGTTTTGAAACTATACCTGATGCACAGTAGGTGTTCAAGTAATATTTATTGGGTAAATAAAGAGCAAGAAAGCCAGGATAGGATTAATAGTGTCTTCTTAATCACCATTCATTTGACAGCATGTACTTTAATGCCATCTATGCATTAGGCATTGTGCTGGGCTCCAGGTCATTGAATGATCAAGCAAAGTTTTGACAGTTTTTAAAAAGACAAGTCGTTGCGTTCTTGATGTGTTTTGCCTGTTCCTTCTGTACTCTGTTTGAGGAGTTTTATATAATAAACTTGTGTAAAAGCTTCTTCTTAAGGACTCTCTGTTCCCTGTTTTTTGTAGAATTATTTTATAATAGCAAGTCAGTTATAGGTCAGAATGTGCTAGAAACATAGTACATTTCTTAAGACTGGTCATTCCTTTTCAATTTAACCATTGTCTCATTACCAAGATTGACAAAAAACTGTAGGCCCTTTTTATCATGGAATGGAGCAGGTAGGTTGCTGTTACCTCTTTGAACAACAGTATTAAGTACGGTGGTAAAGCTGTTGACTGCCAGACGGAGAGCTTGCTTAGCCTTTTAGCCCCCAGCTAACTCCACCAATCCAGACTGTACGTATGCGTATACTGTTATTTTAATTATAAGTGTTAACTTCTTTAAAACAGTATTCTGGGAGCTATATTCAGTAGTTTTTGTTTGTTTAACAAAATGGAAAAGAAGCAAAATTGTCTTCTCTTTGGTGGTTATCATTCAAAGATAAATATGAAAGGGGACTAAAATAGTAATAATACATTTAAAGAAATGTTAGAGGGAAGACATTTGTGGGGAATGTATTTGTGAGTAAATATGTAGCCAAAATAATTTGTACACAAATTTATCTTAAGTATGATGTTTATGTTGTTTTAACATGTAATATCTGAAATAATGGATTCACATTTTTTTTAAGAACACCAGAAGTACCGCCAGCACAGCCAAAACCTGGGGTCACAGCTCCCCCAGAGGTAGCGCCTGCTCCCAAATCATGGGCCAGTACCAAGCAAGGTGGGCAAGGAGATGGTAAGTGGACATTAGCTGGGGAAACTGGTTAGGCTTGGTAGTTACTGAACAGCCATGCAGGAGATAAGGGGTGGGCCTGTCCTGTATTGGCAGGGTCTGAGCATTTTCAGAGATGACACTTGTTGTTAGGTGCCGTCGAGTCGGTTCTGACTTATAGCGTCCCTGTGTACAACAGAAACAAAACACTACCAGATCCTGCACCATCCTCACAATCATTGTTATGCTCTAGCCCATTGTTCCAGCTACTGTGTTAATCCATCTCATTGAGGGTCTTACTGTATTTTCATTGACCCTCTACTTTATCAAGCATGATGTCCTTCTCCAGAGACTGATCCCTCCTGATAGCATATCCAAAGTATGTGAGATGTAGTCTCACCATCTTTGCATCTAAGGAGCATTCTGTTTGTACTTTTCCCAGATTTGTTTGTTCTTTTGGCAGTCCATGTATATTCAGTATTCTTTGCCAGCAGAATTCAAAGGTGTCAGTTCTTCTTTGGTCTTCCTTATTCACCTTCATACTTGGGCCTTAAAAAGAGTTGTCTTTTTAATCCCTTGTGCTAATTAAGTTTCAGCGTTAAGGCCCATGTATGAGGCAATGATAGGAGTTTAAAAAAAGTCTAATTCACCCCACATTATTTTATCTTCACCCCTACACATCCAGGCAAAACTAAGGTTTCTTCGAGACATAAAAGTACCCAGACACTGAACATATTACTAGAAACCACGTTCAACTCCATCCGTGCCCTAACCTCTCTTATTTCAAACACACTGCCCATGGTCTCCTGGGTGGAGAAGAACTAGAAAATACCTTAAAGCAGGGTAGTTGTATAACAGTCACCTTCTCCCAAGAAATGATGGATCCCCAGCAGAATTTAATTTCCCCACTTGGAAAACTGGAACCATTATAAACATTCTATGGAAAAATTACTCTGGATCCTTAGTTAATAAAATCAGCTGTTTAATAGTTAGAGCTACAGAAGGTAGGTGGATAGGTGGGCAGGTGAATAGCGAGGTGCCTTCTGTATCTCATGCGAATTGAATGAAAGGTCTGTGAGTGTTTTAGCCTCAGCGTGTTGTGTGCATTATTTACTCACAAACTGTATTTCAGCAAAATGATTTGAACTGATTCTTGGAGTTATGAGCAAAGAAATTTGACTCTTATTGAAGATGTTAACAGTCATAATAAGAGAAAAAGAGAAGTGAGGTTCTCCTCACTTGCCAGATTATCTTAAATGAGTTCTCTGGACCAGTATCTGGTAGATTCCTTTCTTAAATTTTTTTTATCTCCTCATGGCTGTTCATTAACTTTTCAAGGGGTTCTTTATACATTAAAAAAGTTTTATGGATATGAACAGGCATCACTGAACAGTGGAATAACTTATCGGAAAGTTCTATCCTGGGAGGGTTATTTGAGTTATCTTCACTATTAAAGTTACATTTAATAATTTTTTTAAACATCTCTAGGAATCCAAGTGAATAGTCATTTTCAGCAAGAATTTCCCAGCCTGCAGGCAGCCGGGGATCAGGAAAAAAAGGAAAAAGAAGCAAATGATGACAGTTACGGACCTGGACCTAGTTTACGCCCACCGAGTAAGACTTCTTTCTATCTAATACAGATATAGAATGGTACTGTATTTGCATTTTCTTGTGCTAATATAACTTCCTGCCTGCTGTTGTTGTATGTAAGACTTTACTAGTTTGATTTAAGGGCCATGTACCTCTGGATGCTGGGCTCCGGGGCCAATTATCTACACCTGTATGTAATGGATGAGTGTTTTGTTCCCAGCATCACCTTTGATCACCCTGTGAGAAAGCCTCTGAAAGCACTAGGCCAGGACCCTTTCTTTGACAGGCACGTGATGGTGTCCAGGCTGTAATAGTGGGTAAAGCCAATGACTGTAGCAGGTGCCAATCAATATATGCCTTTCAACTTGAGGCTACTGAGAACCCAGGGGCTTTGATTAAAGACATTGAGGAGGATGGGATGAAGGTTGATCTTGCCATCAAACCAGGAACTACAGTTGAGTGTTCGGTGCCATGGGCTAATCAGATAGATACAGGCTTTGATATGACAGTGGAACCTGGCCTTGGAGGGCAGAAATTCATGGACAACATGATGCCAAAGGTTCACTGGTCGAGGACCTAGTTCTTGTCTTTGGACATAGAGGTTGATGGCAGAGTATGTCCTGACACTGTCCATGAGTGTGCAGAGGCAGGAGCTAACATGATTGTGTCTGACACTGCCATTAGGAGGAGTGAAGAGCTGGATCTGTGATCAACTGGTTAAGAAATGTTCGCTCAGAAGCTGCTCAGAAATGTTCTCTTGATAGATGAAACCTCAAGCATCCCCATGTTTCTGCTCATGAAATCTATCAAATCATATCAGTTTAGGCAGTGAGGCTTTTCCGAGCAATTATGCATTCTAGTGACTAAAATCTATAGTGCAGGAAGCTCTGAGACGGTAGAAATTGGTATGTGTATTGTATCTACGTTTTTAGTGATGGAATTTAAAGATCGGTATGGTGAATACTATTTTTACTGGAAGACTTGATTTTTATAAAGAATAAAAATATGGCTATATTAAGGTTACAAAACAAAAATGTGTCTTAATGCCAAAGAGACATATTAGCTACTATGAAATTTCTAGCAAGTTTCTGTTGTCTCTTAGCTGTTTTGCAAACGCAAAAGAAGTCATTATGCTTTTCCTGTTTCTTGTGATTTGTGTATATGCTTGATAATGTACTAAAATGGAACTTAGGAAAATTCTAAGCTTGGGGCTAGTTGAGATGAGATCCAATATTCTTGTGTCTAAAATATGCATTTTCCACTTTTCACCATACACTTGATGCGTAAAAACTGTTTTTAAAAAAAAAGACTGTATAAAGTTCAAAAACAAATCAAAAAAGAATGAAAGAAATCTGAGAGAGAGTGGATTAGCTGGGGTTTCTGGTTCAGGGATTTTCTCACAAGGTTACAACCGGGTTGTCATCTGAGGCTGACTTCACTGGGACTGGAGGACTCACTTGGCTGTTGTTGGCAGGTAGCCCTAGTTCTTTAGTATGTCTGTGGGCCTCTCAATAGGGCTGCTCAAAATGAACTCCTCAGATTAAGTGATGAGATAGAGACAGTCAGACATTCCCCACCCAAGATGGAAGCCCACAGTCTTTTACTGTGTCATTTCAGAAGAGACCTGCCATCACTTCTGACATCTTCTGTAAGTCACACAGACCAACCTGGTATACTGCTGGCAGGAACTACACAGAGTGTGAATACCAGGAGGTAGAGATGGTTGGAGGCTGGTTACCACACGGGATTTCCTTGCAAAACCACTTATCTGTTTTATTTGGTTAAGTGTAAGTTAAGCCAGGTAATACAATCACTAAATCTGCTCACCTGTAACTAGCAATAGTTAGGCTGAAAGCAAAGGATGCCGTCGCTGTCAACCTTTACAGGTTGTAGAATTCCCACTCCAACTTCTTCAGGAAATCTCCTGTTTTACCTGAAGTATGACTGTCTGACATACGGACCAAGTGAGAACAGTGGATTTATTTTCTGCATCGAATATTGATAAAGCTTAATAGAGAAGTTCTGATATTTTCTTCTCCCACCACAGTGTTTGCTTGTGGTGGCCTCCTTGAGGTACATGCTCTCTGCTTTGGAGGCCACTGCTCTTGTCTACCTAAACACTTGAAAGCGTTAGACAGCAATAGGGCCCAGTTTAGACTTTCACTGTTCCTTCATTGTGCTTGCTTGCTTGCTTAAATTGCCTTGAAATGTGCCCGGGTTGGTTTTACCCTGTTACAATTTCATATGTTTTCTTCTCTCTCTATATCAGATGTTGCTTGTTGGAGAGATGGTGGTAAGTCTGCTGGTTCACCTTCTCCATCCGATCAAGATGAAAAGCTCCCCAGCCAGGTTGACAGCACAGCTGGAACATCAGAGCAAAATGATATCCTCAAAGTGGTGGAAAAGAGGATAGCTTGTGGTCCTCCACAGGCCAAACTGAACGGACAGCAGCCTGCCCTTGCTGCCCAGTATAGAGCTATGATGCCTCCTTACGTGAGTACTGTTACAGAAACTAGCTAGTGAGATGATCTGGGATCCAAGGCGACGCTGGGAATGGGGAAGAGTTTAGGTCTTTATTTTCATTAACATCCAACTAAAAATTAGCACTTTCTTTGATTATGAGTGAATGAAACAAATCACAGGAGTATCAGCAGTACCCGTGACTTCATTATTAATAGGACTCATAGATATTTTCATGTCACATTGCATCGTTGTAGATGTCGCAAAATATTGTTTATACCCAACCTTATTTTAAAATTGTTAATTGTTAGACCCCAGGTAGACCCACTTGTTGTTTAATGACCTAATAAAGAAAAACTTACGTTACCGTATCACAAATTTTTTTTAAATTTTGTGGAAACAAATTTAGCGTAATTGTTTTCTTTTGCAATACTGTGTGTTTTAGATTATGCATTTAAAAACATTTTTCTGAGATGTGGTCCATAGGCTTTACCAGACTTCCAGAGGGCATCATCCATAAAAAGGTTAAAAATATTGCTTTAATTCTAAAGTTTTTATTGTTGTCGTCAGCTGCCCTCGAATCGGCCTTTCTCCCCTTAGTCCTTCATAGTCTGAAAGTGTCATTGAAACCTGCACAGTATTATAGCAGCATGCAAGCCTCCCCTGAAAGATGGGTCATAGCTGTGTGTGAGGTGCATTGGCCAGAAGCTGAACCCTGGTCTCCCACATGGAAGGCGAGCTACCACTGAACCACTGCTGCCCTCCTAAAATTTTTATTAGAGTACCTTTATTTTTATCTTAACTTTCCATTATGGAAAATTTCAGACATACACAGAAATACAGATAATAGTCAAGAACTTGACTCAGAATCTGCCTAGGCGTTGCCCATAGAAAATCTTCCAAGTAGCTCCCTACCCCATCCCTTGCCCCTCGGGCTACAGATTATCCCTTACTTTTATCTGAACTGAGTTCCTTGTTCTCAACAGATCTACCCCCAGTTAGTCTACTCCTGTTTTAGGTAAAATCCTACATTATTTGCCTCTGAGTATTCTAACTTGTAGGGTCACTATGAGTTGGAATCGGCTCGACGGCAGCGGGTTTGGTTTTTTTTGTTGTTGTTCCAACTTGATTCTGGTTGTGTGTGTATTTTCTTTTTCATTTAGTTTTTCATGGCAATACAGTTTAATTTTAATTTTATTGGTAGGAAAACAGAAGTTCTTCATTTAATATGCCTTAGTTATTATCTCTATTAGTAAAAACTTGATGGGGGCAATGTTCTTGTAAATGGCTTGTTATTGAGGGTGAAGGATGAGTTATATCAGCAGATAAAATTGTTAATACACCATTTATTTTAATAATTCTTTCTATAAATTATAATTTCAGGCTGAGGCAGGTTGATAATTTATAACTGGGTTGCTGAATTTATCAAAATATTTTTGTTTCCTTCCTTCAGATGTTTCAGCAGTATCCAAGAATGGCGTATCCTCCTCCTGTCCATGGTCCCATGAGGTTCCCACCTTCTTTATCTGAAACAAACAAGTAAGACCATCCAGTGGTTAAAATCTGCAGTGCATATATATGCTCATTGAGATTTTCTGGTGCCCAGTGGATTATAGTGATTGATTCATTTTTCTGTTTTCAAAGTACAATTTTGCTGTTGAGAAATGATTGGCTAACTCATGAAACGGAACAAAAATACTTCATTCTTCTAAAACTTTAATTGACGTAAAATTCTGGAAAGTGAAAATTATGGCCCTGAAATTGATGTCACTTGTTTCTCCATTCTTTGTTCCACGAGTTAAAGACTTGTGATGGTTTTTCTCAGTTACATATTTTGAGTTTAGTCTTGACCACATTGTCATTTATCATATCTTTAAGTTTTCTTTTAAATCTTTGAGAATTTCTTAAAAACTCTGCTGTTGAATAATTATCTTGATACAGAAAATAAGAGTGTTGAATTAAATGAGCTCAATTCCAATCTTTTAATATTCTCCTGAGATGGTGTTTTTTTTAAGATGGCATTACTAAAACTTGGTATCGTTTCCTCTCATAACCTCCCATTCATTAGAGGCCTTCGAGGAAGAGGCCCACCTCCTTCATGGGCATCCGAGCCTGAACGTCCCTCCATCCTTAGTGCATCGGAACTGAAGGAGCTTGATAAATTTGATAACCTAGATGCTGAAGCTGATGAAGGCTGGGCAGGTAGGAGACAAAATGAGCTACATGCTTTCCGTTGTTAAAGGCTCCTTCCTACACAGTCAATCTGAGTTTTCCATAATTTAATAGGTGCTCAGATGGAAGTGGATTATACAGAACAGCTGAATTTCAGTGATGATGATGAGCAAGGAAGTAGTAGTCCTAAAGAGAACAGCAGGTAAATTGTTGTGATATCTTTTACTCATTTGAAGAAAAAAAGTGTTTACATGCTTGGCATCTAATGAATGATATTTTGAAAATCAGTGTTGGGTACCATTTTAAATAAACTTGTTTGACTTGATCTGTATTTATAAAAATGGAGAGTAATTCCTTGAGTTACTACAACTGCTTTAAGTTCTTGATTTTTTAAACCTTACCAGCTGCATTAGGACCTAAGGAAATGAGAATGTTTTCTCCCTTTCCTTCTAGCCTATAGGAACATCAGAGTCAGGAAGTCTATGGGGAATGAATCATAAAATTTAGGCTCTTAAAATACACAAGAGTTTGTATGCACATATTGGTATAGTATCTAGTCATGGCATTGTAATAGACTGCTGTTTCATGATTGATTGTGATAGGCAGTGATTTTTTGCTATTAAAAGACTAGTTGGATTACTTTTTTCCTGATAAATTAGAATGCAATTGCATGATACCTCTAATGTCATATTTAGTTGCATTCAGATGAAATTTCTTGGGTGGAGGGATACAGAGTAGTGGGATCGTCTCCCTTTGCCAAGACTTGTGTCGAGTGTGAGTGCTCAGGTTTGATGACTGCTGACTGTTGCATTTTATGCCTTCTGATGAGCTGGCCGGGCCCAGTCCCCACTGCATTATAGATACATAGTGTATGATGAGTGAATTAATTATAGCAGCATATCACAAAAGCATTGTATTCCTTTATATTTTTCCCTCAAACCACATGGTAATTTTTTTTTTTTTTTTTTTACATAGAGAAAAATGCATTTACTTACGATACAGTCCACTTTTCTTTTTTTATTTCCCCTGGGTTTTGATTCTTCAGTGAGGAACAAGGTTCAAAATCCTCTGAAAACACTGAAAACCGTAAGGAAGCAGATGAAGTTAACAACACTAAATCATCTTCTCAGATACCTGCCCAGCCATCAGTAGCCAAAGGTCTCTATGGGAAAGGACCTCCATTTAATCAGGTTTGTTGGACTCATGGAGATCTTTGTCATTGAAGATACTATGGATGAATTAATTTTGTAGTCATAGAGTTGGAAGGGAACTTAGAAAAAGGGAACTGTATAATTTCTTTTAAATGTGGATCTGAACCATAATTTTTATTGCATATTAATAAGAGTTACCAATATATTAGCTAAAAATCAAGTAGAAACTAAAATTTTACCTTTTTTCTTACAGCCACTCAGTCATATCAAAGTAGAAGAATATAATTATTTTTCCAAGCTAAAACTTAAATTTCTGAAGTACTTTATGGGTTACAAAGTATTTTATGAATCCTTGTCAGTATTGATATGTTAAATTATACATATCTGAGAGCTTTGCTTAGTGAGTAGGGAAGTCTAAGAAGCTTGAGTCATTTTCAAGAATATTGCAAAAGAAGGGATATAAGAGGGCAACAGATAAACTTGATACCACTTCTAAGATGGTAAAGGGTAACAGGAGCTGCATTTCAAACTGGGGATGGGAAAGGGTTTCCCTTGAGGACGTCTACTCATTTTAAGGAGTCATAGTACGTTTATTCAACATGTATCTGTTGAATTCATGTTACTCAGATGGAGGAACCTGTCCCTTCAGGGAGCTAAAAGGAGGTGGCTAACAGTCTGTGAAAGGGAAAAAGCCAATAAGCATTCATTACAATACAGTGTGATAGCTCTGTGATACAGGTATGCCCATACAAAGTTCTTTGAGAACTCAGTCAGTGGAAGTGGTTTTGCAGAGGACTGTGCTTAAGCTAATTCTTAACAAAGCAAGAATTACCCCATAAACAAAGTGAAGAGAGCCATTCCAAGTAGCAGGTACATGTGCTGAGTAGTGAAGTTTGAGAAAGTGTGGCATTCAAGAAATTCTGAGTAGTTTGGTATGGGGGAGGGGTAGGAGAGCTAGGTAAGAACCAGCTGTTAAGTCGCGTGTGTTATACAAGGAAGTTTGCATTTTATCCCTAAGACATTGGTGCACCATTGAAATAAGCTTATAAACTTTGAAAAGGCTTTTTCAAATAATATTTTTATAAAATTATTGTTTTATAACTTTTTTACTTATTAGCATAATTAAAAAAAAAAAAACAAACCCATTGCAGTTGAGTTGATTCTGACTGATTGCAACCCTATAATAGGGC
The DNA here is from genome assembly GCF_030014295.1 of Loxodonta africana. Classification (NCBI taxonomy): domain Eukaryota; kingdom Metazoa; phylum Chordata; class Mammalia; order Proboscidea; family Elephantidae; genus Loxodonta; species Loxodonta africana. The sequence goes on along the minus strand of NC_087344.1, from coordinate 208,135,478 downwards.
AGGGTAGAACTGCCACGTTGGATTTCCAAGGCTGTAATATTTAGAGAGGAAACCTGGTGGTGTGGTGGTTAAGTGCTACGGCTGTTAACAAAAGGGTTGGCAGTTCAAATCTGCCAGGCGCTCCTTGGAAACTCTATGGGGCAGTTCTACTCTGTCCTGTAGGGTCACTTTGAGTCGGAATCAACTTGACGGCACTGGGTTTGGTTTTGGTTTGGTTAATCATTACGGAAGCAGACTGCCACATCTTTCTCCCATGGAGTGGCTGGTGGATTCAAACCACTGACTTTTTGGTTAGCAGTTGAGCACTTTAACCACTGTACCACCAGGGTTCTTACTGGCATAATAAAACCAAACCCATTGCCATCTCGTTGATTCCAACTCATAGCAGCCCCATAGGACAGAATAGAACTGCCTCATAGGATTTCCAAGGAGCGACTGATGGATTCAGACTGCCAACCTTTTGGTTGACAGCTGAGCTCACGACTCTTGCACCACCAGGGCTCTGTTACTGGCTGATAAGGAGGATGATAATTCCTTACTTCATGGAAGAATAGAGGAATATATAAGAAATGTCTTAATGTCTTGATTTTTTTGTGTGTGGCATTGGTTTGTATATTAGCAAATGAATATTCCATATATTATATTTGGTTCCAGTATGTTTTAGATGCCTCTTTTCTTTAGATAAATCTCAGATTTTTCAATTTTCCATTAGGGCGGGAAAAAATCAGATAAAGAATTGTGCTTGCTCAATAAAATTTAGTAATTCTGTGAGGCATACCTCTCTCAGCCAAAACTTCCTAGGTTAGAACTCCAGAATTGATACACTAAAGTTCTCTTGTTAGCAAAGTGCATTTGAAACTGTCACCCCGTTGAGATGGCAGAGTGATTCTGCAGGAAGTTATCTTGCGGTGATGTGTTGTATTTAAGAAAAAAGACACAGCAGTCTTTTTAACAATCTTGTGGTTTCATTGAGAAAATTAATACATTAAAAAATATTTCTAGTAATTACCTTTATTGTTACCTGCTTATTTTGTAACTGTCTTTTTCTACTTTAAAATAGGAACGTGGACCATCTTCACACCTACCACCACCCCCAAAGCTGCTTGCACAGCAGGTAAAATCTCAACTAAATGCTGGTTTATGGTCTGTATGTTTTGTTTGATTTCTTTTGTTTTAATAGAAGGGCTCTTTCTATGTTTCTTATTTATAATTTATGAAATATAATTATGGATTTTTACCTTCTAACGCCTCACATCTTCCTTTTTATCCTTTCCGTCTTTATTGTCAGCTGATTATTGTTAGCATGCTCCTGATTTCACTAAGAAAATAAGAAAGCACTTAAAAGATAATCAGGGTTTCGAACAGGCGCTTCCAAGTTAAGTGATGGCCACAGAAGCAACACTGAAACAGACTCGAATTTTAAAAAATTTGGGTGAACCAGAACCATAACTGGAATGGAAAAAATTACAGGTCAAAGCCCTACTAAAAACTTTCCCTCTTAGAAAACAAGGGCAGCATACGGGTTGCAGAACAACCAGATCTCTTGCCCATTGGATCTTGTGCAGAGTCAGAAACGGCAGTGCCCTGCTCAAAGATGGCAGTTGACCACACTGCTTTGAATGTAAGTCAAGCTCCTCAATCTTGGCAGTAATCCAGTCTCATGCCTCAGGCTCCTGAAAGGGTACAACAAACCACTTCTGAGTTTCCCATTCCAGGGCTTAGAGCCGTAATTTTTCCCATTCCAGTTACAGTTCCAGATCACCCAGATTTTAAAAATTCAGGTCTGTTCTGGTTTTGCTTTATCAGCCATGATAAAGCCCAGAAGATGACTATACCTGTTTTCCCAAGTCGTTGTCCTTACATTCTGACTTCCTTCTGGTTACCATAGAACAGCTGTCCTTGAACTACTTCTTGTTCCCTGAATCCCATCCACTATCACTTACCTGCAACATTGTCTCCCGTCTTTCAAAAGAATTATCCTCCCGTCGTCGCTTCTCCCACACCCCCCAGCAGCTTCTCCTCTATTTCTCTGTTCTCTTTCAGGGCAAAATTCTTTTAGTGAGGTATTTATACTTGTCTTCACTTTTAACCCTCTCCAGCCATGCCTTCATCTCTTCGCTACTCCTTTGAAACTATTATTGTCAAAGTCATTAATAACTTCTGTCTTGGTAAATCCACTTCTCGTGTCTTCATGTTATTTGATCTCAGTGACATAGTTGATCTCTCCATCCTTCTTACGATAGTTTTTTAACTTGCTTCTGGAACTAAGTAAGACACTATCTTTTTTTTTTGGAAGATAGTTGAAATTTCAAATGTTTTGGTGTGTGTGTATATATATATATAATTGAAGGTTTACAGAGCAAATTTCTTGTTAAACAATTAATATATGTATATTGTTTTGTGACATTGGTTGCCCACCCATGACATGTCAACACTCTCCCCTTCTTGGCCCTAGGTTCCCTGTTACCAGCTCCCCTGTCCCCTCCTGCCTTCTCGTCCTTGAGTTGGTGTGCCCATTTAGTCTCCTTTTGATTTATGAGTTTGTCTAATCTTTGGCTAAGGGGTGAACCTCAGGAGGAACTATAGTACTGAGTTAAAAGAGTGTCCGAGGGCCATACTCTTGGGGTTTCTCCAGTCTCTGTCAGAGCAGTAAGTCTGGTCCTTTTTGGTGTGTGAGTTTGAATTTTGTTCTACATTTTTCTCCTGTTCTGTCTGGGACCCTCTATTGTGATCCCTATCAGAGCAGTCAGTGGTGGTAGCTGGGCACCACCTTGTTGTGCTGGGCTCGGTCTGGTGGAGGCTATGTTAGTTGTGGTCCATTAATCCTTTGGACTAATCTTTCCTTTGAAGACACCACCTTACTTTGTTTTCTCTCTTATTTCACTTTCTACTCCTTCTGGACATCCTATACTGACTTGTTCCTGACCTTTGGGTGATGAGGGGCTCAGGGCTATGTTCTTTCGTTTATCTATACCCTGGGGGAATCTCTCAATCATTTATCTATATCCTGGGGGATCTCTCATGTGTGCTGATGGCACTCAAATTTATATTTTCAGCCCTAAGAGCTCTACCTTGACTTCAAGAGTCTTATATTCAGCAATCCATTCACCACGTCCACTTGGATATCTAATAAATTTCTCATATTTATTATGTCTAAAGGACATCACGCTTGGTAAAGTAAAGGATCAGCAAGAAAGAAGAAGACCTTCAATGAGATGGATTAACATGGTGGCTTCAACAGTGGGCTCAAACACAGCAATGATTGTGAGGATGGCACAGGACCGGGCTGTGTTTCCATTCTTTCGTATATAGGGTCGCTGTGAGTCAGAACTGACTCTGCTGCACCTAACAACAGCAACAAAACTGTAACAAATCCCTAGTCCTATACATACGTAGTTAGGCTTCTTGCTCTGTTCTCCCCATCTCAATTAATGGCATTATCATCCTTCTGTTTGCTCAGGCTGAAAACCTGGAAGTCACCCATAAGTCTCCCTTCTTTCTTACCCCACACCCAGCCTAGCCTGTCAGCAAATTATGTCAGCTCCACCTTCAGAGTATATTCCCACCCTTACTCCTTGCCACCACCATGTCATGTTTTCTTTGAGCTATTGCAGTAGGTTATTAAGTCTCGCTTCCCACTCCTGCTGCTTGCTCATCTGCCACCTCCATCCCAAATTCTCCTATAGTAGACCTGATCTTTCTAAAACTGTGTGTATTAGGGCGCTCATTCCTTGCTTGGATCATATTTGTGACCTTTAAGGTGTCGGTCAGCATTTCTGATCTCATCTACTGTTCTCCCTCCTTCTATGTCTAGCTACAGAGATTTTTTTGCTGTTCTTTTTTATTTCATCCTCAAAACTTTTTCCTTGGTGTTTCCTCTAATAGGAAGACCCTTGCCTGAGATCCTTCTTATGAGCAAGTTCCCTGCTCCTATATTACTACTTCAGTGGCCTACCACCATCATCTCCACCAGTTACTCTCCTCTTCACTGAACATGTTTATAGCGTTTCCACAAACTAAAGTTAAAATTGCTTGTTTGCTTATTTATTAGCTATCTTGTTCCTTGGTGAATTCTCTGCTCTTAAAATAACACTGGACACGAGAGGCACTCATTCTGAATAAATGTCTTTATGCACGATGTACGAGCTAAACTTTTAGAAAATTATAACTTAAAGCTAGTAATATTCCACATATTTTTCTAGTCAGTGGAAATTTGGTTGAGAATTAAAATACCTATAAATTCAATCTTGTGTTTCTGAGCCTTTTAAAAATATAAACGTGATTTTATCCTGATGTAGTTTAGAATTAAGTAGGTTGAAATTACCGGATTTTCTTTTTTTATTCATCTTTTCCAAGTACACTAAGATAGACAATGTTCTGGGCCATAAAATAAGCCTCAGTAAATTAAAAAAAACTTGAAATCAGACAATGTGTTCTCTGACCACAAGAGAATTAAATTAGAAATGATTAACAGAAAGATAAATTTTTTAAAAACTTACGTATATGGAATTTTCCGACATCAAACAAGAGACTGCAGAGGACATTAGAAAATGTTTTGTCCGCAAGGATAATGAAAATACAGTATCAAAAGCTTTGGTATACAGCTTAATGGGTGTTTAACCAAAAACAATCCAATGTCATCAAGTCGATTCCAACTCATAGTGACCCTATAGGACAGAGTTGAACTGCCTCACGGGGTTTCCAAGGTTATAAATCTTTACAGAAGCAGACTGACACATCTTTTGTCCATGGAGCGGCTGGTGGGTTTGAGCCACCAACCTTTTGGTTAGCGGCCAAGCTCTTAATCACTGAGCCACCAGGGCTCCTTAATCAGTGTTTAGAGGGAAGTTTATGGTTTAAATGATTTATTTAGAAACGAAATGTATAAAATCAGTAAGCTGAGCTTCTACCTTAAGAGGGTAAGCTTGTTTTTGAAAATTAATTCTAAGATAAGTAAAAGAAAGTAAATAATAAAGAAGGAAAATTGATGACTAGCAAACAGTGAGAAGAATTAAAGATACTAATAGCTGGATTTTTTTTTTTTTTTTTAAGATCAGCAATATAATTGACCGCTGGTATACTGATCAGGAATAAAAGAGAAGAAAGAAATTACCAAGATAGGAATGAAATGGGAACATCAGTACAGATGCTGCAGACATTAAAAGGATATTAAGGGAAAGACAGTATGATCATTTTAGCAGATTTAACAAAGCATTTGACAAACTCCAGTGCCAATTCATGATTAAAAACTCAACAAACTAGTAATTGGAGAGGACTTAATCAGATACAGACCATCCACAAAAAAAACCTGTAGCTAACATCAGACTTAATAGTGAAAGAGCAAAACACTAAGGTCAGGAACAAGGCAAGGATGGTCACTCTCACCATTTCTGTTTAATGTTGTCTTGGTGGTCCTAACGAAGGCAGTAAACAAAATAAATCAAAGCAATATAGATGAGAATGGAAGAAGCAGAAGTGTCTTTATTTGTAGACATAATCATGTATGTAGAAAATCCTAAATAAAAGTTACTAGAACTGATGAGTAAATTCGTAAGGCCGCAGGATAAAAAGTCAGTAAAAATATGTAGTTGTATTTGTATATACTGCCATCAAACAGATGGACAATGGATTTTTTTTAAATACCATTTAAAATAGCACCAAAAATTATCAATTATTTGGGAAGAATTTAACAAAATATGTGTAGGAACTTTTCGCAGAAAACTATAAAACAGTGATAAGAGAAATTAAAAGAAAGATCTAGTAAAGAGACATACGGTATTCAAGGTTTGACAGCTTCAATATTATTAAATGGCAGTTTTTTCCAAATTGATCTATAGGTTCAGTGCAACCCCCATCTAAATTTCCAGCCTTTTTTTGGGGGGGTGGGTAGAAATTGACAGACTCATACTGGAAAATTACCTGGAAACCAAAAGGATCTAGAGCAGCCAGAACAGTTTTGTAAAAGAAAATAATTTGAAGGAGGATCTATGCTGCCTGTTAAGAAGACTTACTCTAAAGCTACAGTAACCAAGACAGTATGGTGCTGGCCTAAGGACAGACATATGGACCAGTGGGTCAAAGTAGGGGAGCCCAGGTATATTATCTTCACGTATGTGGTCAATTGAGTTCCATTAAAGGTGACAAGGTAAATTGATGGGGCAGAGTTGGTCTTTTCAACAAATGGTGTTGGAAGAACATGATATTCATGGGGGGGGGAATGAACCTTGACCCTTATTACCTCACACCATACATGAAAATTAACTCAAAATGAATTACAAATCTAAATACGAAAACTAAAACATCTGGGAGAAAATCTTCACTTTCTTTGAGTAGACAAAGATTTCTTAGGACGCAAAAACATAAATAAGAAAAACTGATGAATTGGACTTTGAAAAACAGTCTAAGAAAATGACAAGATATGCCTCAGAAAAAAATATTTGTATCATATATACATGACAAAGGAAATATGATCCAGCAACAAAATCATGCCACTCCTTGGAAACCCTGTGGGGCAGTTTGCTCTGTCCTGTAGGGGCGCTGTGAGTTGGAATCCACTCAGTGGCACCTAACAACAACAACTTCTGGTAAACATACAAGACCCTCAGAACCATTAGACTGAACAGAAGAAGCCAGATACAGAAGAGACTCTAACTGTATGTAGCCACTTAGGAATATATAGGAGAAAGACAAAAGTACTATTTAGTGCTGGCAGCAGATCATTTATTTATTCCTTGGGGCCAGAGACGGGTCCTGAAGAGTGATGAAAATATCTTGACTGGGGTTGGTGGTTGCACAGGTATATCGTTTGTTCAAACTCATCAAGGTATACCCTTAAAATATGTGCATTATGTTTTATGTAAATTTTACTTCTATGAAGTTGTTTTCTAAAAAATGCCTACTCTGGGTTTACTGTGTAAATTAGGTGCTTTATAGTAAAGCCTGGTGTTTTCATTACACCCTTATTTTTTCTTCTGTAAAGATTCTGACTGGATTGTGTAACTTTTAAGATTTCTTCATTCTAAACTCTTGTGGCACAGTGGTTAAGTGCTTGGCTGTTAATGGAAAAGTCAGCAGTTTGAACCTACCAGCCTGCTCTGCGGGAGTAAGATGTGGCAATCTGCTTCCATAGAGATTTACAGCCTTGGAAACCCTATGGAGCAGTTCTGCTTTGTTCTGTAGGGTTGCTATGAGTCAAAATTGGATGGCAGTGGGTTTGGCTTTTTTCTTTCTTTCTTTTTTTAATAGCTTTTAAAATCAGCATGCTAAAGGAAAAAAAAAAATCAACTTATTTATGTTTTCAGTCCTTCACATGCTCTTTTCATCCTGCTTGCTTTTGTATAGTTGCTGGCAGTGGTTTTAGGCTTTGTGGTCAATCATTTTATAACACATTATTTTGAAAGTTAAATCATTGAAACGCAGCCTCTCAGGAGGTGACCCTCCCATGTGCCACCCTGGGTTCCATATAGATAGAACTGTCCTGTCCCACCCCAAGCTGTTTTCTGGGAATTTCTTCTCCTTTTTGATGTCTTCAGCAGCATTGTCTCCATCTTCTTCGCTCTGCTCTTTAGCCTGCTTTTTCCCATAGCTACCTCAGTCTTCCCAGGGCCCACGTGCTGCCATTTTGGGTCTTTGTGGCCTTTTCTCTGGCAGCTGTTGCTGAAGCACTTGTACTTTAGATTTTTTCTGAATTTTCTTTAAGTCTCTAAATTTAAATTGAGATTCATGTCGTGTCTGGTTTTACTTAACAAATACTGAGTAACCAGTAATGTTGGACACAATAAATAGGTATGTGCTCAGTAAATTGGATGTCTGGATTAATTATTCTGGTCTTAGTTTGGGGAATTATCTAGATTTCTGTTTTCCCCATGTTGTTATTTGTTTTCATCTTAAATGTGTTTTCCTGTTAGTACTTTTCTCTCCCTGTCTATGCCTTCGATTTCCAGTGTTGGTCAGAAATACAGAGGTGTCATGCTCATCTGTTATCTTACTGTTTCAGCATCCGCCTCCTCCAGAGCGACAGGCAGGGCCTGGAAGAGCAGGCCCTTTCCCCCCCAAGCAGCAAGTACCTGATGAAGATGAGATTTGGAAGCAAAGACGAAGGCAACAGTCAGAAGTTTCTGCAGCAGTGGAACGTGCCCGTAAACGGCGTGAGGAGGAGGAGCGAAGAATGGAAGAACAAAGGAAGGCAGCTTGTGCAGAGAAACTGAAACGATTAAATGAGAAGCTCGGCATTGTGGAAAAACAACCATCTCCAGAGGAAATTAGGGAAAGGGAGCGTGAGAAAGAACGGGAACGTGAGAAAGAACTTGAAAAAGAACAGGAACGGGAGAGAGAGAAGGAGAAGGAGAGAGAGAGGGAGAGGCAACAGGAAAAAGAGAAAGAACTAGAGAGGGAGCAGGAAAAACAAAGAGAAATGGAGAAAGAAAGAAAGCAAGAAAAAGAGAAAGAACTAGAACAGCAGCGGGAAAAGGAAAAAGAACTGCAGAAGACAAGAGAACAGGAGAAGGAGCGTGAGCTGGAGCAGAAGGAAAGGGAAAAAGCGGAGGAGAAAGTTGAACCCAAAGAACCTGCTTTAGAGCCTGTGATAGAAAAGCAAGCAAGCGAAAACAGCAGTACTAAAGGTACGGTGGGCTCGATCATTCTTCCGTGAGCTTTACAAAAAGTCCCACGTTACGGTGTGGGTGTTTGTGTATTGTGTGTATGTGTATGTTTTTAATGTATGTCATCTAAATTAACTTGATTGCTTTAAGATAGCATTTATAGTACGAAACATGATCATGAGACCCCCCCCCCCTTTATCTTATTTCATATTAAAGAAAAACAGGTGTTGCTAGGAGTAGTTCATTTGGTTTTGGAAAGGATGACAGTGGGTTTATTCAGCGAGGGGAAAAAACAGCTGAATAAGCATCGCTGGAATGTTTCCTAAAGTTGCTACAGGAGCTTCAATTCTATTTGTCCTGCGAAGTTGTATTGGCTTCCCCACTTTTTTCAGATTCTGAGACGTTTAACTAAATGAAATCTCATTGGTTCACGTGCATTAATACCCATAGAAATCTACTGAAAGAGAGCTTAATGGAAATGTTACATTGTCATAATTAAATAACCCCAACCATTTTGTAATTTCAGATTTATTTCTATATCAGTTTAAATATAGTAGAGCTGATATGTTTGGCAGATTCTGATTTCTGTGTAATTATGCTTTTTTAAAAAAGTTTTTTTCTAGATCTAATCAACATTTTCCTTCTTCAAGTTGGCTTATAGAGTAATTAATGGAATTAAAATATAGCATAAAACATTGCTACAAAACTCGTAGGAAAGTTTCAGTCTTAATGAACAAGTTGAGTTAAAACAATGATTTAAAATAGAAATAGTTAAATTTTAGTAAGTTTTCTGATATAGAAGTATGATTTTTCTGACCCTAAATGTCTTGCTCTTTCTAATAAGTCTCTGCTGCATTTTTTACATATTATAACCCTATTTAAGAATTTTTAATTTTTTCTTTGTACTCAGGGTTACTGTCCTAGTTATCTAGGCTGCTATAACAGAAATACCACAAGTGGATGGCTTTAACAAAGAGAAGTTTTTTCTATCACAGTCTAGTAGGCTAGAAGTCCGAATTCAGGGCACCAGCTCCAGTGGAGGGCTTTCCTTCTTTGTCAGCTCTAGAGGATGGTCCTTGTCATCAGTCTTCCCCTGGCTTGGGAGCATCTCAGCACAAGAACCTCCGGTCACGCGCCTCTGCTCAAGACTCTAAATGCTTTCTTGGTGTTAGGAGGTCCCTCCGTCTCTGCTGGCTTCTTTTCTTTTGTATCTCGAAAAGAGATTGACTCAAGATACAACCTAATCCTGTAGATTGTGTCCTGCCTCTTAAATTTAACTGCCTCTAATCCTGCCTCATTAACATCACAGAGGCAGGATTTACAACACCTAGGAAAATCAAATCAGGTGACAAAATGGTGGACATTCACAATACCGGAAATCATGGCTTAGCCAAGTTGACACACATTTTTGGGGGAACACAATCCATAACAGTTACCTTCAAACTTGACTTTTAGTGTAACTATGAAAAACAGTATTTTATCTCAACTTTTTCTTAGTGAGATAAGGTCATGTGAATCATTTGTTTAGAGATTTGATAATTTATCAGATTTCATAAATTTTCTTCATATTAATCAGACTAGAGATACCTTGATTCTAATATTCAGCTTTTATTTTATGTCAAACATTTAACAAGATTGCTCAAAACGCCAATAAAAGTCAAATTGTCACAACAGAAATAAAAAAAAAAAACACTCGTGTACATAATATTAATAAACGCTAAGAGAGGTCAAGCTTAAGGAATCTGGTTAACCAACAGTTAACGAGAAAAGACTGTGAATTAGAAATAAGGACATTTATATTTTAGTCCTTGTTCTGCCACTGAGTAGATGTGTTCACCTTGTGTAAGTTAAATTTTCAGTAGTGGCTATACCAAAAACCAAACCCCGTGCCATCGAGTCGATTCCAACTCATAGCGACCCTATAGAACAGAGTAGAGCTGCCCCATAGAGTTTCCAGGTTGCGCCTTGCGGATTCGAACTGCCAACCCTTTGGTTAGCAGCCGTAGCACTTAACCACTACACCACCAGGGTTTCTGTGTAAATTACTGTTTTCTTTTTAATAATCCTTCTTTAGTGTTGGTTTCATTTTCATCCAGAGTTTATGTGTTTTCCTGTGGTAATTTAGCTGAATTTATCAGTGAGATATACCCATTTGATTTTAAGTGTTATGCCTACTTGGCTCTTTTTTTCCCTCCAATATTTTGTTTTTCCCCTTTTACAACATTTTTAATATTGAATGTAATGCAGACTTGAAAAGTGTAATTTATGATTCTTTACAGCATGACTTCTACATTGACAAGTAAACTCTTTTTGTAAGCTCAGCTTTGTAATTGTGACAAATTGCATACTCTAGAACAATATGACTCACATTTTCCTCAGAATGAAACGTCTTTTATCTTTTCTTTGAATATGTGTGTGGTTCTCATTCTGATGTAGCATAATTGACACCCCTTATATAGAATAATTATTTAAGATAGCGGGCGGTCACTCTGCTTTATTCAGACTTAAACTCATTATTGTTAGTTTTCTTTGTAGATAACATAGACCCTCGATCCTGAGAAGACAACAGAAACTAATGTACCCTATTTTAAGTATCTATAGATCATTTGTTTTCACAGAGGTCATAGGGAACCACAGGTAAATATTGACAGTTGTGTTGATATTTATTGAAATAAATGGAAAATAGGTGAAGTTTGGTGTGTTTTATTAGCACAAAATAATCAAATTCAGATTTTTGTATGGCGAGTGAGACATTTGGGCCTGTGGTCTTTATCTTAAGAACCCAACACTGAGGAAATGTAAGGTTTTGGTAATCAAATGTTGCTTCCTGGATGGCTACCAGTATATGAATACAAAACAGTATACTGGAGTATTGAGGCCACCGTCTTCCTCATTAATTTTTATTACACCTCAATCTAATCATTCCATTCTGCTGCAAAAGCTGCGTGTTTTATAAGTGTCATGGATGAAGACAGTTATCTTTCACCTTTTTTTGGGCAGAGGAGGAGCCAGTTTTCACCAGACAAGACAGCAGTCGCAGTGAAAAAGAGACCACACAAGTGGCTCATGAAACAGAACCAGAGTCAGGGGCTCAGCCTCGGCCTGCTGTGTTATCTGGCTACTTCAAACAGTTTCAGAAGTCTTTACCACCACGGTTCCAGCGGCAGCAGGTGAGGCTAAAAGTATTTTATTATGTATATGTTACTGGAAAGGTTTATTCTTCATAGTTTGAGAAATTAATTTGACATAAAACCGAAAGTATCCAAAGCACAGAAATTTGCTCTGAAATTTTTTTCTATTTTAATAAAACTTTGTCATTACAGATTTTACCTTGACCTTCTGTGTCATCCCTCTTCCCCTGCCTCGTTTCTAGAGGCCGTTTTCCTAGGCAGTGGTCGTACAGCATAATGAGTGAATGGTTAGTTGCTTACATCAGGTATGGGCAGAATGTTATGGCTCATCCTTTGCTCTTCGTTGTCTTTTTCTCCCAAGGATTCAGAACACCTGTTCTGTGATGTGATGTGATGTGTTAACTCATCCTGTGGAAGTAAAATCTCAAGATGTGGGGTCGTTCTTTTCCAGGAGCAGATGAAGCAGCAGCAGTGGCAGCAGCAGCAGCAGCAGCAGCAGCAGCAGCAGCAAGGCGTGCTTCCACAGTCCGTGTCTTCGCAGCCATCTGGTGGTGCTGTCCCTCCGCCGCCGCACAGGCCTCTGTACCAGCCCATGCAGCCTCACCCTCAGCATTTGGCTTCTATGGGTTTTGATCCACGGTGGCTCATGATGCAGTCGTATATGGATCCTCGCATGATGTCAGGAAGACCTGCTATGGATATTCCACCCATTCATCCTGGTTAGTTGAAATTGACATTGTCACATGGCTCACAGTTTGGCAAGGTCAGAGTGTTTTGTTATTTTCCCATTTTTAGCCTTAATTCCTTTGAGGGTATAGTCTACTGAAAACCTATATTTGAGCTCTAGATTTTTAATCATAAAACTATGTAACTTTCTTTCAACACAGTAGTTAAAATGCCGAACACTTGTACCAGCTTTGTGGTAAAACCAAAATATTAGTACTTTTCTGTTTCATAAATATTATTTAAAAAATTCCAGACTGAAATTGTTCACTGTTTTATTAGTAACATCATTATTGGCTACATTACTTTTGTCCCTTTGAGTATTTCAGCACTTAAATTTTGTCCACATTTCCCAGCCTTCTCGTTTTCTCCACTATTTACCAGCCTACCATTTGAATTTCCTTAGAGGTTTTTATACAAATGAACTAGCAATCTTTTATGGAATCCATCAGAGTAAATCCGGATAATCAGTTACCAGAATGTATGCAGGAAAATTTAAGAGTGATAAAAAGCTGGTCAAGAATCAAATCTTCATTTTAAAGTTTACACTGAAGTTTTAAGTAGCATAATTTATAGACTCTTGATCAGCTAATTAAACTAGATTAAAGGAATCTGCTATAGGAATATTTTCCCTGAAATTTGTCAGTGTTGGTATCATCCTCAGGTTACTTGTATTAACATGCATAGGGTCAAGATGCCTGGAGTTTCCACTGATGTTTTGTTAAGTCAATCAGTTTTGCTCAGGGGAAATATATATATATATTCACATCCAGACCATATGTTGAGTATAGAAAATTCCAAATAGCAATTAGTAATAATTGCTAATTAATAGATTCTGCATCTGCATGAATTTATTACTGTCATTTTTTATAATTCTCTTTTCATCTTTTTCTGAACTTTCATTAAAGGAATGATTCCTCCTAAGCCATTAATGAGAAGAGACCAGATGGAAGGCTCACCAAACAGTTCGGAGTCATTCGAGCATATAGCTCGACCTGCCAGAGACCATGCCATTTCCCTGTCTGAGCCTCGTATGATGTGGGGGTCGGATCCCTACCCTCATGTAGAGCCTCAGCAGGCAACTACTCCCAAGATAACAGAAGAGCCGGAGGACGGGAGGTAATAGGTTATTAGAATTATTAACAGACAAATAGAATGATGAAAAGAAAGCTGTGTAATACCTTTGAAGGTCCTTCGGATTTAGGACTGAACCATAAAAAAATAGCCTGATTTTATTCTATTTAGTGAGCTTTGTTTCATTTTTTGATGTATTTTCTTTTTTCTTGCATTTCTGGATTCATTAGGGCATTTTGTAACCTAGTTATGTACAGTGAACTAAGTGCTGAAATTCAGTGCTCAGTATTAAAACTTGACAGAGTTTTACTGTAGATTAGATGTGACGAAATTTAAATGTGTCTGACATGCTTATTGTGCAGTCTGGCTCAAGTGTGGATGTAATTCTTCCACTGGTGAGAAATAGTAGACATTTAACTATCAGTATCTTTGGGAAATTTTCTAAGACCAAGATAAGAAGAAACCCTAATTTACAAAGATTTTGCAGCGGCAGACAATTAGTAATCTCTCATAATTTACAGCCATAGCTTTAGAACATCTGCCCTTTCAAGGGCTCATTTGTGATAAAATTTTATAATCATTTCTAATTAATTGGAACAGATAAGAGTTGCCATAGCATACCCTTTCATTCTAGGCAGAAATTTATTTTCTTGATGGGTTAGAAATTCACCTCAGCATAGTCTAAACTTTTTATAGATGGATAAAAATGCTCTTTATGATTAGGATTCATCATTTCATGTTTTGAAGTTAGGTTGTTTTACTGTACGTGGGAAAGGTTGTGCTTTGTCAGTTATATTTTTTAATTCTCTTCATCACAGGCCTGAAGCCCCCATGGACCAGGAACAGATCGCTGCTGCTTATCCTGTAGAACACAGTCAGTTGGAGTCTCATCCAAAAGCCGACTTTCTCAGAGAAACGTGTGAGACAGAAGTACAGAAGTTTCTAAGCAGATCTGTGGAGGACATTAGACCTCACCATAGTGACACCAACAGTCTGCCTGCTTGTTTTGAAGTATCTGATCAAAAGACCGTATCCACTCCTCAAGAAGAGCGGATTTCTGCTGGAGAAAGTCAGCCTGTTCGGAAAAGAAGTGTTTCCCATGGATCTAACCATACTCAAAAATCAGAGGAACAAAGAAATGAGCCATCTGCAAGCATTCCTAAAGTAACCAGTAGATGCATTGATTCAAAAGAACCAGCAGAAAGACCAGAGGAAAAACCAAAGAAGGATGGCTTCGTACGATCTTCTGAAGGACCAAAACCTGAAAAACTTTATAAATCTAAGTCTGAAACTCGTTGGGGCCCAAGGCCAAGCTCCAACAGACGGGAAGATGGTAACGACAGGCCTGTGAGAAGATCAGGTCCCATTAAAAAACCTATACTTAGAGATATGAAAGAGGAACGGGAGCAGAGGAAGGAAAAAGAAGGAGAAAAGGTCACAGAAAAAGTTGTAAAGCCTGAAAAGACAGAAAAGAAAGATGCTCTTCCTTCACCCCCACCACCCTCAGCCCCGACCCAGCCACAGTCAGCTCCACCACCACCTCCACCAGAAGTAGAGAAACCTCCTTCAATAGAGACTTCAACTGTGGCTCAAAAGCCATCTCAAGATACTGAGAAGCCCTTGGAACCTCTGAATAGTGTTCAAGTAGAGCCTACAGTTAAACCTGTAAACCAGCAAACCGCCTCAGCACCAACAGTCAAGGAAGAGAAACCGCCTGAGAAGGTCATCACCAAAGACATTGTCATAGAAAGGCCTCGACCAGATTCAAGACCGGCACTCAAAAAAGAATCAACTTTACAAACCCCTAGGACCTATTGGAAAGAAGCTAGAGACAGAGATTGGTTTCCAGATCAAGGATACAGAGGTCGAGGCCGAGGTGAATATTACTCCAGAGGTCGAAGCTATAGGGGCTCTTATGGAGGGCGAGGCCGGGGTGGTAGAGGGCACCCTCGAGATTATCCTCAGTATAGAGACGCTAAGCCAAGAACAGAGCACATGCCCTCAGGGCCTCTCAGACAGCGAGAAGAAAGCGAAACCCGAAGTGAGAGCTCCGATTTTGAAGTTGTCCCTAAAAGAAGAAGACAGCGAGGTTCAGAGACTGACACAGACAGTGAAGTTCATGAAAGTGCCAGTGACAAGGATAGTTTAAGCAAAGGTAAACTCCCCAAAAGAGAAGAACGATCTGAAAACAAAAAGCCTGTAAAGCCTCAGTTTTCTTTCAAGCCTGAAAACCATGTCCGAATAGATAATAGACCACTTGAAAAACCCTATATGAGGGATGATGACAGACCTAAACCAGGCTTCCTTCCTAAAGGAGAGCCAACAAGGCGAGGCAGAGGGGGAACGTTCAGACGTGGTGGCAGGGATCCTGGAGGTCGCCCCTCACGCCCCTCCACCTTACGAAGGCCTGCTTATCGGGACAATCAGTGGAACCCGAGGCAGGCAGAAGCTCCTAAACCAGAAGATGGAGAGCTGCCCAGAAGACATGAGCAGTTTATTCCTATACCAGCTGATAAACGACCTCCAAAATTTGAGCGAAAATTTGACCCAGCTAGAGAGAGGCCCCGAAGGCAACGCCCTACCCGACCACCAAGGCAAGATAAGCCGCCTCGGTTTAGACGACTAAGAGAGAGGGAGGCTGCCTCTAAAACAAGCGAGGTGACAGTGGCCACAAATGGCACAGTTAACAATGTGGTCCAAGAAGCAGTCAGTACTGCTGGGGATGTTTCTGGGAATAAGACACCAGACTTATCTAATCAGAACTCCTCAGATCAGGCAAATGAAGAATGGGAAACGGCTTCTGAAAGCAGCGATTTCAATGAGAGGCGAGAGAGGGATGAAAAAAAAAATGCTGATTTGAACGCACAAACAGTTGTAAAGACCGGAGAGAATGTTTTACCTCCCAAGAGGGAAATAGCAAAGAGAAGTTTTTCCAGTCAGAGACCTGGGGTGGATCGCCAGAATCGGCGCGGCAGCAACAACGGCCCACCCAGATCAGGAAGGAATTTCTCAGGTCCCAGGAGTGAAAGAAGGAGTGGCCCCCCGTCAAAAAGCGGGAGGAGAGGGTGAGTGTTTTGCTTTAGATGTAACTACTTTTGTCCCTCTGAAGAACCTAAAGGTCATTTTCTAGGTTGAACTATGCAGACTGGTGGAACGTTGAGACCACGGCCTTCAGACACCCTTCAAACCTGGAACTGAACCCACTTCCAGAGATCTCCTTCCAGCAGGTCAACAGACAGGCCCATAGAGTGCACAGCACCGTCCACGAAGAACGTGCTCCTCAGAACGGTCAACCACACAAGGCTAAAAGGGCAGCACTTGCCCCCAAACAAAGTGCAGAAGGCAGGAAGGGTCAGGAGAGATGGGCGAATGGAAACGGGAAACCCAGGGCTGTCGTATTGAGGGCATTGCCACTAATGTGTATAAATTGTTGAATGAGAAACTAATTTGCTCCGTAAACTTTTACCCAGACCACAATAAAAACATTAAAAAAAAACAAACAAACAAACAATGTGAAGATTATTGAATTGATATTTGTGAGGTACTTAGTATCTGGCATATAGAAAACAACTTTTGGGGAGTGCCCTATTTTTTGACCAAATTCTCAGGTTGCAGCCTAGCTGATGAGAAATTTCTTTGGACAGTATTCTGTTACTCTGAGTTCCTTAGTTGTGTATACCTAGCATTTCAGATTACTAGACTGGTAAGGGAACATATTTTTGCTTTCCAGATAATTTTTTTTAAGTCCCAGGGAGATATTGTGTCCATGTGTGTTTCTTGAGTACCTGCTTCACTGAATTTGAACCTCCCTTCTTTAAAGGTCCAGGAGAATCAGTGTAACAAAAGTACTAGAGCAAATAGTTCATATAATGGAATTATTAGAATTGCAAGTAATAACACTTAGGGGAAATTTTGATCTGATATTTGTGCCGTGTAGATAGCAACAACTTTGAACCTGCAGAAATAGGAGGCTGGTTGTAGTTAAAATGAATGTTTTGTGAGACTCCCACCTAGAAGAAATCAATTCGTTCTTCTTCACATATTTGAGGCCATGCTCTGTGTCAGATATTTTGTAAGCTTTTATCTTGAGTGATATTATAGGCTAATATGAATTAATAAACTTCAGAAGAGAATATTGTTCACAACAAACTGTAAGAATACATTTGATTTATGAAGCGAGTTATTTCCATATCAGTTTTTTATATGTTTACATTAACATATAAATTTGAACCTTTTAAAAATATATACACGTAAACATGGAATGCTTTTTATAGATGTTATTTTCATATGCTGCCTATGTGTGAGGAAGATCTAGTTGTGAATACGTTAGCTTGTATCACAAAAATTTTCTACTCTAACCAGTGTTAATTAGCTCATCTGTGACTTGATGGACAAATAAACAATAGGAAGCTTTGGGGCATAATCAGAGATCTAGGAATTTATTGTAAAGAACTCTAGGGAGCTAGCCCATCTCCATGTCTTTAGAGGCTCAGTTTTAGTGAGGTTGTACTCAACAAAAGTCTCAAAGCCTTGTTGGTATTTAAGTTTGGGCCTTCTAACTCAGTACTGTTTCTTCTTAGATTGAACGTTAGAAACTATTAGTAAGAACTTTTTTTCTTTTGTTTGGGTATGTGGTGGTAATAATAGTTCAAATTGTTATTCTGTAGACCGTTTGATGACCAGTCTGCAGGTACAGCTGGCGTTGACCCCATCAATGGTGGCTCTACACACCACCAAGAAGGAGCACCTAATGGTACAGGACAAAAGAACTCCAAAGATTCTACTGGGAAAAAAAGAGAAGACCCCAAACCAGGTCCTAAAAAACCCAAAGAGAAAGTAGATGCTCTCTCGCAGTTTGATCTCAACAATTATGCAAGTATGTCTTAAACTCCTTTCATTTACTTATTTTAACATCTGAAGTAGGTGCTATAAATAAGAGTTACCTAGTCACCAAGAAGAGGGTAGGGGTGGTTCGGTGATAGAGTTCTTGCCTTCGGTGCCAGAAGCATGGGTTCAGTTCCTGGTCCGTGCACCTCATGCATAGCTTGCATTTTGCTGCGGTGCTGAACAGGTTTCAGCAGAGCTTCCAGACTAAGACAGACTAGGAAGAAAGTCTCGGCGATCTACTAATGAAAATCAGCCCTGTAGATCACAACAGTCAGAGTCATAGCTGATCTTGAGGTCGATACAGAACCAGACAGTGGTTGGCCTCATTGCGCATGGGGTTGCCGTGGGTCGTGGGTCGATGTGATGGCAGCTAACAAGTCATCAGAGAAGGACGGAGCTGGGTCTTCAAGGTGGAGATGGAGGCAGTTTATGAATCACTGACTTATTGAACTAAAATAATACCAGCTCTCAGCATACTATTGAATGCTTGCTAAAGTTTTTTTGTTAAAGATAACCCACAGGGTTTCACTGTGCTTTAAAAAGGAGAAGATTAAGTAACCACCCTACCTTTCCAAATAGGTGTGGGAAAACACAGGAAGCAAAATGAAAATAATTGTATATAGGGTGTGTCTTAAAAGATAAAAAGGAATGTTCAATCCAGTGAGTTAGATAACCTTTATAAAATTGATATTTAAGATATAGTAAATAGAGAATAAATAGTAGAACACAGTGTTGTTGTAGATAAATACTTTATAAAAGCCATGAAGTGATAGGGTATCAACTGTGAATTATGACATAGGTGATAAGAAAATGCTGCGCAAGGAAGTTAACAAGGCATATCTGTGGAAAGAAATTATACTTATAAAAATGTACTGCTTGCCATTCAATGAGATAATAAGACTCAAGTTGGAAATACTGAATAAAATTGTGAGAGATTTACTAAGACCAGATAGTAGCAATGGGAAACTTAGGTTAAATGCTGAAATTCCAATACTGCAGGTATAGATGAAGTTTTCCTCCCCTCTAAAATGGGTAGGACATACACATCTTAAACCCTGATTTGGGCTCTGGCCCTGAATAGTTCTCATTTCTGGAACATTGATTCTCAAAAATGTGGTCCCCAGACCATCAGCATCATCTGGAAATTCGTGAGAAATGTAAATTTTGGGACCCCCACCCCAGACCTAAGTGAATCAGAAACTGGGAGGGGAGGCAGCCGCAGTCTGTTGTTTTAACACGTCCTCTAGGTGATTCCAGTGCAGGCGAACGTTTGAGAACTACTATTCTGGGCTGCGATTTTAGAACTTATATGGAAAAGAAATAAGCTGAGCTTGATGGTATGTTTAAGAATTTCAGCTGGATTATTTAGAGCAGTGGTTCTCAATAGGGGTGATTTCCCCCCCCCCCCGCCCCCCAGAGGAACTTTTGGTAGTGTCTGGAGACATTTTTGGTTGTCACGTCCTGGAGGTGGGGAGAGGGAGTACTACTGACATCTAGTTGGTAGAGGCCAGGGATGCTTCTAAAGGTCCTGCAGTGCACAAGACAACCAGCCCAAAATGTCAGTAGTGCCGAATTTAGGGAATGCAATTGGAGTAAATCCACAGGAAGCTTGGATGCTAACCTTATCATAGGCCACAAGAGAGGGGAGAATGACCTTCATCTAAACACCATATATTTGGAAAATGACAAGTGAAAGTTACAAAGAGGTCCACAAAAATGGCACATTTGTCTTCCCAAATATTTGTCTACCAATTTTCCTTCTTCCAAAGAACTTTGGTAGTAGGAATATTCCGAAGTATTATATTATTGGATTAAGAGAGAATATAAAAAGCTAAGGGCGCTAGGTATTTCCAAGTGGACGATGGAAGTTGAGCTGTTCGTTTTAACTCATTAAAAGTATCTTTAAGAGTCATCTTTAGGTTGTTTTCTTAACAACATTGGTTGAGTAATAACTCTTTAACGTGAAATGTTACAAAGTACCACGCGAGAACAGGGTATTGAAAACAGAAGAAAATATTGCTCAGATTTTCACAAATACTGTATGTGGGTTGGATAACTAACTCTTCCAAAGATTCTAAAGGAGCTTCTTGGAAGGAAGTTAAAATGAAGTATGGTGGCAGGGCTGTGAAAATAAGCTTTAAAAAATACACTTTTTAGTCTAAGTGAAAAACTGAGATGAATTTAGAATTATGAACAAAGAGGTTTCTTCACCTGAAATGGAGTGCGTAACATCCTTTGAAATGTTTGGCTAAGGCTTTTCATCAAATGAGCATATACTCCATTTTACAGAGTTAGTAATTTCTGAATTTAAAACACGGAAGTGTCTTAAATAAATGAGAAGCAGTTGGGTTTTTTCCCTTTAAAATCAAGTTTTTATTTTAAAAAAACAGAATAGCAATAATAAGTTTTTAAAGAATGAGAACCAGTCTTAGTATTTATTTCCACTCTGTCTTTACGTAAATGCAAATTTTTAGCTATTTAAAAAATTTTTTGTTTACAGATTGATTTTTCCCTATGTACTCCTCCCTGGTCATAGTCTTTTGGCATTCTCAAAAGTTTACACCATCCCAAATTGTATATTTGTCATTCCCAAGCAAATAGTTATTTTTACTGTGTATGTTTGTTCCCTAATTAAAATGTATATTGTTTACAAAATTAAAATAACAATTTATTTGAATTGCCTCATCCTTTTCTTGATTTATTTTTATTGTCCTCATGTTATATCCAAAAACTACATTCCTTCAACAAATTTCTTTTTCCTTGAAATAATATTTAACAGATCTAGATTTTTTTATGCTCATTGGAATACATAATTTCTAACAAGATAACTAAAATGATGGTTAGTTGGACAGTAAGTTGGAAATATATCTTGTTATTTATCTGCTGGATGATTCTGATGTATGTACATTATATTGCTTGCATTTACGTGGCGCTTTGACTTGCCTATCTTTTTTTTTTTTTAACACCTTCACATTGTAGACAAGGGTCTGTAGAGGCATTAGGAGTCACAAGACCAACTAGTCTGACCACCTCCTCACCTAATGGCCTTTAACAAATCAGCCTCTCTGCACTTATTTCATTCAAAAAAGGGAACTAATAGTAATACGCACTCCCTAGAATGATGAGACACAGAAGAGGTAAGGCAGCCGTGTATGTGAAGCCCTGCGCAGATCCGAGCGGACACAGAGAGGAGAAGTTACGTACTTTGACTAAGGTCACAGGATAGTTCTGATTTTTAGGCGTTGTCCCTGTATTGCTTAAGACAGAAAAGGTAGGTCAGTAGAACTGTATATCATCCAAAGGAAATAGTTTTAGGCCTTTTATTTTGGACGTTGTTTCTGAAATCTTTTCAAATTTTGATCCTTAGGTCATTTTAATGAGTGGCTGTCTTATGGGATGGGAAATGGGAGATAACTTATACTGTGAATTATCTTTGAGTTGTCCTTTTTTTTTCCTTCCTTCCTTTTTTTTTTTTAAATACCATTAGACTAAACAGTGCATTTAAACATTGAACCCTTCGATTGAAAAACACAAAAATACCATTTTGGATCTTTTTGATACCCACAGGTGTTGTTATAATCGATGACCACCCTGAAGTAACAGTAGTGGAAGATCCCCAGTCAAACTTGAATGATGATGGTTTTACGGAAGTGGTATCCAAAAAACAGCAAAAACGTTTACAGGATGAAGAACGCCGCAAGAAGGAAGAACAGATCATACAGGTTTAAAACTTGTTTCAGTTTGTTGCTAATTATTTAGGTTGTTGCCCAGTGTGTACTAGCAAGTGATCAGCTTTTCCGTCTACCTATAAAGTCAATGCTGCTTCTGTTATTCAAGTGTTGAGAGTAACTTGATTTTCACAACTTTGAACTGTTCTGAACCAGGTGAGGTAAAATTTAAATACAGTGTAATCACTATAGGTCACCACTTGCCTTAGAGCAGATCATCTTTAATTTGAGAACATATTTTCTGTTTTAGTACTGGGTATCTTATTTGCCTGTCTGCTTCGTGACAGAGTTACCGAGGTAATTTAAAATTATCTTAGAAATCTAATGAACACAACCACCATGATCCAATAGATTGCAGATTTTTGGACTATAAAAGTTTTGATTGTAATCTAAATTAGTTTATTTAAATACACAGTATGAATCAAGATAAATCATTCCATTTAAAACAACCCAAATAAACCCACTTTGCTTAATGCTGACAGGAGATAAAAATAAATAGAACACATGGATCATGGTTTTAAAGAGCCCTATTAGATAGAGCCGTGGTGGCACAGGGGTTAAGAGCTCGGCTGCTAACCAAAAGGTTGGCAGTCTGAATCCACCAGCCGCTTCTTGGAAACCCTGTGGGGAAGCTCTGCTCTGTCTGACAAGGTTGCTATGAGTCAGAACCAACTCATCTCATCAGCCGATTTTGGGGGAATTAGATGAGAAGGCTTGAAGACAAGAAATTTTTTTAGGATTCTATTATAGAAGGCAATGTGTATTGAATTTAATATATATTGAGACTAGATCTTTTCAGAAGTCATTTATTTTTTTATTTTAGGTAGGTAATACAGTAGTGCCTATTTTTATACCCTGTAAAAAAAAAAATTTTTTTTTTTTTTATATGAAAACGCTGGTGGCGTAGTGGTTAAGTACTGTGGCTGCTAACCAAAAGGTTGGCAGTTCACACCCACCAGGCACTCCTTGGAAACTCCATGGGGCAGTTCTGCCCTGTCCTATAGGGTCACTATGAGTCGGGATCGACTCGATGGCAGTGGGTTTGGTTTTTTGGTTTATTCCCTGTATAGCATATGCCACAGCAACACTCCTGGAATTAATGTTTCTATGGCTGACCTGAATTGAATGAAGACTGTTAACTAGCTTTTTGTCAGAGCAAGTTAGGTTTTGCTGCCTGATGAATTTATCACAAACTTTTTTAGTATTCTGGATTTCAGAATTATGGAGAAAAGATTGTGAATTCATGTATCAAAAATGTATATTTATCTTTTTTCCTTACATCATCTTGGCTTCTCATAACTTAAAATCTCCTTAACAGCCTTGACATTTTCAGACTGTGGAGTACGCATTTTGAAAAGTAAAGGAGCCAAATTAGCAGTAGGTAGTTCTCTGAAAAATTGCATTTATGAACTGTTGCTTTCAGCTGCATTATTGACAGAAATAATTCCTTCCAAATTTTTTCAGGTCTGGAACAAAAAGAATGCAAATGAAAAAGGAAGAAGTCAGACCTCTAAGCTTCCTCCAAGATTTGCCAAAAAACAGACTGCAGGGACCCAGCAAGCACAGTCTCCAGCCTCAGGTCCAGCCATGGCCTCAGCTCCAGCTCCGGCTCTAGCCTCAGCTGCAGTTCCAGCTTCAGCCTCAGCCCCAGTCCCAGCCCCCACCTCAGTTCCAATGCCAGTATCAGCCTTAACCCCTGTTCCACCACCAGCCTCAGCTTCACCCTCAGTTTCACTTCCAGCCTCAGCGCCGGCTCCAGCCTGCACCTCAGCCACAGCCACAGCCTCTTCCTCAGCTCCAGTCCCAGCCCCAACCCCCATCCTTGCCTCAGTCTCAGCCCCAGCCCCAGCCTCAGTCCCCATTCTTGCCTCAACAGTCGCCTCAGTCCCCATCCTTGCCTCAGCCCTAGGAGCAGCTTCAACTCCAGCTGCAGCCCCAACAGCATCATCCCCAGCTGCCTCCACAGCCTCAGCTCCAGCTGCCCCAGCCTCAGCTCCAGCTGCCCCAGTCCCACTTGCCCCAGCCTCAGCTTCAGCCCCAGCCCCCTCTGCCCCTGGCCCATCTGCCCCAGCCCAGACTCAGGTACAGACTCACAAAACAATCCAGAATTCACTCCAGCCTACAACACAGACTTCAAAACAGCCACCACCTTTAATTAGGCTGCCTTCAGCTCAAACCCCTAATGGCACAGATTACGTAACCACGGGAAAACCAATCCAGAACTCGCAGTGCCATGGCACTCTGACAGCTGAACTGTGGGACAACAAGGTGGCCCCAGCTGCAGTGCTGAGTGACATCTCTAAGAAGCGTAAGTTTACAACAGAGAAGTGAGCGGTGGGGGACAGCGTGGGACACTGGGTTTGGGGCTTTTTTCAATTTTTATGTATATACTCAGTTTTTTCTAACCGCCTCATTTTTTGTTAATAGGAAGCAGTAATGATTTCTTAGCTTCCTATCGAAAAACCTTTGTTTCTAGAATAAGCATGTTATACTTTTAACAACCATGTTGTATTTTCATGGACACAATTTTTGTTTATAAAAAATTGATACGTGAAGTTTAGTGGGTTTGTATGTTATCTCTTTAAATGTGACATGAGAAGTCATTGTTTCAATGTCTGGCTATCATTAAGAGAAAAGATTGAACAGATTAGGGATTATTGGCCTCAGAATTTGAATGATCACGTTTTCTGTGGCTTCTTTTCAGTGGGCCCCATTAGCCCACCACAGCCGTCTTCAGTCAGTGCGTGGAATAAGCCCTTAACATCCTTTGGATCAGCTGCTTCGGCAGAGGTAGGAACAGATTTAAAAAGGGTTTGGTGGGGTTGGTGTGGCAGACTTTTCCTTACAACAATGTTTCAGACTTCGGCATCCATCAGAGTCTTCTGGAGGGCTTATTAAAACAGATTGCTGGGCCCCGAGCCCAGAGTTTCTGATTCATTAGTTTGAGGTTGAAGCCTGAGTACATTTCGAATAAGTTCCCAGGTAATGCTCATAAAATTTTTTTTTTAATGCAATTACTATTGTTTTGATTTTTCTACAATGTTTTACCTTGAATAGTTAGTGTAAGTACTTAGAAGCAGAGTTCACAGAACCTGGGGGTGGTTCAATATAATTTCTCAAACACAGACAGTATTGGTAAATAACTATTAAGGTCATTGATTCCCCATTCATTTATTCAGTTAACATTCATATAACACTAATGACATACCAGGCAGTGTTCTAACCTGTGGACTGGCAAAACTTGTGGCTCCCACTGTAGTAACTAACAGTTAATAACATGCAGGATGTTAGATGGTGATCAGTGCTAAGGAGAAAAGCGAGTCAGTGGAAGTGCCTAAGGAATTTCCCAAGGAGTATGGAGATGTTTTAGAATAGAGTTGCCAGAAAAGCCTGCTGAGCTGGTACAGGTAAAGACTTGAAGGAGATAAGAGAGCATGCTGTTCAGAGGCTTGAGGGAAAGTGAATTCCAGGGTCAGAGAATAGCCAGTACAAAGGAGCACCGCTGATGAGTTTGAGGAAGATCGGGGGGCCCATGTGACGAGTGAAGTAAGAGATGGGAAGAGAGTATTTAAAGTTGGAGAAGAAATAGCAGACCCTCTAAGGCCTTTGAAAGAGATAAGAAGACATTGGAGGGCTTTGAGCAAAGGAGTGGCAGGATCTGACTTTGTTAAAAAGATTGTTCTGGCTGATGTGTCAAGAAAAGTTGGTGTGGGGGGCGATGGGGGACAAGAGTAAAAGTTAGGATGCTATTATAATCCAGGTCAGAAGATGGTACCTTAAACCAGGAAGTGGCAGTAGAGATGCTGAGAAATGGTTGGTTTCTGGGTATTTGAAGGTCAAGCTAACAAGATTTACTGATGCATTAAATATGGAATGTGGGGAAAAATGAAATACAGAGGGTGAAAAAATGAAAGAAGTTAAAGTTAGCTCCAAACACCAACCCCTACTCCAGCTTTCTGACTTTGTAAGTCTGGAGTAGACATCATCTGTTTTGATGTTAAAAGTTCTACATAGGACTCCTTGTACAACTAGAATTGGGAGTCACTGGATTCAATATTTAAGACCCTCAGTTTCAGCATTTTTCTTCAGCCTGTTGGTATTGGATTTTTGATTAATCAGAGAGCTTTTCTTATGCAGAAAGTTTAAGATTTTTCATGTGATATGAAGGAGAGAACAGTGGAAAGTTTGTTTCAGTTCCTTGTTTTTTGATGGGTACACTGAATTTAATAATTTTATTCTTAAAATGTTTGGTGGTCTAGTTCTATTGATTGACATTAAAGTACATGAATAATAATTTCTTAGCACTCTTAGCTGCTAGATTTTTCTTGCTGTACTACTCCAAGTTTATAATACTAAAGGAATACTTAACTTTCAGCTTCAGTCAGTGACCAGCAAGATGTTGGAGGGTTATCTCATTTTTCTCTCATACTTTCCTCTTTTTTTAATTCATCCTTTTTATGCTCTTTATGTTTTCTGGGTAGAAGGTGGTTTTTTGTGGATGTTCATTATACATGATTTTGGAGTTTTTTTCTCCTTGTGAAATTTTAAGGTAGCAAAGTTGACATTTTACTTTTAATTCATTTTACAAGATGGAAAGAAATCCCTAATGAGACTTCTTCTCTACTAAAGTTGAGTTCTTAATTATTTTCTTATTATTTGGTTTAATGCTATGAGTGTGGAAACCCTGGTGGCATAGTGGTTAAGTGCTACAGCTGCTAACCAAGAGATCGGCAGCTTGAATCCACCAGGCACTCCTTGGAAACTCTACGGGGCAGTTCTACTCTGTCCTATAGGGTCGCTATGAGTCAGAATAGACTCGACGGCAGTGGGTTTGGTTTGGTTTTGGGTAGGATTTCAACATTGACTAAAGCGTGTGGAGATTTTTATTCTAAGTTACATCTAAAATGTTTGCCTATATTTTGAAAGTAAATATCCAAATATTAAAAATAAATCTGAATGACACGCCCTATCATATTGTTGACATTGTTGCAGTGCTAGATATGACATTAGCCTTAGACAGTAATTGCTAACTTCATGCTAACTTTAGAGATGCCAAAAATGATCTTTAAGTAATGATTCAACTGTATGACCAAATACCAAAGCCTGAAGGTGAACTTGGTGTGTTTTTCGTGAGAAAACTGCACTAGGTTATTATAAACATCCTTTGGCTTACAAAGTGCTATGTGGTTTGGCGTCTGCTTGTCCATCTTGTACCACCACTCCCATCACCTGCTGTCTCCCACCTCGCTGGCCTTTGTAGTTCTCCATCTTTACAAACTTCTGAGAATTAAATGGTATTAGTATTGCTGTATCTCTTCTCCCCCTCCCCCATTCATTCATTATTCTGTTTGTTTGTTCATTTGTTTGTTTATTGCTGGTTATATCTTTGTGTGTTTGTTGCTTTTACTTTTGTTTTAAATGCCGACAACTTGAGAGTATGGTCTGCACTCATAAGAGCCAGGACATTTAAAACTTAAGTCTTGGCTGGTCTTAATTTTATCAGTTGTTTTCTAATACAGGTCAGGAGTGGTTATGGGGAAGCTATAAAACAATCTGTAATTAATCCCAGTTGAGGTTGTAGGTGTGTAGGTCACTTCAATCCTACTTCTGTTGTACTGTTTAAAATATGTAGTGTTACATAAATTAGTCAAATTTGAGCTCTATTTTGTTTTGACAAGTTTTTAAATGTTCTTTTACTAGGGAACAAAGAATGGTCAAGAAAGTGGAGTTGAAATAGGAATTGACACAATTCAGTTTGGTGCCCCAGCTTCAAACGGGAATGAAAACGAAGTTGTTCCTGTGCTTTCCGATAAACCTAATGACAAAATACCTGAACCCAAAGAACAACGGCAGAAGCAGCCACGGGCAGGACCTATCAAAGCCCAGAAGGTAAATACAATTCGTGTTCCAGATATACTTTTAGGAAAGCCACCAGCACTTACAGAGAGCAAATACCTGTTTAAAATTCAGTTTAGCTTTTAATAAATATCTTTGATCATGGTGCATCCTTGTCATAAACGTTGAATTTAGCTTCCAGATTTGAGTCCAGTGGAAAGCAAGGAACATAAACCTGGTCCCATTGGAAAGGAGCGTTCATTAAAAAATAGAAAAGTAAAAGATGGTCAGCAGGTGGAGCCAGAAGGACAAGAGAAGCCAAGCCCTGCCACAGGCAGAAGTACAGATCCTGTCACAACAAAGGAAACCAAAACCGTCTCGGAAATGTCTGCTGAAATAGGAACAATGATTTCGGTGTCTTCTGCAGAATTTGGCACTAACGCAAAGGTACACAGCATGCAGTAATTACTAGTTCAGTTGATGCAGACTGTGTCGAAGATAAGGGACAAAAGCAGCAACGGTATACTTTTTTGCTTGAGGCATATAATACTATAGACTATGTGGGTTATTAGGAAACCCTGGTGGCGTAGTGGTTAAGTGCTATGGCTGCTAACCAAAGGGTCGGCAGTTCAAGTCCACCAGGCGCTCCTTGGAAACTATGGGACAGTTCTACTCTGTCCTGTAGAGTCGCTATGAGTCAGAATCGACTCAACAGCACTGAGTGTTTTTTTTGTTTTGTTTTGTTTTGTTTTTAATGTGGGTTATTAATTCTACAGAGAAGATTTTATGGTGTGCCTAAATCATCTAAAGATTCTTGACGGTGAATTTTTTAATGTGGAAATTTATTCTTGAATCTGGGCTTTTTAAGTAGCTTGAAGTGAGAAACATCTACACAAGATTGGAATGCTTTTCATTTTCAATTTGGAGGCTTTGAAGGAGTTGCTCTATGTTACTTAAAATAAGTTTTGTTAATAGAGGGATGGTAGAGCCTTATCTTGCTAACTGGTGAGATTCTAAAGTAAGGAAATAAGACAAAAGTCAAAAGTTGTGATTTTTCACTACATTCGATGTACAGTCTTTCCTTATTTCCAGTATAGCTAGTTTTCTTCTAGAGTTGGAACAAAGCACTTTTTCACTGGCTGAGCACCAGAGGAAGTAGTTGTCTTGCATATGGGGGCCATGCTGAATGAAAAAATGCTTCCTTAAAAACACTCCTTAAGGCAAGATACCCTTAGTAACTTACAGGAACTAACACTTGTGGGAACAGCAAATTTATCTGTCATTTCATGTTCACTCTAGGACATAATATTCATTGAGAAGAAAGTTAGATGAAATCTTTCATATTATATGAATATTTTTCTTTTTCTTATTGTCATTCGATTGAATTCATGTAAGTAAAAAGCTTATGTGATCTAACTGTAACATATTTAAAAAAGACATTCATGAAAATAAACATACCCTAAAACCTAAGTAATTGTGACAACTTGAGTTCCTGACATTTGTTTATCTACATTGAAGAGAAATAAAAATCAATAATAGAAAGTAAGCTATGGATTTAGTATATGGAAAATGCAGAAAAATTTATTTGTAATTCTCAGAAATAAATAATTGGTACTGTTGACAACTTCTTAGTACTATGCAATGCATTTTAAAAATGTACAGGACCCCAGCAACAGTTGAAATGTTACCCTTTTCAGTGGTAGGTCCATGTTTTATAGCCTACTGTTGACTGATAAATGAACCTTGAGTGAGCTGAGGTCTGTTCTCGCTCCTTTCTTCCAAAATAACTTTACAACTGTTTGGTGCTCGTTAGAAAATGACTCAGTAATTCAATTTAAAACATATTTTTTTCTATTACTACTCCACAGGAGTCAGTCACAGACTATACTACACCTTCTTCTTCCCTGCCTAACACTGTGGCTACTAATAACACAAAGATGGAAGATACTTTGGTTAATAACGTAAGTAATCAATCTGCTATGTGGCAGGTTCAGATAGGAACTTAGCTGTTATCTGTCATCTTGGGTTGTACTCACTGTGTGACCAATATTTGACTCTTAAGCAGGGAAAGAGTTGGTAGTAAATTTGTTTTTAGGAACATTGTATTATAGTTAACAAAGATAGTCAAAGTTGATTTTGTTTGAAAGTCGTTGGCTGTCTATTCAAAATCAAGATTTGTGGTACTTAGGCTTAGTTTCCTAAGTACTAATCCTGTTAACCTGGTTCTGGTAAGAATTTTTGTTGTAGTTCTCATGTTCTACAAGTTCGGCATTTTGTTTGGTTGTGATTTTATTTTAATGAAACCTTTACCTAAGGCGGTGAAACCTCACTGACTTAAAACTAAAGGATAATTAGTGTTTTCAAAGGCTTAGGTATTTTCTTTTGAATATTTTTTGAAAATGTACTGGACTTCAACAATAACAATATCCCTGTTGTGAAGATTGAGCTAGAATGTACATGTAAGTACTTTGAAAACTCTTAAATACCGTATTAGAAGGTAATAGTAGGTTATGTTATAAATGGGGCCATGGTTTCCCAGAGCAACCCTGTTATACTGCATGGTTGTATTAAAAGTCAATACAGTTCGTTTCCTCCAGTCCACCGACTGGCAGATGAAAAAGCCTGCCATGGTCACACTGTGTAACTTAGAAGAGCGTTTCAGAAATTACTAGCATGGTCCGTGTTTTGGAGAGCAGATATGGAGGAAATTCAGGCAGTTGCTCTTTTCAAATATAGCCTCTACAGTAAGCAAAGGTTCTCAGAGTCACCTGTCTGTCCTCCTTTTCAAAAATACCGTCTGCAAATAAATACTGAAAGCTCTGTCACAAAGAGCTTTAGCTGTGTCATCTTGATTGTAAAAATCTTGATTTTTTTTTTTTATCTTTTTGTAGTTTTTTTCTAAGCGTTTTATTCTTCCCTCTAGCATCAAGTATATAGAATTGTAGGGAGTTAAGAAGCATTAGAGTCACTCAGTCCAACTTTATAGTCCAGCCAGAGAGCTCTTAATACTTAGCTATGGAAAAGAAAAAGGAGCAAGCCACAGACTTTTTCTTAGTGATCACAGACCTCCCTGAGAGCAGACTGATATAACTCCTGCAGCTTTGGCACGTTATAAACTTCATGTGCCATACCTGTGCGTCCCTACCCCCTTTTTGATGATGGTTTAAATTATTTTTAACTAATTATTATTTTAACTAAATAATGGAAAACTTGGGAAGGGAGAAAAGACTTCCTGTCAGCGCTTGTGTCACCATCCAGATTATCAAATACTGAATCAGTAAAGTCTTAACAGATAAAGTTTAAATTGTGGTATGTTTTCTCCATTTGAAAAATATATAGACTGTATCTAAGGTGTAACTTTCTTTTTCAAGAGAGTATGTGATGCTTTCTGCCAAACTACTGTCTAAAAATTTATGAAATGGGAATGAGGAAGAAAAGATCATTATTGCCAGAACCCTTAGAAGTTATGGAAAATAACCAGATGAACATTTCCAAGGTTTCTCTGTGATCTGTACGGCTGATTAACATGGGGACTTGTACACTGATGTCTATTTTGCACACTGATGTCTATTTAGGGGAAGAGACCGGGTCATGTATAGGCGAATAGTCGATATTTAATTGTTAGCAGTGGATGCAAGATACATTTGAAAACAGAAAGATCAGTTTGGGTCCAGGAGCATTAAATAATGGTCTTCAGTCTGGAGTGATTTCACGGTGTTGCTTGCTTGTGCCAAGTGTGGTGGTGATTCTGAATTTAGTTACTATAGTGTTAAAAACAGATGTGTTTGGACCTTTTGAAATGTTCTTTTTTCTTTCATTAGTCTGTTTAGAGGTTCCGTTTTATACAAAGAAGCTCTATCCTTTTTTAATTATACTTAAAAGATGCTTATTCCCCTTATTGAGGCTTAATACACCTTTGTAGGATCTTAACTGTTATTTACTGGTTAACGTTACGAATGTTTTGTATCTTGAAGGTCTTGAAGACTTGAATGCAGGTGGGGTTTTTGATGACTGTAGCTCAGATTCATGCAAGAATTTCCATTAGATAGTCCACAGTATCACAGAGCTTCTTTAGACAGTCCGGTATCACAAATGATTACCTTAAAAAAACTGAGTTAACAATCAGAGTAGTATGTAACAAAATCTCTAGATCCAGAGACTTAGAGAAAAAAAAAGAGATGCATAGTAAGTTGTCAGTATCAAATTTCTAATAGTATTTATCATTTTATTACTGTAGCAAAGCCATTTTGTTCAGTATATCAAGGTGGGGAATATTTCGTACTTCCCTCACCCCTGAAATTAGTACATTTGTTCTTGAATTTACTTAGAAGAAAGTTGACTATATCGCAGAGAGATTTTCTTAAATTTTTCGCTGTGTTATGTTAAATGTCTCTGATAGAACCTGTGGGTCCCATAAACGGTGGTAATTGTATTCCTTAGAGCTTTGCTACACATGGACCAGTAGCATCAGCATTACCTGGGAGCTTGTTAGAATCTTAGGCCTCACCCCAAACCTACTGAATCAGAATCTGCATTTTAACAGCATTCCCAGGTTATTCCTATACACATTAAAAATATGAGAGGTATTGCCTTCAGGGGAGCCCTGGCGGCGCAGTGGTGAAGAGCTCAGCTGCTCACCAAAAAGTCGGCAGTTCAAATCCACCAGCCACTCCTTGGAAACCCTATGGGGCAGTTCTACTCTGTCCTAAAGAGCTGCTGTGAGTATACCTTATATTTGCGGCAGACTGTCAATTCATGCATAGAAAGGCAGATGGTAATTCCCTTAGAATTATGCAAGATGTCCATAATTATCAATTACCGTAAACACAAGGTAATTCTAAGCACTTAGATATTCCTTTTGGCTGATGAAAAAACAACACCCGGAGAGTACTTGAGCGTGAACTTTATTAACGAGGCTCGTGTAGCAGACTTAGATTGTGATCTGTGTCGCCTGCCTTTTCAGGTGCCCCTGCCTAGCGCCCTCTCCCTCCCTAAGAGGGAGACCATGCAGCAGAGCTCCAGCCTCTCTTCAGTTCCTCCCACTACTTTCAGCCTCACCTTCAAGGTACGTAGGACCTCATCTCTAAGGGGCCTTGATTATTGCATGCGAGGGGACATAAATTAATATTCTTTGGGAATTTTTACTAGTATTCTGTGATAAGCAACAATACTAAGTTGAGGAAATGGAGTGATGTCAAATGTATACCTTGAAATTGTATTGGTCTCAAACACCACTCAGCAGTGACTTGATGTCCTGGTATTTACCATGGCGAGGCGTCTGGTTAATGTGCGCGTGCTGTATAGGCTACATAAGCAGATCGTGATGTGATTTTTGTTTGCGGGGGTGGGGGGGTACTTACCACCTAGGGCTAGTTAATAAGAAAAGTGAAGACATGGAATTAAGTGGGGATTTTTTAAGTAGATGTATTTATCTCAGTGGTGCTCTTTGTTGGGTTTATAGTACGAGCAGTTACGTCATCTGTTACAGCAGGCTTCCCAATGCGGCCCTGGTTGACATGAACCTTGTTGATGGTCTCCATGGGGGTGGGAGTTGGGAAGGTGCTTGAGACTAGGAAATCTTATCAAAGAACAGGTCTGCTTTGTGCACTTCCTGGCCTTAGCTAGGCATCACCCTTCAGTGCCAGTTCCCATTCAGCCTCTGTTGTTGTTTTCGCTTGAATGCCTATCCCAGTCGGGTTTCTTATGTCTTGTAATACACAGAGATGGCTTCTGTCGTTATCCTGTTAAAGGGAATAATCTAATTTCACATAAGCAAGTATGTTGTTTTTTTTTCTTTAAGCCAATTGCTTATTCTTCATTAAACCTATAGAGCTTTGCCTTTCCTTCCCATTTTCACATTCTAAGAAGAAATAATATGTATTTAGAATTAAAATAAATTTACATTACATTGCTTAAAACTTAACCTAGTTTCCTCATTTTTACTTCTTCTGGCATCTCTATTTGGGTAATAGATGAAGTGTGGTGAAGTTATGGTATATGGACGTTATTAACAGTATATTTTGCCAAGGAAAGTACAGTTAAATAGCTGTACTTTTTAGTTTCCTTCAGTTTCCAAAAACAAACTTTAAATTTCCTTGCTACTTAAGAAATGAAGTTAAGCCAAATGCGTGTGACCTATCTATTATGGAAGGTTGATTAATATCATGTGTTTTTAGCACACACACACAAAACTGGTATGAAAGATACTGTAGTCTGTCAGATCACTCTAAATCATGAAAATCTTAGATGACGTTATGTGCCGAAGACTTGATTCCAACTCGCAGCGAGCCCATGTGACATAGTAGAACTGTCCCTAGGATTCTCTAGGCTATAATCTTTATGGCAGCAGATCGCCGGGTCTTTCTCCCCCAGAACTGCTGGGGGAGTTGAAACAGCCGACACTTTGGATTAGCAGGTGAGTACTTAACCATTGTGCCACACCACCAAAGTGCCTTCAAAAATCTCAAACAGTACAGGCAAATTGAATTGTGGCTAACTTCCTAAATTTACTTCTCCCCCCTCCCCCCCCCAAAATCTTTTATTTTAAAATAAATCACATTGGAAATCAGCAAGGTGAGAGAAGAGGCTCAAGCAAACAAAGTGGTCTATCTTTTGAATTTACAGTTGTGACTTAGTCATAAGAAAAGGTTAGATTAAATGCAGTGTCGCTGAGTCAGAATTGACAACAATGGGTTTGATGTTTTAAAATGAGATACAGGTTGGAATATGTGGAAGTTTCTCAAATTCTTACAATTAAAATAAAGTTTTAGACATTGTACTACAAGGATCCAAAAAATCCACTTCTAAAAGATCTTTCCAATGTTACTGATAAAAAGTATTCTCATGTAAGTGATCACAACTGAATTTGACAGATTCCCTTGGGTTTTCTTCTCAGTCCAGTGTTTTGACTGGTGGAACTGATAAAATGAAGATTTACGGTCTGTCCCTTCCTGTCAGGTAGCCTTAGGACAGGAGAGGGTCTGTATCTGCACCTTCCAGTTCACAACCCACTAGACACACTTGAAATGTGGCTAGTCCAGTTTGAGGTGTGCAATAAGTGTAAGGAGCCCTGGTTGCTCAGTGGTTGAGGCACTCAGCTGCTAACCAGAAGTCCGGCGGTTCAAAGCCACCAGCGGCTCCTCAGGAGGAAGATGTGGCAGTCTGCTTCCGTAGAGATCGACAGCCTCGAAAACCCTCTGGGGTCGCTATGAGTCGGAACCGACTCAATGACAGTGGATTTTTTGTTTTGTTTTGTTTATAAGTGTAAAATACACATTGAACTCAAAATTTTAATACTAAATAATATATAAACTATTTCGGTTTTATATTGATTAATGTTTAAATTATAATATTTTGGATATATTGGTTTGAAAAAAATGCTACCAAAATCTCTATTTTTAGTGTTTTTTAACATGGCTGCTAGAAAATTTAAAATTATACATGTGGCTTGCACAATTGTCTGTTGAATGGTGCTATTCTATGGAATTAAAACCTGTTTGTGCCTTTTAAGAAACTAGGAGACTAGAGCTAAAACCAGAGGGCACAAATGGTTACCAAAACCCAAACCCAGTGCCATCAAGTCGATTCCGACTCATAGCAACCCAACAGGACAGAGTAGAACTGTCCCATGGAGTTTCCAAGGAGTGCTTGGCAGATTCGAACTGCCGACCCTTTGGTTAGCAGCTGTAGCACTTAACTACTGTGCCGCCAGGGTTTCCACAGCTGGTTACAGCTAGTACAATTACCAGAAATGCTTGATGGGGTCTGGGTGTGAAACAGGAAGTGCTTCCACTTCAACCAAACCTATTGCCGTCGAGTCAACTCCTTCCAACTCATAGTGACCCTTTAGGACAGAGTAGAACTACCCCCCATAGGGTTTCCAAGGAGCGTGTGGTGGATTCAAACTGCCACCCTTTTGGTTAGCAGCTGTAGCACTTAACCACTACGCCACCAGGGTTTCCCATCTAGTTACATTGCCTTTTAAAAGACCTTGAGCATAACAAAACAGCTAAACAAAACATGGCTGCCATCTGCGGTTTGAGAAGCACTGGCTAGAAAAGAAAGGAGGGAATGGCTACTTCCTGAGGGCCTTTAGGACCTTTCCACTAAATTCAGAGCCCCAAGACAGTGCAAAGGAGCATGGTATTTCTGTTTCCTTATTCACTAGTGGAGTGGAGGTTTTGTTTCTGTGACTTGATATTCCTTTGACCTGTTTCCCAAAGCCGTCAGTAAGTTTGTGGAGCTAGTCGACACCCCACCCTTTGAGTAAAGGAGCAATGGTACATAAAGAGAAAAAGAAATGTTCGAAAGCCCTGGGGTGTTAATCTTTACGTATAGATACGTATATAAACATACACACGCGTATGTATTTGTTCTGTGTTAATATTGATATTTTGTTGTTTTTAAAAAAATCATGTCCATTTTGTTGCAGATGGAGTCTGCACGGAAGGCGTGGGAGAATTCTCCAAACGTAAGGGAAAAGGGGTCTCCAGTGACGTCCGCAGCACCTCCGCTGGCAAGCGGGGTCAGCAGTAGTGCCAGCGGAGCGGGCACCGCCAGTTACAGCTCGTTCTCAAGTGCATCCATGCCTCAGATCCCTGTGGCCTCAGTCACGCCTACAGCATCATTGTCAGGTACAGACTTCCGGACCTTTCCTTTAAACGTCTTGAATTACTTAGAATCTCTTGTGATTTTCTCCTGGTGACTGTCCCACGGAAACAGTATTATTTACAGAAGGTGTACGATGAGATCACTGTCAGCTGTTCTGTAACTTCTTGGCACTCTCACCTCCTCCCCCACGTTTCCTGTTGCCAATTTTAGTTACTTAGGGCTGCTAAAAGAGACTTTGCTGGGTGTCCCTCAAAGTTACAGATGCTAATTGATTGTCATTTTTACCCATACGCAACTCATTAGACCAGCTGAGAAATAACACAGAATCACACAGCTTTCGCATATTTTGCAATATGTATCTAGTTTGAAGGAGCCGTTGCTCTCTGGATAAGAGGGAGGAGTAGAGAATTTCCAGCCTCTGCTGTTTGACTGGATGGAGTGCATCGGATTTTTCCCCCTTTCTTTTTTTAAGGAGAGTTCATCAAGTTCCCCCAGTTAGAAGGTGACTTTCTTGCCTTTTTCCTTAAATGTTTACCAGCGTATGATCCTTCCCTTGAAATGGTACTGATTTGGGTGCTTTACAGCTATCACAGGACGTTTCTGATCTCTTGACTCCAGGAAAGTGTGCCGTTTTACCATGTACGCAGCTGTGTTTCTTCTGTTGAAAACAAATTTCGTTTCACGCTTTCTCACTTGAATCTCCCTAAGGTTTCCAAGACACTGGAAGGCTCCTTTCCAGCATGGATGAAATAAATCCAGCACAGGATTTACTTTCTTTGACTGGCTCTCGTTTAGTGATTGCGGTAGTAGCTTTCAGTTATTTTGGCATACTGTGCTAGTTTTAAGTTTCAAAAAAAACTGCCATGAAGTCAGAATTATGTTTTAAGACAAACCCAGAGATGGTTATACACGGCGTTAAAATTTCAAATCAAATGGAGCACCCCTTTAGAAAAATACTCCAACTGTATCAGCTGACTCCTACTATATGTGTACTTGGGCTTTCGTAAGTATTCAGATGTTTGTTCATAAATGAATGAATGTAAGGTTAAAAGCCAAGTAGTAGTTTGGGGCTTAACTGTAACAGCCATGCAGATGCTCAGCCTCCTTATATGGCGACTCTTCATTTTTCCTCCTTTTAAATGTCTCTGGTTTATATTTGTCAGGTTTTATGTTCTTGTTTACATTTGGTGACAGGCGTGGGTTTCTGCTCTGAGGCAGCATACGGGCATAAATGGTGTAAACAGCAGCTTTTCAGTTTCCTGTTGCTGTTTTGAGTGATTTACCTTGAACAACAGCAGCACTTTTAAATATGCTCTATTTCCCCTTTATTTTATCTCTCCCTTGCATATAGGAGCTGGTACATACACTACCTCTTCTCTGAGTACAAAATCTACGACCACGTCTGACCCTCCAAACATCTGTAAAGTGAAACCCCAGCAGTTACAGACAGGCAGCCTGCCGTCCGCAGGCCATTTCTCACAGTTAAGCTGTATGCCTTCCCTTATCGCCCAGCAGCAGCAGAGTCCCCAGGTCTACGTGTCTCAGTCGGCAGCAGGTAATGTTTGTAGGAGTGGATGCTGGGAATGGAGACTTTTTCAAGTGCTTATATTTTCTCTTAGCTAACCGTTTCAGTTTAATTTGCTTTTGGTCTGCTGTGCAAATTTGTTCCCATACAGAGCTGACTGCTTTCCCTCTCTTTGATAAGTATTCTGGGGATCTTGGCAGATAACCGTTACTTATATATTATTGTCAATTGTTTCTTATATATATATTATACATATTAGATAGACAAATTAATATCTAATAATTTGCAGAATAATTTATGCACTTGACACATTCCCAGTCAAATTACAAAAAGATTTATTTATGTGTTATCTGAAACTTGACAAATTGATAGTAAAGTTCATGTAGAAGAATAAACAAAATAAGAATAGCAAAGAAAAAAAAAAATTATGTAGTGGGGTGGGGTAACTTGCCCTTCTAAATATCACAGTATTGTATAAGTTAAATTGTCAATAAATATTTGAAAAATATTCAGACTCGCAAATGATTTAAATTCAAATTAGAAGAACAATGAAGTTATTTTTTACCTTTCAGTTTGGGTAATATTAGAAAGATTGATACTGTCTGGTATCTGTTAATGCCCAGTATCTATAAGGGTACAGGATATCAAAAAACCCGACTCATAGCGACCCTATAGGACAGAGTAGAACTGCCCCACGGGGTTTCCAAGGAGCGCCTGATGGATTCGAACTGCCAGCCTTTAGGTTAGCAGCCATAGCTCTTAACCACCATGCCACCAGGGTTTCCAGTAGGCCCTTAAAATCTATGCTGGTGAGTGTATAAACTGGCATAATTTTTCTTGAAAACCAGCTTTTACATGTACATACCCACTGTAGTAGCAGTTTCATAGCTAGGAATCACACAGGTAAACTTGCCTGTTGGTTATGTGTGTGTGTGTGTGTGTGTGTAAATTGCAGTACATTTGATAATAGTGACTAGTTAATAAAAATATAATATGGGAAGCTCTCTGGAACGTACTATACTATATAAAAACAGCAAGTGACAAAACAGTATGTATAATAATACATGGGAAGAAAATCTCGGAAGAATCTGTGCTAAACTTTTCTCATTATGAGATGTCAATTCTTTTTATGTTGGTAAATTCTAGTAAGTAGATATAAAAATTGGAGTGGATTTGCTGCTTCAAAGGATAGGCTCATTTTGAATTTTAACAGATAACGTGAAATCGTTTACCAATTTGTACCCTGTTGGCCATGTATGAGTGTCTGTACCTTCGGAAGCACTAGCTTACAGTTGTTTAATCCACATATACCTGTACTCCAGGAGGTTCACGCTTCTCGTTTTTCCATGACTGTATTCACTTTCAGCCCAAAAGTTTACATGCCATCTGGCTGCTAAAAACTATCGATTTGAAATCTACTAGGAAGTTTGACTTTTACTTACTCTTTGGAAAATTCTGAAATTTTAACTGCTTGTTTTTCCTGGGGGCCAGTAACACAAATCCCGACTTTCTATATGGACACAAGTCATTTATTCAATACCCAGCATGCACGACTGGCCCCACCGTCCTTGGCTCAGCAACAGGGCTTTCAACCAGGCCTTTCTCAGGTAATTATCAAAACTTGTTTCTTTGCATTCTTAGGATTGTTTAATAGTCATCTTGGATCACAAATAATGGACTACCCGTGATTACCTTTATGTGGTATTAGCAAAATTAAAGGGCTTTCCTAAATCTACCAAAGCTTGATGGTTAACAATGTAAAACAGGTATTGAGATGAAAGGACAATTTAGATGTTTACATTTGTTTTTAAAAGGGAGCTATACAAGGCATTAATTTTTATTCTTTTCACGTCTCCAAACTTTATTTTCCAAAATATGATTTGTGTGTTTGATGTCTGTATGTAATATATCTGTGTACATACACATTTTTTTTATTGCATTACAGCCAACTTCGGTTCAGCAGATTCCAATCCCCATTTATGCACCGTTGCAAGGACAGCATCAAGCTCAGCTGAGTTTAGGGGCTGGGCCTGCTGTTTCCCAAGCTCAGGAATTATTCAGTTCTTCACTTCAACCGTATAGGTAAATGCTTCAAAGTTACCTTTGTAATGCTGAAAACAATATAATATTAGGCCTCCTTGCCATATAAATAATTTAGCAAATATTGATTATATATCATTAACCCCCATCTCTGATTATTTCAAACAGCCAAAATTGAACCAAATCAGGCCTCAAAGCTTCTTGAAGAAGAGGGCAACAACAACCCCATAATAATTAAAAATTGCAGGGAATAGTTGCTAAAGGACCCAAAAGTTTATATGCCACCTGGCTGCTAGAAACTAAATTCAAGTCCCCTCTGTGTAAGAACTAAAGCGTGCAAGGCAACTACGGTATGTTAGGGAGTAGAGGCTAGGCTGAAATAACAACAGAAGAGAGAGAAGCAGAGTGACAGAGAGTAGTAGTAGTCTTGGCAGTGGTGACAGGTATACTCCGTAGTGTAGGGGAAGGCATTCTTTTGAAGGTTTCTGTCTTTGCAATTCAGGTAGTAATGAAAACTGTTCTTTATTTATAATAGGTATTTAGCTTACATTAACTCAGTTTAGTCTTCACACAGCCGGATAAGATGAAGTCATCCACATTTGACATAATGAGGAAATTGGGACTTTAAAGGGTTGGGCTTTTTACCTAATGTTACCCTACAGATAAATGGCAGAGCCTGTGTTCAGCCCGTGTGTCTGGTCACCGGCTTAATGAGGGTAGAGGCTAGGGATAGGAGTCTGGTGGTAGGGGCCGTGCATCATGGCTTAGTTCTGCCATCAGTCATCAGTCATCCAAAGGAAAAATAAAGTGCTGTCGGTCATCTAGCTTCAGAGGGTTGCAAAGCTGTGCATTTGTTTTTGGAAATGCGTTTGATTTCTTTTGGTTTTAGAAGTGGTTCAGATAGAATTTTCCATACTTTGTAGATTAAACTTGGCGTCGATTGAGATAGCTCATTGCTTTTAGATTACCATAAATGATACTGCTAAGGAATCCTGGTTCAGCTAGTTAAACTCTCTCAAAAGAGAGCAGATCATTAGTCAACTTGATAATCGTGGCCCTCACTTGAGTTTTTTGAATAAAGATTCCTCAGTAGGATTTAGTGCATCTGTATCATTAGTGATATAATAGGGTTTGTTTTCTGCTCTTACTCTGTCCTTCAGTTTGCTGATCCCAACAGATTCTCTCCCAATAGAAATAAAAACTTTACCACAGCTAGACTGGAAGGTATAGGTAGTCACTTACACAAACCAGCCTCCTTTAATTGATATTAGTTGCACGAAACACTGTTGAAAAGTGTGAGGCCGTGTCCAGCTCTGTGAAACAGAACACAGTGCCTGATTAGTAACGTCCTTCTTAGCCGTGGTGCAGGGAGGGCGCAGTATTTATTATCCCCATTTCAACATTTGTCTTGGAAGGTATACCTTTACGATTGTTTAGACCAGACCTGTTCAACAGAAATATAACGTAAGTCAGATACATAATTTTAAATTTTCTAGTAGACAGATTTTTTTAAAAAAAGATGAAACTAATTTTACTAATACATTTTATTTGACCCAGTATATCCAAAATATTATAATTTCAACATATAATCAATACGAAAATTATCAATGGAGTATTTTGCGGATTCTTTTTCTTCCTAAGTCTTCACCATCTAGTATGTATTTTATACTTAGGATATAACTCAATTTGGACTAGCCACATACTTCAAGTACTCAATAGCCAAATGAGGCCAGCGGCTACTGTATTAGAAGGCAAGGGTGTAGACTTAAAGCAGTTGTTTATATCCCCAAGAACATGTTGCTACACTTTACTCTCTCCAGAACCTAATCAGCCTACTGTTTGTTAATACAGAGTCCCTGAATTCATTGCTACGTGGAAGGGAGAGTTTATAATAGTATGTTCACGTTTTCCCAGTTTATATTTGAAAACATAAATTACAGGTAGACATTGTGAACATTGCTTGTTACCCTGGACTAGCACTCTGGCTGCATGGCTTTTGTTCCTGCCACATGGGTCGGTTTTAACAAACCATAATGTTATATATTGGTAATTTTATCTTTAATCAGCACTACTTGGATTTAGTTACAGGTATGCGTCGCTTAACATCCATGATAGTTTCTGTGAAATAGGACATTATATGATTTGGATGCTGTGTGAACAGCATGTTATATGCAGGAGAGAGACATGCAGGGTGGTCATCAGGCAGTCCTGGGACTTGTACCAGTACACTGAGGGACTATGTGAAAATGTTAGCGTGGTCGCTGCCTGGTCTCAGAGCTGTGCCTGGACCCTGCTGCAGCTGGCTCCCTACCCTTCCTTCCTTTCTGCCTGTTTTCCCTGCCCACCTCTCCTCCACCTCGTCTGCCAGTGACCTTTCCTGCTCCTCCTCCCAACACTGCCACAGCCCAGACCACTTGGTTGCCGCCACCACAGGAGGGGCCACAGTCTCAGGCCAGGCGTGACAAGCAGAGTGCCCTGGCCATAGGGGGCAGTGGCCTCGCGGGCATCACCCTCAGCAGCTCTGACCGCAACTGCCTAGCTCCTGCCTGAGGCCGTCACAGTGGGACAGGCAGCCGCAGATGGGTGCAGGGACCCTTCCTCTGCTGCCCCAGGGCCAGGACTGATGTGGGACCTGGAGAGCTAGTGAGAGACAGATAGGATCGACAGTACTGAGCAGAGTACATCCACCACGTCCTATTCTCTGATCAGGATTTCTGAACTCTATTGTAACCTTATGGGACCACAGACTTAAATGCAGTTGGACGTTGCCCAAACAGACGTTATGCGGCGCATGCCTGTACTTGTTATTTGTTTCAGTGTTTTGAAAGCATAGATTTGAGCCCTCCACCCCAGCGATGATAGGGCAATCTGGGTTTAGATCCCAGCATTATATTTTTTAAAAAACCTTTATGGGTAACCCTGATGTACAGTCAGGGTGGAAAGCTAGAGTCATTTGGTATACTTGTTCTTAAGATTTTCAGATTCCTGATGCAGTTAACCTCTAACACAAGCCTTTTTTCTTTAACACTTAATGTAGATCTCAGCCAGCCTTTATGCAGAGCAGTCTGTCCCAGCCATCCGTGGTTCTTTCTGGCACTGCCATCCACAACTTTCCAGCTGTCCAGCACCAGGAACTTGCCAAGGCACAATCAGGTCTTGCCTTTCAACAGACTTCAAACACCCAGCCTATTCCTATCTTGTATGAACATCAGCTGGGTCAGGCATCAGGACTAGGAGGTTCCCAACTCATTGACACTCATCTTCTCCAGGTAAGGCCAGGGCTGGAGCCACACACTGGCATTGGATTCCTGTGCAGCACATTATTTTAAGGAAACATGTTTTAAAGAAAAAAACATTAAAAGATACAATAAAAAACAAAGATCTTCCCTTTTTTTTTAATTCTAATATTAATATTCCTAGAGATTACTTTGAAGTCATAACTTGAATCTCTGAATTGAACATTTTTTCAATCTTACTGCAACCTTCTTACGAAATTCTTCCTAGGCTAGAGCGAATCTTACCCAGGCTTCAAATCTGTATTCTGGACAAGTACAACAGCCTGGTCAGACCAATTTTTACAACACTGCCCAGTCACCGAGTGCTCTCCAGCAGGTAAACTATGGCATGGTAAATTTCCTCAATTTTCTTTATTCTTAACTATTTTTACAGCTTTTATTGTTTGGGAATTAAAGTAGAACCAAGATGTGGGCATGGTGTAGTGAGTTTTCGAGCTGCCCTCTGAGGTGTCCCAGGAATTCCATGGGGCCACAGTGGGGAGCAGGTGCTCCGTTCCCACAACACCCCTTCTCCCACTTCAGTCGTTCTGCTTTTACCTTTTTTTTTTTTTTTAACTGTGTTTCCATGTAATTAGTGCCTTTTAACACAAGATTCTATGAAAATAAAAATTTGAAAATTATTGTCCAAAATGTCCAGTTACATGCAAGTGTGATGGGTGGTTTACCCGTGAGTGCAGGAGCCGGAAGGGAGCTGTAAAGGGGCAACCGTCAGACAGTGAGGCAGAGTGTAAACCCAGACACCCTCCTTACATACGTGCACGTGGCGACTGAGACACGGTTGCCTCTAGCAGGGCCGTCATCAGCTTACTCTGGAAAAGCCGACAGAGGGCTGAAGGAGAGAAGCAACCCAGCAGTCAGTTTGTCTTAACTATTTTTGGTTGCTGCTTTAGGGGGTGCTGATTCATAAATACATTATGGACATTTAAATTAAATACTCTGGCTGCGTGAAAACCGAGAGGCTTTTTCTTTTTTGTCAGAGCTCATTTTCCTGAGCTCTGAAAGCACTATAAAATACCTATTTAAGAATGTGTGACTAGTCCTAAATTCTTTCCTCATGATTTTGTTATGGTTTGTGCTTGTTGGACATGTGCTGTG
Source organism: Loxodonta africana (assembly GCF_030014295.1). NCBI lineage: Eukaryota > Metazoa > Chordata > Mammalia > Proboscidea > Elephantidae > Loxodonta > Loxodonta africana. The sequence continues at coordinate 208,090,934 of NC_087344.1, read as the reverse complement.
GATTAACTGAAAGGTAGTCATAATTATTTCGGTTTTATAGTTTCTCCACTCCAGGTAGCCATACCTAATCTATTTTATCGTTGCACCTTCAGTAGAAGAATGGAGATAGTCGCTGAGCAAAAGATTTGTATTTGGAAAACTTAGTAGATTGACATATTCTCTCTTTTAAATCTTACTGCAAAGTATTTGAGCCTTGTATGTGTGTACTTACAGGGGCAGACGTACGACGGGCACAAGCAGATGGCTGAGGTCTCTGTTTGCTTGTGTTCTAGGTTACAGTACCTCTGCCAGCCTCCCAGCTTTCCTTGCCTAGTTTTGGATCTACAGGGCAGCCTCTCATTGCTTTGCCTCAGACTCTTCAGCCCCCATTACAGCATACCACCCCACAGGCTCAGGCCCAGAGCCTGAGTCGTCCTGCACAAGTAAGCCAGCCTTTCAGAGGGTTGATCCCTGCCGGAACACAGCACAGCATGATCGCAGCCACGGGAAAAGTGAGTGCAGAGCGGTGTGCTGTATATGCACATCTGTGCGTAGCGTACATTCTACAAAAAGAAAATATACCAGTTTTTACCACCCTCCAGGGTATTGGAAGACCCCGTATACTTGATCATTTCTTACCTGTTTATTTTTAATGCACTTGATCCCTCTGGTTTTTATTTAATAGTAAATAAACCACAAATTTTGTGCAACAGTTGGACTTACATAGACTCTTGGACTTTTTAGCCACAAACTTGGCCTGATAATTCCATGGTACTTGAAACCTAATTATAGAATGTTTGTACTAAGATTCTTTACCCTTTGCTAGATTAAGCCTCTACATATAGCATATTAAACACAGCACTTAGCTTAAGGAGTTTAAGGAATGTTGCATTTATTTTATGCTTTTTCTCAGATGTCTGACATGGAGCTAAAAGCCTTTGGAAGTGGCATTGATATTAAACCAGGCACACCTCCAATCAGCGGTAGAAGCACCACACCAACGTCTAGTCCATTCCGGTAAAATCGGCATTTCAATTTGCTTACAGAGTTTCAAAATAACTGATCATCATTTGTTTGACAAATATTAATATGTCACTGTGTGAAGCACAAAAGGAGCTAAAGCATTCCGATAATTTTATCTAAAATGTTAAGTTTTAAAATCTCTTAACATCGTATTTTTAGAAAATTCTTCTAATACAGAGCAAATCTCGCTAGTATCCTTTCTCACCTCTCCTCCTCTGTTGTCTCTCTGCTACCAAAATGTTTCGTAACTCACCTTGGTAAATTTTCATCAGTTACAGTGTGTTAGAGCAATGTCTATAAAAAGCTAACAGCATTATTTACGGCACTACTGTACTGACCAGCAGCGGCTTCTTTCCAAGGGCTACTTCCACAAGTCCGAACAGCCAGTCCAGCAAAATGAACAGCATTGTCTATCAGAAGCAGTTCCAGTCAGCCCCTGCCACTGTGCGAATGACGCAGCCATTTCCTACACAGTTTGCACCCCAGGTGGGCAGATATAAGAGAGAATGAGTATTACTTACTTGCAAATGATTGCTAATTTGGCTAATTCTCTGATTCCATAATCTTGCCACGTTAACCAGTTTAGAAGCACAGTTTTCATGAAAAACGATTTCTGACTTAACAGTAAATATGTGACGTTCAAGTACATCCTCTGCAGTTTGTAGCCAGACACAGGTAGTAATTGTGTAGTTCTAAAGCAGACAACACAGTAGTCCAAAGATTCCCCACACAGCTCTGATAATTCATTGCAGTCCTGTTCCTTTTATCTTCTTGAAGAAGTTGATTTTTCAGAGAAGGGTCCCAGTGCTTGACGTTTTCTAGGTTTGAAGCTCTTTATAGTTTTTTTTTTTTTTAAGATGTCTGTGTGCATTTGAGATGAAATATCTGAAACCTGTTCTAACGTATGTGTTATAAGAAAATTGGCTTCTCTTACCTTTGCCAAGCATATTGAAGGACTAACCAGAACTGATAAGAGCTCTCACAGATTAGAGTCAGTTCCTGAGAAAACACATGTTTGTTGAATTATTATCTTTATTTAGTCTCCAGATTGTTTGGTATAGGTGTTTCCCCTTTGTGCAATTGTATCTGTTTTTAAAGATACTCAAATTAATAGCCTTTCTATCTGCCCTTCAGAATTTGCAGCTTAGTTGCTAAAACCAAACGAAGTGCTATACGTAGCATGCTTTGCCAGATTTTTCTGTCAGACTCTCCAAGCATGGCCTTTGTGCTCTTTGCCCCTGTTAATGCAATGGCACAGTCCATACACCTCCTCTCAGTGGCAGACTGGGCACGGATTTACTCTGGGATAAGCCAACCTGGTTTAGTTGGCTTTTTTTTTTTTAACAGTTCAATGTTGTATGTTTTGTTTTTTTCACTCAGATTCTCTCTCAGCCTAACCTGGTCCCTCCATTGGTAAGAGCCCCACATACTAACACCTTCCCAGCGCCTGTTCAGAGGCCGCCAATGGCACTGGCCAGTCAGATGCCTCCTCCGCTGACCACAGGCCTCATGAGCCATGCTCGTTTGCCGCATGTAGCCAGGGGTCCTTGTGGATCACTATCTGGAGTCAGAGGTAATCAGGCCCAGGCTGCGTTGAAGGCTGAACAAGACATGAAGGTTAGTACAGTGTTAACAGCCAACAGAGCAAGAGTGTCTCTGAACCATGTCTGAAGATGCCTCTGGACCCATAACCCTACATCCAGGCATTCATTGTCTTAGCAGACGTTAACTGAGCTACTTTTTTTTTTTTTTTTTCCTTTTTATTCCCTCCCCCTTTTTTTTCTCTTCCCTCCTCCCCCGTTTTTTTGTTTTTTGTTTTTTTCTCTTTTGTTTTTACAGTCAGAAAAGAATATTTTAAATTCCGTGGCCAAATGAATTGTTTGTAAACATCTGAGGGAGATCTGAGTGTAGATGCCGCAGTTTTTGGAAGAGTAAAAAAGTAACGTGGCATATTATAGGCTTCCCCATTGTCTTTTTTTTTTTTTCCCCTTTTCTTTGATTTCTCCTTTTTATTCCCCCTTCCCCTCCATCCCCTTCCCAGACTTAACATAAGTCATGATTATGTTAGAACTCTGGAATGGGCAAGACATGTTACCTCTCTTGATTTTTCGTCCCTCACAAATCATCCAAGTATAGTTTTCTTATCCTTTTTTTTTTTGTCTGCCACCTGAGGTGGCTGTATTCCACAGTGGATTGAGTAGTTATAGATGAAGAACTCAGGAAAGCACTCTGGGATCCTTCGCGATGAAAGGCACTGATAAACGTGAGGTTTGCCGATGCAGGAGAGTGCCTAGGAGTCTGTGTGGGGACAGTCCTTAGAGCATCACCTTAACTTGTCTGCCTGTACAGCTGGCTGAATCAGCTCATTTCTCTGTGTATTAGACTTGACTTTAGAGATCTTAGTAACATTGCCTGTTTTGCCACTACATAGATCAGGCTAAAACAAAAGTTTACTGGTTTGTGGCAGCGAAAATGTCCATAGCAGCGCTTTACTCTGAATTAGAAACATGTTTATAATAATCCTGTTAGAGTATCCAGTTGTCTGATGAAAGTTTCTTTCTGGGTTTACATTCTTGTGTTTCTGATCCTGAGTAATCAAATTTAAAGACTACCCTGAAGTAAAAACTCTGATTAAACATTAACTGCTTTTATTAAAGCTATGTGGCCAGGACGGTGCATCTGTTCATAACTGTTAAAAAGACTAGTATGTGTAGAAATCTATGGAAACTATTTGGCCTTGGTTACCCCTCCTGCTCCTGGCTCCTTGGCACTTGATTTTCGTACTTAATCCCATGTTGAGAATGACATTAGAGCATAATAATCTTAATGAGGGGGAGGGTATAAATTTCTGGAAAATTGCTTCAGATCTTTGGATAGTACAGGCTACCTGTAGAACATGAAGGGTTTTTATTATATGCAGAAGGCATAGAAACTTAAGTTTTAATTGTATATGTTACAGTGGTATAGTTTACAGACTGATGTAAGTATATTCTTTGAGACACATAGTCAATAAAATTAAGAAATTATCTACTTTACCAGCTCAGAATGTGGTAGGAGCTATCAGAACTTAGTGATCAAGTGAAGTTGTAGTTACTAATTTCTGATGCTCTTCCCCTGCAGAAGAGAGCTGTGGGAAGAGGACTCAGCCACAAGACATTTGGTCCTAGGTGTTGGTAATGCCACAATATAAGTGCTTCCTTTTCCTTTTGTTGTAGACCAAATATTGATAGCTAGAAGTTTTAAGTGTTACATATATGTTTTCAAATTTGCAAACAGGCTCCCTACATAAAATTTTGTTGCAATAAGCTTTGTTCCAGAAAAAATACAAACCAGCAGCAATTTGTTTTATTATTCTCTAAGAGGGCGAACTTTGAAAAGGTGGTGGGAGGTGGTCCTGTTGTTTCAAATGTAAAAAAATAAAATCACATGAAGTATTTTCAAAGATAGGAAGAGGTCCATGCATTAAAAGTTTGAAAGATCAATGAGGTGCTTTTGCTGTGGGCCAGTCCAAGGTGGGGCAAACTCTGATTTGTGATTGGTAAAAGAATATGAACCGAGGTTGACTGACAGGCTTCGGTAGTACTACAGCATTTTCAGTTGTTGTTTCTCGTTTTTTTAAGGCAAAGCAGAGAGCAGAGGTTCTTCAGTCCACGCAGCGGTTCTTCTCTGAACAGCAGCAGAGCAAACAAATAGCCAGCAAAACCCAGAGAGTGGACAGTGATCCAAGCAAACCTGCTGAAACACTGACTGACCCTCCTGGTGTCTGTCAGGAAAAAGTGGAAGAGAAGCCACCCCCTGCTCCCACCATGGCCACCAAACCCGTTAGAACTGGACCAATCAAACCTCAGGCAATCAAAACCGAAGAAACGAAATCTTAAAGGCTATGGTTTATTGCAGGGGTTGGGGGACAGGGGTGGGGAAAATGGCGTCAGATAATGCCAGCGGCCAAAGGGGTAAAATGGTCTGTAACATTGTCCTGTGCAGAACTTGGAGACGCACCAGGGATACAGGAGCAGTTTACACTGACACACAGCTGCTGCACCAGTGAAAGTCAGGCTTTGCAAGCTTGCACCTGCTATACAACACATGCTCCGTTGATGGCCGTGCGTCTTCAGTCAGAATTATGTACAGATGTGTGCACACATTCTTTGAGTGCATCTCATTTAGAACTATAATACTCATGATTAGTTGAAATGCCAGAAATGTGAGGAAAATAACACTGCAGAGGAGTAGCTCAGCCTGAACAGTGTGGTGGTCCCGCTACTACATTACCTGTGGTTTCTTTGCTCCCTTGTGTTCTTTGAATATGGTCTAGCATTGTAGGCTTGGTGGTGAAGAACCAAGGGTAACTGGTGCTAGAGAGAGGAACCTGATTTTGTATTATGGCAGCTCGCTGTTTTTGTAACATGGCGATTGAGTTGAACGCAATCAAAGTACGGGAACTGATCTCCCCTGCTTCCCGGGTGAGTGAGCAGATGATGACGTGTTGGTGTCAGCACCCTGGCACACCTCCAGATAGCAGTGTGTGGCCGCTGCTTCAGTTTGAAATGGTGCTGCGTTGTAGTTGTGGCCCAAAGCTTTGAAGTGCTGCGTGGCATCCCCCTTCTTCCGCGGAGCGCTCACATTCACACAGCACGTTTGGTAAAATAACAGTTAGGTGGAGTGGACTGCTTGCCTCCGCTTGGTCATCATTATCAATCCAATGGTTTTGTTTTTTTTTGTTGTTTGTTTTGTTTTCCCATTTTGAGTGGTTTTTTGTTTTGTTTTTTTTTTAAACGGTTTTTAGCTGATGTTCATGAAGAGCAACGAGTGCTTACAACTGTGCCACTAACACAAGGAGACCCTGTCTGAAAAGGTGCGTGTCTGCACCGGAGCCGTGCCACGCCGCCCTTGGGCCGTCTGCTGGGAGGGTAGAATCAAGTCTCAAATGATGCCTTTTTAACTGTATCCTCTAGTGTTATAGCTGTAGGGCTGTACTGTGTCATACCTCTGTGAATGTAAGATACCTTGTACCTGCTTTATGATACGTAGTAGTGACCGTGCTATATCAGAGCTGCTTTTTAATGACGTTATTCTAGAATGTTTTCTTTCCAGATGATGATTGAGAAGCTAATTAAAAAAAAAAAAAAAAAAATGGTGCCAGGTACCACAACAGTAACAGAACTTTGCTGTTCTCTGAGGTCTTGTTTTGTACTTTTTTTTTTTTAATGGAACGTGCTGGATGTCTCTATAATTTTGTTCAGATGACTGCAGAACCTGGAAAAGCTGCTGCTGCTATTGATGCGTAACACACTGCGATTGGTCTTTTTATATAAATATAAATATATATATATATACATATATATATAATTTGAATTTTTGGAAACTTTAGCTGTCCTGTCAACTTTGGAAAAAAGTATCCCAGTTGTACCGTGTTGAGTTGGCATTGTACAGAAATTAACAGCCATATTGGTCTAGAAACGTTAAACTTAATTTTTTTCCATTTGTACAGGGGTAACGCACTGTATTAAATATGTAAGGTCTTATCTACATGGGTTTGATTACAGAAACTAATAAAGTATTCTCTAAATAATGACTCCCGGAGTTTCTCATCCATTCTTCAAATCTGAAGCAAGAAGGTATGTCATGTACCAGAAATAGTGACCAAGAGGACCGTATTTTTATCCAAATAACTCAAGCCTTCTATGTTTGCCAACTGTGCCCTCCCCCACAAGGTATTTTCATAGGCATGCTATGCTACGCTAATTTTTTATAGCAGCATGTAAAAAATTAAATGTTTATTAAATACTCGGTGGGTAGAAGGTGCAGTTGGCGAACAAACATAGAAGGTGCATAAAAAATACTGTACGTTACGCTCTGTTGCGTGCTGTCGAGTCGATTCCAACTCACAGCGACCCTATAGGACAGAGTAGAACTGCCCCATAGGGTTTCCTAGGCTGAAATCTTTATGGGAGCTGATGGCCAGGTCTTTCTCCTGCAGAGCTGCTCACTGGTGGGTTCCTGCCACCGGCCTTTTGGTTAGCAGCCGAGTGCTAAACCACTATGCCACCAGGGGTCCTTATTCTCTAGGAAGAGGTTATTATCCAGAGAGTTGATTCCTGTCTCAAGAACTCTAAAGCAAATTCAGTTAAAGGAAGTCATGTCAGGGAGGATAGTCAGGGCGCCTGTTCTCAGAATAGTCATACCCATACTAAAAACAGCCTGTCAAGGAGAAAGACAGGTGCTGAGTGTAGAATACAGTTGCACCATTTTTCTTCTAGGCAGAAATTGAAGGACCCAAAATAGATCTCAGTATTTACATTTGTGTATTTTGTATTTTTATTAGCACATTCATAGACATTTATCACTTGCTCAGGAAGTCAGTAAGGCATTGCTTTATCATTTACTCAGTTTGTAGAGTGAAGTACTGAGGGATTGCGATTGCCTAAAATCTCATATCCAAAACACCTGGCTTCCAGACTCAGGTTTTTGTTTTTAGGAAAACTGGTTATTCAGCCACTAATATATTTTATTTACTCATGGTTTCTGTAACTCTGAAGCTCTTAAAATACTCAAGTACTGGTAAACCCCAGCTTGATCCAAGCTTTCAACCTAAGGTTTTTGTCAGAATATTCTTTCAAGTGGTATGATGAATAAGGTTGGGAACTCAAACCTGTACCATAGGGCTGTAGCCACCACTTCACGTATTTGCTGCCTTAGCATTGCCACTATTTTTCATATTCTAGTTTTTAAGTTCAGTCGACCTAACAGGTGGCCAAGTCTGTTGGGATACAGCTTGCATTACCTCCGTTTGCAGCACTAATTACGACACCACTCATTCCTTGGAGCTTTTGCTGGGACCTCCAGTGGAAAAGTGGCAACAGAAACTTATTCATGAAAGTAAGATATTCTTAGTGTTTCTCCACAGTGAGGTGTTGTGCACATCTTGTCTCTGGGTTCCTGGAGACCTAAAGATGTTGCACCGAATAGTTGACAGTACGTTTTGGCCACATAAACTTGTGAACGTGTCTCTGCCCCTTACTGCTCTGGTAATTTGGCCGGGTGGGGTGGCATCTTTGTCCTTTTTGAATAACAAATTGTCCTCTCTGATAGAAAAGTGATTGGGGGAGTATTCTTGGCGAATGAGAGGAGGGTGTAACTTGAAGAGTCATTGAATTTCCATGTCTTCACAATACAGATGACATAAGTAAAGCTCCAACAAACTCTTGGCTGGAGGCGAGATGTAGAATGAGAATGCATCACAGGTTGGAAAGTTGAGAATAGACCCTCAGAACCCGAAGGTACTAGGCACATCTCCAGCAGGTAGCCGGCAGCTCTTTGTGCTGTTGTCTCATTATGTCCGAGTGTCTTAGCTTTGTCACCACTAATTTTACATATCCCTTCCAGTCTTTACTAGCTGTAGTCTACAGTTCATCAAGTTGATTCCTGATTCATACTGACTGTAGTTGACCTAGTTATGGATAAACTTAAAGCTTTTTTTTTTTGGCATCTTGACAGATTTAGGAATTCAGTATTTTCTAGGTGCTTTTAGACATTTTAGCCATAATTTTTCTACTTCTGAAGTGAAACAAAAAGGATAGGACTAGGATGTCTTAGCGTAGCACCAGTTTAACATCTGCATGTTGCCAAAGAGAAGTGCCTCCTTGGCCCTCTTCCTTCCCTGTGTGCTGGTCTCGTTCATGCCTGCAGGTCTGCGGCTGTGTGTGCTCTGAGAGCTCCAAGTAGTGCCTCTGTAGAGCTTTTCTGAAATATCCAGAAGGTAATAGCAACAGATTTCAAACCAAAAGTCCTACTGATTTTTAGTCTTTCTGAGGGCACGATGGATAGAAGCTCAGTTCTGTGTTAGGATGAATATGACCTGGTGTCACTTGAACTCTTAAGTTACCATGCACAGTAGAGTCTTTCGCTGTGTCAGCTTCTGGGCTGGTCAGTTAATTGTGGCAGGAAATCAAAAGGTATGAATACCTTGTTTTATTTTAGGCGTATGTGTCATTTTCCATCCCTTCTTTTGATGAAGGGCTGTGTCATTTCTTGGAGATGAGCCTGCTAATTAGTCTTTTTTTTTTCCTTTATGTAAATCATCTGTCATTTTTCAGTTCTGTCTTTAAAGTTCGTTACTGTAAAAACAATCAGTACAGAATCCCTTTAAGTTGTTACAGATATTTTTCCCACACTTAATTTGAGAAACCAAGGAACATAGATTTCCTAGACACCCAGTTAACTGTGGACATTGGTCAAGTATTTAAATAACCGCTAGAAAGTGGTAAAATAAAAGTTGGTAAACAGCTGCTAATCTGCTCCGTATTCCAATGTAAGAATTTTTTTGGTTAAAAAAATACATTTTCCTTTACATGAAGGAATGGTCTACCATAGGACAAGGTAAACGTACATGAACTGAAAAGTTTAAGCTCTGGTATAATCAGACAAGGGACCAAGTATCAGCTGTACCAGGTGCTGGGAACATGGAAGATGTTTAGTAGGGGAAGGTGGAGGTACACGTAGTGGCTTGAAGTCCTGCGAGTTTTCATCACCAGTAAACTAAAAAAACAAACCTGTTGCCAACACATCAAATCAGCTCCAACACGTAACAACCCTACAGGGCAGAGTAGAACTGCCCCATAGGGTTTTCAAGGGTATAGTCGTTACAGAAGCAGACTGCCACATCTTTCCTCAGACAAATGGCTGGTGGGTTTGAACCACTGACCTTTAGGTTTGCAGCTGATTGCTGTAACCACAGTGCCAAAAGGGCTTTTCATCACTTAGACCTGTCTTCCATTTCCTTGATGCTTCGAGCCATCTTCCAGTGTAGGCTTTCCTTCCAGTCCATCTGTGTGTAATGCTAAACCAAAAAACCAAGCCATTTGCTGCCAAGTCGCTTCCAACTCAGAGTAACTTTATAGGACAGAGTAGCACTGCCCCACAGGGTTTCCAAGGAGTGGCTGGTGGATTCAAACTGCTGACTTTTGGGTTAGCAGCCAAGCTCTTAACCACTGCCACCAGGGCTCCCATGTATGATGCTAAGCGTTCTAAATATGATTTTAAAAAATCTTTCCAAGGTGTCTAGGCCATCCTGATCTGGTATTTCTTTACACATTAGCTAATAAATAGTAAAATTATTATTTAAACTTGGGTCTTATTAGATTCTGAGCCAAGAAAGCAGCGGAAGTTAACAGTTTCCTCATTTGAGGTGAAAAAAGATTCCCAAAATGCATTAATGTTTAATGGAGACTGAAAAAAAAAAAGGTTGCTATCAAGTTGATTCCGACTCGTGGCAAGCCCATGTGTTACAGGATAAAGCTGCTCCACAGAGTTTTCTTGGCTGTAATCTTTACAGAAGTAGATTGCCAGGCCTTTCTTCTGTGTTGCTGCTGGGTGTGTTCAAATTGCCAACCTTTAGGCTAGCCTATTTTTTTTTTTATGGCAAACCACTGTGCTACTCAGAACCTTAGTAGAGATGAGAGGGAATTTTATTAAGCAGGCCCTTCTTTTATTAAGGAGGATAATGTTTTTGTTGTCAAGTGCCATCAAGTCAGCTCCGACTCATGGCGATACATGCAGCAACAAAACGTTGCCCGATGGTTATGTCTGAGGAGGTTATTGCAGCCACTGAGTCAGTCCATCTCCCATTTCTAGCGATCGGTCTTTCTCGATGACATCCCATAGAGTGAGCTGAAGTCTCACCACCCTTGTTTCTAAGAAGCATTCTGGTGTTTCCTCTAAAACTGATGTCTGCTCTCCTGGCAACGCGCAGTATATTCAGTGTTCTCCAACAGAGTCATCAGTTCTGTTTTCCTTTTCATCGTCCAGCTTTAGCCTGTGTGTAAAGCTACATTGTTGCTGTGAGTCAGAATCCTGAGGGGGTTTGAGCCCTTCTAGGACTGACAGCTGCACTTGTCTGTTTCCTATCAATACTGGGCAAGCAGTACCAAAAATGCCCTCTTGGATGACTTGGGTGCCACACACATCCTCCCTGGCCCTGTTGTTAAGAGCAGCCCTGTCTTCTGATGCCCCGAGTCAAGTTCTCCTACCTTGTAACTTCTTTACCTGCTGATCTCTTGACAAAATGAGTCCGAAGGGAAAACTAGCTTAAAGTTTAGTGGATCTCTTTCCAAGTCTGATGGGTGTGTTACCCTTCTGGGAGCCAGAACCTCTAAACCCACAGGACCGAGAGTTGCAGGGATAAGAAGCACCAATTCCCCAAGCAGGTCACAGAGTGATAGCCACTTCATTCCACCCCTTGATCCCTGAAAAGGCAGTCCATCTGTGTTATCTATCGCTGTGCTGCGTGGCTTATTACCCGAAACCTCAGAGCTTAAGACAACAAAATCTTCTTGCCTCACAGTTTCTGTGGCTCAGAAATACAAACGCAGCTTAGCCTGAGCTAAGGGTCTCTCATGAGTTATTTTTTTTAGGCTGTTGGGCCAAGGCTACAGTCTTCATTTAAATACTGGAATGGGGGAAACCCTCTTCAAAGCTCACTCATGTTGTTGGTAGGCCCCCTCAGTCCCTTGCCACATGCAGCTGGCTCCAAGCAAGTGAGCCAAGACACAGAGCACCCAAGACAGAAGTCAGTCTTTTATAAACTAATCTCAGAAGTGGCACCCTTACACTTCTACCATATTCTTTTCATTAAAAGCCAGTCCACAAGTCTACACTTGGGTGACATCACAGAAGATGATAGAGTAGGAAGCTTTAGGAACCTGTCCCTCCACCAAAAAAAACGATTGAGCTGACAAGAACTGTCAGAAGCAGCGATTTTGGAGTTCTGGATTCTAGTGGCACACTTGCAGCGTCCAGAGGAGCGTTTGATGAAGAAAGAGATGGTGAGTTTTGGCCTTGTGCATGGCAGCTAGCATCCTCAGTGCCCCAGCCCCACGCACACGCCAGGTCAATGTCTGAATCCTGTGTCCAGTGGCCTTCAAAATGTGTGGGTACCCCTGTCCCCGCACATGGTTATGTGCATGAGTGGACCTAGTGTCTTTGGGAAGGACTTTGTGGTAGTGCAGGCCCTTCCTCCTAGGGCTCTCGTTTCTCTAGCCAGTGGCTTCTGGGCCCAGAAACTAGGCACAGATGGTGGACTTGTTATTCAGGTGGGCGCCCTCAGCCTCCTCATCATCCATTATTGATTTCTGCTGATTGTAGAGACTGAGTGATACTTGTTGACAGCTCACTCAAGCTTCTCCCTGGAAATGGTCGTGTTCAGTTAACCACCTCCACAGTTCTCTGGGGATCAGGCCCACCAGCTGCCACTCTGACCTTGCTGCTAACTGGGATTCATTCTGCCTGCCTGTTCTCCATCAGTAAGCACTGCTACCTGACCACTACTATTTTGGAATCTTACTATGTCCGCTGCTGCGTTCCCTAGAGAAACCCTGGTGGCGTAGTGGTTAAATGCTGTGGCTGCTATCCAAAGGGTCGGCAGTTTGAATCCACCAGGTGCTCCTTGGAAACTCTATGGGGCAGTTCTACTCTGTATTTGCTGGGTTTGGTTGTTTTAGGTTGCGTTCTCTAGACACCCACAGAACATTCTCAACTGGTGGTCTCCTGCCACAGTATACCCACTCTAGAATGCCCCTTCTGAGCCTTCGTATCCCTTCTTCCACGATCCATTCTGGGATTTCTACTTCACTTAGTGTGGGCCATCCCTTATTCCAAGCTTCCAAGAGCCATCATAACAGCATGTTAATGCCATCTTCCAGGGCCTTTGCTGGGGAGTTAAAACAGGTATCACAAGAGAATGCTCTCATTTAGACACCCCCCTTGCTCCAGCCCTCTCAGGACCAAGCCCCACACATGCACACCTGCTGGCACATGTTGGCAGGTGTTGCCGCTGCTCCTTGCCACCACCCCTCTCCCTACCGGGCCAGCACTTTCCTAGCAGGCAGCCCAAAGGCAGGCCCTCTTGCCGCCCTCGGTCATGAGGGGAGCTCGTCTCCGACAGGAGCACCAAGCAGTCACATCCAAAATGCAGGCAGCAGCAGAGAAGAAAGGACCACCTCCCAGCTGCGTCAGAAGTCCCACTTCGGTCTCAGAATTTAGGGCGTAGTCATACTGACTGTGAAGGAGGCTGGAAACGGTGCCTTGTAGCCGAGAGCGTTGCTGCCTGTCTTAGCATCCTGTGGCTGCCATAACGGATTTCCACAAGCTGGGCTCTGTACAATAGATGTCTATTCTGTCACAGTCGTGCAGGCCAGGAGTCTGAAATCAAGGTGTTGGCAGAGCTGCACTCCCTCTGGAGGCTCCAGGAGAGAACGCAGTCTTTGCCTCCTCCCGCTTCTGGGAGCGCCCTGCATCCCTGGGCTTGTGGCGCATCATCCCGGTCTCTGCCTCTTCATGTGGCCTTCTCTGCGGTGTGCCTGTGCTAGCTCCTCTGTCTCTTCTAAGGATACTTGTGATGACGCATATCTAGGTGATCCAAGGTAATCTCTTGACCTCAAGATCCTTAATTACGTTTGCCAAGTCGCTTTCCCCAAATAACATTCACAGGTGCCAGGAAATGCAATGTGGCTGTATCTTTTGGAGGCCACCCTTTATTGCCCAAGTGAAGTCAGGGCTCTGATACTTAACGAGAAGGGGAATTTACTAAAGCTGGACTAGAGAAATAAATTATACACGTTTGAACTAAGCAAAGTCCTCTGATTACCTGAACAAGCAAATTGGAATGAAAATTCCAAATAAGTTGAGCGTTAACCGCTGTGTTATCTCTCGCATGTAACATATTTCTCCCAGTGTGGTTTCCTTATAGTTAATGGAAAGAGTTACAGACTCTTAGTGTCAGACTGCTTTATACCAGCTCCGCTCCTTATGTATCTGAAATATAAGCTTTACGTTTGGATGTCAGGATTCTGGAGCATGTTTCACGTAAGTATGTTCATGAAGCATGGCTTGGTAGTAAGTTTCCCCAATTGCATCGTAGCGGATCACTTCAGATGTATCTGAACTACAACAAACTCCCAGAAGGTCCCTCTCTAAAGCTCAGATTTTGTTCTACAAATCCATTGAATCAAAATGCAACCAACAACCACAGAACAGGCCAGTTTGGGAAATCAGCACAGTTCACTGCATCCCTTCTGAGGTTTACAACAAGCTTGCACCTCAATAATTGCTTCAAACACAATGCAGAAACTTGTCTACACTTTGAAAACCCTTCAGAATTTAGAGACCGGGAAATCTTAGGATTAAAGGAAACAGGTGGGAACATAATGCTTTTGAAGACTCTGATTCAATTTGAGTAATCGTTGGCCTCCCACTAGCTGACCACTGTGCCAAGCAAGCCTTGGGAAGGTGGAGAGAAAAAATACGGTTCCTGCTTTCAAAAAGCATATAATCGGGTGGGAAAATAAGGCTTGTTACACTCACAATGTTAACTGAGGGAGGTATGTATGCGCGCACACACGTTCACTCCTGGGCTATGATGCATATGTCTAAACGTGGAAAAAGTAAAGATAGTGATTTTTCAAAATTTTTCTCAAAACTCTAAACTGCCCTAGGAGAAGGATACTACAGTACACCCTTTTCACAGGTAAGAAAACCAGGGCTCCTGGAGGTTAAATTACTTGCCAAGATCACACAGCTCAAAAGTGAGAGTCATGGAGTCAGTCAAGTCCTTTACTTTTGAAGCGGGAGCACCTGGTGCCACAGAAGAACCGCGATTGCCAAGGACAGAATCGATGATTATGATGGTCCTGGCGGAGGGCCTTTTAAACGGACTCGGTGGATATTAGGTCAAGATCTCAAGTTTCCCAGCATCTAAGCTGGTGCTCCCCCACTGTGGGGTGGCAGAAAGCCCTGTCGGCTCTGCGCTCGAGACCCCCGTTCTCCGTGCAGCACCTGCAGGGACTTCCCATCATGGTGATGACCACAGGGATAATTAATGTCAGCTGCCACCTAAGGGAGCAAGTGCATCCCATTAGCATGAGTTCTGAGAGACTGGGTGCAGGAGGATAAAAGACTAAAGGGAAGGCGGTTTTGTGTGTTTTGTCTTTTCCGAGGAGGTAGAACAGCTGATACACGGGCTACGTAGTCTGTAATAAAGGCGTTTCTTTACAAAGCCACAAGCTGAAGTGCAAGGGGTCATGCAGTCAGCAGATCTAGGATCAGAAGGTAGGTCTGTTGACCATTAAGGGGATGGTGGTCAGTGAAGGTCTCTGACTGCTGACCAAGGAGTGAGAACTGGAGCAAGGACTGTGGGTAGATGTCCAACCTTAGCACTGGAGGTTAGAAAGAAGGCTAGTTTTCTTAACCCTTCATAGTCTCTTTTCTACACTTTTTCCTCCAGTCCTTTCCTGAGAGTCGGCAGTTAGACTATTTGAGAGAGACCTGTAGAAAGCATGGAATTGCCTGGGGCATCCTGGGTCAGGCTCCCAATAAGTTGAAAAGGAAAACTTTGCACAATGGGAGGGAAAACAGAAAGGTAGGTGAGTTGGGCATCTTCCTAGGAATGAACCATCCAGCCAGAAGGTCAGTGGGTGAGCTCCGGTCTGCAGCTCATGATTTAAGGACAGCAGCGACACCATGTGAGTGACCGTGTCCAGAACAGGGACTGACCTCCAATTCCTTTGGGGATGGCTTGTCACCAAGGTGAAACTCAAGGACTGGTTGGCTCTGTAGTGGACAGAACATAGCCTTTGTAGCCAGACAGCCCTAGGTTCAAATTCTAGCTCTGTGCCCCCTGGGAAACCTAATTTCTCTGCTGCTCAGTTTCCCCATTTGTAGAATGGGATCGTAATACTTACCTTGCAGGGTTATAAGGCTATCAAATAAGAGTGTAAGGGGACACCCCACAGTGGCTGGCCTGAATGAATGATGACTCACTCTGGTTTCTGTTGTCCATCAAGCCTCAGCATCTGCTTCGGTGCTTATCTGAACAAGTAGCCTCGCCCCGAGCCCAGGTCTGTCTGTGTGCCTTTGCTGTTCTTTAGAAGGTAAGCGCTCCAGAAAGAAAGCTCTGAGTGTGTTGTTAGTTGTCCTTATGTAGAATTGAACAAAATATTGCTCAGTCCTGAGCCATTTTCATGATCCTGGGTCCATTGTTGTAGCTGTTGTGAAGTGCCTTCCAACTCAGGGGACTCATCTTCCAGGACTAATATTGGACAATATTTGGTTGCAATCCACAGGGTTTTCACTGGCTAATTTTCAGAAGTAGATAGCCAGGCCCTTCTTCTAGTCTGTCTTAGTCTAGAAGCTCCACTGAAACCTTTCTACCGTGGGTGACCCTGCTAGTACTTGAAATGCTGGTGGCATAGCTTCCAGCATCACAGCTACACATGAGCCACCACAGTAGGACAGACTGACAGATGGGTGGTGGCTGCATTTGCTCATGATGCCAAACAAGTCCTGTTTCCCATTTTTAGGAAGGGCTCCACAGAATTGGCACCTGTTAGAGTAGAAGCAGCACCCTCCAGGCCCTACTGTGCAGCCTGGGATGAACGAATTCACCTCTCTGGGCCTCCGTTTCCTCAGCTGGTACTGGGGGCCTATGAAAGCTGCCCTCAGTTCCCTCCTTTGCAAGACTGGGGTTTGTACTATCTAAATGGTGGGTCAAGCATCTTGCTGTTCCCCACCTGCTCCCACAGCAAGGTGTTTGAGTAACTACCTGCCTTATAACCAGGGTGAGGGAGTGTGGGGAGGGGGAGAGGGCTGTAGCGAGGACCCACTGAGACTACGGCAGGGAAGTTCTGGCAACCTGGCTGTGCTGGATTGAGGTAGAGCGTTTCTCTGACACCTGAAGCCTGTTGTTGGCACCTGTGTCTTAGATTCACAGGTGCAGTGGGAGATCCCCCAGGAGTGAGCAACTCCGCAAATCCTCTGAGTGCAAGGCCATGGCTCAGAAGGTACCCGCAAGCGACAGCCTTAACATCCCCTACGAAGACCTAGCCTCCGAGGTGACCAGGCGCAGATCTACCATGCTCACCAGGTACTCCAAAGCTCTCCTCACCTGCTAGGTGGGATCCAATGTAACTGCTGAGCTCTCCCTAGCTCCTTACACAGCAGGAGGCCCTTGGTTTATGTGAACTCACTCATCCGCTGCCAGGCGGACTTCATGGATGAGGAAACCGCTTTGCTGCCTGTTGTGGAAAGCAGACCTTTCTCATGGTGTCCTTCAATGGGTGGTGATATTCATTTGTTCACTTTGGGTTGTGGGATGAGCTTCAGAGCGCAGTGGCTTCTAATTATCAGTTTAATAGTCTGATGACCATTATACCCTCCCTGTATAAAAATGTATAACTTTCCATACAAGTTTGGGGACAGCTTGGACTCCCTGAAGCTCACCGTCATTTCCGACTGGACTGTAAGCTTCCTGAAGGCAGGGACCGTGGTTATCTCATTCACCAGTATGTTCCTGGTGTCCGGCACTGAGCTGGTGGACAAAGAGTACACGAGCGAAGGGAGCTGGTCCTCACCTTACAGAAAGAAGAGACCCTCACCAGCCTGCTGGTCACATGGCCCAAGGGACAGGGGAGTCCTGTGCGGGGGTGGGTCTGGAAGTCTGCACCTGCAGAGACTGTCCCTAATGGCAGGGCTGGCAAGTAAACTACAGAATTCCCAGGTAAAATTGAATTTCAGATAAACCGGTGTTGTTTTTTCTAAGTATGCTCACACAACATTTGGGATATACTTATACTAAAATTAGTTCTAAAATTCTAATTTAGCCAGGCGACTGGGTGACCTGTATTTTTATTTTCTAAATCTGGCAACCCTTCAATGACCACTGTGGTGACACGTCTCTTCCAACCACCATCACAGTCGATAGAGAGAGCCCAGGGCTCCAGCCCCACAGCGGAGTGCTCAACACAACCCATGAGGGTGCAGAGAGAAAATATTAGGACTGCAACTTACATTTATATTAAACTTTTGCTCCACTGAAGTGGTGTTTGGTGGACGCCACACCTTCACTGCCTCAGGAGGCCACACAGAGGTTCTGAGACCTTCCCGATGGGAAGACCAGAGCTGCAAATGTGAAGTCAGTGGGGGCTCCTTCTCTGACTTTCAGCAGATGCCAAAATGTGGCAGTTTACTTGTGTCAGTTAAGTGGGCTTACAAGTTATATTATCTAGTCCAAACTAATGTAATTCTTAAAGGAGACCCAAAAAAAAATTTCTGCCAAGGAAGCTTGGGTTGAAATAATTCTAATAATGCAAATATGAGAAAGCAAGAGAAGTCAGCAAAGCTGACGCTTTCTACTTTGAGCTCTTTGCCGGGAGCATTATGAGGTTAAAAATGGCGGTCTTATTAAATCTGGTAAGAAGTCGGCAAAAAGAAATCAAGATTATTGATTTGAAATGTGGATTTCTATCCAGTATTGCTCACAATGAGTCTTAGAGATTATTGGAAGTTAAGATACTAGCAAATTGACATAAATTATATAAAATTTCTTAGTTGAGATACATACAGGGGAGTTGAAGATCTTTGCTGATGGGGCACATGGTCACTTTGACACCCCTGGCCTAGTGGGGCATCGTCTCTAGGAGGCTGTGTTCACCACTCTAATGTCTACCCAACAAGGAAGAGATGGCACAATTCTAGCGCTGCCCCTAGCCCCCGCACAACCCCTTCTCATCACCCCACCTCGGCAACATCAGGGATCTGCTCTATTGGAAGATGCAGCAGTGAACTTGTGGTCAGGAGACCTGACTTTGGATTCCAGTTCTCCCTTTTCCCAGTCACGTGGCACAGGCCAGGAGTCACCTTCTGCCTTCATTTCCTCAGCTAAAAGGGAAAATTGTTTCTAGAGCAGTGTCTGGAATGTAGTGGGTATTCAGCTAACAGTTAAACAGGAATCTTTTAATTACTTGAAGGCTCTTCCTTTGAAGGCAGGGCTTGCCCAGCCTTGGAGCAGGACTGAAGAGCCCTGGGTTATCTCAGCAGAACATAGCAGGCTGCAGGTGAGGCAGGCTAGGTGGAAGGTGAAGTCTAAGGCTTACCAGCCCAGACAACTGCTGGAATGTAAATGAAACACTGAAACAGAACCTGCCCCAGGGTGAAATCTGCATAGAGCTAGCTGGAAGGAAGTGGAGAGAACCAATTTATGGGAAGAGCTTTAATCCCGAAATTGAAGGAGCTAGTCTTTTTTTTTTTTTTTTTTTTTAGTCTCTTTGGTCCCATGGTATCCCAGGACCAATCGAGACAGATCAGCTAACTCTTGAGAAGAGCTGACTTGCACAGCATAAATAGTGTATCCAATTTTTGCAAGGGGATATCACTGTAAGTGTTCATAGGTGAGTCTGGAAGGATGTCCTCTAAAATGTTAAAAGTGGCTCTCTTATGCGCTGTGATCTGCTTGCTTATTTGATCCTAGAGGCTCCTAAAAAGAAAGACCTGTAGGTCTACTTCCAAAAAATCAGCCCTTGAAAATCCTGTTGAGCACAGGTCTACTCTGACATACGTGGGATCGCCATGAATTGGAGTTGACTTGGCAGCAACTGGTTTGGTTTTGGTCTTTTATTCAAGTAACGTTTCGTTTGTGCCTTTCATTGTAGGGAAGAGACATCAAGCAAGAAAAGCTGCAAAGCCAAGGAGGGGCTCTCTAATTCTGATTCTGATTCTAAAGAAGTCCCTCATCCTAGCAAGGCCTACCCCACGGTGCCCCCAGCCCCACCTCCTTCTCCAGCAGAGGATTCCACAGACCCCTGAGCACAGAATACTCCAGTCTTTTTGAAGTGGCCTCTTACACAGAATTCCAGACAAGAGTTTCACTGACGTCCTGGTTATCTTTGAAGGCTGCCTTGGAAGATCTTTGTTCTTCCCACTCGTACTTCTCCCAGAGCCACTGTTGAGTTTGTTTGTCCTCACTAATGCACTCGGAGGTTTCTTCTGTTTTTCAAGCCATGCCTATAAGTATTTATTTGATCTTTAATTTATGCTACGTTGTAGAGCGCTTATCATAGGTGATTGTTTTTGAATTAAAAAAAATCATCAGGCCTTGCTGTGCGTTACTAAGTCCAAAGGAGTGAAAAGTCGGGGTAGCCTCTGTGACTTGTCTAAAGATTTGTGATCCAGAGGAAACTGAGGTTTTTGGATTTTCAAAACCCTGCCCCAGACACTACAGTTTTTATGGCCCTTTTATACTAGTTTCAGGAGACCTGGTGGCTCAATGGCTGCTAACCAAGAGGTTGGAGGTTTGAACCCACCAGCCTCTCTGCAGGACGAAGATGTGGTAGTCTGCTTCTGTAAGGATTACAGCCTCAGAAACCCTATGGGGCGGTTCCGCTCTGTCCTGCAGGGCCTCTCCGAGTCAGAATCAACTCACGGCAGTGGGTTTAGTTTGGTTTTTGGTTTATACTAGGTTAACTGAGCTGCACCCCCAGCCCTGAGCTGGTCGAGGGTGGTTGAGTTTTACATTTAGGCACAGTGCTTTCAAAGTTTCCTCCTCAGAGACTGAAGTGAGTTTTCAAACCCTGTAACAGAAGAACCCTCGTGAAAAGCAGCCAAGTGCAGGGCGATCTGGTTAGGCCTACCATGTAGGCCTCTGAGCCAACCTCAAAGCACTTCTAAAGACCTTTAGGCCTCTTCTGAACGGTTTGAAAGCCTTGAAAATGCAAAAAATTCAAATACAAGTGTATGGGAAAGCGCTTACATGCTGTCATGTCGTCCATGTCCTCAATAGAGTCCTGGGGAGTGTTCTTTCTCAAGGCATGCCCTTAAAAATGTGGCCCAGCCCCCCGGCCATGGAGAGTCTACGGGCTGTCTGGTGGGTGTGGACTCAAGCTTCCTTACCTGGGCCGGGGAGAGGAGCATGCTCTGAGCACCTGCTATTGCCATCTGGATGCCCCACAGACAAGGTCAATTGGACCAGCGTAGCAGCACTAGGGTTGGTGAGAAATACGGTCGGATTCTTGGATATATGGATTTGAAAAAGGATTTGATGATGGATTTTGACCCGAGCAACTGCAGGGATGGAGTTTCCTTGAGATCCAACAAGAATAAATTTGGGGTATCGGTGCAGGTGGAGTGGAGAAACTCAGAAGTTCATTTTTTTATTGTCTGATATGCCTAATGGGCATCCAGGTGGAGATGTCAAGTGGGCAACTGCATGTATGAATCAAGTTCAGGAGTCATGTCTGGGCTGGAGATACACATTTGGGGACCATCAGCATTTAAAAAACCCAAAATTCAGCATTTAGATGGTATTTAAAGCCATGATAGTAGATGAGATCATAGGAGCAGTGAGTCGATAAAGACCTGAGCCCTGGGACACTTCAGTCTTAAGGGCTTGGGGCTTAAAAGAGGAACCAGCAAAAGGAACCAAGAAGGGGACAGTCAGTGATGTAAGGAGTCTGATGTTCTGGAAGCTAAGTGAAGAAAGGATTTTCCTTATCCCTCTGCCCGCCCCCCTTCCCGTTCCTACACCGTCATCTTCCACCCCAAAGCCAGAAGCAGTAGCTGATGGAAGGAAAGAAAAGGAGGGTGGGCAGGGCTGTGCGAGCAGGATGTGCCTCATCTGTGTCTGTGCTGTGGCCGCTGATTTCATCACCTAAAGGTGCATCCTTACCTGGTGCTTCTCATTTAAGCACCTGGCAGCTAAAGGTGCTTAACTGGGTGAATGAGTTCATGCACTCTGTCTTCTGGGACTTTGAGTCTTTAGAAGTCATCTCTTAGTGGGAGAGTGGTAATACCTGGTGGATAGACATTTTGGGGTCTGACGGCACTGGGTTTCACTGGGTTGGCCAAGGTTTCAGAGTCCCTAGGTGGTGCAAAAGATTAACAGGGTCAACTGCTGCCTGAAAGGTTGGAGGTTTGAGTCCTCCTAGAGGTGCAACAGAAGAAAGACCAGGTGATCTATTTCCCAAAAATCAGCCATTGAAAACCCTGTGGAGCCAAGTTCTACTCTGACACACATGGTGTCATCGTGAGTTGGAGTCAACTCAACGGCGACCAGTTTTGCCAAGGCTTTGCTTCTCATCCTCTGCCTATTTATTCATAGTATGCGTTGCCTAAATGAAGATTGGCTGGGCAGGTAAGGGGTTGGGGGGAGCTGGGCTGGGAAAGAAAAGTCCAGCTCTTGGCTTTGCATTTCGAAATGGACTCTTTAGGATAGGCTTTAAGCCAAAGCTTTGACTTTCAAGAGCTGGTTTTCATGGAGATCAAAAGGCTTAGTCCTGGTCCCATTAAAGGGGTTTCCGAAGACACACGGTCCAAGATTTGCTTTAAGATAGTGGGAAGGGGAGGTGAGGGAGAGAGAGAGAAAACAAGATCGGTCCACACTGATAACTGTTGAAGCTGAGTGACGTGGATATTGGGGTTCATTCTGTTCTCTCTACTTTGGTGAATGTTTGAAAATTTTCATAAAAGCTAAAAAATAACAAATTGCATAGCAACGTGCTTATACTCCCCTATCCCTGCAATCTGAACAAAGCCTGGGAACTTCAGAGAGAAGAAGAGAGCTTAGCTGCTGAAGAGTCCCTACCAGGCCTTTGTGTCCAGGTAGTTTGGGGCGTGTGAAAGCAGAGGAGGCCTGTACTCCTGTCCGGGTAAAGCCCAGGTAGGCGGCAAACCTCCAGGAGAAGCGGCTCCACACCAACAGGGGGCAGCAGCACAAGAGCAAAAGGGGCCCTGAGGCTGGTCTAGGAGGAGACGGCCAGAGCTCCCCGAGTTACCTGTGGTGGGGGCAGGCTCCTGAAAGGTTCGGGGCACGGGGTGGCGGGGAGTACAGAACAGGCTACAAAAAAGTAGCACACCTGCTGTGTCTGAGCATCAGGACATGGAGGATGCCAGACTTGGAGGTAGACAGGGAGACGTGGACATCAGCAGAAAATGCTGGCATCTGCAGTGATGACAAAAACTGCATGTGACAAGAAACGGAAATGCCGCTTAGCGCAGAAGATGGACGCTAACGGAGTCCTCCCCCTCCGTGCCAGAATGCCACATGAGCCCTCACCCCCGTCATCCCAGGCATAGACACCACCTCGAGGAGAACTGGCAGCTCACTGGTGGGTTGGTGTCCCAGCTGAATTGGCAAGATCAAGTTCTCTACCGGGAGGTTCAGTGGCAGCTCAAGATAGAAATTCAGTGATAGAAAATCTATAAGGTTCGTTCACCTGCGGTTGTGGAATTTATGCCCGTGACAGCAGATGAGAACCGAAGCAGAGGGAGGATGAAGAGGGGGCCTGTTGGGGGCAGATGGAAAGATTATTCAGGAAGGGCCAATGGACACCAGGAGGTGGGGATGAGAAGGGTTAGATTCCACTTTTGCCTGGTGTCATCCTGGGCAGCATCTCAAAACCAGGCA
The DNA here is from genome assembly GCF_030014295.1 of Loxodonta africana. Classification (NCBI taxonomy): domain Eukaryota; kingdom Metazoa; phylum Chordata; class Mammalia; order Proboscidea; family Elephantidae; genus Loxodonta; species Loxodonta africana. The sequence continues at coordinate 208,067,704 of NC_087344.1, read as the reverse complement.
CGGGCCTCTCAGTTACACACAGCTAGACACACACACACGCCTCTTTAGCGTCTACAATCACATCTCTTAAACCAAAGGAATTACCTGATGTTTGAAGTTTGCCCTCTTAGGCAAAGTATCAAGTTCAAGGATAAGAATGTTTTGTAGGCTAACTTTATTTCACAACCAAGTGTTATGTAATACCCAACTGGACCCTACCAGAAGCATTAGAAGCCAAGTGTAGTAAACTCAGCGTAAGTACGTGCAGCGCTGGCCACGAGAGCTGCTTCTCCTCCAAAGGAAGCGTAGCTTTTCACTGTGGCTCGGTGTAACTGAACAAGCAAGAACGGGGGATGGCCCTGGACTCTACACGGACAACCTGGTTTTCCCCAAAGTCTACTCCAAATGTACCTTCTTCAGCCAGTGAGGGTCATTTAGAAAAAGCCCTGTGGTTTTCATTAAAAAAACCACTATGCATTACAGCATTTGCCCCAAATCACCGGAAGACTTTAACGATTTCAGTTAGACTTCCCTTTAACAGCTGGTGGAAGAAAAGAGCACCCACTATAATGGGAAACCCACTGAGTCCCCAGATGGCTATTCCGCAGTCAGATACAGTGACAGTGCACATTCACGCACGTTAATGAAAGCTTGGGAAGCAGAGGAAAGCAGCGTGGGCTTTGGATGGCCAGCTCTCCCTTCAGCCTGCTTTCGCCCAAAACTCTGGACATCATCTTCTGCCTGTCCTGGTGCATCCTGGAGGCTTTTCACATCTTGGAGAGTCTGAGGTCATAGGTGACCATGTTGAAGTTGTCCCAGGCAAAGAGCTTCTTCTCCCGGGGGTTGTAATCGACCATACTGCTGTACTTGTAGCGGTTCTTGAATGGGATGGCCAGGGCCTTGCTGCTGCTGGTGCCTGTGTCATAAGCAAAGTTGACCGTAGCATCAGCTGATGAGTAGCTGCTGATGGTGTACAAGGTGCCACAGATGATGAAGGCATTGGCGACTGACTGCTTACGGATGTTAGTCTCCCAGCTTTGCTCAACTTCCAGATTCTCTGGGTTCAGTTTGGAAAGGACAATGGCACCTTTGGAGGCCTCGGTGCTGTAGATGACCCAGAGACCTGTCTCGTCCACAGCTAAGTCAATGTCAGTGTAGCCGCCCCAAGAATAGGGGAACTGCCCGTGGTAGCCAGCTCCAGGAATGTCCTTCTCGGCCTTGACCGTCTCAGTGCTCAGCTCGTACTTGATCACAGTCCTGGATTCAGAGCCCTGGAAATAGAGGCTCCCCTCGTACACCACGGCGCCCGTGCTTTCCAGCGGCGTGGGCAGCACGTGCACCTTGGAAGGGTAGCCCTGCACGAACTGGCTGATGAGGTTGTACTCAAAAACTTGGCGGACGTCTGTGCCGACCGTGTCGACTCTCCATGTTGTCTCCTCAGTGTAGGGGTAGGTGGGCTTGGGGTCTCTCATCCACACGCCATACTTGCCAGTGATTGCTTCAGCTGTTTTCAGAGTGATAGGCTTTCCTACCCAAACCAGCTCTCCACATCCTGGTGAGTTGAGAAAATATACATATTTATTTGTAATCTTTCCAAATACAGAACATGACAACTTAAATGCATGGCAGAGCAAGCAAGAGCCCCAGAAACAGCCCCTCTGGATTTAAACACGGTCTTTGACACCAATGGTTGTGTGATTTTCAAAAAACTTACTTAGGTCCCTAAGCCTCAGTTTTTTCATTTGTGAAAGGGAGCCAATAATAGTGTTTTGGGTACTAGGGCTGTTGTAAGTATTAAATGTGATTATAGATGTTAAATATATACAGGACAGAGTAGAACTGCCACATAGGGTTTCCAAGGAGTGGCCAGTGGATTCGAAATGCTGACCTCTTGGTTAGCAGCCAAATGCTTAACCACTGCGCCACCAGGGCCCCCTGTCTGTGTGTGTGTGTGTCTGTGTGTTAAATAGAAGGGCAGTAGTGGTTCAGTGGTAGAACTCTCGCCTTCCATTCAGGAGACCCAGGTTCAATATCTGACCGGCCACTACCCATCAGTGGAGGCTTGCGTGTTGCTGTGATGCTGTAGAGGTTTCAGGGGCGTTTCCGGACTAGGACAGACTAGAAAGAAAGGCTTGGAGATCTACCTCTAAAAATCAGGCAACAAAAATCCTGTGGATCACCATGGTTCGATCTGCAGTCAGTCATGGAGATGGCACAGGACCAGGTAGCATTTCTTTCTGCTGTGCGTGGGGTGGCCATGAGTTGGAACCGACTCCATGGCCGCTAACAACAAGAACAAATGCTTGGCGCAGACTAGATGCCTGGTAAACATGCATGCAGTCTGGGTGTGAACTGAGCTTTGTCTGTGCAGTGTGGGTTGTAAAGTTGATGGCTGTACAGAGAGGGCTTCAACTCTATCAGTAACGTTCTACTTCAGCTGAGCGGTAGACTTGTCGGTGCTCGTTGTATTATTCTTTTTAGGACTTCTTTGCCTGTTATCGTTCTAAAGAGATGAAAAAATAAACTCTTTATAAAAATAATTTCTATAAAATAGTTGTTTAAGGCCTAGCCAACTTATTTTAATAAAATAAAAACTGAATATAATTTTTAAAATTAATGAAGCGATGGCTGGTGTTTAGATTTAGCTGAATCACAACAAATCTCTGTGCGTTGGCAGGCACCTTCGGTTTTCTCACAGAAGGCAGAGACTTGCTGCTCACAGCTCAGAGAATTATGCTGTGAAGATTTTACAACCCCTGTCCTTGTGTGTTGGCGTGGTGGTGAAGTGCTACAGCTGTCAAGCAAAGGGTTGGCAGTTCGAATCCACCAGGCACTCCTTGGAAACTCTATGGGGCAGTTCTACTCTGTCCTATAGGGTCGCTATGAGTCGGAATCGACTCAACGGCACTGGGGTGGGTCCTTGTGTGCGTCCTTCAGTGCTAGCAGTCATTGTTAACGACACCGACAGCTGGTTACTGAAAACCACAGTCTTAGTCGGAAGGCCTCAGGGAACACTTTGAAGAAGGAGAGATTGTGCTTTTATAAGTGCCCAAAGTTCAGAAAAGACATGCTTTGTAGACTGTGTGAAGAGTGGATGGCGGTGTACACCTGGCTCTAAGACAGAGACGTGAGGGATCCACTGAAGAACGTGATTGTTCAGGTGTAATTAATTCTATGTGACAATAAAGTAGTTGAAATAAACCATCTCTCACCTGCCCCCAGAGTTCCAGCGTGGTGCAAATGGTTAACATACTCGGCTGCTAACCAAAAGGATGGAAGTGCAAGTCTACCCAGAGGTGCCTTGGAAGAAAGGCCCGTGATCTACTTTCAAAAATTCAGCCACTGAAAACCCTGTGGAGCACAGCTCTACTCTGACACACACATTGGAGGTGAATCAATGGCAACTGGGTTTGTTCTCCCCCGAGTGCAGCCCAGGCCAGCCAAGCATCCAGGCATGAGACGTAAGGTACAGAGCTTTGCTCGGGAAAGGCTGACTTGTGGCCAGTTGGCCCCGGAAAGGAACAAAGAGAGAATGCTGGTCCCCTCCATCCCCCTGCTCTGCTCCCAGGAAAGTTACTTGCTTGTCCCTCCCGGTGGGCTAACTCTAAACATGGGACTAGATGTGGATAAAGACCAAGTGGGCACAAGAGGGAAGAATCTAACATCACACCCATGTCTTCCTCTTTGCTCCTGGAGTGGCCGGATGGACTCTCCTTCAGGATTCGGGAAACAGGGACCTCAGTTAATTCTGACTTCAGTTCCTGGAAGTCCAAATTCTCCAAATTCCATTTAGAAGCTGTATTAAAAGAAAGAGACAAAATAGTACTGTGAGGAAAACTGCCTCAAGGACTGACTATGCTGAGAATGGTATTTAAATAGGTTTTCAGAGATGTGGTGTCTGAGATTTGCTTCAAGATGGGGGGCACGGAGAGAGGCAGATAAACCAAGATTGGACTCTGTTGACAACTGTTGGAGCCGTGTGATGCATACATTGAGGTTTGTTCAGTTCTGAAACTTTTATAAAGGCTTGAAAATTTCTATAATAGAAAGCTAAAAAATAATAAATTATATACCAGTGTGCCTAGCAAGGTATTCGAAACACAATAAAATAAGCTCATACACAAATTAATTCCCTCTAGCAGGGCTGATTTCTGAGTGGGCGAGATGTGATTTTAGGAACATGGGTAAGACGCTCGGTGTCTTCTCAGATGCCTGAAATTCAATAATGAACGATTCCCTGCTTGTTTGCTTTTGTCTTGTTTTCTTTTCTCCCGCTTGTCATAATGCAAATATTCCTGTAAGAAGTAACATGTTAAGCTTTACATACTCAGCTAAAACTTTCCATCAGACCTTTCTCTGCAACCAGTTTGGGAGAAGGAAGACAGAGCGTGCAGGATTCCTGCAGGGATTTAGACGTGGTCTGAGCCACGGAGAAGGGAAAGTGGCAAACTGGGAGACATGGGTGTATAGGACTCAGACATCAGCTTGGCCCAGTGTGTCACACGGAACCCTGGTGGCACAGTGGTTAAAGGGCATGGCTGCTAACCAAAAGGTCAGCAGTTCAAATCCACTAGTCACTCCTTAGAAACCCTGTGGGGCAGCTCTACTCTGTCCTGTGGGGCCACTGTGAGTTGGACTTGGCGGCAGTGGGTTTTTGGTTTAGAGTCTCACACATTACTAGTTTTGGGTGAAAGCGCGGTTGTGCAACAGCCCTGGAATACAAGGACAGGGCCATAGCCACCAGGCGGTTCTCTGGCCCTCAGTGACCAGCAGCAGCAGGGGTGGCTCACAGCTCAGGTGTCCAGGACATTGGGGTGGGAAATCCGTGCAGCTCCAGAGAAGGTCAGGAAGACATTTTCTGTCTTTTGTCCTTTGCTCAGCTCACCTAAATTTACACTTAGGCGCCAACGATTCTAGTGAGTGGCTAGCTCTTTACCCTTCTAGATGTACCGTATTTCATCAATCTGAAGCCACACATACTTTCACATCTCTGGAATCAGAGCTCCCCTTTCAGTTGCTGATGTTTAAATCAAAGTAGAGTGGATTTCAACTCATAGCGACCCTATGGGACAGAGTAGAACTGCCCCATTGGGCTTTCAAGGCTGTAATCTTTACCAAGGAACGCCTGGTGAGCTCAAACCGTCGACCTTTCAGTTAGCAACCGAGCGCTTAACCACTGCACCACCAGGGCTCTTTCCTGGCATTTAGCTTTGATGAATTACAGTGTTAGAAAAGCTTTCTCCCTGAAAGGAGCTGAAGAAAACTTTCAGCCAAAAGGCTCTCAAACCCGGCCTCTGTGCAGCCTCTGCCATGCCGCGGCTGTTAAAATAGTGAGAGTGCGTGCCAGCACGCTGGGCGGGGAAGAGGGGGTTGGGCCGATAGACCGATGTCCCCCTGCCTAGTGTGGGCCACCACCTCTTCCTCCCCATGTCCAAACAAGAGGTGCCTGGTGGGTGCTCAGCTCCTGGTCCCACCAAACCCTCAGGTCTCAGAGCAGGAGCCCTGCAGCTCACCGGCTCTTTTCCCCTCACTCTTGGCAGGAACCATGCCTCGTGAGCCTTCTTTGCAGTAAACAAGAACCTCCTTAACACACAATGTCAGGGTATGGCTTCCAGAATGATGGAGGGCCGCTTCTTAGTTGGCAGGTGGGATGGTTGGATTATGAGCCTACCGGCCTCTTGGTCAAGTCAGCCAGAAGCATCTGGCAAGAGTCAGACTGAGTGGAGATGTCTGGCATGAGGCGGAGGTTTGCAGGAGAGGTGCAAGGCCCAAAGGCAGGGAAGCAGTTGTGCTAAGGGCCTGAGCTGGGCCAGAAGTTACAGCTTCCTCATTCAGCTCTGCCATTTATCAGCTGTGTGGCTTTGGGCAGGGTACTCAACCTCTCTGAGCCTCAGTGTTCCTAGCTCACAAACTTATAAAATTGTTTTGAGGATTATTTAAGAAATCACAAATAAAAAGTTCCTCAATAAAGATGTACAAAAACTAAAATTTCTCTTGAATATTTCAAAATCACTCATGTTTCATTCTGAACAAAGGGAAAAACAAAAAGAGATTGTGAAAATGTTAAGCAATATATTGTATCAGAAAATTGAAATTTTTAGGACCTTTATTTGTCTTTTCCTATCAACATATAGTCCTTCTGTGCTTTAAAGTTCACGTCTGTTACAAAATTCTGGAAATTTTCTGTATGCTCTACCCTATCTTCTTTACCTCTACTTTATAGACTCACCTTCTAGAGAGCTCCACCTAGAAATTGAATTTATTACCTGTTTACATACTTTTGGAAGCCCTGGTGGCATAGTGGTTAAGTGCTACAGCTGCTAACCAAAAGGTCAGCAGTTCAAATCCACCAGCCACTCTTGGAAGCCGTGGTGGCATAGTGGTTAAGTGCTACAGCTGCTAACCAAAAGGTCAGCAGTTCAAATCCACCAGCCACTCCTTGGAAACTCTATGGGGCAATTCTATGAGTCAGAATCGACTCAGTTGCAACGGGTTTTCGTTTACATACTTTTATACATGTTGGCCTAGAAAGAAAGGCCTGGCCATCTACTTCTGAAAATCAGCCAACGGAAGCCCTATGGATCCTGTTGTGCATGGGGTCACCGTCAGCTGGGGGCCAACTCGATGGCACCTAACAACAATACATGTTGGCAAATGACATTGTAATGAGTATTGTAGTCATTCTCATCATTGCCTGAAAAGTTAGGTCAGCATTACATAAATGAACAAAAGGAAGGGTGACAACGTGTTTACAGGCCATCACAAGTGAAGATTAGTTAAGTGACTGGTGGACTCGAACTTCCAAACTTTCAGTTAGCAGCTGAGCACATTAAACATTTGTACCACCCAGGGATATATATACATACACACATATGTATATGAACACTTATATATACACATACACACATATATGTACACACACGCACATATATATAAACATATACACACACTCAAACACATATATACACACACGTATAAACACATATATACACATGCACATATAAACACATATATACACACACATATAAACACATATACACACACACACATATATATACACACATACACATAAATATAAACACATACACACCCACACACACACGTATACATATATATATAAAACCAAAAACTCAAACCCGTTGCCAGTGTTGAGTGGTAAGAACAAGTCCACCTTCTCAGCCCTTACCTCATTTCCTCAGCCTCACCAAGCCCTAACCCTCCACACCCCAGTGACTACCAAACGTACATAAAAGCACACCCACACTTAAATTCCAGCTCCCCAAAATACCACTTGACGCAAATCGAGGACCTGGAGGAGACATTTGTTCCGAGCTTTCTTTCCCTGATGTGTAAAAGTACTTTTGTCTTTCATTTTTAGGTTCTCTAAGCTAAATCGCAACTGGGGGTCCTGGAAGGTCATCACACACAGGTGGAGAGGCCTGAATTCCAGCCGTGGCTCTGGGGCTAACTGGCGAGACGGCATGAGTAAGTTCAACAACCCGTTTGGGCCTCAGTTTCCGCATCTGCAAAAATGAGCCAGTGGCATTAGGTGCTCTAGGTCCCGTTCTGGTTCTACATTCTCACACTAATGCAATTTCCTGCTGGTGCAAAAATCCCCTCCGTGAAAAGGACTTCCAAGTTCGGAGTTCATTATAACTAGATTTTGCCTTATTTTAAAAGTAAAGGAGCAGGAAAGGATAAAAAGAAACATAAAATTAGAGAACATGTCAGGAAATCCCCCAAAGACTTGTTAAAAGGCTACAGACAATAAAAAAGAAACATTGCCTCTATTTAACACACACACACAATTCCCACACATACACATACATGCACACACACACACACAAACACCACACACCACGGACACACACGTGCACAGAGTTTTGTTGAGACTTAACTTCATTCGGTTAACAGTCTGAAATAATTAACACCTCATCATACTTTAGTAATCGTAATTTTTTTCATTTGTCCTCAACAGCTGAAGTTTAGCCTAAGTTCTCCCACTAACCAGCTGTGAAACTTGGGCCTCTTGGCATCTTTGGACATCACTTTCCTTCTTTGTTAAGTTCAGAATTGGATCTCTTCCAACTCTAACAGTATAGGATTAAAAAATCCTTTACGCTTTATAAAGTCACTTCATTTGAACCTCACAAAAAGTGTTACTCACAGCAGAAATGTCCACTGCCATTTTATAGCTAAGACACCAAGATGCAGAGGGTCCGTGACTTTCCCAGGGTCCCACCCAGGCAGCAACTCTCAGGGGTTCTAGCCTCACACCTATCTTGCCTTTTATGTAGAAAGCTTTAAAAAAATATATTTCCCCATCATTTTATTTTGAAAATTTTCAAAGCTATAGGAAAGTTGAAAGAATAGTACAATAAACACCCCTTGTACCAATCACCCAGAGGCCCCTCAGAAGAGAGGCCTGGCAATCTGCTTCCAAAAGTTCACAACCTTGAAAACTCTATGAAGCGTAGCTGTACTCTGAAACATACGGGGTCGCCATGAGTTGGAATCAATATGATAGCAACTTTTTGGGGGGTACCACCCACTTCTGTCAATATTTTTGCCACATTCCCTTTACTTTTCTTTCACTCACTCTCTGTACTTAAAGACTTTGCTGAGCCATTTGAAAGTGAACTGCAGACATGGTGGCCCCTCACCCCTAGGTACTTTAGCACATGTCTCTTAAGAACAAGTATATTCTTCTACAAAACCAAAATACAGTATCTCACCCAAGAAACTGAATATGTTAATAATAATGCAGCCTAATAAGCGCCCTACGTTCTCATTTCCCCAGTTATCCCAAGCCTGTGCCTTTAGCTTTTCCCCTCACGCAGCGGCCAATCAAGGATCATGAGCTGTGTTTGGTCACCAGGTCTCTTTGTTGTTGTTAGGCTCTGCCACGTCGGTTGACTCAGAGTGGCCCTGTAGGACAGAGCAGAACTGCCCTATAGGGTTTTCTAGGCTGTAATCTTTACAGAAGTAGACCTCCAGGTCTTTCTCCCCTGCTCCCCCGGAGCTGCTGGGTAGGTTCAAACCACCAACCTTTTGGTTAGCAGCCGAGTGCTTAACCATTGTGCCACCAGGGCTCCTCACAGATCTCTTTGGTCTCCTTTAATCTAGAGCAGGCCCTTCCCTTTTCTTTTTCGTTCTCTCTCGACATTGGCATCTTCGAAGAATCTAAACTCATTGCCCTGTGATCTGGGTTTGCCTGTTGTTCCCTTATTATTAGAAAATCTTTTAAACAGTGGCTATTTGGGAGCACAGCTTTCACAAAAACATGTGAGATACTGTCTTCCCAACTAATGGGAGCAGCGTGCGCCCCCCCCACCACTACCACACACACCCATGCACGCTCTCGTGCACAACTCACGCACACACTCACAAACACACACACACACACTCTCTCTCTCTCACACACACACACACTCACAGACTCACCTTCAGGAAGCAGAGAGCGGGATGAGCAGAAGAGCATCCCAGCTAGAAAAACCTGCCCCAGGGCTGGGTCTGGTGACGCAGGAAAGTAGTGACATTTCCAGAACAACGTATTGAGGGAACTGACAAAGGGTTGCCACCTCTTTATTTTGCCAAAGAAGGACTTTAAAAAGAAAACCTCACCCATTATCATTTCATAAATCTACTGTCATGTCATAAATAGAGGTCATTTTAACACCAAAAGGTAGGTATAACAACCTCTTAACAAATATTCAAGAAAGGATCATTTTCAAAATGGACACTTGGCAACTTTGTACTGATCATATACATATACAAATATACATATATATATACATATACAGAGCCCTGGTGGCACAGTGGTTAAGAGCTCAGCTGCTAACCAAGAGGTTGGCAGTTTGAATCCACCAGCCGCTCCCTGGAAACCTTATGGAGCAGTTCTCCTTTGTCCTATAGGGTTGCTATGAGTCAGAAGAGCAGCGGGTTTGGTTTTTTGGTTTATTCACATATGTCTTGCCTGGCCCTTACTTTCCTCATTTGGCTATAAACTGTGAAAATCTTGTCATGGACACCCACAAGAACTTGGAACCACTGACCTAAACTAAACTACCAGGAGCTAAATTACTGATACTACACGCAAGTGGAGACCCTGGTAGCATAGTGGTTAAGAACTACTGCTGCTAACCAAGAGGTCGGCAGTTCAAATCCACCAGGTGCTCCTTGGAAACCGTATGGGGCAGTTCTACTCTGTCCTATAGGGTCGCTATGAGTCGGAATCGACTCGACAGCAATAGGTTACACGCAAGTGTTTGCTTTGCCTTCCTCAGCTGCTCAGCCTTGTGCTGGGTGTGCAGACTCTAGGCGAGAAGCAAGGACAGGAAGGGCAGGTCTGGGCCCTCTGTGCCAGGTCACCATGAGCCATATCACCTGCTGGACGTGGGGCCCTCCAGCTGGCATTCCTACCTTCCCTGGAGCCTCGTGGCATGTCTCGGGCCTGGGGACACTGGCTCCTTCTCAGCCTTGCTACCTCCTGGTTGCTGCTTTCCAGCCTTCTGGCCAGGTCCTCATTCTCCTGGCCCAGGTGCCTCTTCTCTTCCTCCAGAGTAGACTTGTCAAGGAGGAGGTTGCTATAGGCTGTCTCCAGCTCCCTGGTTTGGCTTTCCAGCTGGTCCCGCTCCCTCCTCAGGGTGCCCAGCTCCTTCTGCATCCCCTCTTCAGTGTCCTGGGGTCTGGCAGACTGATCCCTGGTCAGCTGCTGGAGCAGGCTCTCCAGGGAGCTGAGCCGGGCCTTGGTGGCCTCCAGGTCTGCACGCTGGGTGCTGCTGTCTCTCTGGAGGTCCTGAATGGCCAACATGGCCTGGCCCGGCTCAGGGCAGCTGGACTCATGGGGGCTGGCCACGCTGAAGGTGTACTGGCATCGGCCTCTCCGATCGTCGGCCTTCCGGAGCTGGGCGGTCCTGGCCCCCACACCCCATGCCAGGCACACCAGAAGGAGCAGCTGGACAGCTGGCATGGTGGGTCCACAGCTCTAGAAGCGTGCACAGATGCCCTCAGTCCGAGGCTTGCTCTGGAAAGCTCTGCGCACGGGAAGGTGCCTGGATGCGTGGCCCCGCCGGCTCATGCCTGAGCTCCAGAGAGTTTTATACGTGCAGGGAAGCCAGCCCCACATGTGGGGAGAAAGCAGTGGCCACGTGAGGCCGGGTGGGGCTGCACACGGGGGGGTTGTTTTCACGTTGCCAGCAAGACTCTTAAAAATCTCTGTAAAGAAGTCTGTTTTGAAATTCTTTCAAACAAGGATGTCCCACTTTACACACACCCCCAGCCCCAAGATAGCCCCAGCACCCCCACCTCCAGCACCCCACCCCGTTTTGCACACACACAAGGAGCACGTACTCCGCACCAGGCACCGTGCTAGAACCGGGTACAGACGTGCCAGAGACAGTCTGCTTCTGCAGCAGCCACGGAGAAAGAGCGGGCCAGTCAGTAGGTGGGGACAGCACTCCCACTGGCCTTCCCTGGCAGCCTTGTCCTAGAGCGTCTACCGCGGACTTCTTCCCTTACTCCCTGCTTTAAAGCCAGTGTGGGCGTATCTGTGGAGAACGTCTTAATCTCAGCCTTGCATGTTAGCCTTTGGACTAGTTCCTACTCTCTGTGTGTGCGTGTGTGAGAGTGTGTGTGTGTATGAACCTTTGGAACCCTTCTCAGAGAGGTGTTTTTAAATGTAGAAAATATGTAGAATTATAAAGTAAACAAATGATATTGAAATACAATTATTTAAAAAAATTGAAATACACAAGACTTCTTTACTAGCACATTGAAAACAAGGTCTAGCAGGGAAGTCTAACTGTAAAAAATATTGACTGTGGATGATATTTTATGATACTGGCCACGCTGCTAACCTAAGGGTCGGCAGTTCTAATCCGCCAGGCGCTCCTTGGAAACTCTGTGGGGCAGTTCTACTCTGTCCTATAGGGTCGCTATGAGTCGGAATCGACTCGACGGCACTGGGTTTGGTTTTGGTTGGTTTGGCCACTACGGGAACATGATATGAAGACATCTGTGATTTCTACTGACTACAGCATCACAGGAAGTGCTAATACTCCTGTAGGTCAGGGGCTGTGTCTATACTGGAAGGAAATACTACATGGAAATCTTAGTCAGAAGGCAGTGAAAATAAAGATGCAATTTTTTCCCACCCGAATTCCCCAACTTTCTGGGCCCCAGGTTAAGAATCCCTGCTTTCCATTAAAAGACACAAAGAGAAAAACTAACAAAAATCTACCAGCTGTACCGAGAACCGTCGCAGGTCCACACAAGTCAGCACGTGTGGTAGCCTCACCATTTAACTTTTAAAGCAACATTTGGACTTGAGCGACTGTATATTGTCTGATTTCAATTAAATCTTCAGTATTCGTGAAGCAGATATCTCAGGTGTGCCCTGGCAGACTCACCTCAAGATACGGGAAAACACATTTTGCTCTAAAGCTTCTATTCTTGTTTGACAGGTTCTAAAGTTAGACCTGAACTTGAGACATTTATGAATCAGTGTCCATCACAGCTAACTAAACAGTATCTGAATCAGATAGTAAACATCACTGCAATAATTTTTCAAAAAAATATAGTCAGCAAGAACTAGGTTCAAATCTGTTTGCCTTTACTCTTAAGAACGTTTTCTTTTCATTTAAGGACTAAGATCATTCCTACGCTGCCAACTCCATGGAACTAGAGTTTCTGATAAAGAGAAACCTAAGTAATCCTATTGCTTTCAGTTCATACCTAGAGAAACTCCTGGGTGGTACTTAACACATCAACAAAGTGTTAACATGCTCGGCTGCGTTGAGGTTCTAGTTCACCCAGAGGCGTCTTGGAAGAGAGGCCTGGAGCTCTACTTCCCAAAAATCAGACATTGAAAACACTATGGGGCACAGTTGTACTCTGACAGACGTGGGGTCACCATGAGTTGGACTTGATGGCAACCGGTTTCCAGTTATACCTTGCGACCTGCTCGAGATAACTCTGCTGTTAAATGAAGAACACAGGACTAGAAGTCCGGCTGCCTTGTATAATCCAGGAACATGTGGTCTGTGATTCCTGCGGCCCTCTAGTCAGCTCCCACTGCCCTTTAAATGAATCCTTGTCTTTCTCTGCCATACCCCACCCTCTCTTCTTCTTCATTCCTTTTCTCCCTCTTGCTAAGCTGCAGGCCGGTCGGTGGCTCTTGGCTGCGGGTGTGCTGGTCAGGTATGAAGAGTTTAACAAGCCCTGGTATTTTCACTTGTTCCAGCCCAAGTTTTGGACGTGAGCAAAAACTTCCTCCAGTCGCTCTCAGCGTTCTTTACGGTTCATGGCAGTTGTGCTCGCTGAGGGAAAGAAACCGTGGCTGTTTGGTTTGTTGTGCATTCCTGTCAGTGTGGCTCACGGCCGTTTCTTCTCCCAGAGCCTAGTGTGACAAGAACGGACCCAGCTTTCACCTTCTGCCTTCCTTCACCACCTCCACAGCATCTCGGCTGCTTGAGCTCTGCCAGCTGCCTGCCCTCGGCATCTCCCTCTGAAACGGAATAGCAGAGAACTGTTCCCAGAGCCCTAGAGCACCGGGGCACTTACAGATCAGAAAGCTAGGGACCAGGGACCCTGGGTCCTGCCCAGAGCCACACAGCCAAACAGTGACAGAACCAGAAAGCAAGCTGCGGTCTCCTGACCCCAGAGGCTTTCTGCCTTCTTGCATAAGCTGAGCCCACCGAGGTGCCCGGTGGTTGCCCAGAATACATGAAAGACCCCAGTTGCTTCTCCCATGAATCGGTGCTCCTGGAAAAGTGCTTGTTACCTATATAACTATCAAATAAAGGCCTTTAGTGAAGGAAAACTCATGACACCCTTGAGCTTTCACAGCTGATTTTATGAACTGGCATCCTTCCATCCACCAGAACTATTCTCCTAAAAACAGAGAAAAATCCCCCTGAGAAGAAGCAGGAAACTCGCAGCCCCATGAACGGCCTCAGCTTGTCCTTTTCCCCTTCCCGCCTTTCGCCACCTTTCAGCGCCAGTGTCCCCACCTCCTGGAATTCTCCTGGACTTGGAGACCCCTTTCCCCCTGAGAGACATTGTCCACTCTGGATTCTCCGTTAGACTATGTTCCGTCTCCATTTCTTTTCTGGAGCCTGGAGCCAGGAGTCCTCCAGCCCAGATGCGCCAGCCAGCCAGGAAGATGCTCCTGGGGCGCGCTTCAGCCAGCTGCAGCACACTGCCAGCAGATGGGAAGGCACTGGTCTGGGGGCCTCTGCTGCAGGACCGAGGCGCCGGGAGGCATGACAGAGGCGTCATTATTAAGGGAGCACAGGAGCCCTGGTGGCACGGTGGTTAAGAGCTCGGCTGCTAACCCAAAACTCAGCAGTTCGAATCCACCAGCTGATCTTTAGAAGGCCTATGGGGCAGTTCTACTCTGTCCTATAGGGTCTCTATGATTGGAATCGACTCAACAGCAATTGGTTTGGTTTGGTTTTGGGGTGTACAGTTACTCAAAACCAACCCAGTTGTCCTTGAGTTGATTCCAACTCATGGCAACCCAGTATGTGTCAGAGGACACGTGTGCTCCATGAGGTTTTCAGTGGCTGGTTTTTCAGAAGTAGATCACCAGGCCTTTCTTCCAAGTGTCTCTGGGTGGACTCAAACCACCAAGTTTGATTAGTAGTCAAGCACGTTAACCATTTGCACCACCCAGGGACTCCACAGTTGCTCAAAGCTGTGCTTATTTCCATTCTTTCAGCGCTGGATTTAAGTTATTAGCTCCTGGCTTTCTCAGGCAGTTCTTCCATCAAAACTGTAAATTCCGTGAGGCTGTGACTCCTTCGCCCACCATTTTGTCCTCACGTCTCACTAAATTTTCAATGGATGCATGAGTGGATGAATGACTCAAGTACCCACAGAAAACAAAGCAACCAGTGGCATTCTGTTCCAGGCTGCTGAGGAGGCTCTGGACACCTCTTTGGTGTGTGCCCCCCCGCCCCGAGGACAAAGCCTTTGCTGTGGGTTTTAAGGAGTTTGCTTCCACAGTGCCTGCCTTTCTCCCAAACACACACAGATAGTCCCAAATGGAATTATTTTATGTATGCCTATATTTGGAAACCCTGGTAGCCTAGTGGTTAAGAGTTACGGCTGCTAACCAAAAGGTCTGCAGTGCGAATCCACAAGGCGCTCCTCGGAAACTGTATGGGGCAGTTCTACTCTGTCCTATAGGGTCACTATGAGACGGAATCGACTGACGACAACGGGTTTTTTTGTTTTTGCCTTGTTTTGCTTTTTATGCCTTTATCTCATCACAGACAAGGAGGTTTACCACAAAACTGTAGTGAATAAAATTGTGAATTAATAGCATTAAAATGAGGACCAGGGAAGGGACTGATCAGACCTTGATTAGTCTACGATTTTGACGTGATGCTGAATTCTATTGGTGAGAATTTTGTTGAGAATTTTTGCATCTATGTTCGTGAGTGATAATCAGTCTGTGGCTTTCTTTTTTTTTTGTGGTGTCTTTGCCTGGCTTTGGTATCAGAGTCATGCTGGCTTCATGGAATGAATTTCAAAGTATTCCTTCCTTTTCTGTGCTCTGAAATACTTTGAGTAGTGTTGGTGTGAGCTCTTCTCTGAATGTTTGGTAGAATTCTCCAGTGAAGCTGTCCGGCCCAGCGCTTTTATCTGTTGGGTGTTTTATTTTTTTTTACCTCTTCAGTCTTTTCTCTTGTTAGGAGTGTGTTCAGATTTTCTATCTCAGTTTGCATTAGTTTAGGTAGGTAGTGTGTTTCTGGGAATTTGTCCATTTCCTCTAGGTTCTCAAATTTGTTGGAGTACAATTTTTCGAAGTGTTCTGTTATGATCCTTTTTATTTCGGTTGGGTCTGTTGTGATATCACCTGTCTCATTTCTTATTTAGGTTGTTTACTCTCTCTCCTGTGTTTCTTTCGTCAGTTTGGCCAATGGTTTATTGATTTTTTTGATCTAGAACTTGATTAGTCTAAATTAGAAGACTGATCCATCTTCAGCTAGGGAGCTCATGACAGCATTCTCCATCCTGCTGGGCCCCCTGAAGTAATAACAACTTTCATCCGCTGCCTTGCTCATTTAGTAATTCGTTCAAACTGTTCATTATTTAGCACCTGCTATGTGATAGGAGGAGCCCTGGTAGTGCTGTGGTTAAAGCACTTGGCTGCTAACCAAAAGGTCAGTGGTTCGAACACACCACCCGCTCGCTGGAGAAAGACTTGGCAGTCTGCTCCCATAAAGTTATATAGCATAGCAATGAGTGGGACATGTTAAGGGCCATGAAGCATACACAGATGTATAGACATAGGATCTGCCCTAAGGAGTTTTCAAGCTACAAACATTGTGTACAGCTATTCGTGTAACCTAAGTGCTAGAGAAGTCCAGAAGAGGAGATTTCCCTCGTGATCAGCAAAGACTTCACAAAGGACTGGTGTTTGTAATGAGACCTGTACAATGTACAGATGATGTGTTAACGATGGTTGAGGCCTCTGGGTTATAGACATGGTTACAGGTATGCCTTGGGTTCTCACAGCAAGGCGCATAGGCTGACTTTCAGATTGAGCACACATATTCGCTTTACTGCTGCCTCCCACCTCCTGTTGGCCTAAAGCAGGAGGGAAAGAGAGGTCTCAAACCAGAGGACGCCGCACAGTCTCTCTCATCCAGCACTTGCCCAGCACTGGGGTATCCCTTCCTCATGAAAAAGCGAGAAACTTCCAAGGGCAGGTCCCAGCAGAGGCAGCCATGTTGTATAACCAGGAAGCATGTTCCTATTCCAAGAGGAAGGCTTTTATGACTGAGTGGGTATGGTGACAGCTCTCTCAGCAGGGTCCAGAAAGCTCCAAATGTGCTGTTTCCATCTAATTCAAGTCAAAACTCACTGCTATTGAGTTGATAATGAAGTAGATCACCAGGCCTTTCTTCCAGGTGTCTCTGGGTGAACTCAAACCACCAAATTGGATTAGGAGTCAAGTATAACTGCCCCATAGGGTTCCCAAGGTTGTAAATCTTTACAGAAACAGACTGCCACATTTTTCTCCCTTGGAGCAGCTGGTGGGATTGAACTACCGACCTTTCAGTTAGCAGCCGAATGCTTAACCACTGTACCACCAGGACTCCTTAATTAAAGTCAAACGACCTTTAAATCATCACAATAATATTGTTGACAGTTTTAGGCCTCCAGATTCCATCATTAATCCCATGACCATTTGGAAAACCTTACTGTATGGCATGTTAAGCCAATTTTCCTCCAACCACAGGTGGGTGGGGTCTTTCACAAGGGCATTTGGGAGGTCATAGGGCTATGAAAGGAGCATGGGTGGCAAAAGCGGTTTGTGATTGGCTTCTGACCTAAAGGTTGGTGGTTCGAGCCCACCCAGCGGCTCCATGGAAGAAAAGCCTGGTAAACCACTTCCATAAAGATTACAGCCTAGGAAACGCTATGGGTCAGTTCCACTCTGTAACACATGGGGTCGCCGTGCGTTGGGGGCTGACTCGGCAGCAGCTAGCAACAACAACAGCAAGGATATAAAGGGAAACACAGAGAGAGAAAGTGGGGCCTATTCAAAGACTGAAAAATAACCCACTTTGAAAAAGACCACCAGGCCTGTGAATACGAGCCATAGTAGATCAGTCCGAAGAATTGAAGCTGGGGAGGTTAGTGATTTCCAATGGTAGGTCAGATGGCAGGCTGCAGGCTCACGGGCTGCAGAAGCTGACTAATCCCAAGATGAGAAGTCAGGTAGCAGGCTGCAGGCTCACAGGCTACAAATCCCAAGATCGGCAGGTAAGGTGAGGGCTCAAGTCCCAAGAACCGGAGGTCAGATAACGACGAGGCATATGCATGATTCAGAGCTAGCAAAAACCAGTGAGCTTTGCCAGAAAGCCCAAATATATTCAACCACGCCTCCGAGGAAACTCCCTTTCAACTGATTGGCTACTCATCATGGAGGTGATTATATCATTACATAACTGCTGTCATGGATTGAATTATGTCCCCCCAAAATATATTACGTCCCCCCAAAATATATATCACCTCCCTAAACCAATGTAAAGGGAGTTTCCCTGGAGTGTGGCCTGCATCACCTTTTATCTCTCAAGAGATAAAGGGAAAGGGAAGCAAGCAGAGAGTTTGGGACCTCATACCACCAAGAAAGCAGCACCAGCAGCAGAGAGAGTCCTTTGGACACAGAGTCCCTACACCTGAGAAGCTCTTCTACCAGCGGAAGATTGAGGACAAGGACCTTCCTCCAGAGCCAACAGAGACAGAAAGCCTTCCCCTGGAGCCGACACCCTGAATTTGGACTTGTAACCTACTAGACTGTGAGGAAATAAATTTCTCTTTGTTAAAGCCATCCACTTGTGGTATTTCTGTTATAGCAGCACTAGATGACTAAGACAACTGCCAAACTACATCATAACTGCCAAACCACTGAGAATCATGGCCTGGCAAGTTGACACACAACCTTAACCAGCACAGCTTGTAAAATACAGAATATTACCTGTAAGTACTGTGTTCCTTTAAAAAATCACCTATACAAGACCAAAGGGTCAACAATTACTTTAAAACAAAGAGGAGAATGTTGGGGGGCGGGGGGGGGGCAGGAAAATGAGATGAATGGAAATGGAACAACCAGAATAGAAATAAAAATGTCCATACGTTGTGAAGAATGTAACCAATGTTAGTGAACAATTTGTGTTGAATCAGAACCTGAACTGATGTGCAAATCTTCACTGAAAACACAAAATATTATTTTTAAAAATTGTTATTCACATTTATATTGATTTTGTATCACATATTTAAAATTCAAACAGTTAAATATTAATTATCTTTGGAGAGTTTCTTGAGATTCCTTAAGACAACTGGACTTACTAACAGCACATCCCATAGGGTCCCTGCTGACAGGTTCTGCTGATTCAAGTACACTTATTATGGATTGAATTGTGTCCCCCCAAAATATGTCAACTTGGCTAGGCCTTGATTCCCACTATTGTGTAGTTGTCCTCCATTTTGTGATCTGATGTGATTATATTATGTATTGTAAATCCTAACCTCTATGATGTTAATGAGGCAGGGTTAGAGGCAGTTATGTTAATGAGACAGGACATGATCTACAGGATTAGGTTGTATCTTGAGTCAATCTCTTTTGCGATATAAAAGAGCAAAGCGAGAGAGAGGAGAGGGACCTCATTACTACCAAGCAAGAAGAGCCAGGAGCAGAGCACAAACTTTGGATCATGGTTCCTGCACTGAGAAGCTCCTATACCAGGGAAAGATTGATGATAAGGACCTTCCCCCAGAGCCGACAGAGACAGAAAGCCTTCCCCTGGAACTGGTGCCCTGAATTCAGGCTTCTACCCTTCTAGACTGTGAGAGAATAAGTTTCTGTTTGTTGCTATCACAGCACAAGATGGCTAATGCAACGCTCAATTTTCTAGTTGCCTTTTAACTAGGTTTTTTTACTTTCTTTCATCTTTCCCTTAAAACCCAGATTGACTCCAGTCAATTGTTTGTATCTCTTGATATAGAAGTGGAGACATTATGACATGTTCAGCCTCTCGATCCCCATGTGCTTCCTGTATTGGGAGAATTTTGTTTTTGCTGTTATTTTTATGTCCTTCTCTAGACTGACTTTCCTGAGCTCACCTCCACATGGTGATGCTATCTGTTTTTTGTTGTTTTGTTTTGTTTATAACAACCCACTTTGGAATCTGATCAGATTATACTTTTTATGTTTTTCTCATTTTTCCTTCAAGTCCCCATGGAAGTCTGTTCTTAAGGAATGGATACGCAATTATCAGTTTGAAAACATCTTTTCCGTTTGTTTTTTAAACTGTTTTCTTTATTCGTTGACCTTTCATTTGTATAATTCTTTCCTAAAGTTAAAAACAAAAAATTTATTTTTCGTCATTATTTGCTGCCCTGGAATTTTCATTTGGACAAGTGTCCTTAAGGCCATCTCATTTCTGTTTCTTAACGCCTCGCTGGTGGGCTGAGCGTATGGGATCTCACCCTTCCTGAAGTATCATTGCTGTCAGGAGCCACGCCAGTCCTTAAAATAACAGTGGACACAGCCTGAGCACTCTCCTAGTGCTGAGGCTCTTTCTTCCGGATTATTTATTACAGCGCCAAAGACATACACCTGAATAAGGGTTAAGAGTTTATGGAACACTTTCACATATTTTATTTCATTTAATTCTCACAAGAATCCTGTGTGGTAAACTGGGCAAAGATTCTAATTCCTCCTTTAAAATGAAGGGACTGTGGGTCAGAGGTGTTAACTGATGTACCGTAGGCCACGTAGCTGGTAAATGGAACCAGGACCTGAATAGAGCCTTCTAACCCCATTCAAATTTCTAAATTTAACGCTTTTGCAGGAGAGCCCTGAAGAATGAACTTTACAAAGGCTCTTTAGGTTTTCCTATTCGACCCAATCTGCTGACTAGCCACTTAAAGACTAGATTTGCCCAAGCACATGTGAGGATGTCTGCTTTGGGTTCCCCAAATGAAGTGAGATTATGCATCCTGCTTTGTGCAGAATCAGAGCAGAAGCAGTGGGCAGCTTCTGTATAGGCTGTTAGGTAACCAGTGCGGTCCTGGACTAAACTTGGTACACTAAAAACCATTGAATTGTACAGTTTAAATGGGTTGGTTGTGTGGTATGTGAACTATATCTCAATAAAGCTGTTTAAAAATTGTGACCTAGAGAAATTTAAAAAGCAGAACTTGCTTCGGATGTAATATTGCTGAGTGATACAAAGGTTAAGAATTATTTCCTTATAAAAGAGCCACCATTTATTGAGCCCTGATTATGTAGTAAGCACTTAACATGTATTCTCTGGAATTCTTTCAGCCGCCCTACCAGGCAATTGGAGCCCCTGAGTGGCACAAATTGAAAAGGAACACACTCAGAGGCACCTTGGAAGACAGGCCTGGTGATCTGCTTCTGAAAGGTCACACCCTTGAAAACCCTATGGAGAAATTCTACTCTGCACACACATGGGGTCACCATGAGTTGGAATCAACTTGACAGCAACTATCAACAACAACAACTAAATGCTTAATATTTTCCCAGTGTTAATGCTGAGGAAATTCTGTTGCTGAGTCTCAGAAAATGACATGTCGATAAGTATGAGAGCTCGGAGGTGAGCCTGTGCTCTCAGAGTGACCAGCTAGTTCTTCCTTACTCTCTGACCGAAGTTAAGTAAACTTAAGATAATACCTCAAAGTGACATGTATTATTAAAGACAGAGATTTCATTACTAAAACATTTTTATCTACTCATTTCCTTTCTGAATTCTTTTATTGCACAGTGTCTTAGGCTGGTTTCTGTACAGAATCAAAACCAGTGAAATGTGTATATCTATACATACACAGAGAGACAGCCATAGCAAAGACATGGCTCACACAGTTGTAGAGGTTGGAAAGTCCCAGGTCTGTGGGTCATGCTGGAGACGTCTCCTGACTCAGGTAGCTGCAGGGGCTGATGAACTCAAGATCGGCAGGTAACCTGCTAGCTCAAGTCCCAAGAACTGGAGATGCAGGATACAGTGCAAGAAAATGCCCACGAGCTTTGCCAGAAAGTCCACATATATTGGATGCTGACCACATCCCCAAGAAAACTTCCTTTCAACTGATTGACCACTCATAGCAGAGCTCATCATGGAGGCGATTACATTATATGAAATCTAATTATGGACGTGGTTACATCATTACATAGATACCAAGCTACATCATAACTACCAAACCACTGAGAATCATGACCCGGCCAAGCTGATGCACAACCTTAACCATCACAGTCCACCCCTTGTCAGCTTGGCATCTGTACACATCTCCTTAAACCATACATAATCTCTGAATAAAGATAATTATAAAATCATACTTGAGCCTAACATGATATAACTAACATGCATACAACCAAAAACGCACTAGCCCTGTTTACATCTTATATTTTATAAGGGAAAAAGCCAAAAATATTTGATGCACACATACAAGGAAGAAATACTCATAACAATTACAATATTCATTTCTGCAACTGGTCACATGGTTGTAACCAGTATTTAGCGCTACCTTCTTCCACCACTCATTCTGTATTCCCTTTGCCCTCAACAAGTACTTCAGCTGGTTGTGGTTCTTTGCCTGGTAGGTGACACAAAACTTCATTCCTGAAAGATCTGGGCCATTAGTAATCATGTTGGAATTGGGTTGCTGTAGTTTTCCATTGACTTTAATCACAGGGCATGGTAGTACTAAAAGAGGCCCTAAAGCATAGTATTTTTTTAGCTCCATTATATAATATCAACCCAATTTCCTCTTGGTATCATCTAGAACCATCTGTACACCAGCACGAGTTTTCTCTTCTTCAGTCAACTGATCATAAGGGGTTCCCCATAAGGCCAAAGGTGCAGACTGGGAGTTGGAGGGTGATGTGACAGGAGTGGACACTGCGGATATTTGGGCCACTTCCTGTTGCAACTTACTTGTGCCTTCAGATCCTGCTGGGGCCTGATCTCATATATACCACTCCTATTTAATGACGGACTGCTGCTGTGCATGTCCAACTTTATAGCTCTGTGGGTCAGACAACACCCAGATCATGATGGGCAACTCAGGCCACATGGTGATTTGGTGGCCCGTGGTTAAGTGTTCAGTCTCTACTAAAGCCCAGTAATAAGCCAAAAACTGTTTCTCAAAAGAAGAGTAGTTATCTGCAGAGGATGGCAGGACTTTGCTCCAAAATCCTAAGGGTCTGCATTGTGATTCATCGGTGGGGGCCTGCCAAAGACTCCAAACAGCATCTCTGCCACTGACGCTTCAAGCACCATTGGATCAGCTGGAAAATAGGGCCTAAGTGGCAGAGCAGCTTGCACGGCAGCCTGAACCTGTTGCAGAGCCTTTTCTTGGTCTGGGCCCCACTTAAAACTAGCAGCTTTTTAAGTCACTTGATAAATAGGCTGGAGTAGTACACCTAAATGAGGGATATGTTGCCTCCAAAATCCAAAGAGGTACACTAGATTTTGTGCCTCCTTTTTTTATTTGTGGAAAGGACCAGATACAATAACCTGTCCTTCACTTTAGAAGGAATATCTTAACATGCTCCACATGACTGGACTCCTAGAAATTTTACTGAGGTGGAAGGCACCTGAATTTTTGGGGGATTAATTTCCACCCTCTAGCGTGCAAATGTTTTACCAATAATTCCAGAGTCCTTGACACTTCTTCCTTTCTAGGTCCAATCAGCACAATGTTATCAATATAATGGACCAGTGTGACTGCGTGTCAAAGGGAAAGGTGATCAAGGTCCCTGTGGAATAAATTATGATATAGGCTGGATAGTTAATATACCCTTGAAGTAGGACACCGAAGGTATATCGCTGGCCTTGCCAGCTGAAGGCAGACTGCTTCTGGTGGTCATTCAAAACAGGTATGGAGAAAAATGCATTAGCCAGACCAAGAGCCGCATACCAGGTACCAGGAGATGTATTAATTTGCTCAAGCAATGAAACCACATCTGGAATAGCAGCTGCAATTGCAGTCACCACCTGTTCTCCAAGGACCATCTGCTTTTCCACAGGCTAAACAGGGAAGCTGAACGGGGATGTGGTGGGAATCACCCCACCCACGAATCTCCAAGTGTTCCACGGTGGCAGTAATCTCTGCAATCCCTCCAGGAATGTGGTATTGCTTTTGGCTAACTATTTTCCTAGGTCGGGCCTTTTCTTACCATGATAGCCTTTACTCCACTTGTCAGGGATCCAATCTGGGGGTTTGGTCAGATCTGAGTATTATGCATTCTGGAACTGGGGAAATCACTACAGGATGGGTTCAGAGACCCACTGGACCCACTGAGAACCAAACCTGAGCTAAGACTCCATTAATAACCTGACCTCCATATGCCCCCAATCTGACTGCTCGGCCACAGTGACTTTTTGGGTCTTCTGGAATTAGCATCAATTTAGAGTGAGTATCCAGTAATCCCTAAAAGTCTGGTTATTTCCTTTTCCCCAGTGAATAATCGCACTTGTAAATGGCCATAGATCCCTTGAGGGAAGGCTAGGAGAAACATTAACAGTATAAATTTTTGGCAGTGTAGTGGGGTCCTTCCTCAAGGGGACCCCAGCCTCCCATTCATTCAATGGGTGCGGGTCTTTAAACTTGCTCAGGTCTGGGAATTGATTGAAGGGCTGTGACTCTCTATTATGGTGATTTGAGTTAGACTGCTGTTCACTTGATCTAGAATTCTTGTGGTTGTACAGACCTAGTAAATATTTAGTAGATTTCCCATTTATTTCATTACTAGGTACTTTTTTTTTTTTTTAAGGTACACCATGCCTAAGTAGCCAACACCTAAGTCCAAACAAGTCAGGTTATCCTGATTACTGCTGTGACTCCACTGTCCATTACGGTACCCACACCCATCTTGTCTTTGTCAATTGAGTGCCGCCACTTGGCCCCTACCACCATTGGGTCTGATCAGCACCACTGTAGTTAGGTGTCTTAATTCAGTTACAGCAGTTCTCACTGTCAAATCTGACTTACATAAAATAGCAATGACAGCAGTCTTCAAGGATGCTGGGGCTCCCTTCACAAATTTCATCCTCACCATCGTGGTAAAAGACGTGTAATCTGGGCATTCCACATATGAGTCTGTGAGTTCTATCCTGATAAATCCACTCTAACATGCCAATTTCCCTAAGGTTTTCAATTCCTTCTTCTACAGCATACCAAGGCAGGTCTGGCACTTCACCTTGATTTAGTGTGGGCCACCACATAATCCATGCTTCAGTGAACCAACCAAATAAACTACTACATCCTTTCCTAACCTCTTGAGCTGAAACACTGAATGAAGAATCTGTGCTTAGTGGGCCCATATCAATAAACTCAGACTGATCCATCTTTATGTTCCTTGTACCATTATCGCACACCCTTAATAGCCATTCCCACACATATTCCCCAGGTTTCTGTTTGTACATATTATAAAAGTCAAGCAGTTCTTTTGGAGTATAGAGTACCTTCTCCTGCGTCACATTTTGTACTTCACCTTTTGGAGCTTGCTGGGACTTAAGCATAGTTATAAGTCTAGAAGCAAAAATGGGTCCTGAGGATATGTTCTGAGGACATTCAGCAATGTCTTATAAGGCGTCTACCACAGGAAATTCCTAGGCAACGACTTAGCCACCTCCCCAGGGGATGACTCAGACAAAGGCTCTTCAGACACAACTGGGCTAATCTCACCAGAAGAGGTGGAGAAGCTAATGGTTTTACTGAAGAGGGTGGCTCAGCAGACAAAGATAGAGTCATCTCTTCAGAGGAAAGTGAGAGGGCTGCTTCTGTTGGCAGGAGTAATTCAA
The DNA here is from genome assembly GCF_030014295.1 of Loxodonta africana. Classification (NCBI taxonomy): domain Eukaryota; kingdom Metazoa; phylum Chordata; class Mammalia; order Proboscidea; family Elephantidae; genus Loxodonta; species Loxodonta africana. The sequence goes on along the minus strand of NC_087344.1, from coordinate 208,042,379 downwards.
TGGAATTTAGGGGCTCAGTGCCCCCAGCTTTTTGATTATGTGCCCAAATGTCTCCATCCCAAGTTTCAGGATCCCATTTCTTCCCAATCAATGTCCTCACTTTACCTTCAGGACCATCTGAGGCTGGAAATTCCATTGGCATTGTAATTCAGTCATTCTTTTGATGCTTATGATAAGGCTCTGGGTTTGGTTTTTGGCAATATCAGCTATGTTACTACAAGAATTAAGGCTTTCTTTCAAGGCACAATTGGGAACTTTGAGGAAAAACATCAGCTGTGGACACTCAGATGTCTTTGTATCAGTGACCCATGAATGTCCTCCCGGAAGTTACATCTACTGCAGATTACCTGTTGATATAGCTCCATAACAAGCTACCAAAGCATCCCAGGCTACTTTACCACAAAAAGGTAGCCAGCTTGTGGTTAGGGAATTCAGAATAATTTTACTATTAGCACCAGCAAGAATTAATTTAAAAGATTGTTGTTGTGGATGGGTGCTGGCAGGTCGATTCTCACTCACAGCAACCCTATAGGACGGAGTAGAACTGCCTCACAGGGTTTCCTAGGCTGTAATCCTTACGGGAACAGATTACCCAGGTCTTTTTCTTGTGGAGCTGATGGGTGAGTTCAAATCACCAAGCTTTCAGGTAGTAGCCAAGCACTTAATCTGCCAAAAACAAAAACAAGTAAATAAGTAGAAACCAAGTACACAATGCAGCAGCAGAAGTTAATTATAACTTTGGGTTTTTGTTTATATCTTTTCCTGTCATTGCTGGCTTTAATGTTGATTCTGCACTCTTTCTGGAAACTCTCTTCACCCTGGTTGCAGCAACACAGACATTGCCTAAATCTATTGCTGCTTCTCGCATTGCTCCCCCTTTGACTCACCACCAGTTGCCATGGAGTTGATTCCGACTCATGGCAACCCCATGTGTGTCAGGAAGGAACTGTGCTCCATAGGGTTTTTAATGGCTGATTTTTCTAAAGCAGATCACCAGGCCTTTCTTCAGAGGCCCCTCTGGGTGGATTCAAACTGTCAACCTTTCAGTTAGCTGCCCAGCCCATTAACCATTTGCACCATCCAGGGACTCGTCCTCTGACTTACCCGTGTTCTTTTCCTCGTTCGGCTCCACATATGAGTGCCCCAGGGCTCTTCCTACAGGTCTCTACCTTTCTCACAGTACGCACAATTGCTCGGAGTTCATCTGTGGTAGAGTGCCTCCAAGATGGCCCCCAATGACTCCGCCTCCTGGTAGTCACACCTTCTGTAGTCTCCTCCCACACTGTACCGGGGTTCCTCTGTGAGACCAACAGGGTGAGGCAGAATCTCAATTCTGAGATTAGATTTTAAAGTACTGTGGCTTCCTTCTTGAACCCCTCATGCTCTTTCTCCCTCTGTTGGATCACTCATTTGAGAAGAAGCCATGTTGAGGGCAGCCCTGGGGAAAGGCCCATCTGGTGAGGAAGTAAAGCCTCCTACCAACAACCACTTGGAGCTTGGAAGTGGATACTGCCATCCCAGCCCCATACTGAACACCTTGATTGTAGGGTCCTGAGAGACCCTAAGCCAGAACCCCTCAGCTAAGCCACTTCAGGCTTCCTGGCCCATAGAACCTGACAGCAAATGCTCAGTTTTGAGGTAATTTGTTATGTAGTAATAGGTAAAATACATCATCTATTCTCATGTCTTCAACTACAAACTCCAAATTTAATTTTCCAGCCCTGATTCCTTGCACACCAATCCCGCTTTCCAACTGCCTGAACGTCCTGCCAAAAAACAAAGCCATTTTCTTCCTCTCAGATTACCTCCCATCCCCACCAGCTCTATTTCAGCCCTTTCTGAACCTGTTCCTCCTCCCAAATTCCCTACTATCTCCCTCCTAGACATAGAGCCTGTATCTGCTTTCTTTGACTTTCTCACCTTTGCCCTTGTGTGAAGTAAGTTGCTGGTTTTGTTGTTTCTGCCCTCAGAGTGTCTCCCAGTGTTCATCACCTCAAGAGCCTTTCTTTAACAGTGTCCCACAGGCTGTCCTAGTTCTGATCTCCATCTCTTCCCACATGTTCTAGATCCTCCCGTCGAGCTAATCTTCCCTACTCCCTGCGTTCGTTCTGTCCGTTGCCTACTCAAAAACTCATAGTGGATCCCTACTGCTTAAAGAATGGAGCCCCAACCCTGGTTCACTGAAAGATATCTGGCCTTGAAGCCAAAAGACCCAAGTGTGTGTCACAGCTTTGCCACTTGGGTAAGCTGGAGGACCTTAGGCAATTTATTTCACCTCTCTGAATCTCATGTTTCCTATGGTCCACAATTATTTCACTGTCTACTGCAAAGGGTTGTTATCAGGCCCAAATGAGAAATGAATGCAAAGCACTACTCAAATGCAAGACATCTTGAAGTACTCACTCCCACCACAAGTGCCAAGTAATTAGAGGATTGGAAAGGGTTGTTAAGATGTCCTGCACCATCTCTGACTCCAGGAAAGCCCATTTTCCTCGCACTGCTCTCCAGCCTCTCACTTTCCCCACCCAGACCTACCCATTCCTCAGTGCTCAGCTCAGTCTTGTTCTAAGGGACCCCTGCTCAAAGGATTCAACACACACGCTCCCTTCTGTCTTCATAACGATGGTGGCAAACAGATTCCAGATTGTTCTTGAATCATTTTCTATGCATTACTCTTAGCACCTCAACTACATTGCAAGCTATACAGTACTTTATATTTTAGAGAATGATTAATACTTTTCATGGACTGAGTGCCTACTGTGTACCAGGCATTGTGCTGTGTACTTTATGTACATAAAGCCGTTGTTGTTGAGTCAGTTCTGACTCATGGTAGCCTTGTGTGCACCAAAGTACAACTGGGCTCTATAGGGTTTCCAAAGACTGATTTTTCAGAAGTAGATTGTCAGGCCTTTCTTCCAAGGCAACTCGGGGTGGACTCGAACTGCCAATATTTGGTTAGCAGCCAAGTATGTTAGTCATTTGCACCACCGAAGCAACTCAACTTTATAAACACAACCTCTTTTTAACCTCGCTGCAGTCCTACAAGGCAGATGTTTTCACCCCAGCTTACAGGTGGGGAGGTTGAGGTTCACAGAGGACTCACAATTTTCACAAGGTCACACACCTAGACAGTAGTGGAGCCAGGGTTCAGACAGATGACACTCTGATTGGGAACCTCATGCTCTTCTTCTGTGCGGTGTGCTTGTCCTGCCCCCAGTATGGACTGGCCCTTGGTCAGGTGGCCATTGCTGACTCCTTAGCCATTGACTTGGAGTGTACACTCTGCCAAAGGCCAAGGGGGGGATACAAAAAGAGAAAAATAAACTGAAGGGGAAATATGAATAAAATGTAATATCTGAGAGCTATTACCTTTTTTTTTTTTAACGGTGGACAAACTTAATGTGTTTATATGCTAAAGGGAAAGAGCCAACCAAGACGAAGGGCTGCAAGTTTTCACGATAATAATAGCTGACATTTATTGAGCACATCCATGTGCCAAGAATAATGCTAAGCACTTAACTTGGATTACCTCATAATCTTTCATAACACTTATAAAGTAGGCACGATTACTATCATAATATTTAACAGATGAGAAAAGTGAGGCTCTGTCCAAGGTCACAAAAAGAGTGGTGATTTGAACACAGGGGTCTGCACCAGTGAGCCTGGGAACGCAGAGGTGGCCAGTGTCCTGGTACGAGAGCCAAACTCCTGTTTAAGGTGCTCGTAGGAAATGCCAAGTGCTTCCCTTACGTTAATTATGGCGTTTACGGTACCCCTCAGGGCAGGTATATATAGCCTCATCTTAAAAGTGAGGAAGCTGAGGCTCAGCGGTGAGTGACCAATCAACGTCTTCATCTTGTCTCTCTGCACACACTGCATGAGTGATGATGAATGTGGGGATCTGAACTCGATGGCAACTAACAACAGCAACAACCTCACACATACTCCTCATTTGTCTTTTACAAAAGCTTTCATCTACTAGTAACAGAGAACCTGGCTTAAATAGATGGAGAATACTTTTCTCATTTAACGGGAGGCCTGGAGGTGACCTTCTGGGACTGGTGCAGTGACCCAACAGTATCATGAAGGATCCAGGCTCCTTTGACCTTCCACTTCACCATCATGATCATGTTAGTCTCTCACCCTCATGGAAGTCACCTCTTGTTGCAAGACGGCTGCTCCAGATGTCACATCTGTGCATAAGCCTGGAATAAGGGGGCGAGGAAGAAGCATGCACCAGGGACATCTTCACTTCTTTCAGAAAAGTAGAAGCTTTTCCCATAGACCTTTCCTTGGCCAGAACCATGTCACTTAGCCATCCCAGCTGCAAAGGAGAGTGGGAAGGCAATAATTTAGTTGTTGCAGCCTGTCTGTAATGGAGGTGAGCAAGAGAGCAGGGGATTAGAGATGGAAATCCAGTTAGCCAAGTATTGTTATCAGTGTGGGCACAGAGTACTATTTTCATCTCCACTTCACTGATAAGAAAGCTAGTGTGTACAACGATTACCCAGTCATAAAGGGGCAGAGTTGGGGCACAGATCGTGTTGGCTATGCCACTCGGCCTCCCTAAACCCTGCTTCAGAAAAGAGGACGTCAGAAAGAGGAAGAAGCTGGAAACTTTACAGCAATGGAGAAATAGACTAAACTGGTCACTTTTTTTTTTTTTAAATAATTTTTATTGCGCTTTAAGTGAAAGTTTACAAATCAAGTCAGTCTCACACACAAAAACCCATATACACCTTGCTACACACGCCCAATTACTCTCCCCCCTTTTTTTTTTTTTAATGAGACAGCCCGCTCTCTCCCTCCACTCTCTCTTTTTGTGTCCATTTCGCCAGCTTCTAACTCCCTTTACCCTCTCATCTCCCCTCCAGGCAGGAGATGCCAACATAGTCTCAAGTGTCCACCTGATCTAAGAAGCTCACTCCTCACCAGCATCCCTCTCCAAACCATTGTCCAGTCCAATCCCTGTCTGAAGAGTTGGCTTCAGGAATGGTTCCTGTCCTGGGCCAACAGAAGGTCTGGGGGCCATGACCACCAGGGTCCTTCTAGTCTCAGTCAGACCATTAAGTCTGGTCTTATGAGAATTTGGGGTCTGCATCCCACTGCTCTCCTGCTCCCTCAGGGGCTCTCTGTTGTGTTCCCTGTCAGGGCAGTCATCGGTTGTAGCTGGGCATCATCTAGTTCTTCTGGTCTCAGGATGATGTAGTCGCTGGTTCATGTGGCCCTTTCTGTCTCTTGGGCTCGTAATCACCTTGTGTCCTGGTGTTCTTCATTCTCCTTTGATTAAACCGGTCACTTTTTAAACCAGTGATTTTATCATAGGATATCTCTATTCTTATCATTTAATCCAAAACCCCATTATTCCACTTTTATAAATGTGTGAAAACTAAGCCTTAATGGTATTGATTGAAGCGGTGTTTATAATAGCAAAACACTGGGGGAAACCCTTACTTTCAATAATAGGTGATTAGTTGAGAAAACCAGCATATGCCATGAAATAGAAAAGTCAGAAATAAAATCTCAGGAGAATATTGATATTTACAACATTTTGCTAAATGAAGTGTCATAAAACTGTATGTACATTGTGATCCTTAGTTGTATTTTGTATGTAAGAATCTAGATATTAATATATCAAAATGTTCACAGTGATTGTATTTAGGTGATGAGAATTTTGGTCATTTTTATTTTCATCTTTGTATTTTTTCGTAATATAATTTAACTTTTTAAAGTCAGGTGTATTGAAGTATGATTTATATCCAGTAAAATTCACTCTTTTTAGGTGTATGAGTTTTGTCAAATAGAAACAGTTACGTGTACACCACTATGATGAAAGTACAGACTACTTCCACTGCCCCCGAAAGTTCCCTCATGCCTCATTTAGTAAATCCCTTCCCCTACTCACTGACCCTCGGCCACCGCTGATTGCTATGCAGCAGTTTTTCTTTTTCAAGAATACCATATAAATAAAATATATAGGATGTAGCCTTTTGTTTCTGGCTTCTTCAGTTAGGGTAACGTTTTTCAGATTCATCCATGTTATTGCTTGTATCAATAGTTCGTTCCTTTTTATTGGTGAGGAGCAGGCCCCAGTAGGGATGTACCATAGTATGTTTATTCTTTCACCAGCTGGTGGACATTCGGGTTGTTTTTACTTTGGGACTATTACTAAATTGCTATAAACAATTATGTGTAGGTTTTTGTGTAGTCATGTACCTTTATTCTCTCTTGGGTTTTCTCCCAACCTAGCACTGCTAGCTCACACGGTAAGTGCGCGTTTATGAGTGGTTGCACCATTTCACATTTCCGCCAGTGGTGTATGAGAGTCGCAGTTGCTCCACAGCCTCACCAGCACTTGGCACTGTCAGGGCTTTTTTTTTTTCCTTTCTTTCCTTTTTTTTAGTAGCCATTGTCTTAATTACCTAGTGTTGCCATGACAGAAAAATGCCACAAGTGAGTGGCTCTAAAGAACAAGAATTTATTTTTTCACAGTTCAGAGGCCAAAAGTTTGTATTCAGGGCATGGTTCCTTGTCAGAAGTCCCTGGAGTCCTTTGGTACCCTCTGGCATTCCCTGACAGCTTTCTTTCCCTTGTGGGTGGCTCTGGGACTATTCAGCCCTTTTGTAACTCAGAAATGATTAGGTTTAGAACTCAGTGAAAACACCACACACGCACGGCTTGGGTCAGGCACACCTTAGTCCTTAAAGTAAGAACAGGGGGAGTGGAATCCAAGAACCTCATATTATTGTGCCAACAATAATATGAAAAAGAAGTAAAACTGGCATTTCAAACATAATTGAAAACTTAAGGGAAAGAACTGAAATCTTAAGAAAATAATAAGACATAGGGTGGTGCAAATGGTTGGTGCTCCATCACTAACTGAAGGTTGGAAGTTTGAGTCCACCCAGGGGCACCTTGAAAGAAAGGCCTGTGGTGACCTACTTCCAAAGAATTAGCCACTGAAAACCCTGCGGAGCACAGTTCTATGGTGACACACATAAGGTCACCATGAGTCAGAATCAACTTGATGGCAGCTGATTTTATTGAAAAAAAAAAAAAGAATAGGCAGATTTGAAAAATAAATACAACTCCTAAAAATAACATACATGGTCAATCTAACCAGAAACTCAGGTATAGGTTAAATAGCAATCAGATATACATGAAGAGAAAGCTGATGAACCAGAAGAAAAGTCAAAAGATGTTGCCAAGATTTGGGCGTCAGAGAAAAAAAGTGACAGAAAGTATGCGGAGAAGAGCTGAGAGGGGCTCTAATCAGTGGTTCCTTGGCAGCTTTGTTTTGGTTTGTTTTGGACAGGAAGGAAACTATTGCAGGACAAGAAGTCCTTTACTTTGGTTTTTGAGTGAAAAAGGAGAATTTCACAGGTAAAAGTCTGAAGAGGGAATCTGTGCTTTAAGAATATCTGTGTGCAATCCCATGCAAGCAGGCTCCTTTCTCAGAGGATTAGGATTAACACGAGGTGATCATCTGTGAAATAGTTGTTGTGGAAGGAGATGTGGTGGGGGGTCAGGGCTCTGCTGAAGCACTCGCTCCTCAAACGTTAAGGGGAAGAAATTTTCATAAATCTTCATGGAAGAGCTAAGACTTGAATGGTGGTGACACGTGATGCTCGAGTTTAATAGAAGAGAGTCTAACCTGTACCTGGGTGAAACCCAAGTGTTTATCTACATCAAGCAAAACAGTTATGGCGGAAGTGGGAAAGTTATGGTCATATTGACACTTCTTGTTTTTAAATCATACTCCTGTTTATTTCTGTCACATCCGGAGTCAGTTTACGGTGGGCGGCTGCTGCCAAATGCAGGGATCCAGTTTCCGTGGTGAGGCCAACTACAACTGCAGGCAGGATGCCGAGGGAGCCGTTAGTCTTTTCGGAGCTGACTTATCCCTTCAATTAGTGCAGCACAGCAAGTATCTCATCAAAGTGTCCATTTAGAAATAACAGAAACTTCCGGTGACCGGCCAAAGGCAGGAGGCACTGAGGCCTGCGTGGAGGCCGGGGCCTTCAGGGAGAGAACCTGTTTACAAAAACGAGTCTGGGGCTGCTTTTGAGTCATCAAGCAACAATTGCCTTCAACTAGTCTTTCTTATAGTAAAATGAGAAATCTTTCCAGATTTGAAAAGTAGATTGGTAAGAATTTTAGCTGCATCTTCTGGGAAAGCTGTTTTCTCTCCTCTCCTCGCCCCTTAAATAGCGCATACTGTTCAGAATTCAAAACCTGCCGGCTACATTGCCAGGATAAACAAGGCTTTGTGGCTCTAAAATGAGCCCTGTCTTGAAAGCTGATTTAGTATGGAAAGAGGGGTGAAGGGGGAGGAAGAGGTGTTCTTAAATAAAAGGAATATGGGCTTTAAAAATAAACAGTGAGACTCGAGATTCCTGGGTTTTGTTCCTGGCACTCGTATTTACACAGGCAACTTTGAAACCCAAAACCAAATCCATTGCCATCAAGTTGATTTCGACTCACAGCGACCCTATAAATACTAAGCCAAATTGGCCAAGTAAACAGTTGGGTGCAGACGAAAGCTCAAGCGTAAAACCCATTAAGAAATGGGAGTCGGGCTATGTTTACAAAGACAAATCTTAGAAGTCAACACGCGCTTTTTGGGAAAGCAAGATAATATAATATTTGGGCGGAAAAACATAAGCTTTTTCAGGAAAGCCAGGAAAAAAACTGACACTACTTGAGGTAAAGACGCTGAATAAGAAAAACGTCACATTAATTAAAGTAGAAGAATAGGAAGTTAGATATCAGAAATGAAAGGAAATTACTGGCTTTGCTTCAGGAGGGGAGCCTAACATTTGTTTGAAATAGAGGCTTAAAAACCCTGCCTTCACAATGCTGAAGACGCCCCCCAACCCCAGAAAAGTAAGAGGAGAAATCAGAGTTTCAGCTTCAAGGAGAGGAAACCGTTTTGTGCCTGCCGGCAAAGACTGAAGGGGAGAGGGGAAAAGTTTCAAAACAAATAGATTTTCCCAGTTTTTCTCATTGAGTTCATTGAGCTAATAAGATTTTTCCATTAAGAAATTATATTTTTTATAATGCTAAAAGATTTTTTTTTAATTCTTTTTATAGACAGTCTTTGACTTATAGTTGTTTTAAATGTTTTGAAACATAGTTCTGGTGATTACAGGAAGGTGTGAAAATTAATGTATAATTTGATGTAAAAGAATCAATGGTAAACTAAGTATTTCTTAATAGTACATCATTTCCAAATCCTATAAAAGATTAGTCTATCTCAGGGCTTATCAATCTCGGCACTCTTGACACTCTTGGGCCAGATAACTCTTTGTTGTGGAAGGTTGTCCTGTGTGATGTAGGATGTTTAATGGCACCCCTGGCCTCTCCCCACCAGTTGCCAATAGCACACAACCCCCATTCCACTACCCACCCCATGGGATGACCAGGAATACCTCCAGGCACTACCAAATGTCCTCCTGAGGAGCAAAATCAACCCTAGTTGTGAACCACTGGAGTCCCGGAGAGGTGCAAAGTGTTAATGAGTAAGGCTGTTAACCAAAAAATTGGAGGTCCAAGTCTGCTCAGAGGCACCTTGGAAGAAAGGCCTGGCAATCTACTGCCAAAAAATTGGCCATAGATAACTATGGGGCACAGTTGTACTCGAACACGCATGGGGTGTCAATGAGTTAGAGTAGACTCAATGGCAACTGGGTTTTCGAACCACTGGTTTATCTTAATAGTGTTATGATAAATTATTTAAGATTCACCTTATTACTAGAGCAGAAATAAAGTAAGCTTGTTTGTTTAATTAATATCCTCAACAATGGAGTGTTTGTGACAAAGTAACTATTTTGAGATAATGCATATAAAGTACCCAGCACTGTGCCTGGCACTGCTTAAGGGCTTAAAAATGTTAGTTATGATCATTATGATAAAGGAGATGGAGAGAGGTGAGGGAGGAAAGAAGGGTGAGGGAGGAGAAGGGTGCAAAAAGAGTGAGAAAACGATGAGCTCAGGGCAGACTCTCCTTGTTGGAAACCTCCCAAATCAGCAGTGCTCTGACTCTGACTTGGCACTAGCTCCGAGCGAGTGAATGGAAAAAAGACATTGGCGAGTGGAACAGTCAGCTGGGGGTAAAAGGATTTGATGGGATTTTGAGAAACTGTTAGGTTTTTCTTGTTACAATCTCTTTCTATACAAAGGGCATTTCCTGGCAACAATGAATATTTACTTGGCCTTGTGAAAAATTTATATCCATCAGACCAGGAGGATTTCTTTTCAGGACAGATTTAGAGAAAATAGGCGCGATAGTAAGGAGCCCTGGTGCCATAATGGTTAAAGCCCTTGGCTGCTAACTGAAAGTTCAATAGTTCAAACCCACCAAGGGAGAAAAGACCTGGCGATCTGCTCCTGTAAAGATTACAGCCTAGAAAACCCTACTGTATTTTACAGGGTTGCTACAAGGTCACTGGAAACCCTGGTAGCATAGTGGTTAAGAGCTACAGCTGCTAACCAAAAGGTGGGCAGTTCAAATCCACCAGGCGCTCCTTGGAAACCATATGGGGCAGTTCTACTCTGTCCTATAGGGTCGCTATAGGGTTGCTATAGGGTCGCTATGAGTCAGAATCAACTCGACGGCAAAGGGTGTGGTTTTTTGGTACAAGGTCACTGTGAGTCAGAATTGACTTGATGGCACACAACAACAACAGACAGTGTACTAAGACAAAAAGTTCGCCAATCATATGGAGTAAAAGACCAGTAACAGGTGGGACGAAATTTAGGAAGAGTGGGGTGGAAATACTGGAGCCCTGGTGGCACAGTGGTTAAGATATCAGCTGCTAACCAAAAGATTGGCTGTTCGAATCCACCAGCCGCTCCTTGGAAACCCTATGGGACAATTCTACTCTGTCCTATAAGGTCACTATGAGTCGAAATCAACTCCATGGCAACAAGCTTGGTTTTTTTTTGGTGGGGGGGTGCTCCACATTTTCATTTTGCATTCCAAAAAAAATTAAATTTGTTGCTGTCGGGTTGATTTCGACCCATAGCAACCCTACAGGGCAGAGTAGAATTGTCTCATAGGGTTTCCAAGGTGCGGCTGGTGGATTCGAACTACCAACCTTTTGGTTAGCAGCTGCCCTTTTAACTACTGCGCCACCAGGGCTCCTCATTTTTGCATTGGACCCCAGAAATTACGTAGCCAGCCCTGCTGACAGAAAAGTAGGAACAACAAGAAACAGGCTGAGTAGTGACTTAGATTTCTGAGATTATGACGCTTCTTTGTAAGGAGATATTAAGCACCTATTTTCCCACCTCTACTGACTACGGAAACAGAGAAAACAGACTCAGTTTAATATGGTGGTGAAAATACGGCAGATATTCCTCTGCAGTCATCACCACTCCTCAACCTTGAATCAAAGAGGAAAACGGTGAAGGGAGGAATGAGAAAGAAGGGTCCCAAAAGAGGCGAGGAGGGTGCCTGCCACCGAGGAGATGTTCAATAAGTATTTGTGACTGAATAAGTAATTGAATAAATGACTCAATGACTGAATGACAGGTAGAAGAATCGCCTCAAGATATTTGTTTTTAAATAAGGATTTTTTTTTAATTAAACTAGGATTACGTAAAATAATTCATTAATCAATGCAATATGAGGTTTGTTTCGATGTGGTTTAGCATACAACCTAATGTCAGGCTTGGGGTTACAAAAGTTGAATCAAGTATGATCCTACCAACCCCAGACTATTGGTCAATTTAGAAGAGAACTACAAGGTTGAGATGGGGAGGATGTATGCAGCAAGGGGCTGATGGACCAGAGAAAAAGCCTGGTATTAAAGAAGAGGATACTGAAGATGAGCAGAGAGAAAGTCAGCAACAGAGCACAGGTTTGGGTTTTTTGGTTTTTTTTTTTTAAGTTAACATGAAGCACGACAACAAGCTCTGTGAGATAATTCTCACACTATGCTTGACCTTAGTGGCTCAGTGGTTAAGAGCTTATCTGCTAAACAAAAAAGGTCGGCATTTCCAAGCCTCTGGCCACTCCTGGGAAACCCTGGACCTTACCAAACTCAAACTCCTAAGCTCAGCATATGGGGACCCCTATTATAAGATAGGTGTTGAGAATGTGCCAGTGCTCCAAGGCAGAACAGCTGCTTCCTGCGAATGCGACAGGTGCAGACACCCGTTCTCAGAAGGGCACCACACTTGGTTGAAACCTCTGTGTTGCTGTATTGAAATTCTTAACGATTTTACCTCTGAACTTACATTCTGTAAGCGAAGTTCAGTGGGACAGTGGAGCAGGCACTTGAGCAGAACGTCCACCATGCCTTGCCACCCTTTGCCTGTACCATTCGTAACATATTTAACTTGATCTTGCCTTGAGGTTCAGTGAATGCCCTCACGTCACAGGTCCGCCGGAAGTCTGTGCTCTTGTTCCAGTTCGACAGTTCTACAACGGAGTTAGCAGGGGTGTCGGTAGCCCCAGAAGATCGCACTTTGCGTTAGAACCAGGACCGGCTTCCAACTCAGAAAGAACAACCCAGGAACCCTACCGTGTCCTTTCTTACTGGCATTTATTTTCCTGTGTCAGCCAACCGCTTATGCCAAAAACGATGACATAGAGGAAAGAGAGAAAGAGGGCCACTCCTAGTTCATTTCCCTCTCCGTCCTTCCTGACTCCTCAGTAAGCTGAAGGTAGAGCGTGTTGGGAGAATGTGCACACTGTCGATAAGTGAGACGAATTTTGTGCAGCATCTTCATTGTTCTGGTAAGAATGAAATACATACCCATCTACAAGCTATAAAATGTGAATTGTATAATTTAGGTGATTCCACATACAAGTTAAATGCTTATAATTTAGGTGATTCCACATACAAGTTAAATGCTCTTATATTTGCATTTAAAACTAGCATTGCACAATATAAAGTTGAACGGTAAAATTCATTTTAATGATTTAAAATTTTAATTTTTCTTTACTTGGAATGATGATTATCCCTATTATGCTTTATGACTAATAAAATTTTTTAAAGAAAAAATATATTAGTACTTTAATGGCACTTTCCTCCTGCTTTTTGTCCAAGGTGCTCCACATTTTTCATTTTGCATTCCAAAAAAAAATTAACTCCGTTGCCATCGAGTTGATTTTGACCCATAGTGACCCTACAGGACAGGGTAGAACTGCCCCATAGGGTTTCCAAGGAACAGCTGGTGGATTCAAATTGCCGACCTTTTGGTTAGCAGCTGTATCACTTAACTACTGCGCCACCAGGGCTCCTCATTTCTGCATTGGGTCCCAGAAATTATGTAGCCAGCCTTGCCGATAGAAAAGTAGGAACAACGAGAAAGCAGGCTGAGTAGTGACTTAGTATTCTGAGATTATGATGCCTCTTTGTAAGAAGATATTGAACACCTGTTTCCCATCTCTATTGACTATGAAAAACAGAAAACAGACTCCGTTTAAGTACCAGAGATTTATTTATAAAGGAAAACTGCCTTAGCACAAGGTGATGTAGCTTGACGTACAGATCCGGCCATTACTTTCGTAATGAACCCTTAGATCCCAGCTTCAGCTCTAGCATGCATTGCCTGTGCGATGCTGAGCAAATTGTTAAGCTTCTCTCTGAGCCTTGATTCCAGAGGGATCTGGGCCTGGGGGCAAGGCAGGGAGGTGGGAGAAAATCCCGAGATGGGCAAGCATTGTCTTGTAAGTCACTTGTCTCCTTGGAGGCTGCTGCATAGCTTTCAAGCAAGTGGGCATGAGGAGGAAAAGGGGGCTTTATCTTTCAACAAGAGAGACTGGACCACTTCTGCAGGCCTGGAGAGTTCCGGGGGGGTCTGGGAATATAAGATTCTCAAGGGCATCTACCCAGATATCCTCATCCTAAATCTTAAGGTCCCACTCCTTCCCTACCAAGGCCTTGACTTTGGCAGAGGAGACTTGTCTAGGCTGAGAATTCATCCTTCTCTGAAGTTCTACCCCTCTTATACTTCAGTTCTGAGCCTGGTGTTCAGCTGTCTTTGCCCTTGAGCTTCAGGAAATGAGGGTCTCTTTAAATACTTCCATGGAGATTTTCATTCTGTCATTTTGCTTTAAATTTGTGATTGATCATTCTGCATGTCTTTTTTTTTTTTAAGCTGTGATGGTGTTCAGCAGAGTCACCCCATTCCAAAGTCCTTGTCATTACCGTATCCTCTGTTCCTCTCAAAAGCCAGAGATACTGCCTGTCCCACTTGACCGGAGGTGATCATCTTAGCCATTGCACTGCTGCTGCATGTCAGGGGCTATCTACTGATACTCCACCTGCCGCTCGCGATGAGATCCTTATTGCCCTCTAATCAGTGGGTGATCCAATTCCAGAATCCTATCCTTAGAGGCTTCCTAGGACCACTCCTGGGGCCCACCATCTTAGGCTGGGCTCATCAGAAGCAGAGCCTCATAGAGGGAAATAGGTGCATGTGATTTGTTGTTGGAGCGCTCGCTCTTCAGAAGAAAACATCTGAAGGACCAAGGGAAGCAGGATAAGATGGAGAAATGGATAAGAATAAGAAATGGAGGAATGACTGAGCAAGTCTAGACTTTACCAGATCCCAAGACAGGTGTGTGTGTGTGTGTGTGTGTGTGTGTGTGTCCATCCACTGAAGCATAGATCACACCATAGAGCTGTCCACCTTGAGGCAACGTCTGCCCTACTGAAGGACTAATCATTAATGACTGTTTTGGACTGGTAAAATGATTGGGAGGGGGGAGTTAATCCTTCAAGTGTGAAAGGGTCAATGGTTAGAAGAGCCAGGGGGTGGCCTGGGGTGCAATGAATTACTTAATATGGCCCTTCTAGCCATGGTCTTTGTGACTCACACACAATAATTGAGTGGGACGATGCAAATCAGTTATGTGGAACTTGTGAGTGTTGGGGTTATATGTTGACTTGGCTAGGTCATGATTCCCCATATTATGTGGTCGTTGTCCTGCGTTTTATGTGTTGTGGATTCTGACCTCTACATGTTGATGAGGCAGAATTGGGATAAGGTGTGTCTTGGGTTGCAGCCTTGCAGGAGGGTGTCTCAAGCCCCACCCTTATTAAAGTTAAGCCGTTCCCTGGGGTGTGGTCTGCATCTAAGCTATGTGTGTGTTCTGGCAAGGCTCTCTCTCTACATTCTGCATCTAGATCTAGATCAATTGACTCCCCAGGGGCCTGCTATCTGAACTGTCGATTCTGAGGTTCCCAGGCCTCCACAGCTCCCAGAGCTGGTGGCCTATCCTGTGACCTGATTCATCTGCTTCCACAGCCTTCTGAGCCACCTGTGGTCTGAACTGCTGGTTTGGATTCCTCAGCTCCTGCAGCCACGCAGATCAGGAGAAACCTATACCTGACTCGTGAATTTGGGACTTGCCAACCTCCGCAACCTCGCGAGCCATTTCATTTATGAGTTTTGTGAAATGTTGCAGCAAATTAGGGAACCCAAAGATGGGAGGGAGAGTGCTGAGGGTAGAGGGAGTAGCTGATGTTAGAGATGATGGAGTGGGACAGTAGCTTGGAAAAGGTGGACATTTGGGATATCTTGAACGTCCACCTCATAGGAAGCAGCTTTGTGCTGATCCTTATAAATTATTTGTTTAGTTGGTATCAGTTAATCATTGGTCCCTGAGGGTGGGGTGTAACCTCTATGCAAGGTGACTCCCACTGGCTGAGGGCAATTCTCCAGAGAAGGGGGCAACCATGTGGCATTAACAGCCAACATTCACAATAGCTGGGGAATGGGCCTTGGATGCACTTGGCACCCTGCTTTCAGAAAGGTGACCTGTACGGACTGTATGACTGGGCTTCCTTGCCCTCTGGCTTCTAGTCAGGTTCAGACAAAGGGGAGTCCCAGTACCAGACCTGACAGAGTAAGAAGAATGAGATCAGGATATTGATTCCCCTGGATGCCTCCCTCTAAGATTGCATTAGGCTGCCTGCATCCCTAGACCATAGGTCAAGATAGCCCTCTCCAAATGGCTTACTCCGTCCAGGGTTTATAACCTCTTCCTTCCCTCACCCCTCAATCCCATGTGCTGCAGTATCCCTGGGAGCTTCTTTACACCCTACCCACATGTTTGTTAATAATCCCTTCATTAAACTGTTCTTGGGTTACTTTGTGCTGTGTCCGGTGGAGACTCTAATACAAAACATCGCAAATTTTAATTTTAAATCATGTGACTCTTGCCATCCTGACAGTACGTAAAAAGGAAGGTGTCATGGATTGAACTGTGTCCCCCGCAAAAGCTGTCAACTTGGCTAGGCCATGATTCCGTTGTATGATTGTCTACCATTTTATCTTGGGATGTGATTTCCCTATGTGTTGTAAATCCTATCACTATCATGTAATAAAATAGATTAAAAAAAAAAAAAAACCCACTGCCACGGAGTCAATTTCAACTCATAGTGACCGTATAGGACAGAGTAGAGCTGCCCCATAGAGTTTCCAAGGAGCACCTGGTGGATTCAAACTGCTGACCCTTTGGTTAGCAGCCATAGCACTTAACCTCTACGCCATCGGTGTTTCCTACAATGGATTAGTGGCAGTTGTATTGAGGTCTACAAGATTAGATAATGTCTTAAGCCAATCTCTTTGAGATATAAAAGAAAAGTGAGCAGAGACACATGGGGATTTCATACCACCAAGAAAGCAGTGCCAGGAGTAGAGCACATCCTTTGGACTTGAGGTCCCTGCACTAAGATGCTCCCAGATCTGGGGAAGACTGGTGCATCACAAGGCCCTTCCTCCGACAGAGAAAGCCTTCCCCTGGAACCAGAGCCCTAAATTCGGACTTCTAGCCTATGGGGCTCTGAGAGAATAAACTTTATTTTGTTAAAGCCATCCACTTGTGGTATTAGGACAGGGAGCAAAGGCCTTGAGATTGGAGGGTGCCTGTTTGAGAAATAGTGAAGACACTGCTGTGGTTAGAGGAGAAGCAAGTTAAGAGAAATAGACTACTATAAGGGAGGTAATAGGGGGTTGAGTGTGGAACCTAGAGACTTAGTAAGACAAGGAACAGAGAAGCCCCCAAATCTGCAAACAAGAAATGGGCAGAAATAAAGCCATTCCCCAGAAAAATGGGGCAGGGTATCTAAAAATAGCTCACAAACTTCTTTAAAGTTGCCTTTCAGAAGCAGCTGGAGAAAACCAGGCCCAGGGACATGCGCAAAACATCCACTTGTGACCGCTGTGTGACCTTCCAATGAGGGGCTATAGCCCGATCTGGGGAATCGAATCTGGGGAGTGGGAGACTGCGCAGGCATGACACCCCATAATAAGTCCTGCTACGAACCCCAGAGGCCTCCAGGACAGGAGCCATCTTGGAAAGCTGCTGCTTGCGCACCTTAGTTAACATATCCCCGCCTGTGCCTATGAATAAACATGAATCTTTTCCTGCCCAAGAACTTGTAAAAACTCGGGCCTGTCGTTTGTTCTGTGAGATGAGGGTAAGCGTTGCTATAGGCCCTCCTCGTCTCCGCTTGCAAGCCTCTTCAATAAAGCTTTGCTCGTGAGGAAAACTACGTGCCTTACCTGCTCATTCTTGACCAGTGAGAGACAAGAACCTTATTCCGGTAACAGTATTTCTCCTATAGCAGCAGTAGATGACTAAGATAGAAGGTAAAAAGCTTAATTTTTGCTGTAAGTACAAGAACCCATCAAAGGGTTTTAAGTAGAAGAGTGAAATGATCTGATCTTTCGGTATCTCAATTTTGATTTCTCTTTTAGCTGCCTTCACTGTATGTTTTCCATTATAATTTCCAAAAGACAAAAACAAGGACGTTATTTCTCTGAGCTTTCATATTTGTAAGGACAGTGTGATATGCATGTGTGTGGTTTTCATGCATAAGTGATAACGGGCTGGTGTATAAAATTCTTGACTCACTGTTGATTCCCCTCAAAAAACACGCAGATAACTGTTCTAGTGTTCGACAATTCAGTGTTACAGTGAAGGCCAAGGCAAGCTTAAATTTGCTTCCTTTTAGGTAACCAATGTTCCTGCCCCGATGCTTATAGTGTTTTTCCCTTTAATCTTGTGATCTTAATATGTTTATTTCTTATTATATTTGATAAAAACTTTTTGTCATATAAAAAAATATATAGGGCTTTTTAAAGGTTTGTTTTAATAAATTTCTTTATTTTTATTGTGCTTTTTTTTTTTAGGTGAAGGTTTACAGAGCGAATTAGTTTCCCATTAAACAGTTTGTACATAATGTGTCCCTTGACATTGGTTGCATTCCCCACAATGTGTCAGGACTCTCCCCGTTTCCGCCCTGGGCTTCCCAGTTCCTTTTGCCCCAATTTTCTACCCCTTCCTGCCTTCTCATCTTTGCTTCTGGGCAGATGTTGTCCTTTTGATCTTGTATAATTGATTGCTCTAAGGAGCACATTCCTCTCGGGTGTTATGGTTTATTTTATGGACCTGTATGTTCTTTGACTGAAAAGTAGTCTCTGGGAATGGCTTCAGCTCCAGGTCAGAAAGGTGTCTTAGGGCCAGTCTCAGGGGTTCCTCCAGTCTCTGTTAGACCAGTAAATCTGGTCTTTTTTGTGAATTTGATTTTTTGTTCTACATTTTTCTCCCGCTCTGTCTGGGACCCTCTGTTGTGGTCCCAGTCAGAGCGGTGGTAGTAGTAGCCAAGCACCATCTAGTTCTTCTGATCTCGGGGTCGTGTAGCCTGTGGTTCATATGGTCCATTAGTCCTTTGGACTAATTGCTCCCTTGAGACTTTGGTTTTCTTCACTCTCTTTTGCTCTGGTTGGGAAGAGACCAATAATTGTATCTTAGATGACCGCTTGCAAGCTTTTAAGATCCCAGAGGCTACTCACCAAAGTAGGATGCAGAACATTGTCTTTATGAATTGTGTTGTGACAATTGACATAGATGTCCCGAGTCTATGGTCCTTGGGCTTCAAGCCTAGGAACTTTGTCCTGTGAGGTGTTTGGTTAAGTCTAAGAAGTTTCTGTGACTGTGGTCTTTGTGCGCTACTGTCTATATTAACATACACGCAGCACCTACAGTTACCTACGTAGAAATATTCACAACCAAGCCTGTCTCTGCAGGTGGATGTTCCCCCTTACACCCTCTCACACCTCTATAGCATACGTATCTGCCTAGGTATCCATTTGTAAATTATTGTTTGTTAATATTATTGTTGCAGGATTGTCTTTGTTATAGTAATTGCCATAGTTGCCCTTTTGTTCTTGTGTTCCTTTCAGTGTCTTCCTTTGCCTTTGTCTTGTTGTGCTGACTTCCCCCATATTGTGTATTGCTTTCCCTTTACCAATATTGGCATGTGTCTTCTATCTAGTTGGTAATTTTTCCTCCTTCCCCCTTCCATCCCTGGTAACCATCAAAAGAATTTTTTCCCCCCATGTGTAAAACTTCTCTTTTTTTAATAATAGCAGTCTTATACATTATTTGTCCTTTTGTGATTATTTCACTCAGCATAATGTCCTCTAAACTCATCCATATTGTGAGGTGTTTTGGAACCCAAGGTCTAAGGAAGAAGTAAAACTATTCCTATTCATAGATGATATGATACAATACATAGTGTACCCCAAAGACACCACATGAAAACTACTGGAACTAATAGATTCGGAAGAGTAGCAGAATACAAGATAAACATACAAAAATCAGTTGTTATCTGTCATGGATTGAATTATGTCCCCCCAAAAATGTGTGCATCAACTTGGCTGGGCCATGATTCCCAGTATTATCTGGTTGTTCTCCATTTTGCGGTTGTAATTTTATGTTAAAGGGGGTTAGGGTGGGATTGTAACACCCTTACTAAAGTCACATCCCTTTTTCAGTGTAAAGGGAGTTTCCCTGGGGTGTGGACTGCACCATCTTTTACAAGAGATAAAAGGAAAGGAAAGCAAGCAGAGAGTGGGGGACTTCATAGCACCAAGAAAGCAGTGTCGGGAGCACAGTGCATCCTTTGGACCTGGGGTCCCTGTGTGGAGAAGCTCCTGGTCCGCGGGAAGATCGATGAGAAGGCTAACAGAGAGAGAAGGCCTTCCCCTGGAGCTGATGCTCTGAATTTGGACTTTTAACCTACTTTACTGTGAGGAAATAAATTTCTCTTTGTTAAAGCCATCCATTTGTGGTGTTTCTGTTACAGCAGCACTAGATAACTAAGACAGTATCCTATACACCAATAAAGAGAACTATGGAAAGGAAATTAGGAAAACAATACCATTCATAATAGCCCCTAAAAAAATTAAGTGCTTAAGAATAAATCTAACCAGGGATGGCAGTTTTACTTCTTCTTCGGAAACCCCGGTGGTGTAGTGGTTAAGAGCTACAGCTGCTAACCAAAAGGTTGGCAGTTCGAATCCACCAGGTGCTCCTTGGAAACCCTATGTCCTGTAGGGTTGCTATGAGTTGGAATCAACTCCACTGCAATGGGTTTGGTTTTTTTTTACTTTACCAACTTAGATGACCATTACTTGTTTTTCTTGCATTATTACTCTAGCTAGAACTTCAAACACAATGTTAAATAGGCGTGGTGATACTAGACATTCTTGTCTTGTTCCCATTCTGAGGGGGAATATTTTCAGCCTCTCTCCATTGAGAATGATGTTGGCTGTTGGTTAAGTGCTACGGCTGCTAACCAAAGGGTCGGCAGTTCGAATCCGCCAGACGCTCCGTGGAAACTCTATGGGGCAGTTCTACTCTGTCGTATAGGGTCACCATGAGTTGGAATTGACTTGATGGCACTGGGTTTGGTGTTTTTTTTTTTTTTTTTTTGGTTGGTTTTGTATAGACGCTCTTTATTATGTTGAGGAATTTCCCTTCTGTTCCTGTTTTATTGAGAGTTTTTTCAGGAACGGGTATTGGAATTTATTGAATGCCTTTTCTGTGTCAATAGAGATGATCATGTGATTCCTCTCTTTTATTTTTGTGGTGGATTACATTGATTGATTTTCTAATAGTGAACCATCCTTGCGTACTTGGTAGGAATCCCACTTGGTCGTGGTGTGTGTGTGTGTGTGTTTTAACATATATAATGCTGAATTCTTTTTTTATTGTACTTTTTTCTTTTTTTTTAATACTACTTTAGATGAAGGTTTACAGAGCAAATTAGTTTCTCATTAAACAATTAATACACATATTGTTTTGTGACATTGGTTGCCAACCCCACACCATGTCAACACTCTCCATTTTTCGACCTTGGGTTCCCCATTACCAGCTTTCCTGTCCCCTCTCACCTCCTTGCCCCTGCCCCTGGGCTGATGTGCCCATTTAGTCTCGTTTTATGGGCCTGCCTAATCTTTGGCTGAAGGGCGAACCTCAGGAGTGACTTCATTACTGAGCTAAAAGGGTGTCTGGAGGCCATACTCTCAGGATTTCTCCAGTCTGTCAGGTTAGTAAGTCTGGTCTTTTTTTGTGAGTTAGAGTTTTGTTCTACCTTCTTCTCAGCTCTGTCTGGGACCCTATATTGTGATCCTTGTCAGAACAGTGGTAGCTGGGCACCATCTAGTTGTGCTGGACTCAGTCTGGTGGAAGTTGTGGTCCATTAGTCCTTTGGACTAATCTTTCCCTTGTGTCTTTGGCTTTCTTCATTCTCTCTTGCTCCAGACAGGGTGCAACCAGTAGCGTATCTTAAATGACCACTCACAAGCGTTTAAGACCCCAGATGCTACTCACCAAAGTAACGTGGAGAACATTTTCTTTAAAAACTATGTTATGACAGAAAGGGCCACATGAACCAGAGACTTACATCATCCTGAGACCAGAAGAACTAGATGGTGCCCGGCCACGACCGATGACTGCCCTGACAGGGAGCACAACAGAGAACCCCTCAGGGAGCAGGAGATCAGTGGGATGCAGACCTCAAATTCTCATAAAAAGACCAGACTTAATGGTCTGACTGAGACTAGAGGAATCCCGGCGGTCATGGTCCCCAAACCTTCTGTTGGCCCAGGACAGGAACCATTCCCAAAGACAACTCATCAGACATGGAAGGGACTGGACAATGGGTAGGAGAGAGAAGCTGATGAAGAGTGAGCTACTTGTATCAGGTGGACACTTGAGACTGTGTTGGCATCTCCTGTCTGGAGGGGAGATGGAGGGTAGAGAGAGTTAGAAACTGGCAAAATTGTCATGAAAGGACAGCCTGGAAGGAGGGAGCAGGCTGACTCATTAGGGGCAGAGTAAGTGGGAGTATGGAGTAAGGTGCATATAAGCTTACATGTGACAGACTGACTTGATTTGTAAACTTTCACTTAAAGCACAATAAAAATTATTAAAAAAAAAAAAAAAAACTATGTTATGTCAATTGAGCTATATATTCCCCGAGACCATGGTCCCCACAGCCCACAGGTCAGGGAGTTTGGATGTGTCTATAGAGCTTCCATGACCTTGTCTTAGACAACTTGTGCTGGCTTACCCAGCATTGTGTACTGTCTTACCCTTCACCAAAGTTACCCCTTATCTATTGTCTATTTAGTTTTTCCATCTCCACCCCTCCCCTTTCTTGTAACCATCAAAGATTGTCTTTTTGTGTGTAAATCTTTTCATGAGTTTTTATAGTAGTGATCTCATACAATATTTGTCTTTTTGTGATTGCCTGGTTTTACTCAGCATAATGCCCAGCAGATTCATCCATGTTGTGAGATGCTTTACAGACTCATCATTGATCTTTATTGTTGCATAGCATTCCACTGTGTGTATGCACTATAGTTTATCCATTCATCTGCTGATGGGCACCTAGGCGTTTCCATCTTTTTGCTATTGTGAACAATGCTGCAATGAACATGGGAGTACATATGTCTATTCAAGCGACAGCTCTTATTTCTCTAGGATATATTCCTAGGTGTGGGATTGCTGGATTATATGGTATTTCCATTTCTAGCTTTTTAAAGAAGCACCATATCGTTTTCCAAAATGGTTGTACCATTTTGCATTCCCACCGGCAGTGCATAAGATTTCCTGTCTCCCTGCAGCCTCTCCAACATGTTATTTATTTATTTATTTTGATTCATGACAGGAATGTTGGGTGAGATGGTATCTCATTGTGTTCTCTAATGGCTAGGGATCCTGAGAATTCCCTTATGTGTCTGTTAACCGCCTGAATGTCTTTTTTGGTGAAATGTCTCTTTGTATCTTTTGCCCATTTCTTAATTGAACTATTTGTCTTTTTGTTGTAGAGGTGTTGGATTTTCCTGTAGATTTTAGAGATTAGAACTTAGTTGGATTTGTCATAGCCAAAAATATTTTCCAACCTGTAGGTTCTCTTTTGACTTTTCTGGCGAAGTCTTCTGATGAGCATAAGAGCTTAATTTTTAGAAGATTCCAGTTGTCTAGCTTATCTTTGGTCTTTCTGTATTGTTAGTTATGGTTTGCATCCTGTTAATGCCGTGTATTAGGGCCCCTAGTGTTGACCCTATTTTTTCTTTTATGATCTTTATAATTTTATATTTAGGTCTTTCATACATTTTTAATTAGTTTTTGTGTATGGTGTGAGGTATGGGTCCTGTTTCTTTTTTTTTTTTTTTTTGCAGTGGACATCCAGTTCTGTCAGCACCATTTGTTAGAAAGACTGTCTTTTCCCCATTTGATGCACTTTGGGCCTTTATCTAAGATCAGGTGGCTCTAGCTGGATGGATTTACATCTGGGTTCTCAATTCTATTCCATTGGTCAATGTATCTGGACCAGGCTGTTTGGACTACCATAGATGAATAGTAGGTTCTGAGGTCAGGTAGTGGGAGTCCTCCTACTTTATTTTTCTTCTTCAATAGTGATTTACTTATCCAGGGCCTCTTCCCTTTCCATATACAGTTAATGATTAGTTTTTCCAACTTTTCAAAGAATTGCTGCTGTTATTTGCATTGGGGTTGCATTGTATTTGTGGATTGCCTGGGGTAGAATTGACATTTTCACAATGTTGTATCTTCCTATCCATGAGCTTGTTATGATTTTCCATTTATGTAAGTCTCTTGTTTTCTTGCAGTAGTGTTTTGTAGTTTTCTTTGTATAGCTCTTTTAAGTCCCTGTTTAGATTTTTCTTTTTTTCAAAAAAATTTTAGGGGCTATTATAAATGGTATTGTTTTCCTGATTTCCCTTTCACAGTTTTCTTTATTGGTGCATAGGATATCAACTGATTTTTGTATGTTTATCGTGTATCCTGCTACTGTGCTGAATCTGTTAGTTCTAGTAGTTTTTTCATGGAGTCTTTTGGGTTTTCCATGTTTAGTATCATATCATCTGCAAATAGAGACAGTTTTGCTGCTTCCTTACCAATTTGGATGCCAATTTGTTTTTCTATTTTCTACTTCATTTATTTCTGCTCTGCTCTATGTTCTCTTCCTCTAGTGGCTGTGGGTTTCTTTTGCTATTCTCTATTTGTTTGAGTTATACAATTAACGTTTTGATTTTGTCCCTTTCTTCTTTTTTGATGTGTGCATCTACTGTTATAAATTGACTTCTGAGCATTGCCGTTGCTGTGTCCCAAAGGTTTTTGCATGATGTATTTTCATTCTTGTTTGATTCTACAGATTTTTTTTTCATCTTTGATTTCTTCTATTACCCAGCGGTTTTTAAGCAAGGCGTTATTCAGTTTCCATGAATTTGATTTTTTTTCCTTGCTCTTCCTGTTACTAATTTCTACTTTCATGGTGTTGTGATCAGAGAAGACACTTTGTATTATCTCAGTGTTTTGGATTTTGTGGAGAGTTGCTTTGTGGCCTAAGATGTGGTCTACTCTGGAGAATGTTCCATGTGCACTGGAAAAGAATGTGTACTTTGCTACTGTTGGGTGGTGTGTTCTGTATATGTCTATATCAAGCCAGTTGATTTTGGATTTTAGATCTTTTGTATCTTTGTTGAGTTTCTTTCTAGATGTTCTTTTACCAAAAGTGGTGTGTTGAAGTCTCCTACTATTATTGTGGAACTGTCAGTTTCTCTTTTCGGTGCTGTTAAGAGTTTATTTTGGAGCCCTGTCATTGGGTGTGTAGATATTTATTATGGTTATGTCTTCATAATGGGTTGTCCCTTTAATCATTATATAATCCCCTTCTTTGTCTTTTATGGTGGATTTTGTTTTAAAGTCTGTTTTGTCTGAGATTAGTACTGGCACTCCTGCTCTTTTTTTTTTTTGGTAGCTGTTTGCTTGATATATTTTTCCATCCTTTGATTTTTAATATATTTATGTCTGTTTCTAAGGTGCCTCTTGTAGACAGCATATTGATGGGTCCCGTTTTTTTTTTAATCCATTCTGTCACTCTCTGTCTCTTGATGGGTGCATTTAGGCCATTTATGTTTAGTGTGATGCTTTTTCTTTGTTCTTGCTGTCCTGTGCTCAATTTTCTTTGTGGATTTTATTCATTTCTTTTGTTTTTGTAGATTTTGTGTTTACTGAGACTTTGTTTTTCTTCTTCATTTTGATGAGTAGGTTTGTAAAACTTCTTTGTGGTTATCTTGAAACTTACTCCTATCTTCCTAAGTTTGAACTAGTCTTTTATAATTTGGTAGCACCTTGACTTCCTCTCCATTGGCAAGTTCTATACCTGTACTATTTATTCCTTCTTTTATTGTTCTAACATTCTTGTCATTTACAGATTGGCCTGTCTTGTTCCCTGTTGTAAATCTTTGAGTTTTGTTTTATCCTTGAGAGTTTGCTACCTAGGTTGGTGTCATGGATTGAATTATGTCCCCTCCAAAATGTGCGTATCACTTGGTTAGGCCATAATTCCCAGTATTGTCTGGTTGTCCTCCATTTTGTGGTTGTAATTTTATGTTGAGAGGATGAGGGTGGGATTGTACCACCACCCTCACTCAGGTCACCTCCCTGACCCAATGTAAAGGGAGTTTCCCTGGGGTGTGGCCTGTACCATCTTTTATCTCTCAAGACATAAAAGGAAAGGGAAGCAAGCAGAGAGTCGGGGACCTCACACCACCAAGAAAGCAGCACTGAGAGCAGAGCACATCCTTTGGACATGGGGTCCCTGTGCCTGAGAAGCTCCTTGATCTTGGGAAGACTGATGACAAGGACCTTCCTCCAAGACCGACGGAGAAAGGATGCCTTCCCCTGGAGCTGACACCCTGGTTTGGTTTTTACATATTCCCTTAATTTCTGTTTATCTGGAAGTGTCCTAATTTCACCATCATGCTAGACAGAAAGTTTTGCAGGATATATTATTCTTGGTTGGCATTTTTTTTCAAGGCTTTATATATGTCATTCCGTTGCCTTCTTGCCTGCATAGTTTCTTCTGAGTAATCAGAGCTTGGTCTTGTTTCTCCTCTGTATGTGACTTTTCATTTTCCTCGAGCTGCTCTCAGGATTCTTTGTCTTTTGCTTTAGTAAGTGTGATTATCATATATCTTGATGATTTTCTTTTGGAGTCTATCCTATATGGGGTTCACTGAGCTTCTTGGATGGTCAGCTTTTCATCTTTCATGATATTAGGGGAGTTTTCTGTTAGCAAATCTTCAGTGATTCTATGTTTTCCACTTCTCCCTGTTCTAGAACTCTGATCACAGCAAATTTTTGCTCTTGATTGTTTCCCATATAGTACTTAGGTTTTCTTCAAGTTTCTTCACTCTTTTCTCTGATTTTTCCTCAAAATGGTATCCATGATTTGTCTTCAATTTTGTTGATCCTGTCTTCCATTGTTTCAGATTTGCTCCTAAAACCTTCTACTGTGTTGTCCCTTTCTTAAATTTATTCTTTATCTTTTTGATTTCTAATTGTTGTTGTATGATTTCCAATTGTTTATCTTGACATTTTGTTCTTGTATTATTTTCTTAATCTTTGTTTTGTCTGTGTTTTCCCTGATTTTGTCTGTTTTTTCCAGATTTTGTCTGTTTTCCTTTATCTCTTTCCTAATCTCTTTGAGATCCCTGAATGTTAGACTTCTGAATTCCATATCATGTAGTTCCAGTGCATTTTCTTCTACCGGAAGGTCATCTGGTGTTTTATTTTGGTCACTTACTGGAGCTGTCCTGTCTTCTTTCTTTTTGTTTTGATAGTTTGCACTGTCTTCAAGACATTCAGAATTTATTGTTTGTAGGTTTGTTTCATTCTGCTTTTTTTTTTTATTTGGTTATATCTGGGCAAGAAGGCAGATGTTTTGTTGCTTCCTTTTCTGTGGGCACAATAGTTATCACCACCTTGTCCAGGCGGGCAAGGCCAGTTGCTCAGCTATGATGCAGCAGGGCATGTCCAGGGGGGCAGGGTGGGGATGGGTCATTTGTCTGTGGCACGAACTGGGGCTGATGTGGTAGGTCTGGGGTTAGCACAGTAGGCAGGCCTGGGTGTCTGGCAGACCATGCCTGCCCTGAAGGGGAGCATGGAGCTGGGGCCAGGGGCACCAGCCAGGGTCCTGGGGTCTGCACCGTTCCTGCTCCCATCGTGACGCTCTACAGAGCTGGATCAGGGGGTGGTGCAGAGGGCTGTGCAGGGGTCTTGAGGTCTGGGGCGACACTGTTCAGAGGCATAGTGCTTAGTGGGGTGGGGCCAGTGGGCAGGACAGAGCAGGGTCCAGGTGTCCGGAGTTCTGTACTGGTGCTGCTCAGGGGTGCGGTGCTCAGTGGGCAGTGCAGAGAGGCAGTAGGGAAGGGAGAGGATGTAATGTGCTGAGCTAGGTTGGAGAAAGAAAGGAAAGAACTGAGAAACAAAACAATTAAAAAGGGGTGGCCCAACAGGACCCAGTGGGTGGGGGAAGGACAGACCCAGGGGGGCCATGTTCTGGCAGCTCTCTTACTGAGCAGTGCAGCATAGCCTTTCAAGAAGGGGTGGGGGCAGCCCACAGGGCTAGATGGGTGAGAGAAAGGAAAGAAAGAGAGAGAAGAAATAAGTAAAAAAAATTAAAAATGTATATATAGCACTGATGGAACCAGCTTTTGGGGGCAGAGTGGAATCAGGGTGATGGCGAGCTGGTGTCTCTCTTGCCAGGTGGTATGGCAAATCCCTCAGGAAGGGGCAGAGGCAGTCCAGGGGGCTAGGTGGGACTGAGAAAGAAAAAGAGAAAAAAAATTTGACAGTGAGGTAGCCAGCTGGTGGGGGCAGGGCAGTCCCGGAGCAGCAGTGAGCCAGTCTCTCTCTGGCCAAGCGACCGTGGCCTGTTGGGGAAGTGGCTGAAGCAGCATACAAGGCAGAAGGTTGAGGGGTGGGAAAGTATATACCTTTGGTTACCCGGCACTCTGTCTCCTGTTGGGAGCTCTGTGAAGTTGCCTTCCTGTACTCCCTGTCCAGGTTGTTGCTGTGCTCCAAGATGGCAAAGCTGTGTCACATTCCACTTCATAGCTCTCCTCGTTTTCTGTCCTCTGTCAGTTTCTTCTTCCATTTGGCGTGTGATCGAGTTCTTTATTCCTTCATTTGATGCTTAGGGTTCCAGGACTGACATATCTGTTTTACTAAGTTTTTTGGTCTTGGCTACAGAGGGATGGCATGGTGCTTCTGTCTATAGTGCCATGTTGACTGCCTCACTGCCTTTTATCTTCCAGGCAAAGCAGTATTTTAGCATCAAGCATTTTGTCTGCAATAGAGGTTTGTTCAAAGGCCTGACTAGGAGGCAAATGTGCCTGGGAATTCCTTTCATGGTCATTTATTTCACAGCAAGTGAATTGCATGTCTAAATGTAGCATGACTAGAGACCTTGGAGTAGAAAAGATAACCAAAGGATGAAGCCTCTGGGTGGGAAAGAGGGTGCCATTTTCTCTTTTGAGATGAAACTTATGTATTGGACCAGAATTTGCCACTAATCTGGAGGCAGACTTGTTTTATTTATTTGTTTATGCATGCATCCTACCTACCTCCTCAAGATTCTGCCTTTCGACAAGTCTGCCTCTTTCATTTGGAAGAAGTTAAAGCCCATGGGTGGTGTAAACTGACATGCGTTGACCTTCGACAACATTTAGCAGGGGTTACTTTTCTATCTGGTCACGTAGGTGCTGTTACACAGAGCCTTTAACCATCCAGGCATTAAGTCAGCATTCGGAATATAGTATGTTTATGAAATGCAAATATAAAGCAATCCATAGAGGAAACCTGTCTTCAGACAGTGTGTTTGTCTCTACAGCTTATCTTTACGCTTCACTGGATTCCCATTTTACCTTCAAATTCTTAAATATTGGGCCAAATTAAAAGGCTTAATAAATGCTAAATAATTGCTTTGAGCATCCAAATCCTACCTGATATTAACTGTATTAATTCATGTGTGAAGATATTTTATTATTTAAGAAGAAATAATTTACATGTGTAATTAAAAGAAGCTATATTTTGACTTCAAATGGGCTGTTTTTAACTCATTTCTAATAATGAGTGAGACTCGTAAAAATCAGTTCCCCCCCCGCCCCCCGCCAAATGCAGAAAGTAATGAGATCTAAGACCGAAATGTTTATGGTCTTTGAAAAATCTCTTTTTTATCTCAGATCTGCTCAATTTATCATCCTTTTAAGCTGAGCATCTTCTGTGTGTTAGACTTGAGCAAGGAATAAGCTAGATGTTTGCTCTGTGAATGCAGGGATCACAAATGCACATGGCCTGACAGTCCAGTGAGCAGAACTCTGATGGGGCATATGGGTGATATAGTCGCAATAATATAGTCTGAAGTCTGAGAATCACAGATGCAGATTTCAAAGTCATGTTGCTATTCTGCATTGTACACACTTGAATTTTAAGAGTCTCATGCATATAAAATTCAAGTAAGTTTTAAAAATCTTATGTTAGAACTCAGCCCATTTGTACAGAGTAGCTCATCTGTATACTGATAAATGGGCTTGTCCAAATATAGAGAAAATTTTTGTTTCTTTTAAAAAGCTTTAAAAAAGCAAGGTGAGCCTAATTTTGAGCTGAAAACATGGCAACAAAACATAGTTGTCTTGTAGGCTTAAAAAAGCTTTTTATAAAAGCTTACACTCTTTGATATACCATTTTAAATGGGAAAAATAATATAGCCTTGGTTATGGAAGGTACTATTAAAGAGAATAGGTTTATAACTTAAATATAAATATGTGTGTGCGTTCATGTTTGCTTTGATTTCATAAGTTAGATTTTTAAAAATAAGAATAATGCCATTTGTACTTTTAGGGGTGCTGCATTAATCAAAAGAAACTGTGAAGGCACTTTGACAAACAGGAAATTCCAAAAAATGGAACTTACTGTTACTATCAATAAGACTTTATCCTTGTGAAAGACCACTAAACGTGTATTACTAAACCGACCTGTTCATTCCTTTTGCCACTGGGGGTCACTATAAAGACGTTACTTGAGCAAGTCTAAAATGTCCTTGAGTTGCTTTTTGTGGATTTAAAACTTGAATGTAGAAAAAAAAACACAATTCATGAGAGGAACTAAAAACTGTATAAGAAATCAATAGAACATATTCTTTCCCTGAATTTAACTAAAAATAAGCATAATGAATCTTAGAATTCTCTTTATATTAATACATGGATTAGCACTGCGTTGCAATTCATGGTGGAAGTATTTAATTAAAATCTTTTAGTGTTACAGGACAATTGTTCTCGTCTTCCTTGTTTCAGAATTCAAAGGCATTTAAAACACAATTGCCTACACTATTTTTTTTTTTATTAAACCTTACTCCCAAAATTCTGATGTAATCATGAGCTTCTAACATCTCCATTAACATTTTTTAAAAAAGATGCTACAAAAACATAATCTACAAGCTGTCTCCGTAATATCTATCCAAACCAGATCCATAAGGTTATCCTGTGGGCAGTGCAAATAAAATATGACCATTAAAAAATAGAATAAAACATAAAACCTCTTCTCAACTTCTGTAAGACGTTCACTTTACCTGGAAGGCTTTCTGGTTTCCTTCCTCCCTCCCTCCCTCCTTTCCGCCCTTTCTTCCTTCTACTTTCCCTCTCTTCATCCTTCCCTTTTACTTCTCCTTCTTCCTCCCCCCTTCTTCTGTGGAACATCTCTCGAGTGCCTGCTGTGAACCTTGGGTAGAAGGAGAACTTCTCTCTCCACCGGGACCCAAGTAAAGAAGAAAGCGAATGTGCAGATGGAGGTTAGTTTTTAGGTATCTGGGGAGGCATGTGAAGAATTTACTGCCTGTTGACACAGATTCCTCTCAGTAAGTAGGAAGCTGGGTTATCTTCTGAGAAATAGTGTGGGGTAGGGAGAATACGAGAGAAGGGGGCTTGTAAGATATTTGAGGAGAAAGGTTTTGAACAACCACTGAGGGAAAGCGGGAAGGGGAAAGTGGGCAGCACTGGAGGATTCCACGGAGGCCCAGGTCCATCGTTAGATTTCCCAGAAACGCTCAGCAACTGAGGGACTGGGAGGGAACACTTGGATGGCTTTTGGGCCAGGATTGTGCAGGATGAGTTGGGTGGAAGACAAAGTAGGAAAAACAGTTAAGGGTATTGGCAAAATAATAATTGGAAAGATGGGCCATGAGATTCTTGGAAGAAGGGAAGAAAGTGAAGCCAAAAAGGGCCTGTGAACTTTTAAGATTGTTCAGGGCTGGGGATTCTGGATGAGACTGAGTCACAGGAAGACAGTAAAGGAGTTGGAAGGGTAGGAGTTTGTAATTAGTGGAATAGTAGAGTTTATGATTAAGGGCCAGGACAAATCCAGGTAATTAATGTCCAGCATGAAGTCATGGAAAGAAATTGAGCAGGTGAAAATCACTGAATGGATGAGGTCAGGAACTACATAGCCAGGGAGCTGGGTAAGTCATCCACACATACATTCATGATGTCCTGGATAATGGTGGAACTAAGGTAGTGAGGATTACCATGATGGTAAACCCAGCAGAGAGAGAGAGACAGAGGGCGTGTGCATGCGTGCGTGTGTGTGTGTGTGTGTGTGCGTAGACAATGGGCATCTGGGTATCTGGTAAGAGCACTGAGGAGTAAGAAAACTTCTCCCACCTCCATCCTCTTTCCCTCCATCCCTGGGCTCTATGGGACCTAGGAGAATATGTAGTCTTCCCCTGAAAGGCAAAAAAGGGGAAATTTGGTTTAAAGGAAGGAAAGGAGGGGAGAGCTGTTGTTCAGACAAGAGCTTGAGCATGTTGGAGTACTTTGGTGACAATAAAGATGGTTCCCTATGGCACCCTTTTAAGGCCCAGCAGAAAAGCAGCAAGGGGAGGAAGCAGGTTATATGTTCAGGTGACAGTACAAGTGGCGGAGCTGGCGAGGCAGGGGTGCCCACTAGGTGGGTGAGCCCATGACATGGGTGAGGGTGTGCCACCCAATCTGCAGGCCCCAGATGTGGGTGGGTGGAAGAGGGGACACCACCAGTCCACAAGCCCCTGGCACAGGTGGCTAGGCAGAGAAGTGGGTGCCGCTGGTCAGCAGGACCCTGATTCAGGGTGCAGGGCGGTGGTCGGTGCCACCAGACTGTGATCGTGCAGGGGTGACAGATGAGGGGGTGGGGGGGCACCGCAGGTCTATGGGCCTCCACATGCGGGGTGGCTGGGATGGGCTCTGGGTGAGGTAAGTGCCCTTAACTTTCAGAGGGCGGGAAGCACTCCTGCCTGACTCCGGACATGGGTGCAGAGCTGTTTCTGTTTGGCTGGAAAAGGTGACGGGGGTTTGGTCGGGACAGCTGTTTGCTTTGTCTCAATATGGCCGCACTGTGCAGGTTCACCTGGCACAGTGCTGGCCATTTGTGATTCTCCTGTCTGCTGTCTTTGTAGTCTCTCCATCCAGTTGGCACTTGCTCTGTCTGATCCTTCAGCCTTGTCTTTGATGCTCAGGGTTCCAAAGCTGGCCTCTATATCTAATTCACTTGTTTTCTCAGGTCTTTAATCTGAGGGACGTTATGTGGCATCAACTACACTCTCATCTTGGATCTCTTTTTTTATTTATTGCTTCTGCTTCACTTTTTTGGATTTATTTCCTGAGAATACTATATAATTTATTTTTTTGTCTCTAGATCTATCATCACCCTCTTCATCTACAGATCTGGTCTTTTTCCTCTTGTATTATGTGGCAGCTTCTTGAGTACCCCTTCCACGTCACCGGTATTCTGCAGCCAATTCTATTCTTTACTGCTTTGGTAAAGGGTTTCATAAATTATGGTGCAACTTGTTTCCTGGAAACTCACTTATTTTAACTTGCTCCCCCCTTTTAGCTGACCTGATTGTCTTCATAACTCATGTAATTATTCTTTTGTCTCACCCTTTTCTCTTTTTATGGCTTTTTGAATTATGGATGCCATGTCTTGCATCCTATTGCACATGTTGAGGTATTTGAAAAATCCATTTATTTCCTGTAGTACACAATTTTCAAAATTATGGCCTTCCTTTGTATCTTCTGAACAAGTGACTCATTCATTCAACCATTTTTTATTGAGTACTCTCTAACACTCACTGTTGCAGTGGGGGTTGGCATAGTGAGATAGTGATGGTTAAGGTTGTGTGTCAACCTGGCTGGGCCATGATTCTCGGTGGTTTGGTAGTTATGTAGTCTGGCAGTTATGTAATGATGTAATCACCTCCATGATGA
The DNA here is from genome assembly GCF_030014295.1 of Loxodonta africana. NCBI lineage: Eukaryota > Metazoa > Chordata > Mammalia > Proboscidea > Elephantidae > Loxodonta > Loxodonta africana. The sequence goes on along the minus strand of NC_087344.1, from coordinate 208,008,956 downwards.
GATCTGATATAATGTAATCACCTCCATGATGAGATCTGATATGAGCGGCCAATCAACTGAAAGCAGTCTCCTTGGGCCTGCATCCAATACATATGGTAAAACCTGGTACCTTTTGCTTGCTCTGGATTTTGTGCCTGGCTCCTCATCACCTGACCTCCTGTTCTTGGGACTTGAGCCAACTGTCTGCTGTCTTACCTGCCAATCTTGTGTTTGTCAGCTCCTGCAGCTATGTGAGTCAGGAGAAGCCTCCAGCCTGACGCCTAACCCACGGACTTGGGACTTTCCAGCCTCTACAACTGTGTGCGCCACTTCCTTGATATAAATCTCTCTCTCTCGCTTTGCTTCTCTAGAGAATCCAGCCTAAGGCAGCATGTATCAGAGAACAACAGACAAAAATACCTTTTCTCATAAAGCTTACATTTTGCGATTTGGGAGGAAGACAATAAATAACAATAATAATAAACATAATAATTAAGCAAATTAGAAATTACAGAATTATTAGGGTTAAATGTTTTGGAAAAATAGGGTAAGGGGTTGGACGGCATACTAGGAGAGACTTCATTGAGGTGAAATATGACCAAAGACAAGGGATGTGTGGGAACTGACCATGTAGCTATAGAAGGAAGAGCTTCTCAGGCAGGGGACACAGCAAGTGCAAAGGCCTGGGGCACAAGCATGCCTGGTTGACACCGTCAGTGTGTCCTGAAAGAGTCTAGTTTACACAAAGCTTGCTAGGAACAAAACAACTCCCTGTTAAACTTTCAGAACAATAACCACGAGAACACAACTGTCAACTACCAACCCCTGCACCAGAACCTCAAGCCCACAGGTCAGAAAAGGGCTCATGAACACAATGAAAACCACTCCCCTAGGTGGAGACTTGATAGGATAATGAGACATGCTAACATTACAATAAGTTTAGGACTGTATTGTGCTCATTGGCTTAGTATGTTAGAGAATGTGAACACCTGTACTTGTATGATTTAAGAACTTCCTCCTTCCTCAGAGATAAAGATGTGACCCGTGTAACCTAAGACAGGCAGAATCTAAGGGCTACATTCCTCTGCCTCAGCTTGTGTACAGGCTCGGAATAAATCCTCTCTGTTCCTAACCCTGGTGGTGTCTTTATTGATGAAAGTTGAACTGGTGAGAACCCAGAACTTGAGCTGGGTGCCGTGGTGTGTTTGGGGAACAGGAAGGGGCCAGTGTGGCTGCAGCACGGTCAGTGAGGGGGAGAATGCAGGCAAGGAGGTCAGAAAGGTAACTTGACTTCTAGTCTAAGGAAGGTGGGTAGCCATTGGAGAGTTTTCAGCAAAGGAATGACATGATAACAATTTGAAAGAATCATTTTCACCCTTCTGTTGACAACAGACTATGGTAGGAGGGACCACTTGGGTAAACTAACTGGGCACGGAATTAGACAAGAATTGCAGTATTCCAGGTGAGAGATGATGATAGCTAAGACTAGGTGGTTGCAGTGGGGACAATGAGAATTGGTCAGATTCTAGATATATTTTAAAGGTAGAACTATAAGGGGGAGGGGGAGAGCTTGCACTTGGGAAAGAAAGAGAGAAAATGGTCGCTACAGGGTCCCTGACTTGGTTAAATGTTAAGCCAACAAAGCTTCCAGCCCTAAGAAAGTTAACAAAAGGGAAGGCGGTGCCATGAGAAAAGGATATAAAGCTCTAAGAAAACGACTGTACCCAGGCTCTCAGACCCTTTCTCTCTGAGTAGCCCGCCTGACACTCCCTGATCAAGTGTACTTTCACTATTAACCCCCTGCTAACTAATAAACCTCTGCTTGCTTTGCACTATTTGTCTCAGTGTTCGAATTCTTTCCTACACCGAAGATAAGAACCGAGGCTATTCTCTGGTAACAGAACCAGGCGGCTTTTCTAATGAATTGGATGTGCACTGTGAAAGAAATTAAGGAATCAGTGATAACTCCGAGGTTTTAGGCCTAAGTAACTGAAAGGACTCAGTTGTCTTCAATGCGGATGGGAACAAACGCATGGGGAGTAGGTTTGGGAGAGGGAATTAGAGTTCTGTTTTGGACTTGTTAAATTTGAAATGAATGATGAAGATGTGAAACAGAATGCTGGCTATGAGTCTGAACTCAAGTTGTGTGGACGACATCAACTGGAGGTTTGTCAGCATACAGACAGCATTTCCAATTACAGGATTACCCACGGAGTTAGTGTACCAAGGGCTGTGGAGAGACAGTGGACTGAGAACCTGAGCCTGGAGCACTCCAGCGTTAAGAGTTGGTGAGAAGAGGAGAAGCAACCAGCAAGGCAAGAGGACACCAAGCCCGGGAAGGGTGTATCAAGGCGGAACGAGTAATCAACTGCATCAAATGTCCTGATGTGCAAAGATGAAGGCTGAGATTCCTCCCCTGGATACAGCAGTGCAGAGGTCACTGGTGACCTTGACAAGAGTAGGCTTGGTGGAGAATGACGGCAAAAGCTTGACTGAAATATTTCCAAAAAAATAGTCAAAAAAGAACTAGAGCAGCAAGTATGGACATCTTCAAGGACTACTGCTGTGAAGAGGAGCAAAGATATGGGGTCAAAGTGACAGGTGAAGTGGGGAAGAGAGAGTTTAAGACAGAAGAAACAGCAGCATGCTTGTTTGCTACTGGGAGCGATGGGGCATGTTTTTTCCCTTGCTGCTACAGTTACTCCTAAGACCCATGCTCTAACTTTTTAGACATCCTGTGACCCAAATACTCCCCAGCACGTTTTCTCCTTTTTCAAAATGGGAGACTGAGAGCGTGACAAAAGGGCATGATGAACCAATAAGTTTTTCTCCAGCCTCTGCCTGCCTCTTCCTTCACATACCTCTGTTAATGACTTTGTTTTGACCTAATGTTAATGACTTTGTTCTTTGTTTTAATCTGATGGCAAATAACTTTGTTTTGTTCTGTTCTGTGACTTAACAACCCCCCCCACCACAGGAAAACCAGAGGCCAGGTGCCTGATATGTTTATCTTTAGCCTGATAAAGAGATGTCCAGCATGTATCTCTTTAGTCTGATACAGTCTTTTGTCACTATCTTGTAATGAATAACTCCTCCAGACAGGCCATCTGCAGGCTACAAAGGCACGTGTAACGCTTGTAAGATTCTCTGTAAGCACTAATGTAAAATTGCTCTTGGGGGCTCCAAAGAGACAGCCAGTGCTGCTGCTTGGTCCCCGGTGATGTCGACATCTCCTTAATAAACTCTCACTCTTTCGGACTTGGAGTATGTTTCTTTGGCTCGACTCCTCCAGGGCACGAACTCTAATCGGGTAACACATCCTTAGATGATGAGATCTAGACCTACTTTTCGATAAAGGGGATGCGTGCATTCACTGCCCTTGGCCCCTCTCAATGAACACATTTGGCTACTAGCCCAAACCCTGTGTTATATCTGTAGCTGAAAAGCAGGCGGTTTACTGCTCCAGTGCAGTTTTTAGCATTCAGTAGGTATTTACTAAGTATGACTCTGCTGGATGTAGGTGGGATCTGACCTTCCCACCTGGTTCTCTCACAGACCGAATGGTCAAATTATATTAAATACCATCACTCATCCGCAGGGTACTTTCCATCTACATTCCACTTTACTTGTGGCGACTACATGTCCCAGGGTACAGCCTGCCCCAGTATCATCCCCCTCCCACACCTCCTCTGGGTATCTGACAGTCTAGTGTGTGGGTGGAAACCCCAGTGGTGTAGTGGTTAAGTGCTACAGCTGCTAACCCAAGGGTCGGCAGTTCAAATCCTCCAGGTACTCCTTGGAAACTCTATGGGGCAGTTCTACTCTGTCCTATAGGGCCACTATGAGTCGGAATCGACTCGATGGCACTGGGTTTGGTTTTGGTTCGGTTTAGTGTGTGGGTAGAGGGGCTGGAGAGAATGTGTACTCTAGCTGCCTCTAAAGGCAGCACCCCAGCAGCTGAGGAATCGGTGCCAGGCTTTCTGATTGTGACATATGAGTCTGAGTCCTTGAGCCAAGATATTGCCTTCCTCTTTCAAGTGGGAGGCACTGAGGTAAAGCATGAGTATTTTCCACCAATTGTCTTCTCAGCATTGAGACTCAGTGATTTCACACTTAGGAATTCCTCCTGTCAACAGTCTGTCAACAGGTTATATATGAGGTATAGTTTTTGGTAAACTAATTTCTTTTTTTCTTCTATGTACTTTATTGGGAAACAGGAATGATTAAATTAGGGCTTATTAGGCACATTTATTTTAAATAAGCTATGCTGTGAAGTTAAGGCAGCAGGTAACACATGCTGAATAAGCCAAAGTGCTTAAGCTTAAACTGTTTTCTATGAAACAGTTTAGTTTACTATTCACTGTGGGGGGGGGGGGCTACAAATAAATATCTGAGAGGAAAACAAAGCACTGAACTTCGAAACACTGGCAAAAATAGTTATGAAGAACTGAGAAGCTAGAGAAGAGGGCACAAGGCATTTACATTAGTTCATCTTCCATCAAACATCTTCTAACATCAAAGGCACTTATCGAAATGGTTAAATACAGGAGTGTGGTATGTGAAACAATGCATATGCCCAAGGCAAAAAAGCAAAGTGCTTGTATTTTCTTAGTCTGACTTCTGACATTTTACTGATCAAAATCTCTGATTTACGCAATTTACTTTGTAGTCTTAAAATAGTTAATAATTTTATTCCAAGAGCTCTTCAATTGTAAAGAACCTAATAAGCCCATTACCACTGAGTCAACTCTGGCTCATAGCAACCTTACAGGACAGAGCAGAACTGCCCCATACGGTCTCCTAGGCTGTAATCTTCACGGAAACAGACTGTCACATCTTTCTCCTGCAGAGCAGCTGGTGGGCTCAAACCGCCAACCTTTCAGTTAGCATCCGAGTGCTTTAGCCACTGCTCCACCAGGACTCCTCAAAGAACCTAACGGAATACTCTGAAACCAGAATTCTATATTCAATGATTATACAATAGCACTAGTAACTCTTAGTAAAGGCTAAAGGCCCCATTATTACGTCAATCACACCACCTCCGAAGTGAGCACCGTGCAGGACGACTCGCACACGCTAGCATACTGCCACCTTTGGGACTTCCTACGCACATCCATTGTTGAAACATTCATTCAACACACCTTTATCCAGCGCCTGCCAGGTGTACAGCTTTGTGCTGGGGAGACACAAAAATATGGTGTTTTCACAAGTTCGTGTTCGCATTTATTCCCTTTAGTTGGGTCTGTCATACTTTCCTTCTAATTCCTATTCATTTGCTCCAAGCAGCTTCTCGGCATACAGCAGGAACCAGAAGAGTCTGCAGTCCCCTGTCCCTTACTTTACTTAGTTTCCCCCCAAAAAAGTGAGACCAGTGTCAAACTTACAAAGAAGGCCCAAGCCCTACACCAGTCGAAGGAATGGTGCCCCTCGCCTACAACGTGGAAAAGGCAATGAAGGACAGACTGAGGAGCTGGGTACCTTCCATTCCTTACGACCCAGCGTGACTTTGTGGCGACTTCCTGCACAAACACGAGTACTACACTGCATTCTGAAACAAACGGACAAGTGCTTTTGACTGATTCATGCTCTTACTCCTCACTCACAGAAAAAAAACACTGACTCCAGTCATAGCTCCATATGAAAACAGATCTGACTAACGGAACAGTGAGTTATCCAAAACAGTGAGTTATCCAGAACAGTGAGTTATCCAGGACAGTGAGTTATCCAGGACAGTGAGTTATACAGGACAGTGAGTTCTCCTTGACTTAGTAATTCTGACTCAGTGCAACCACGGACATCTAATGGCATTCAGTCTCAACGTGAACACCAGTTTCTTGCGTATTTCCTAGTCACACCGCACACAAAGACGCAGACGCAGAGTCAGCGTGGGCAACAATGCTGAGGAGGCATCACGCATGCTTAAGGGCGTACTGACAATGAGGGATTTCAATTTCTCTTTATTCTTGCCTCTTCAGTCTGTACAGGTATCATTTCCAGGGTATCCACATGCACGCAGAGCTGAAAGATGCCAATTTCTGCTATCAAAAATGCTGAAGTTTTTCTAATGCAGAATAGCTGCACAGAAAGACTATATAGGACAGCTAACATGAATATTTCTGTATCTGATGTGTGCTCAATGTTCTTCCTTCTTTTTAGGTAATGCTCCACTTTCAATACTGAACTTTCCTTTCATCCAGAAATCTCTGAGTTTATACATTCTGAGGACGATTTCCAGTGAGCCTTGCTAGGATAAAAGAACCAAAAGACCGCAGGTTATAGTTATATAGTTAGAGTCAGAAGGGGGTCAACCGATCAGCATTATCATCGTAAAATCGCTGCAGGGTAACAGGCTTCTGTAATTAAACACAAACCACAAGTGTGTGTTCAGGCATTATGAAAACAGAATGACCTGATTTCACCGGTATCAACTAGTATTTGAAAAGCTACAATTTTTTGCTGATCTTCACTGTTGTTAAATAATGACAGTTTTGATGGTGGTAAAACTTCACTTCTCAAGCGCAGGATGATCTGAGCTGAACGAGAAAACCAATGATTAAGGGAGGGAAGGAAGGTGGGCCTGGCATCAGTTTGAAAGACATCTTTTTTTCTTCTGTTTTTGATGTTAAGACGACTCGTGTCTCCTAGGTTACCACTGTAACTGTCTCAGGACTACTCAAGACCAGGAAGATGAAGTGATAAACTGTGACTCAAACCAGCCCCATTACAAAGTTCTGACGGTTAACAGGTCAGCCGCCAGTAATCTCCGAAGCGTATTTAACTACAAAGAGAACAATGTCTATAATATTGTCATATAAAATTTATTTTCTATGATTAAAATTTGTAATTACTCCATTTTTTATACTTATTTATTTGAAAGTGGTATGCTTTATTAAAAGAAACACTAGAAACGTGGATTCTGATTGGTACTGTCTTTGAGAAACATTCTTCATCTTTACTTATGGATATCCTGGAGAAATCAGATTTCTACACTAACCGATGGGAAATTAACCACTTTTGATTCTAGTTCCAATCCCAAATAAAGCACACATGTAACACACATCAGGCCTGATTCTGCCCACTCAAAGATTTCCATTGCAGCTGAAACTATTAGCTACTGCAATTCTAGAACTGTTCTTTTCCTGGGTCTCCCATTTTCTCAAAGGGTTTATCAGAGCCCAGGTGCTGTTTACATTAGCTGATATCTACAAAGAATGGAGAGACCATACTCCAATAGTATGTAAGACCTCTCTCTTTTTTTAACGCTCTTAACAAATTATAAAATTTAACAGTTATATTTACATCTTCGTAACTTGCACGTATCTTGAATGTCTCTTAATCTGCTCTCTCCTTTCAAATTCCTCTCCATTCTAAATAGAACATTTTTGCCTCTTGGTAGTAATCCTGCAGAATTTAAAACGAACTAAAAAAACCATAAACGGATTCTATCTTTCATACATTTTGAATTAAAGTAACAAAAAAATAAAAGTAAAAACCTATACAGGATCTTTTTTTTCTATTTAAATACTCCTATTGTCTAGTATTCCTATTTCAAATTTAGGGAGTTCATAAAATGTAGAGAGTATATTCTCTCAGGATGTCCAGGTACACAGATTTCTGAAGAATATCCAATTTTATTACAAAGCTTCCTCCCCACACACATGATTAATGGACTACGTACTTTCACAATGACTTGAATAACACAAGGAGGTTGGCACATTTTAAAATTAACAACATAACATTATAAACACGGGTCAAACCCTGCACACAGATTACCCAGGCTCCTGATTACTCATTACTACTGGCTGATTTGACCCTTTACTGCACAACACGCATCGCCCGGAAAACGATCAAGGGAACGCAAAGGTTATCGGTTCAAAGCAGATGATTTTGCTACTTTTAGTACTTCTGGTTAAAGGGCTGGCTGGAGTTAAAGGGGGGAGCTATTAGTGAAAATGAAACTAGGGAATAAATGACCTGTGGATTTCATTTACTCATATTATCACTGGTCCCACCTTACTGGAGGCTAACTGAAAACAGACTGGACCATGATCTGCAGCTATATACTGGTCATTTTCAAACACTCCAATGATGTTCTCCGAATATTTCATTATCTCCAGTTTTACGGTGACAAGCTATGACTTTCCATTATTCATGTTTCCCATTTCCATAGTACAAATGCCAAAATATTATTATACATTCCCTTATAAGGTAAAAAATAGGTTTACTGGAATGTTTTTAGTTGTGCCTGAAGGCAGCAATGTTTACAACATTCAGTTTTCTTACACCCATAAACATGTAGAAATTGCTTGCGAAGCAACAGTAACGTGAGAAGAATGATCTCCTTGCAAACATTGACCAAACGGATATGCATCTCTCTCAGCACAATGTTCTGGTGCTCTGCAGAGGCTCCCTGACCTTGCCGGACTCCCACACTGAGGCAGTAGTTCAAGTCCTTAGGCCATTAAAATAACAGCATGAAATATCATCATCAGTATTTAACTATACACACAAATCGTGAACTGGCAAGTATCTAGTTTCAAATTAGACCCTTGGAATATGGCAAAATAGAGGCTGGTTATTTTTGCCTTAAACATAATTATTAAAAGCACATTTTGTTAGAAGGGAAGAAGATAACTGGACATTCTCAATGCTCCAATTTGAAGGGATACTTGCCTCTTCTCAGTTTCTTGAAAAAGAAGTTCTGAAGGTTACCTACATAGGTTTCATTTAACTGATGCAGCAACCTTTTATTACTATTATTGTCCCGGATCTTGTTTAATGAAGATCTCTGTCATCAAATCAAGCACGGTATTTCAAAACTATAAGAACTGCAAGAGAAAAAATGAAAAGAGGAACATATCAAAATCAGATTCACATGCTACATGAGAAGAAATATTCCTAAACATAGCTGTGACCACTTTTGGAAATGGCTAATGAGGACTCAATTTCTATCTCAGATATTAAGTAACTTAAATGGGAAAGAAGCAAAACTTTCCTAAAATCACCTAAACATCCAACAACGGGATTTTGATAGTATAAGCACAGCATGTAGCTGCTAAAATATTGTAAAAAGTATTTAACAACACAGAAAAAAAATTCACAATATATTTATTAGAAAGTATGTATATTATCTTATTTTCAAAAAGCATGCTCACATTCATGAGACTAGAGTATACACAACAGTTACATTAACTGTATGTCATTCCACATTTTCCAAACAGTCCACAATATGTATTTCTTTTCAGCAAAACTTTTTTCTGTTTAAAAAGAGAACAGTGAAATAGAGTTCTTCAAATGCTTAATTTTGAGATACTTTCCAAATCTACACAAAATCCCGGTAAACACAGGTAAATAGGTTTTGGAGAAAAGGAGATATTAAAAATCATCTGACCATAAAAAAAGAATATTAAGGAAAAAAGGAGCAGGAGCTATGCTCTAATGGCTAAAATCATGCTCAAATTCAAAAACACCAAAGAAATAAACAAAATAACCCTTCATCATCTGGAGAACTTATCTGGTCTTTCAAACAGAGTGTTATGAGATGAAGTTTGCCACGCCTGATAGTTAACAACAGACAGAAAATGTGGGTGGTCCTGAGTGTAACAGTACCCATTTTTGGCCTTGGACAAGTCACTCATTCCTACTTTTTTTTTGGGGGGGGGGCGGGGGCGGGGAGGTAGAGGAAAATTTCCACTGCGAATCTGAGAAAAGATATAAATTCACTCCTCATAAAAATGTACATCTGCACATTCTCAATTTAGAGCATTTCCAGGGATTCATAGGTTCCAGGTTATGAGCCCCTGCCTCAGGTCAGATGTCATTACTCTGTCCTGACATCAGTCATACTAAAACCCAATAACCAAACATCAGTCATACTAAGCCAACCAAAAATAAAGTTAAAAGGGAATTTAAATGAACTCTAAAACAAATGATGTCCCCAACAAGTAATACTCCAGTAAATACTTACTGATAATCACTACCAAAAGGATAACAGCAACCAAAGCCATGATGGCTTTTATCTACAAGACACACACAAAAAAAAAGGCATAAGAAAGATATTAACGTTGGACTTTTTAATCGTCAAAGCTTTCTGTTGTGCATTGTATCACATCACACTAAATCATCAATAAACAGTCACATTCCTGGGAAGGTTGTCAAAAAACTTTCTTTTTTAATTGTGTTTTAAGTGAAGGTTTACAAAACAAGTCAGTCTCTAATATAAAAATTGATATACACCTTGCTATACACTCCTAATTACTCTTCCCTTAATGAGACAGCACAGTCCTTCCCTCCACTCTTTTCATGTCCATTCGGCCAGCTTCTGAACCCCTCTGCCCTTTCATCTGCCCTCCAGATAGGAGATGCCAACACAGTCTCATGTGTCTACTTGATCCAAGAAGCTCATTCTTCACCAGTACCATTTTCTATCCCATTACCCACTCCAATCCCTGTCTGGAGAGTTGGCTTCGGGGATGGTTCCTGTCTTGGGCTAACAGAAGGTCTGGGGACCATGACCACCAGGATCTTTCTAGTCTCAGTCAGACCATTAAGTCTGGTCTTTTTATGAGAATTTGGGGTCTGCATCCCACTGCTCTCCTGCTCCGTCAGGGGTTCTCTGTTGTATTCCCTGTCAGGGCAATCATCAGTTGTAGCCGGGCACCATCTAGTTCTTCTGGTCTCAGGCTGATGTAGTCTCTGGTTTACATGGCCCTTTCTGTCTCTTGGTCTCATAATTACCTTGTGTCTTTGGTGTTCTTCATTCTCCTTTCCTCCAGGTGGGTTGAGACCAATGGATGCATCTTAAATGTACGCCTGCCAGCCGCGAGACGCCACTCTCCAAAGCAGTATGCAAAATGTTTTCTTAATAGATATTATTATGCCAATTGACTTAGCTGTCCCCTGAAACCATGGTCCCCAAACCCCTGCTCCTGCTACACTGGCCTTCAAAGCGTTCAGTTTATTCAGGAAACTTCATTGCTTTTGGTTTAGTCCAGCTGTGCTGACCTTCCCTGCATTCTGTGTTGTTTTTCCCTTAACCTAAAATAGTTCTTATCTAATTAGTGAAAACCCCTCTCCCTCTCTCCCCACTCTCATAGAAGAATATTTTCTTCCGCGGTTAAACTATTTCTCGAGTTCTTATCATAGTGGTCTTATACAATATTTGTCCTTTTGCAACTAATTTCACTCAGCATAATGTCTTCCAGATTCCTCCATGTTATGAAATGATTCATGGTGTCATCATTGTTCTTTATCAATGCGCAGTATTCCATTGTATGAATATACCATAATTTATTTATCCATTCATCTGCTGATGGGGACCTACATTGCTTCCATCTTTTTGGTATTATAAACGGTGCTGCAATGAACATTGGTGTGCATATATCTGTTCATGTAAAGGCTCTAATTTCTCTAGGATATATTACAAGGAGTGGGATTGCTGGGTTGTATGGTAGTTCTATTTCTAGCTTTTTAAAGAAGCGCCAAATTGATTTACAAAGTGGTTGTACCACTTCACATTCCCACCAGCAGTGTACAAGTGTTCCAGACCCTCCACAACCTCTCCAACATTTATTATTTTGTGTTTTTTGGATTAATGCCAGCCGTGATGGAGTGAGATGGAATCTCATCGTAGTTTTGATTTGTGTTTCTCTAACAGCTAATGATTGTGAGCATTTTCTCATGTATCTGTTAGCTACATGAATGTCATCTTTAGTGAAGTGCCTGTTCATATCTTTTGCCCATTTTTTAACTGGGTTATTCGTCTTTTTGTAGTTCTGTTTTTGTAGTATCATGTAGATTTTAGAGATCAGATGCTGATCAGAAATGTCATAGCTAAAAACTTTTCCCAGTCTGTAGGTAGTCTTTTTACTCTTTTGGTGAAGTCTTTGGATGAGCATAGGTGTTTGATTTTTAGGAGCTCCCAGTTATCTACTTTTTCTTCTGCATTGTTGGTAATGTTTTATATACTGTTTATGCCATGTATTAGGGACACTAACATCCCTATTTTTTCTCCCATGATCTTTACTGTATTACATTTTATATTTAGGTCTTTGATACACTGAGTTCGCTTTTGTGCACGGAGTGAGGTATGGGTCTTGTTTCATTTTTTTGCAGATGGATATCCAGTTATGCCAGCACCATTTGTTAAAAAGACCATCTTTCCCCCATTTAACTGACTTTGAGCCTTTGTCAAATATCAACTGCTCATACGTGGATGGATTTATGTCTGGATTCTCAATTCTGTTCCATTGGTCTATATATCTGTTGTACAAGTACCAGGCTGTTCTGACTACTGTGGCAGTATAACAGGTTCTAAAATCAGGTAGAGTGAGGCCTCCAACTTTGTCCTTCTTTTTCAGTAATGCTTTACTTATCTGGGGCCTCTTTCCCTTCCATATGAAATTGGTGATATTTTTCTCCATCTCATTAAAAAATGTCATTGAAATTTGGATCAGAATTACATTGTATCTATCTATTGCTTTTAGCAGAACATTTTTACAGTGTTAAGTCTTCCTATCCATGAGCAAGGTAAGTTTTTCCGCTTACGTAGGTCTCCTTTGGTTTCTTGCAGTAGTGTCTTGTAGTTTTCTTTGTATAGGACTTTTACATCTCTGGTAAGATTAATTCTTAAGTATTTTATCTTCTTGAGGGCTACTGTAAATGGTATTGATTTGGTGATTTCCTCTTCAATGTTCTTGTGTTGGTGTAGAGGAATCCAACTGATTTTTGTATGTTTATCTTGTATCCCGATACTCTGCTGAACTCTTCTATTATTTTCAGTAGTTTTCTTGAGGATTCCTTAGGGTTTTCTGTGTATAAGATCGTGTCATCTGCAAATAGAGTTGCTTTTACTTCTTCCTCGCCAATCTGAATGCCTTTTATTTCTTTATCTAGCCTAATTGCTCTGGCTAGGACCTCCAGTACAACATTGAGTAAGAATGGTAATAAAGGGCATCCTTGTCTGGTTCCCCATCTCAAGGGGAATGCTTTCAGACTCTCACCATTTAGGAAGATGTCGGCTTTGTATAAATGCCCTTTATTATGCTGAGGGATTTTCCTTCTATTCCTATTTTGCGGAAAGTTTTTGTCATGAATGGGTGTTAAACTTTGTCAAATGGCTTTTCTGCATTAATTGATAAAATCATGTGATTCTTGTCTTCTATTTTATTTACATGATGGATTACATTAATTTTTTTTGTAATGTTGAACCATCCCTGCATACGTGGTATGAATCCCACTTGGTCATGGCGAATTTTTTTTTTTTATGTTGCTGAATTCTATTGGCTAGAATTTTGTTGAGGATTTTTGCATCTAAGTCCATGAAGGATAGAGGTCTGTAATTTTCTTTTTTTGTGTGTCTTCACTTGGTTTTGGTATCAGGGATATGCTGGCTTCATAGAATGAGTTTGAGAGTATTCCATTCTTTTCTGTGCTCTGAAATACCTTTAGTAGTAGTGGTGTTAACTCTTCTCTGAAAATTTGGTAGATCTCTGCAGTGATGACGACCGGGCCAGGACTTTTTAGTAGGAGTTTTGGATTACCTTTTCAATCTCTTTTTTTGTTGTGGGTCTATTTAGTTGTTCTATTTGTTTGTGTTAGTTTAGGTAGGCAGTGTGTTTCTAGGAATTCATTTGCTTCTTCTAGTTTTCAAATTTGTTACAGTACAATTTTTTATACTTATCTGATATGATTCCTTTAATTTCCATTGGGTCTGTTGTAATATCGCGCATCTCATTTCTTATTCGGGTTATCTGCTTCCTCTCCTGTTTTTCTTTTGTTGGTTTGGCCAATGGTTTATCAATTTTGTTAATTTTTTCAAAGAGCCATCTTTTGGATTTGTTAATTCTTTCAACTGTTTTTCTATTTCATGTAATTCTGCTCTAATTTTTATTATCTGTTTTCTTCTGGTGCCTGAGGGTTTCTTTTGTTGCTCTCCATTTGTTCAAGTTGTAGGGATAATTCTTTGATTTTGGCCCTTTCTTCTTTTTGGATGTGTGCATTTATTGATATAAATTGACCTCTGAGCACTGCTTTCGCTGTGTACCAAAGTTCTGACAGAAATGTTTTCATTCTCACTGGATTCAATGAATTTCTTTATTCCATCCTTAATGTCTTCTATAACCCCATCTTTTTTGAGCAGGGTATTATTCAGTTTCCAAGTGTTTGATTTCTTTTCCCTGTTTTTTGTTATTCATTTCTACTTTTATGGCCTTATGATCAGAGAAGATGGTTTGTAATATTTTGATGTTTTGGATTCTGCTAAGGCTTGCTTTGTGACCTAATATGTGGTCTATTCTAGAGGATGTTCCACGTGCACTAGAAAAGAAAGTACTTGGCTGCTGTTGGGTGGAGTGTTCTGTGTATGTCTATAAGGTCAAGTTGGTTGACTGTGGCATTTAGATATTCTGTGCCTTTGAACTTCTTTCTGGATGTCCTGTCCTTCACCAGAAGTGGTGTGTTGAAGTCTCACACTATAATTGTGCAGGTGTCTATCTCACTTTTCAATGCTGTTAAAGAGTTTGTTTTACGTATCTTGCAGCCCTGTCATTGGGTGTGTAAATATTTAATATGGCTATATCCTCCTGTTATATTGTCCCTTTAATCATTATATAGTGTCCTTCCTTATTCTTTATGATGGATTTAACTTTCAAGTCTATTTTGTCAGAAATTAATACTGCCACTCCTGTCTTTTTTGATTGTTGTTTGCTTGATATATATTTTTTTTCCATCCTTTGAGTTTTAGTTTGTTTGTGTCTCTAAGGCTAAGGTGTGTCTCTTGTAGATAATATATAGACAGATCATGTTTTTTTTATCCATTCTGCCACTCTCTCTTTATTGGTGCATTTAGTCCATTTACATTCAGCATAATTATGGACAGGTATGAATTTAACGCTGTCATTCTGATGTCTTTTTTTGTGTGTTGTTGACAGTTTCTTTTTCCCACTTAATTTTTTGTGCTGAGTAGTTTATATACTGTCTTTTCCTCTTATTCGTTGTTGCTGATTTTGTTTCTGCTGAGTCTCTATTTTTTTCTTGTATTTTATTGTGCTGTGTAGGATAGTTTGTCTCCTTTGGGGTTACCTTAATATTTACTCCTATTTTTCTACATTTAAACCTAACTTTTATTTCTTTATATCAACTTGTCTTCCTCTCTATATGAAAGATCTATGACTACATTTCTTAGTTCCTCTTTATTGTTTGAATGTTGTCTTCTTTTACAGAATAACATCACTGTTTCCCTGTTTTGAGTGGTTTTTTACCTTGATTTATTTTTGTGATTTTCCTGTCTGGGCTGACATCTGATTGCTCTGTCCAGCATTCTAGTCTTGGGTTGATATCTGATAGTACTGATTTTCTAACCAAAGAATTGCCTTTCATATTTCTTGTAGTTTTGGTTTGGCTTTTATGAATTCCCTAAACTTCTGTTTATCTGGAAATGTCCTAATTTCACCTTCATATTTGAGGGAGTTTTGCTGGATATATGATTCTTGGATGGCAGTTTTTTTCCTTCAATGCTTTACATAAGTCATCCCCTTGCCTTCTTGCCTGCATGGTTTCTGCTGAGTAGTCCTGACTCTCCTTTGTGGGTGACTTTTTGTTTATCCCCAGCTTCTCTTAAAATTCTCTCTTTAGCTTTGGTTTTGGCAAGTTTGATTATATGTCTTGTTGACTTTAACATCTACCTTATGTGGAGTTCGATAAGCATCTTGGATAGATATCTTCATCTTTCATGATATCAGGGAAGTTTTCTGTCAACAAATCCTCAACAATTCTCTATTTTCTGTTATCCTTCTCTGTTCTGGTACTCCAATCACTCATGGGTTATTTCTCTTGATAGAGTCTCAAATGATTGTGAAGTTTTCTTCATTTTTAAAAAATTCTTTTATCTGATTTTTCTTCAAATATATTGGTGCCAAGTGCTTTATCTTCAAGCTCACCAATTCTGCCTTCCACTTGCTCAATTTTGCTTCTCTTTCTATTGAGTTGTCTAATTCAGTAATTTTATTGTTAATCTTCTGAATTTCTGATTGCTGTCTCGTTATAGATTCTTCCAGCTTATTAAATTTTTCATTATGTTCTTGAATAACCTTTTTAATTTCTTCAACTGTTTAATCTGTGTGTTTCTTGGCTTGTTCCACATATTCCATGATCACCTTCCTGATGTCTTAAAGGGTTCTGTATATTAATCTTTTGTATTCTTCATCCGATAATTCCAGGAGAGCACTCTCATCTAGAAGATCTCTGGATTCTTTCGAGAGCTTGTTGAAGTGTTCAGTCTGTTTCTTTATGTGATTTCATATTGACCTGTTGTCTCTGAGACATCTAGAAGTTATTATATTAGTTTATTTAATGTTTGCTTACTGTATCCTAGCTTCTTGGTTTTTGTTTTGTTTTGATATGCCCAAATGGGTTGCTTGAATGAGCTAGCTTGATTATCTTTGCCTTTGAAGCTCTGATGTCCTGTCACCAGATGGCTAGAGGTATTATCAGGTATATCAGTCTAGGAGTCCATTCACTTTTCTTGTATGGATTCAGCTCAGTTGTCCAGGTAGCTGCTCATCAAGTGTGTGGTACAGGCTCTGTCCTACAGTCTTAGACCGGCAGCAATGATTGGTGTAGGTATCTGTATCTGGTTGCAGCAGGGGGTCAAGCTCTGAACAAGCCAAGGGGCTGAGATTCATCCCCCAAGTGTCTCTGAGGAAAGCACATCCCTGTTCCCTAGAGCGTACAGGTGGGTGGGTTCTGCAGATGGGCCGTGGGCACCCATATGCTTTGGGTCTTAAGGACTGGGAGGTACCAGTTATCCTTACACCCGTCGTGGGTGGCTGGGTGACCTAAGTGGAGCCACCAGTCCTTAGGCCCCAAATGTGGGTAGGTGAGGACTCTGTTTAATAGCTAAAGCAGTGTCAAATATTGAAGACGCACCTCTCTACCACACAGCTGAAACAGTTGCAGTCTGCCAACAAGGGCCTATTCTGAAATAGGCCCACAGGTCCATGCAGGGGGGAAAAGTACTCAAAGTCCAACAACTGTTTACACCTGGACAGGAGGTGCTTCTGTCCGGAGCTCCCCAGGTTAGTGGAGCTAGCACATTATCTTTTTCCCGAATTGCAAATTTATTCCTTCTCCAGGGCCACAAGAATGGTTCCTGGTGCTCAGTAGGGCCTATCTCAGGCCCAGGGAAATCACCAGCCTCTGAAGCTGGCTTGGGGCAGGGGAGCACAGTAAAATAAACATTAAGTACTTAGCTTTTGCCAAGTTCGCCATTATTCTCTGGTTCCACAGGTGTGAGTAGGTTGTGCAGCTGGCTGCTTCTCCCTGACGAAACAGTGGCTGAATACCAGCCCGCCGCAGCCACTCCTGGGAATGGTGCCTGAGGGATCCCAGCAATTCAGGTTCGGCAACTCCTCTCCACTTCTGAACTATCTCTCCCTGACCCTGCTGCTCAGTCGGTTTTCTATCTTTGCCTTAGATTTTCAGGGCTCCTAGCTTGCCATAAATATAATCGTTTCACTTGTTTTTTCAGGTCTTCATTGCAAGAGGGATTGCCAGAATTGTCTGGGTATTCTGCCACCTTGGCCCTGCCTCCTCTAGTCAAAATTTTTGTCATATAAACTTGCTGACTGTTTTGCATCCCCAAATTTAAGTTTTTTTTTTTTGGCTGCACTTTATTGTTCAAGGCTGTACTCTACAGTGAATAGTAACAAGGTCTTCAAGGACCTGGACCCTTTCTCTCTCAGGCTGACTTCTAACATGAGGCCAGGAAAAGCAGACAATATTTTAGTAACTGTTTGAGAGCCAGGATATGACCAGTAACACACGCATCCAATTGCACTATTACAGCAGCATTTTTTATAGCACTTATTCTCAAAGTTTAAGTTCCTTCTCTCTTAGCTTCATTTGAGAAATATAATTTAGACTCTTGATGAGTAACCTAATTTAATCAATATCTTACCTAAGAGCATTCTGTGTGCCAGTTTCAGTAAGATTAGTCCTTGATCAGCTACTTAATTTTTAAGCCCACCTCATCTCTCTTTATAAAAATTGTCCCACTCATATTTAATCCTAAAATGCCTAAATTATAAACTGATTTGATTTTCCTGATGAATTCAAATGAAAGCCTTGTTTTCATCAAACATTTTCACACATAACTGATTAAAGATGGTTCACTCAGAAAAAAAGATACCCAGTTAATATAAACAGATGAAACATTGTGATGATTATAAATAGCAACCAACTAGCTAATTAGTTGTCACTGAAATAAATTACTTTGACAGTTCAGTGGCATTACATTCATGACAATAACAAAATGACCAGGAGGAATATATGGAAGCTTTACAATTTGGACACCAATGCCTATAAAAATTACTAATTACTATAACCAAAAACTGTAGAAACAGACTGAGACCAGATGGAGAGAGGAGTTATATTTTTAGTAGGTATATGGGTTCACATAATACTATACTTTAATCTTTTTTTTTAATCTAACAATACTTCTAAAGCAATTACAATCTTAGTTTTTCAACTTTGCCCAAAACATACATGAATTTGCCCTGTTAATGTGTGCTAACCTTAACATTTAAAAGATTTAAATGGAAATATCAATATAAATTTTTGACACCTTAATGAGTAGAGTTTTCTTCCTTGGGTTTCTAGCACTGCCAGAAAATGTTTATAGCCAAAAATGGCAGTATTGTACTCATATATGCTCAAAGATCTCTTCCAGATGACATGGACAAAAACCCATTTATCTGAGCTCCTAGATGCTTAGAGAGGTGTCAGGGATTCTCCCTCTCCACTACCCCCTAGTCGCTAGTTTGCTTGTTTATTTGTCTGGTTTATTAAGGTATACAAGTATCTCCCGCTTTTCGAAAGTTTGCTTTACATCACTTTTATGAAAGACCTACATTAGTACCTGTTTACGCTAACCAAAAGAAATATGAAGAGGATATTCACTTTTATGAAAAAAGGTGAAAAGCAGTAACCGCATCCGGCGTTTGTTTTGCAGCAAGCTGTTAAAGCAGCAGCACGAATCCCGAACAGCTAGAGTGGCAACACCAAGCTCCTTCCCTGGGAACCACACTCAGCATCTCAGCATCAAGCCGTCACGGGTTTGACCATGTCTGTGCTTTATCTCGGTTTATTTCATGCATCCATGAGCAAGATGCATCCTAAGGTGTGAAAAAAGCCTAGGAGAGCTTGTGAAGGTTTTATGTGCTATTTGGTATGATATGGTAGGTTAATTTTTGGGTCTGGGAACAATCAAAAATTTTCCCATATAAATTAATGGTAATTGCTTCTTCCCTTTAATGACATTTTGGCCTACAAAAGGTTTCATAGGAATGCTTTACTTTCAGATAGTGGGGGGAACCTGTAGTTTATATAGAGTAAAATGTACCCTCTTAAAGTACATTTCCATGGGTTTTGACAAATAAGGCAGTTGTCAACCATCGCAATCGAGATACAGAATATTTCCACCCCCTCACAAAGTTCCCTCATGCCCCATTATATGCAATCTTCATCACTGGCAACCCTGATCTGTTTTCTGTCCCTTTTCTTAAACCCCTTCCTAAATCATCATTATGAAAAACAGCCCAGAGCGTGGCAGGCATGCAGAGGCAGTCCTGGACAAGTGGCAACACAGTGAGGCGCTAATGGGGTGTGTGAGACTGAAGCTACAGTTGCTATTCTAAACGATCTGCTTAAGTTATAGAAAAATGGCTTCCAATACATGCTGTCAGTGATCCCCAAAGGTCCTCGGCGTGCTACAGACACCGTTTAAGAATCTAGTTCCATTTTTTCCCCCTAAACCTTACCTAAACCCCATAAAGCATAAAATGAAAGTCCTTACATATGGTTAAAGAAGGCTGGGCACTCTCCCCAGACAGAGTTTCTGAATCCTGAACACTAGCTTGCCTGAGCTGCCCGCTCTTCTGTGTAATAGCTTCCCTCCACATCCTCAGGTAAAGGTCCGTAAAGGGTTGCCCCCAGTCACACTGAAAGGTAAGACAGGTAGTGAACTCTGTGTGTGTGCCCAAGTGGGTCAGTAAATAGAGGCCTGGAGCAGCTGTCTGCTCGGAGCGGGGGAAGACAGTCCTGGTGAGCTGCACACTCTGATCACCTTGTGGTGGCTACATGAATGGGTACGTGTGATGGGGGAGCGTGAACGGCTCATGGACCTTCTGTTCTTTCAAGCCAGTGTACACAATTGGAAATTTAAGGACTCAATATTCTAGGCAAGGGTGGGAAACGCAGGTCTACTTCTGAAAGTAAGAGGAGTCAACAAGTAGACAGAAAACAGTGAGTCCAAGGCCACTCCTGGAAGAAAGACTTAGCAGACAGCAAGCTCAAGTTCAGAAAAGTTATTGTTAAATCTGAAAATGAGACTAATAATAATGAACTCACGTCTAAAATTTTCAACAAAGTAAAAAATGACACATAGACTTATGAGAAAAATAAAGGCTTTGCTCACATGATACAAAATTCACCATAAAATCTTAAAAGAAACTCTTTAATGTTTAGCAGCCATATTTGAAGTAAATTAGCTTCTATAAAATGTTTTGCAGGAATATATTAGTATGGAGTGATTCTACACTTCTTTCCCTTGTTAAAAACTTCTGTGAGTCTAATTGAACACTGTCTGGAATAACAAGGGAGAGGAGAGCCTTTTTTTCTTAACCTCATTTTCCATAACAAATTCCAATATGTGAACTGCTTTTAACAGAAAATTCTATTTTTTCTGTAGTTTCCATTTTATTATTTTTAGTATTGCTACATTTAATGCTGTAAGTGCCTCTAAAAAGTACTAATAGTAAGTTAAAAGAATATAAATATAAAAATTTACATTTGTTACTAGAGCCAGTTATTACTGAAACGTGGATTATTTTCTATGAAGAAATGTATGAAAGCACCACTTTAGGCACCCGATGCATTCCTGTAGTTATTCCCGTGCCAACAGGAATCTTCTGAGGAATGTTTATTGCGTTCCTACCTGTCCCAGGTTCAGAAGACATAATAAGAAGCAAGACAGCTGCTGCCCGTGTTCTCAGAGTTTATGATCTAGAGGCCCTTCTTCCTTCGCATCTTTAAAACCCACTTGAGACGCTATCCAATATTACTAATACCTTCTGATTCACTTACTTTGCATCCACGCCACCACATTTGCCTTCGAAGTTGCTTGGATCTGTTGCTAAAAGCAGTTGCATTATCCGATAAGCTTTCTATATCACACAGAGGACGGAGAGAAGGATTAAACGACATAACAGGATTGGTTTATCTAGTCACACAAAGAAAATATTCATTTCTAATTCTACAAACTCATTCCTTTTTAAGCACGAAAACAACATCCTCCCTTTCTTCCACCCACAAATTCTGGCATTTTGTATTTAAAAAAAAATAACTGCTGTAAATCAGTTTATTTAATCCATTTTGACTATAAGATTAAGAGAAGTCTTTCCACGGCATCAATGCCTTTAAATAAACATAAATTCTGGTAAGGAAATGTCCTTTAAAATTTTAAATGCTTGGCACATCTAAAGAAAGATATTTACATGTGAAGGTTAGATTCCTAGATGATATCAAAGTGGACTGATTTTGAAGCAAAACAGTATATATTTTCCGTTAAATAAGTCTGTCAAGGATTAATGATCAGGTACTCAGCTGTCCACCATTCAAACAATGTTTGAGTGCCTACTATATGCCAGGAACTGTTATAGATACAAAGACCAATGCCTGTTGGTAAAGGACTATGAAGTTACCAAAGAAAACATAAAATAAAATATCAGATAAGTTTGAAATAAGTTTTGGAAAAAAGCGATTACACCTCTAATCCTTGCGCTCAAAAGAACTACAAAGCCGAACAACAACACGATAAAGCAAAAGAAAAATATAACCAAGGGTTGTTTTTTCTATTCTAACTTTCCAACAATGAATTTTTAAATTCTCTCTTCTCAACTGAACAATTTAAGAAATCATACAGTAAGAGGATGACAGGAAGTCGAGGGAGTTAAAATTAAACCATTAAAATCATAAACTTAAGAACCAAATGTCAGTTTCCTAAGCCATCATTCCTAGTCTTTGGCTAGACAAACGGGAGAAGAAATAAGCTACTAAAACACGTATTAACACCACCAAGAAACAGATAAAGTGTCTGTACCTGATTTGTCCTGTAGTTCATCTAGTCTCTCCCCTCTTTCAATTACCTTTGTGATATTTTCTTGCATGACATCAATAACTTCATCCACCTGATTCTGAACACTATTTGAAATAAAAAGATAAAGTACTTATTCTTCTTTTGAGAATATTTACAATTTTCAAAACTTTTATTAGCTATGATAGAAAATAGCAAGTTCTCAGAGAATTGTTCAACTATACAATTTTTAAGTTTAAGGCTTTCTAACAACGTTCTTCCGTTTCTGAGCATAAGTACACAGGCAATTAAAGACAACATATTTAACTTAGACGGTTTCTTTTTAGCCCTGTTTCTGACTAGTAATGTAACCCACAAATATACTACCAGAATGCCCATTAACAGCAGAATTTAGTTAGACAGCTTGATTCTGACAGTTTCATCTCCTTTTCAGTAGGCTGCTGAGGCGCCACACAGACACAGCTATGAATATTACATACATGTTGATGTTGCTGTGTACTGTCGAGTCAATCCCAACCCATAGACAGCCTGTAAGACCGAGTAGAACCGCTTTGTAGGGTTTCCTAGGCTGTGATCTTTACGGGAACAGGTCGCCAGGTCTTTTCTCCAGTGGAGCAGCTGGTGGGTTAGAACCGCTGACCTTTTGATTAGCAGCCAAGTGCTTAAGCACTGCACCATCAGGGCTCCTTATATTATATACACTAAGGGTAATAAAGAGTTTGCCCAAGTATGTTAGAAACACATGAAAACATTCGGTTTCCAAAATGGACACGTAAAGTGTGTTCTAGGAGACATTGAAGCCTGTGTGAATTCAGCCTGGATCAGAGTAACTGGGTAGAGTAAAGGAGGCGGTGGACAGTGGGAAAGCTCTTGGCTAAGGAATATATGTATGTAAGAGGAGTATTTCAAAAGCTAAGTGATCGATCAGGTGTGGATGGGAGAGCAAGGGAGAGAAAAGGGTAGAGGACTCCTAGATTAATAATCTGAGCAAATGAACGGTAGTGGACGATAGCCAAAACGAAACAGAAAATTAAGATCTCAAAGGAAAAGCAGGTTTGTGAAGGAGGAGTGGAGATTTGTATCACTGTCAGTTAAAGGAGGGTCACGTGGTAGAAGAAAGGACAGGAAAGAGAACAACATACCCAGGAAAAGATAAAGACATGCAGAAAGAAAAAGACGTTTTCAACTTTATTCCAAATCCTCCTAGAGTCTGACAGGAGCCCTGGTGGTGCAGTGGCTAAGCGCTCTGCTGCTAACGGAAAGGTCAATGGTTCAAACCCACCAGCTGCTCAGCATGAAAAAGATATGGCAGTCTGCTTCTGTAAAGATTACAGCCTAGAAAACCCTGCGGGGCAGTTCTGCTCCGTCATATACGGTCACTATGAGTCGGAATGGGCTCAACGGCAAGCGGTTTAGTTTGTTTTGGTTTTAGAGTCTGATAGCACTGTGTTCCTGAAATCTCCCTGTTCCGATATCAACAGGGAAGCTCCGTAGCTGAGAGGAGACAGCTTGACTTCTGTATGCGCACAGACCTGAGTCTGCAATCCAGCTTTACCACTTACAGTGTGCGCAACTTGGCAAGTCACTTTGCAAGCCTCTTTGAGCCTATTTTCTCACCTTTAAAATGAAGAGAATAATCTCATCTCAGTTGTGAGAATTAAAGGTGACAGTGTTTTTCGAGCACTTAACACAGCATCTACCACTTAGCACACGTCTGATAAATGCCAGCTCTCTTCCATTGAGAGAAAGTCACAGTCTGCAACATGCCACACTCACCCATATCTCATAGAGAAGTTTTCATACTTTACACCCTCATCTGCGGCCTTTGAAGGTACACACACTGTGAAGAATGTAACCAATGGCAACCTAAACTGCTGTGTAGACCTTCACCGAAAACACAATAAATATTAGCAAAATAATAATTAGTGGCCAGTCAAATTCAAACAAAGCAACAATGCTGCTGCTATATCGTATCTGCCCATGCAGACAAGAAATACCCTGCACTTGAATGTTGTAACGACAGATAATAACGTATCTTAACATAAGAAACTCACCAGTGCTAACAATCTGGGATACTAAGTTAACACCAGAGAACTGTCCTTGCGTAAGATGTAAATTGTGCTCCACCATCTTGGGCACAATGGTAAGTCAGGCCTTGGTTAGATGAGCATTGGTGTATGTCATGGATCGAACTGTGGTCTCCAAAAATGTGTGTCAACTTGGCCAGGTCATGATTCCCATAGTGTGTGGTTGTCCTCCATTTTGTAATCTGATACAATTACCCATGTGCTGTAAATCCTAACTTCTACGATGTTAATGAGGCAGGATTAGAGGCAGCTGTGCTAATGAGGCAGGACACAATTTACAGGATTAGGCTGTATCTTGAGTAAATCCCTTCTGAGACATAAAAGAGAGAAGGAGCAGAGAGGGGAGCTACCTCACACCATCAAGAAAAAAGAGCCAGGGGCAGAGTAAGTCCTTTGGACCCAGGTCCCTGCACTGAGAAACTCCTAGACCCAGGGGAGGGCTGATGACAGGGACCTTTCCCAAGAGCTGACAGAAAGCCTTCCCCCGGAGCTGGTGCCCTCAAATCGGACTTCTATCCTCCTAGAGTGTGAGAGAATAACTAAGACAATGAGGTTGTCTCAACAAAGTGTAATTTGTGTATTCTGATGTAACTTTCTTACCAAATCTGGTAGGCCCTCCGCTTTAGAGCAAGAACCATTATACTTAATATTCTAAAGTTCTGTAATCACCAAAGTTATTGTGGTAATTTAATATATACATATACATATCCATGTGTGTATGCCTGGCATACACACTTAGACATATAGTCTATAATACCCACTCTGTACAACTGGCAGTGGTTTTAGGGCTCAGCTAGAAAATCATACTCAAAAGACCCCGTAGGCCACACCCAGTACCAGGCTCACTCTGCAGGATACCAGACAGGAAACAAAGGACAAAAACAAGTGCGTCATCAGTGGAGTCCCCTTCTCTAGTAGAAGCCGAGGCGTAAGAGAACAAGACCCCGTGGGTGGGTACAAGAGTCGCTCTGGCTCAGTGTAAAGGAACAGCTCTGCCGTGGCATCCTGGCGCTTTCATAAAGAGCTGGCAGCAGAAGGCCAGAACCACAGCTAATCTGAGTCTTAGCAAAATGTTCCATGAGCCTCCTGGAACAGGAGAGGATAAGTGGCTTGTAAGGCCATTTCCCACTCACCCATCTCCCCTGGAAGGCTGTCAGAAGAAAGAGTCTTGTCACCTCCCAGGTTCTGATGAGGTATGAAGCTTTCTGCAGGCCGTATCTGCTGCCTACAGGCAACTCAGCTGCAATCTGGAATTGGTTCCTTAGCAACGGTGTATCCCACAACTCGAGTTGTAGTCATCCGCCCTTTTGTTTTGGTATTGCCATTTTTGGTGTGTGGGACAAGGACCTGGGGAGCTGGCAACTTCCAATCACTGTCTATGTAGGTAATAAACTGTCTGAATCTAAAAGTGGCTCACTGTATGTTTACCAGACAAAGCAGTCAGGCCTGGACTTGCCTTGTCCTGTGTGCCTGACACTTAGACTTGTCATTCTCCAGAGAAACTACTTCTCCTGTCACAGCCCCATAAGCAGAGCTTCCGGGGTCCTAGCAACAACGAGCATGCTCAAGTATACAAGTTATACCACACTCAGGGAAGGCTCAAAGTTATGGCTTCTCACCAGGTATCTGTAGCTCACTTATAGTCCAGGTGCAATTTATTAATGAGGGGTCACCCCCCAGAAGGAGGGAAGGCTCTAACTTGTCATACCAGAGACAAAAGCACCACTTTGCAAACCTGAGGATTTGCTTTCTATTTTCATTTATTCAGCAATAGATTGTAACTCCACATTTGTCATTTACACTGCTCCGAGAAATGTACTTATCCACATCTTATATAAGTCATTTTGAGGTCAGTTCCCCCTAGCTCTGACACTTGTTACTTGAGCCTCAATTTCTTACTGTAAAATGGGGATGCTGATGGATTATAATACTGAACTTTCATTGTTTATTTTGACGCTAATTCTTGCCCAGGTTTGGCCAGTGGGGGCCCATTCACATTGGTTTCTATGTCCTTTTCACACATCTCCAGCACACTTTGAGCATTTCTTTACTTTCTGATGTTCCAGGCTCACCCTGTACATTGTCTGCCACAGTTCTGAAATCAACCAGCTCTCAGCTTTTGAGCAGCAGTAAAATGTCCCACACATATCAGTGGAAGAACAATTTAAATCCTTATTAGTTAATTTGTATAATGGAACAGTGGAACTTCAACACTGCATAATATACTGCGAACTGTAAGACAGGTCTTGTGACTCCTGCCCCCATACCCACGCCTTCACGTAACTCTCTCCTCCTGAGCATGGGTGAAAGCTCTACCTTGCTTCTAGCCAACAAAAGGTGGCAAAGGTGATGGGATAGCACTCCTGTGATTATACTGTTATCTAACAAAAGTGAAGGGATTGTGCTAATGTAATTAAGGTCCCCAACCAGTTTAACAGGTGCCCTGGTAGCACAGTCGTTAAAGCGCTCCACTGCTAATGGAAAGGTCAGTGGTTCGAACCCACCAGTTGTTATGCGGGGGAAAGATGTGGTAATCTGCTCCTGCAAAGACTGACGGCCTTGGAAACCCTATGGGGCAGTTCTACCCTGTCCTATAGGGTTGCTTTGAGATGAAATTGACTAGACAGCAGTGGGTTGGGTTGGAATGAATTTAACTTTGAGTAATCAAAATAAAGACTCTTCTTGGTGGACCTGACCTGATCAGGTCAGCCCTTTAGAGAGGGCTTAGGCATTCCCTGAACACATTCTTCCTTTTGGCCTTGGAAAAGCAGCAGCGCAAGGTCTGCAGCTACAAGCAAATGAATTCTGCCAAGAGCCACATGAGCTTGATCCTGAGCCTCAGGCGAAACATCGCCCTGGCCGACATCTTGACTGCAGCCTTGCGAGACCCTGCGCGGAGGGCCCAACCAGGCCACACCTGAACTCCTGACCTATGGAAACTGTGCTATAATAAATGTGTGTGGTTTTAAGCTGCTGAGGTCTTGTAATTTGTTACGCAGCAATAGAAAACCAATACACCACATCTGGTACTTTAATCAATTTGTCGGTACCTTGGTTCTGCATCTTGAAATCTATTAGCTAGAATGAGGTTTAGGACGAGGACGTATTTCTTCACACCAACAGCTATCTAACTAAAGCCCAAATATCTGACCGATAACTAGATAACCTATTACAGTGCCAGCTATTTCCAGGATTAGGAAAGTGACCCTTGGCCCCTCAGTTTGCCTTCCATAGTCTTTACAGCTTGGTCAGTTGGTCCAGGGTCCTTCCCTCAACCTAATGTGTGATTCACTGCTTTATCCATTCTTTCTCCCTCCCTGCCAGGAGGCATAGCCTTCAAACACTAGATACATTCACTACAGCATCTAACACCAATAACACAGGGACACCTCGGAAAGCTGGAATTCGCCAGGACTGTTCTGTTCTTCTGAGTCCCACAAGTTTTCTGCCTTTGACAGGGTGCAGTGTACCACTTTTCTATCACTCTCCATTAGCGGAAAATTTTGAATTTTCCTTTTCTGACAGGTTTCGCCTTACAAAGGTTCCGGCTTTTGCAAGTTTTACTGTATATACAGCAAAGGCTTTAAACTGAAAATTAGCCATAAAACTTAGATCGATACATGGATTAGGATAAGTTACAGATATGAAAAGATTCTGGAAGTAGATAAAAAAGATATTACTCTTCAAACAATTAAATCTGTCATATTACTTTTATTATCACTCTAAAAATGGGAATCAGGCTATAGATTTAAAACTAAAACAGACCTTCAGATTACACTAATAAGTGGATCTGACATAAGGCAATCAAGTTAAAACAAAAAAACAAAAACCACCAACCAGAAATTGCATTTCCTTATAGCTTTGGGAAAATAAAAAGAATTGGGCTTTTTTATAATCCAGGAATTACATTTAGTTTACATCATGGGTCAGCAAATTTTTTTTCTGAAAAGGACCAGATAGTAGTTATTTTAGGTTTTGTTGGCCATAAGGGCTCTGTCACAACTACTCTGCCACTGTAGCTCAAAAGCAACAGTAGATAATATGTAAGCAAATGAGTGTGGCTGTGTGCCAATAAAACTTTATTTACAAAAACAGGTGGCAGCCAGATTTGGTTCATGCCAGCACCTGGTTACACAGAAATATGATGGTCATTTAAACAAATGAGTGTCTCAGGAACTTACTGCTTAATTTTATCATTTCTCGGTCCAAATCTTGGTCCAGATGGTCCCCTTCTAAAATGAAATACCAAGCAAATATTAGTAGTGATAGTACTTAAAAAAAAAAACAAAAAAACCCAGAAAACACACACACATACACAGACAACTAAGCTGAATTCTAAACATGATCAGTCATCTCTTTCAAGGATCCACCCGTTATTGGTAATGCTGGAGCTAAATGATGTGGAAGCCTCTCTTGACTTCATTGGTGTTTACTGCTGGCCATAGCTAACCCAACACTTCCAACTGTTACAACTTTCAGAGAAATCAAGGTTTATATAATCATTAATTATATATTATATACAGGTGGTTCTAATCAATAACTGCTGAAATATAACAACTGAAAGTATAATTCACCTTGACCTTAGGCTATGATACTATGCTGACTGGCAGGGACATGGGGAGAAAAAATTCACTCAAAACACTAAACATTTTTAAGTATGTTTCATTTATTACTCATCTTAAACTTACCAACATAAAGCAAAGGGAAAATACAAGAACGTATGAAAATATCAACATTTCTCAAATTATCATCTGTTTATTGTTCATTTTAATATTCTTGACGTGAAAACTTTCTGATATTTTAAGTAATTATCATTCTTGTGAAGATACAGAAGAAAGTATAAACCACAAGGCTAAAAATAAAATAGGTTCTTAAACTTCTAGGCATATAGCAATTTTTCAACGAAGTGAAGAAAACAACTACTGAGGAAGTAAACACATTTTTAGATGGAAAAGTCTGCCTACAGACAGTTAATTTAACATAATTTATAAACAGAATATATCATCTTTGCCTTAATTACTCTATATTCCTTAAATCTTTAAAGCTCTAACTAAACACTCACTGGACCAGCATTCGATTCAAAGTGAAAGTTAACATTGCAACTCATAAAATATCAATATTGGAACCAGAGGCTATCCCTTAAAACTAGGCAAGAACAAAAAAGAACTGGTCAACTGAAAACCAAACTCATTGCCATCGAGTCGATTCCGACTCATAGCGACCCTACAGGACAGAGTAGAACTGCCCCATAGGGTTTCCAAGGAGCACCTGGTGGAGTCAAACTGTCAACCTTTTGGTTAGCAGCCGTAGCACTTGACCACTACGCCACCTGGGTCTCCAAAGCAAGTAAACCAAAACCAAACCAAACCCAGTGCTGTCGAGTTGATTCGGACTCATAGCGACCCTAGAGAACAGAGTAGAACTTCCCCATAGAGTTTCTGAGGAGCGCCTGGCGGATTTAAACTGCCGACCCTTTGCTTAGCAGCCATAGCGCTTAACCACTATGCCATCAGGGTTTCCAAGCAAGTAAAAGCAGCCATTAAATGAGGAAACAATAAAAGTAAAATATATAATCTGAAAATTATCGGGTTAAAATTAACCCAAATATAAAACAAAAAAACCCAAACCCATTGCCGTCCAATAGATTCCAACTCATAGCGACCCTACAGGACAGGGTAGAACAGCCCCATAGAGTTTCCAAGGAGCTGCTGGTGGATTCGAACTGCTAACCACTTGGTTAGCAGCCACAGCACTTAACCTCTACGCCAGCAGGTATAGGTTTAAAAAAAAAAAAAGAAGCAGTTATGTTTGTCTTATCTATTAAGTAACATGAGGCTTTAAAATATTCATGGGGAAAAAAAAGCTGATTCTTTCAGAACTAAAAATTGATAAATTTCTAGTCAGACTGATCAGGAGAAAGAGAGAAAAGACACAAATTACTGTTAGAAATGTGAGAGGGAGATTACTACAGATAAATGTTACATGGTTACATAAAACTAACGAAGAGAAGCCAGGTGAAGGGCAAATGGGATCTCTGTATTATCTACGTATCTCTTCCATAAATGTAAAATTATTTTAAATTAAAAGTTAAAAAAAATTTCCACAAAGAATATTCTAGAACTAGATGGATTCAAGGTTAATTTCTACCAAACTTTTAAGGAAGAAATAATACCAATACTACACAAACTTTTCAAGAGAACTGAAAGAGAGAGAACATTTCCCAACTCATTCTATGGGGCCCAGCAGTAACTTAAGACAAACAAACGAAACAAAAAGATGTAACTTTTCTTAGTCACCCAGTGCTGCTGTAACAGAAATACCACAAGTGATGGCTTTAACAAACAGAAATTTGTTCTCTCACAGTTAAGAGGCTAGAAGTCCAAATTCAGGGCACCAGCTCCAGGGAAGTCTTTCTCTCTCTGTTAGCTCCGGGGCAAGGTTCTTGTCATCAATATTCCCCTGGTCTAGGAGCTTCTCAGCAGCAGGGACTCACTCCACTCCTAGCTTTTCTTGCATGGTTGTAATGAGGTCCCTCTCCTCTCTGCTTGCTTCTCTTCTATATCTCAAAAGAGATTGACTCAAGATACAACCTAATTCTGCAGACTGTGTCCTGCCTCATTAACGTAACTCTAATCCTGCCTTGTTAGCATCATAGAGGTTAGGATTTACAAGACATAGGAAAATCACTTCAGATCACAAAAGGAAGGACAAGCACACAATATGAGAATCATGGCCTAGCCAAACTGACACACATTTTGGGAGAACAAAATTCAATTCATAATCCATCCTTTGGCACCCCAAAATTCATGTCTTTGCCACATGTAAAAGACTTTTACCCTAACATATCATCCCAAAAGTTTTAAATCAACTCCAAGTCCATATTCCATCCTGGTGCAAAATTCCTCTTCATTTGTGAAATCTAGAATACAAGTTATCTGCCTCCAAAGTACAATGGTGGAACGGGCACAAGGTAGACTTTTTCATTACAAACAGGAGAAATCGGAGGGCAAGAAGAAGCACCAAACAACTCAGCAGAACACATGACATTAGCTCTCAAGCCTTGAAAATAATCCTCTGTTCTCTGAGACCATTTAGGCAATGGCCCTGCCCTCCACACTAGAGGTGTTGACCATACTTTCCCAATTCTGGGTGGAGGCCCCTCAGCCCTGGGCTTCAGCTACACCTTCTAGGCCCACTGGATGGCAACTTGGCTCCCTTGGATTTGGGCAGCCCCATTCTCCTTGTTTGTCTAAGTGGTGACCCTAAGCCCTCGCCCCCAGTAGGTTTCCTTCTTCTGCCCCTTTGGCATGGAAGCCCTACCTCCATCCCCTGGCACTTGTGAATGGAAGTTCCACTCTCTGGAATCAAGCTAGTGAAGACCTGACTCTTTGAAACCTAGGAGGCTGTGGCCCTACCCTTTGAGACCCAGCAGGCTGTGATTCTATCCTTTGAGACCTCAGGGGTCATGGTCATACTGTTTGAGACGGAAGCAGCTGTGCTTCCTGTGCTCCTTGCCTCTTCAGCTTCTGCTTCCTGGTTCCTTGGCCTCTTGTCCCCTCAGGCCTCTTGGGCCAGCCCAGCCTACGCCCTGCTAGGGTAGGAGTTACAAAGCTCTACTGATAAGTACCTGGAGGCATCCCACTCCGCCAGTAAACACTGGCTGGAAGGCACTCAGCTCTCTCGCTCTGTGATTCAAGGAGCCTCACTCCACCAATAAGTGCCAGGAGGCACCCTGCTCCACAGGGAAGCCTCCTGCCCGAAGGCTCTCAGCTCTCTAGTGCCGTCTTCTGCTGCTATCATTCCTCTGTTGCTGCTTCTCCAAGTCTCCGCCCTCTCCAATGTAACAGCTCCCTTCACTTCCTCTGACCCCTCACCAGAATTGTCTTTGACGTCCATAATTCCACCAATAGTCTCTTTAAGGCAATCTAGGCTTTTACCATTAGGCACCTTAAAACACTTCCAGTCTCTACCCATTTGCAGTTTCAAAACCACTTATACGTTGTAGGAAACTGTTAGAGCAGCACCCCACTCCTCCGGTAACAAATTCCGTCTTAGCTATCTAGTGCTACTGTAATAGAAATACCACAAGTGGGTGGCTTTAACAAACAAGTTTATTCTCTCACAGTCTAGGAGGCTAGAAGTCCGAATTCAAGGCGCCAGCTCCAGGGAAAGGTTTCCTGTCAGCTCTGGGGTAAGCTCTTCGTCATCAATCTTCCCCTCATCCAGCAGCTTCCCAGCACAGGGATCCTGATTACAAAGGATGTGCTACACTCCCAGCTCTTCTTGCTTAGTGGTAAGGAAGTCCCTCTCCTCTCTTTTCACTTTTATATCTCAAAAGAGGCTGACCCAAGATACAACCTAATCCCAGAGTTCCTGTCCCGCCTCATTAACATAGCTGCCTCTAATCCTGCCTCATTAACATCATAGAGGTTAGTATTTACAACACATAGGAAAATTATACTAGATCACAAAATGGAGGATAACCACACAATACCAGGAATCATGGCTCAGCCAAGTTGAGACACATTTTGGGGGGGACACCATCTAATCCGTAACAACTATCAACCAACCAATATCTCTCATGAACACAGGCACAAAAAGTCTTAAAAAAATCTTAGCAAACTGATTCCAACGTTTAAAAGGATACTACATGATGACCAAATAGGGTTTATCCCAAGAATGCAAGATTGGTTTAAAGTTCCAAAATTCATCAATATAGGTCAGCACTTTAACAGACAAATGAAGAAAAACCGTACGATCATCTCAACAGATGAGAAGAAACACTTCACAAAATCCAACATCAATTCTGATTAAAAAAAAAAAAAAAAAAAACTCTTAGCAAACTAGGAGTACAAGAGAACTTCCTCAGCCTAATAAAGGGAAACTACAGAAAACCTACAGTTAATATCCAACTTAAGGGACAAAGGCTGAACAGTTTTTCCTAAGATCAGGAATAAGGCAAGAAACGTCCTCCCTCACCACGATTACTCAATACTGTACTGGAGGATCTAGCCAGAGCAACAGGCTGGCTAAAAGAAAAAAAACAAAAGGCATAAACCGGGGAAAAAAAATCACAGCTGCTGAGCCGATTCCAACTCACACTGACCCTACAGGACAGAGCAGAACTGCCCCACAGGGTTTCCAGGGAGCAGCTGGTGGGTTCGAACTGCTGACCTTTTGGTTCACAGATGAGCTCTTAGCCACTGCGCCACCAGGGCATAAAATCAAACTCCCTGCTGTCAAGATGATTCTGATTCACAGCGACTCTACAGGACAGAGCAGAACTGCCCCACAGGGTTTCTAAGAAGAGGCTGGTGGATTCAAACCGCTGATCTTCCGGTGAGCAACCATAGGTATTAACCACTGTGCCCCCAGGACTCCATAGACTGGATCCAAAAAAACCAAACCCATGGCAGTCAAGTCGATGCCGACTCATAGCGACCCCATAGGACAGAAGAGAATTGCCCCATCGGGTTTCCGAGGAGCAGCTGGTGGATTCAAACTGGCGACCTTTTGGTTAGCAACAGTAGCTCTTAACCACTGCACCACCAGGGCTCCATATATTGGACAGGAGGAAGTAAAAGTACCTTTATTTGCCAATGACATAATCACCTCTGCAGAAATTCTAATGAAATCTACAAAAAAGCTCCTAGGAATAATAAGTGAATTTAGCAAGGTTACACAATACCAAGGCAATTTGTAAAATCAATTGCATTTCTATACATTAGCAATGAACACAGGCATTCCCTGGATTACGAGCCAGTTCTGTTCCTAAATCTCTCTTTAAGTCACATTTGTAAGAACAATTAGGTACAGTTCATACCTAACGCCATTTAGTCAAATGTTTGTCTCAGTATACAGTACACCTTTCTAAGCACGGAAAGGATTAAAGAAACACTTCCAGACACACTAAAAACATCCTTAACATAATAACAATACAGTAATAACAATGGTTCGATGCACATCACAAAGTTGCACCCGTTTGTTATTACAAACTGTTGTAGGTACCTCAAATTTTTAATATAATATAATACACCTTACAGGGTTTGGTTCATAACTATGGGTTGCACGCAAGTCAGATGTTCATACCCTGGGGACTGCCTGTAACAGGAAATTAAAATTTTTTCAATGCCATTTTTAGTAGCATCAGGAAGTTATAAAATACTTAAGGATAAACTTGGCAAAAAATGTACAAGATTTAGACACTGAAAACTATAAAACTGCTGACAGAAATCAAAGATCTAAACAGATATGACATATTCATGGGTCAGAAAGCTCAGTATTGTTAAGATATTAACTCTCGCCAGATTTATTTATAGATTGAATGCAATCTCAAACTTCCAGCAACTTTTTAAGCAATTACCAAGATGATTCTAAAATTTATATGGAAACGCACAGAATCTCTAATAGCCAAAAGAACTCTGTGTGAGAACAAAGTTGAAAGACATACACTGTACTACATTGCAACTTATTATAAAATCATAGTAATAAAAAGTGTGATATTGATATTGATATTAGACAGACATATAGACCAATGGAAGAAAAGAATACAGAAATAAAACCCAGGGCCGTCAAGTCGATTCCGACTCATAGCGACCCTATATGACAAAGTAGAACTGCCCCACAGAGTTTCCAAGGAGCACCTGGCAGATTCAAGCTGCCAACCCTTTGGTTAGCAGCCGTAGCACTTAACCACTACGCCACCAGGGTTTCCTAGTACAGAAATAAAAAAAAAGCACGCCATATATATGGTCCGTTACTTTGTACAAAGTTCCCAAGACAGTTCAGTGGCAAAGGATAATCTTTTCATCAAATGATGCTGAAACAATTGGACAGCCACATGTCCAAAAAAAAGGACCTTCATCCTTACCTCATTCCATAAGCAAAAATTAACTTGAAATGGGTAACAGACCTAAGTGTAAGAGTTAAAAACTATAAAACCACTGGAAGAAAACACAGAATATCTTAGTGCCCTTGGGTTTGGCAAAAATTTCTGAAATACAACACAAGATAGCAAAAACAACGTAAGAAATTTTTCAATAAATTGATTTCATCAAAATAAAAAACTTTGCTCTGTAAAAGATACTGTTATGAAAATGAAAAATAAGTTACAGATTGGGAGAAAATACTTGCGAAACACATATCCAACAACGAAATGTGTTTCTGGAATATATAAAGAACTCTTATGACTTAATAAGAAGACAAATGACCAACTTCAAAACAGGCAAAACATTTCAACAGATACCTCACCAAAGAAGATGTGCGAATGACAAATAGGACCACGAAACATCATTCGTCATTATTGTTGTTCTTGCTAGGTGCCATCAAGTCGGTTCCGACTCATAGGGACTCTGTGTATAACAGAAGAAAGCACTGCCCAGTCCTGTGCTATCTGCATAACCGTTGCCATGCTTCAGGCCATTGCTGGCAGCCACTATGCCAATCCATCCCGTTGAAGGGTCTTCCTCTTTTTCACTGGCCCTCTACTTTACCAAGCACTGACCCCTTCTGATAAACACATCCAAAGTACGTGAGGCAAAGCCTCGCCATCCTCACTTCTAAGGAGCATTCTGGCTGTACTTCTTCCAAGACAGACTTGCTCTTCTGGCATCCATGGTATAGTCAACATTCTTTGCCAACACCATAATCCAAAGGCATCAATTCTTCTTTGGTCTTCATTATTCACTGTCCAGCTTTAACGTGCATAGGAGATGACTGAAAATACCATGGTTTGGGTCAGGTGCACCTTAGTCCTCAAAGGGACATCTTTACTTTTTAACACTTTAAAGAGGATTTTGCAGACTTGCCCAATGCAATACGGCATTTGATTTGCTGACTGCTGCTTCCATGAGCACTGACTGTGGATCCAAGGAAAACAAAATCCTTGACAATTTCAATATTTTCTCTGTTTATCATGATGTTCCTTACTGATTCAGTTGTGAGGGTTTTATTTTCTTTATGCTGAGGTATCCATAGTGAAGGCTGTAGTCTTTGACCTTCATCATTAAGCGCTTCAGGTCCTCTTCACTTTCAAAAAGGAAAGTTGTGTCATCTGCATATTGCAGGTTGTTAATGAGTCTTCCTCCAATCCTGATGCCCCATTCTTCTTCATATAGTCCAGCTTCTCAGGTTATCTGCTTAGCATACAAACTGAGTAAGTATGGTGAAAGGACACAACCCTGACACACACCTTTCCTGATTTTAAACCACACAGTACCCGCTTGCTCTGTTTGAACAGCTGCCTTAGTCTACATACAGATTCCACATAAGCACAATTAAGTGTTCTGGAATTCCCATTTCTGCAGTGTTATCCACAATTCATTATGATCCACACAGTCAAATGTCTTTGCATAGTCAATAAAATACAGGTAAACATCTTTCTGGTGTTCCCTGCTTTCAGCCAAGATCCATCTGACATCAGCAATGATATCCCTCCTTCCACATCTTCTTCTGAATCCAGCTTGAATTTCTGGAAATTCTCTGTCCCTGTACTGCTGCAACTGTTTTTGAATTATCTTCAGTACAATTTTACCTCTGTGTGATATTACTGAGATTGTTCAATAATTTCTACATTCCATTGGATCACCTTTCTTTGGAATGGGCATGGATATGGATCTCTTCCAGTTAGTTGGCCAGGTAGCTGTTTTCCAAATGTCTAGGCATAGACGAGTGAGCACTTCCAGCATTGCATCCATTTGTTGAAATATCTCAACTGGTATTCCATCAGTTCCTAGACCCTTGTTTTTTGACAATGCTTTCAGTGCAGCTTGGACTTCTTCCTTCAATACCAATGGTTATTGATCATATGGTACCTCCTGAAATGCATGAACACTGACCAATTCATTCTGATACAATGACTCTGTGTATTCCTTCCATGTTCTCTTACGCTTCCTGCATCATTCAACATTTTACTCAGGGATCCTTCACTATTGCAACTTGAGGCTTGATTTTTTTCTTCAGTTCTTTCAGCTTGAGAAATGTCTAGCGTGTTCTTACCTTTTGGTTTTCTAACTCCAACGCTTTGCATATTCACTATAATACTTTACTTTGTCGTCTCGAGCTACCCTTTGAAATCTTCTGTTCAGTTCTTTTACTTCATCATTTCTTCTGTTCATTTTAGCTACTCCTTGTTCAAGGGCGAGTTTCAGAGTCTCTTCTGACATCCATTTTGGTTCTTTTCTTTCTTTCCTGTCTTTTCACCCATATGTAAGTTCAAAGTTGAAGTTGAGGAAAACTAAAACAAGCTCAGAAGAGCCAAAATACAACCTTGAGTATGCTGTTGCTGTTGTTAGGTGCCGTCGAGTCGGTTCCGAATCATAGAGAGCCTATGCACAACAGAACGAAACACTGCCCAGTCCTGAGCCACCCTTACACTCATTGTTATGATTGAGCTCATTGTTGCAGCCACTGTGTCAATCCACCTCATCGAGGGTCCTCCTCTTTTCCACTCACCCTGTACTCTTCCAAGCGTGATGTTCTTCTCCAAGGACTGATCTCTCCTGACAACATGTCTAAAGTATGCAAGACGCCGTCTCGCCATCTTTGCCTCTAAGGAGCATTCTGGTTGTACTTCTTCTAAGACAGATTTGTCTGTTCTTTTGGCAGTCCATGGGATCTTCAATATTCTTCGCCAACACCACAATTCAAAGGCATTGATTCTTCTTTGGTCTTCCTTATTCATTGTCCAGCTTTCACATGCATAGGATGTGACTGAAAATACCATGGCTTGGGTCAGGTGCACCTTAGTCTTCAGGGTGACATCTTTGCTCTTCGACACTTTGAAGAGGTCCTTTGCACCAGATTTACCCAATGCGTCTTTTGATTTCTTGACTGCTGCTTCCATGGCTGTTGATTGTGGATCCAAGTAAAATGAGATCCTTGACAATTTCAATCTCTTCTCCATTTATCATGATGTTGCTCATTGGTCCCCTTGTGAGGATTTTTGTTTTCCTTATGTTGAGGTGCAATCCATGCTGAAGGCTGTGGTCCTTGATCTTCATTAGCAAGTACTTCAAGTCTTCTTCACTTTCAGCAAGCAAGGTTGTGTCATCTGCATAACGCAGGTTGTTAATGAGTCTTCCTCCAATCCTGATGCCCCGTTCTTCTTCATATAGTCCAGCTTCTTGGGTTATTTGCTCAGCATACAAATTGAATAGGTATGGTGAAAGAACACAACCCTGACGCACACCTTTCCTGACTTGAAACCAATCGGTATCCCCTTGTTCTGTCCAAACAACTGCCTCTCGATCTATGTAAACATTCCTCATGAGCACAATTAAGTGTTTTGGAATTTCCATTCTTCTCAATGTTATCCATAGTTTGTTATTTTCCACACAGTCGAATCCCTTTGCATAGTCAATAAAACATCCTTTTGGTATTCTTTGCTTTCAGCCAGGGTCCATCTAACATCAGCAATGATATCCCTGGTTCCACATCCTCTTCTGAAACCCGCCTGAATTTCTGGCAGTTCCCTGTCGATATACTGCTGCAGCCGTTTTTGAATGATCTTCAGCAAAATTTTGCTTGCGTGCGATATTAATGATATTGTTCTATAATTTGCAATAGTGAAGGTTTCCATGGGGAAAATATTAAATGATGCAGGAAGCATCAAAAGAAGATGGAAGGAATACACAGAGTCATCATACCAAAAAGGATTAGTCGATGTTCAAGCATTTCAAGAGATGGCATATGATCAGGAACTGATGGTACTAAAGGAAGAAGTCCAAGCTGCTCTGAAGTCACTGGCGAAAAACAAGGCTCCAGGAATGGATGGAATATCAATTAAGATGTTTCAACAAACAGATGTAGCGGTGGAGGTGCTCACTCATCTATGCCAAGAAATATGGAAGACAGCTTCCTGGCCAACTGCCTGGAAGAGATCCATATTTATGCCTATTCCCAAGAAAGGTGATCCAACCAAATGTGGAAATTATGGAACAACATCATGAATATCACATGCAACAACCTTGAGTATATTCCACCGGAATTTAGAGACCATTTCAAGACCAGACTTGCTGCATGTGTCAAATACTAATGACCAAAGACCAGACGAGTTGTGGGATGACATCAAGGACATCATACATGAACAAAGCAAAAGGTCATTAAAAAAGAAAGGAAAGAAAGAATGGGATACTACTCAACAATAAAAAGAAACAATCTATTGATACACGCAACAGCATGGACAAATCTCCAAATAATTATGCTGAGTAAATGAAGCCAGTAAAAAGGGACATACTTAATGATTCCAATCATATAAAATTCTAGAAAGCACAAATTAATCCATAGTGACATGATGCAAATCAGTGGTTGCCTGGGGACTGGGAGAGTGATGGATTACCAGAGGTGATGAGGAAAACTTTGGAGTGATGGCTATGTTTGTTATCTTGATTTTGGTGATCATTTCAAGAATGTAGACATATGTCAAAATTCATACTGTACACTTAAACATATATACGTATATATTACTATATGTCAATTACACCTCAAAGCTATATATACATGTTTAAAAACTTACAGAAAAAAGTCCTCTTCTTCATCTGAATCATCTTCCAAAAGATTTCTCTGTTAAAAGAAGAAAAAGACTTGAGTTTTCAGATTCAGAGGACTAACTGCCAGGAAGGAGTAATGAAACAAGTCCTATCCTGATGAGATTTCTTAACTCCAAGCTTCCAGACAGAAGGAAGAGTGATTACTTATACTTCACTGGAAGTTAAAAGACATGGAACAACCTTCAAAGAATCCCCAAAGAAAAGGTTTACAATTTCAGAATCCTGTGGCTGACTCAAAGGTTGAAAGGCCATTGAAGACGGCTGTGGGAGTAAGGAACTGCAGACGGTCAGGAAGAATCCAGTCCCTTCTCCTTCCTCTTGCCTTCCTGTCTCTCTCTATTAGCAGAAACTAACATAGGTAAAGGAGAAACACAGTTTGCAAAAGTACAGGTGGGTAGGTCTGGAGCTGAGAAGCAAGAGCTTCATAACTGGCACAGTCCACCTTTTAGCTTCTCAGTCCACAAACAGCCTTCTACATATCTGAACTTCTAAACAGAAATGACTTTATAATTTTGCGTTATAAAATGCAATTATTCTCCTTAAAGTGAAAGTATTCTTGCCTTTCCCCAAAAAGGGGGGATAAAGCCCAAAAAACAGGCTAAATAAGAGTGAAAAACAGACCTTCTCAGATACACAAGGTCTCATACATCACCTGATACAGGCAAAAAAATGATCCTCCAAAGATGTCTACACCCTAGTCCCTGAAATCTGTGAATATATTACCTTGCAAGGCAAAAGGGACTTTGCAGATGTAAGAACTTGAGGTGAGAAGATTAGTCTAGATCATCCAGGTGGGCCCAATATAATCTCAAGGGTCCTCATAAAAGGAGGCAGAAGATGTTATGCTGTTGGCTTTGAAGATGGAGGACGGAACATGAGCCACGGAATGAAGGTAGCCTCTAGAAGCTAGAAGAGGCAAGGAAACAGACTGTCCCTCAATGCCCCTGAGGAAAGATGTCCTGGCCCACGAAGGCCCATTCGGGACTTCTGACCACCAGACTGTAGGATAATAAATCTTTGTTACTGTAAGTCACTAAGTTTGTGGTAATTTGTCCCAGCAGCAACAGGAAATGAAGACATCGTCCATGTACCTCTTCTGAGGAAATTACTCAAAGAATTACACCAGCCAGAAAGAAAATTAAACCAGAGCAAAAATCGTAAGACAGAGATTCATACTATCAATCAATCTAATAAAATGTCTGGTCAAATCTAAATGGATGATGATAATGTGATTGTCAACTGTAACTTACTACTGGGGGAAAAAAAAAGGCTTAACATAAGAAAAAGCCTAAAAATGAGCCGAACACTTTTCTAACAAAGGCCAAGAGCTGCGAATGGGAGAGCAAAATGAGGAATTAAAAGCATAATAATATACTTGTCTTGGCGAGGAGGGGAGGGGAGTAGAGGGGGGAGGAAAAGAGCTAAAATGGAAAAAGAACAATGGAAGAGGCATACTTCTTAGTGTGCTTCCACAGAACACAGATTTAAACATTATTGTTAAAATATAAAGTTAACCAATAACAAACAAAAGAAAGTAAAATTTCTCAATTGCTTAGTGATGCTGGGAATAGGGAGAGTGTTGAGAAAAAAAACAAAGTAAGGGAAAAGAGGAAAAAGAAAAATATAATATTGTACCTCCGTATAATAATTAACACATAACATACATTAAAGAGAAAATAAAAACAAAGATGTACTCAATAAACTCATTTAAAAAATATTTCTGAGCATGTCTCAGGAACTAGGCACTGTTCCAAGTACCAAGCACACACAGCTTTGAACAAGACAGACAAGGTCCAAGCTCTCATAGAAAAGTATATGACAGGGATAAATGCTTTGTAGAGAATTAAAACAGTGGTGGGACAGAAAGTGACAAAGTGGCTACATGCGATTCCGTTGTCATGGAAAATCACTCCGAAGAGGTGAAATTTAAGCTGAGATCCAAATGATAACAAGCAGCCAGCCAAACAAAGCTCAGGATGAAGAGCTCTGGTTGCTGGCAGAGGGAGCAGCTAGTGCAGAAAAAGCCCGAACACATTGGTTATCACAATAAATGTGAATGGTTTGAATGCCTCTATTTAAAATAAAAAACTCTATGATTAGGGTTTTAATAAAATCCAGCCCTATCAGTTTATAAGTAGTTCACCTAAAATAAATATCAAATAAAGAATGAAAAAAAGGAAAACGTACATCAGCAAATTCTAACAAAAAGAATGTTAAGAGTTAGCAATACAAATTCAAAGAGGAATCTTAGGGCAAAATCATTAAATGATCAAATAAGATTTTTAAGGATAAAACACACAATCCACCAAGTAGATTTAAGAAGCAACAATGTACACCTAACAATATAGCACGAAATATATAAAGTCAAAGCTGTTCAAATTACAAGGAGAAATTACCCATTCAAAATCACAGGGAGAATTTTAACATAACCTCCAGAGATGGTCAAATCAAACAGACAAAAAACAAATGTATAGAATTTTGTACCCAAATAGCAAATTTTATTCTCAAATACCCAAAAAATGAAAAAGCCACAAAATAATTTTAATAAATTCCAAAAAAAAGGAAATTACACAGGCCATGTTCTCTGACCACAATGCAGTAAAAATTGAAACAAATAATAGAAATTTTAAAACACTTTTAATTAACTCTTATAAAAAAAAACTCTTATGCTAAGATGTAAATGGAAGTTGAACAGATTTAGAAATGAATGACAATGAGGACATTACGGTTCAAAACCTATAGGGTATGGCCACAATAGTATTTAAAATGTGATTAAATGCATTTATTTATGAAAACCCAAAGCCTGAAAATATATGAAATACTATTTAACTCTTAAGATGGGCAAGTTATTCTATTCCCAGGTAACAATCCCAGAAGCCTTCAAGAAAAAGATTGAAGGATTTGATTACATAAAAATTAAAACTTGAAGAACAAAAGATGTCATAAACAAAAGGCAAGTAACAGACTGGAAAAAAACATTTGCAACATACATTCAGACTAAAGAACTGATATTTGTATGATATAAAGAGCTCCAACCAATCAGTAAGAAACAAATATTATAGAAAAATAGTCAAAGGATAGGATTAGGCAATTCTCAATAGGAAAAGAAATGGCCAATGACCACATGAAAAGATGTTCAAAATCAATAATAATCAGGGAAATCAATGCATTAACTCATTCCTTCAACTACTACTTCTTGAGTGATATTCTAGCTGGTAAGTATTAGGAGACAATCATTACATTTATGATGCAGTTTATGTAGCTTAGAGGATGAAGATACTAAAGATATGGTGTGTTTCCTTTAGCTGTACACTGGGAAACACACCATGAAAACCAGTGCCTTTTCACTCGTTCATTCAACAAGTCAGGTCTAGGGATACAATGTCAAAGTATAATGGGACACAGTAAGATACCACTAGGATGGTGTCATGGATTGAACTGTGTCCCCCCCAAAATGCCTGTCAACTTAGCTGGGCCATGAGTCCCAGTATTGTGTGACTGTCCACCATTTTATGTGATTTCCCTATGTGTTGAAAATCCTATTACTATGATGTAATGAGCTGGATCAGTAGCACTTATATTGTTGAGATCTGCAAGATTAGACTGTGTCTTAAGCCAATCTCTTTTGAGATATAAAAGACAGAAGTGAGCAGAGAGGCACGAGAGTTCATACCACCAAGAAAGCAGTGCCAGGAGCAGAGCGCGTCCTTTGTACCCACGGTCCCTGTGTGGAGAAGCTCCTAGTCCACAGGTAGATTGATGAGAAGGCCAACAGAGAGAGAAAGCCTAC
Organism: Loxodonta africana; assembly: GCF_030014295.1. NCBI lineage: Eukaryota > Metazoa > Chordata > Mammalia > Proboscidea > Elephantidae > Loxodonta > Loxodonta africana. Next base: position 207,965,402 of record NC_087344.1, on the reverse strand, counting down.
TCCTGGAGCTGAAGCCCTGAATTTGAACTTTCAGCCACTTACTGTGAAGAAATAAATTTCTCTTTGTTAAAGAAAAATAGACTGGAATATTATTTGGCAATAAAAAGGAATGACGTCCTGGTACCTGCTACAACATGAAGGAATGTTGAAAACATTATGCTAAGTGAAAGATGCCAGTCACAAAAGGTCACATACTCTATCAGTCCATTTACATGAAATATCCAGAACAGACAGGTCTATAGATTTGTGGTTGCCTAGGGCTGAAGGGATGGGGAGAAGGAAGGATGACTGCTAAAGTGCAAACGGTTTCTTTTTAGGATGAGGAAAATGTTCTAAAATTGACTATAGTAATGGCTACACAACTCTGTGAACATACTTAATACCAATGAACTGTACAATTTAAATGGGTGAATTGTATGGTATGTGAATTATATTTCAATACAGCTGTTACAAAAGAAAAGTACAATGAGAAAGGGGGGCAATACTTTTTAAAATTTTAACTTATAGATTATTAGGACTTATCAGTTCTTAAGCTTCAAAATCTGATAAACATCCAAAAAGGAGGTCTGTCTAAATAAATGGCCAACATCCTATTTTTTACAATAAATTCTAAAAGCCATCAACTCATAATGTAAATACAAAATGTTATAGTTACAGTCTCAGTAGTGGAACTGATTTAGGACTATACGTATTACGTTTTTAAGCATATACATAATGCTTACTTTAAAAAGCTTACTAGGATTTAATCTACTGGTAGATTCTAACCACCTTAAAAAAAAACTGTTGAAAGAGAATAAGGAAGACAAATGTTTATTATGCTGTACTCAATTTACACTTCTGAATCATAAAATGTTGGATAAAGTGGATAATATGGGGTTGGGAAGGTTGTATAAGAAGGAACATGTAAAACAAAGTCAAGTAGACCATAAGCCCCCTACTGGCAAAGACTCTGCCCTCCAGTTCTGAGCACACTGCCTAACACACAGAAGGTGGGTGATAAATATTTATTGGGTGAATGAATGAATGCTAAGAAGGGAGTGAGGGAGGGCTTCAGGATGCTGGGAAAAAGGAGTAAGAACATTATTCCTTCCCTCTATATTCACTGAGTACTTATTCTAAGAACAACTTGTCTAGAACAAATACCAACTGTCTTCTTCCAAAATGCTACATAATTTCTAGATTTCTACCTACCTGTATAAAATGTTTCTGGAATAAACCAGAAATTAAACCATTATACAAAAAATCCTCTGGACTCTGAGGCAATTACAGGTCCAGAATCCCTTACCTGAAATTCCAAAATCTAAAAAGTTCTAAAAACTAGAAGGTTTTGTAAGTTTGGTACCAAAATTCATTTGAAGGGAAACCTGACCTGAATTGATGTTAACTATATACTTAAACTAATCACACATATCACTGAGAAATATTAATGTGTTTTATTTCAAGGTGTTAACCAAGTCCCAGAATCCTGGTGGTGCAGTGGTTAAGCACTCTGCTGCTAACTGAAAGGTTGGCGGTTTGAACCCACCAACTGGTCTGTGGGACAAGGATGTGGCAATCTGCTTCTGTAAAGATTAACGGCCTCGGAAACCCTATCTGGCAGTTCTACTCTTCCTAGTGGGTCACTATGAGTCAGAATTGACTCAACAGCAATGGGTCTGAGTTTTCGTTACCCAACTATAGGGTCGCTATTAGTAGGAATCTACTCAACGGCAATGGATTTAGTTTGGTTTTTTTTAAGTCCCCAAAAAGCTATTAGATAATACATACTTAACTACCTTTCTAAAATCTGAAAGATTCTGAATAAGACATTGTGACTTTGTACGAAGTTTCTTCCAAAGATGAGAAAGAAGCTATGAGCATGATTTGGTAGATAATGGAAGTAGGATTCAATGAGTCACCAATCCAAGTAATACATACCTCCCAGTATATTTAAAACAAATAGGATTAGAATATAGCCATACATTTTAGGTTTTTCTAAAAAAACAAATTATTTCTAAAAGGAACAAAAACCTATGTTGAATCTGTTTTAAAGCTGAAGATTCTCGACTCACCCTTTCACTTCTCACAGAACCAGTAACGTCATCATCATTCAGGTGGCGTTTGAACTTGGGAGGCATAGTTTTTACTCACGCAGTATTTTCCTACTTCCCAGTAGAGTAACAATTTACCACCTTTAAGAGAAAATAAATTTCATCAGATCTGAGACTTTTGGATGTAAGCCTCACTTCTCTTGACTCTGACTACTCCCCTCTCATGCTGGGCCTCGACATGTATGAGGTGCTAAAACCATGGGAAACAGCTAAAACCTTAGGAGCACTTGTAGAGGAGATGAGGAAACCCTGGTGGCGTAGTGGTTAAGTGCTACAGCTGCTAACCAAAGGGTTGGCAGTTTGAATCCGCCAGGGACTCCTTGGAAACTCTATGGGGCAGTTCTACTCTGTCCTGTAGGGTCGCTATGAGTCAGAACCGACTTGATGGCGCTGGGTTTGGTTTTTTTCTTGGGGGGGGTGGGTAGAGGAAATGAGTGACTTAAGGTTTTTGCAAAAAAAAAAGAGCAAATAGTCCCGGAAAAGGGAAAAATAGGAAGTGGTCCTCTGAAACTGAAACATAATGACTCTAAGATTTTAACTTGGAGTCAGAGAACAGTGGAAGTCTTAGTTCTCTCGCTTTTAGCTGCTGAAACAAGATTCCATTTCCTTTTCTGTAAAATGGTGATTTTTAGGCTTCTGCATGGAGTTGGAATGATCAAATTAGATAATACATGCAAAAACATTCCGCAAACTCTAACATTCAAGGCACAGGACAAGTTTCGTAATGACTGGGTTAAATGAAGGCAGTTTTGTTTGCTACAGAACTTCTCACAGCCTTTAATGCGCTCATATGCACTATGACTTTCCAGAAAAATGCCTGGGTATGCAACATAGTCAACATTTATGTGAGAAAAAGCTGTCCTACGCAATACGAGATTTCAGAATCTCGGCTTAGGAGGTGATTATCAAGAGCACCTAAAATGTTCTAAATGTTTTACTACGTGCTGGGCACTCTGCTCCTGTGTTCACCTGCACTTTCTTTTAATCCTTACAACACTCCCTCAAAGCAGGCACTGGAAATTAAAAGAAAATTGAGGCTTACTAGAAATAAGTAACAGTGTTAGTCACTTAACTCATTTAAATAGCAGAAATATAAGCTGAAACCAGTCTAAGGCTGTGCATTATCACTTTCAATATTTACTCAATTGGTTGCTCACCAGGTTATAAAATTCTTTTAGAAAGGCACCCTTCCCTCTAACTACCCAGTAGGTAGCCCTCAGAAAAGCCCCACAAGAAGAAACGCCTCTAAGATCCTCAAATGCTGTCAGAGTCCACTTTCATAAACCAAATAAAAGTTAATATTTTATATCAGCTTCCTGTCAAAATAAATTGTCACAGACAGTTTTCTTGGATAAGAAATGCTTCCGAAGTAGGAATTTAAACACCTGAAACAACCAAACTCTTGCAGAGTTCTTCATTTCACAATATTTCTGTCAGTACCTCTGGCCATTTATCATACTTTGATTTCAGAATGATTCGTCCATGCAGAAATGTTTCAGAATGCATGGAAAAATGGATGACAAAGGAAGCAACTGAAGAATCTGAGGTGCTTCATATACATATATACATAAATACATATCAGGTATGCACACCTGTGCTTATTTACCTTTTAAATCCTACAAACGGGCTGCCTCAACATCCCAAAGCAAACAACAGACTGGCATAACATCTTTATGAAATACAGGGTAAAGCCACAAGTTTAATGATGAGCAAACATGATTTCCAGATCTGATAATCCAAATATCAGGCTCATGAAAGCAAGAAACCACTGTCTGCCAAACAGAAATGCCATGAGCAAAGGAGGAGGCATTAATTAGCTACACTGATACATCAGGGCAACTGACGACATTTGTACCAAATAACCAGTAGAAATGAGCCATGCGCAGAAATCAGACTGGCACATATTCTAAGATTTCACCGGCAAAACAGTCCATGGAAATTAGGTGTTTGTGCCTAGGTACATATGAAATAAGAGCGCCTTCAAGACCTACTGCAACACTTAGGACAGACAACCACTAACCTCACTGAAAACTGTCACATCAGGATATGCTTCCTATGTCATCGCCGTACTTTGAAATTTTAATATATGTATTTTTTAAGAAGTGGCACGTTCTCTATCCAGTGGTTTCCCTATTCAGTGGTTTTACACGTAATAAACTTCTAACACGTTGTTTAATCAATGTTGGCTTCTTTTTTGCCTTATGCAAAAACCCTATGTATTTCACTTGGCAAAAAGCCTGAATCCGAGCAGAGGCTTCCGTTTCCTCTGCCTCCACTCCCTTCCCGCCTCCTCTTCCCCCCTCGCGCGTCAGCAGGCTTGGTGGGTGCAGTTTCACGGAAATAAAGTGTCTCGGACGGACAGAGCCTGGAGACGCCAGTCACAAAACCTGTCAAAGCGTGAATGACCGACGCCACCTCCCCGTCATCCAAACGCCGCAGGGCCGACGCTCCTTCTCCTCAGCTCCATGCCCTTCCTACAGCCGGGGGCCGCACAGACCCCGTCCGCCGACCGCGGCTGCTGCCTCCGGCCTCCCTGCTCCGCCCGCTCCGCCTAGCCTTCCCCGTCCCAGGCACTGCTGTCCTCCCACCCCCCAGAGCACCCCTCAGGGCCCGGGCCTCTTCTCAGCCGCCCCCATCCGCACACCCCAGGGCTCGCCCACCTTCCCCGCGCGCGGCACCCCGGCCCCCATCCCTCAGCCTCTCCGCCCGCGCCCCCCGCCGGCGGCCCGGCCTCCCCCGCCCCCCGCCCCCCCTCGCCCCCCGGGTCCCGGCCTCCCCGCCTCCCGGCCTCGCCCGCCCCCCGGCCTCGCCCGCCCCCCGGCCTCCCCCGCCCCCCGCCCCCCCCCGCCCCCCGCCCCCGGCCAGGGGCCCGCTCCGACCGGACGTTGGGGGAGGCGGGGCAGGGGCGTCGTCCCCGCTCCCTTCCTCCAACGCCGGCCCCCCCGTGGCGATCCGCCGGCGCCAGTACCTGTGGCTGTGGGGGAGCTCGGGCGGCTCTCCAGAGCAGGCTCTGCCGGGCGGGCGGGGGAAGGAGCGGGCAGCAGGCAGGAAGGCGGGAGCCCGAGGCAGCGGCCGCAGACCCGTCCCCCGCCGCTCCGCCGTAGGGCGCCCCCGGCTCATCGAGCCCATCGGCGCTCCGCGGCCTGGCGCCGGGCGGGGGGGCGGGGCCAGGACGCGAAGATCGTCGAGAGAGTCGATTAGGTCCTCCTCTGTGTGGGCAGACCTGTGGCCGCCCGAGCGTAGACCCGGATCCCGGAACTACAGCATACTTCCGGGGAGGAACAACTGGGTCTCTAGGTCCCAGCCAGGACCAGGCTCGCGCGAGGGCGCTCGGGGGATGCGGCAGTGGGGCGCCGAGGGCGTGCTCGTGACTGAGGTTGATGATGCGGTTAGAGGGTCACCCCAGCCTCCGCAAAGGAAGTCGAGTAGGAAGAGCAGGATGGCTCGCAGCCCAAGGCTTCGGGCTGTGTAGGGCCTTTTGTGAGGGAAGGAAGTCCGTTTGATCCCTGTTCATAGAATCAGAGTTAGACCTGGCAACAGATGCTGAGCGTTGCTAGTCGGGTCTCCTCGTTTTAGGTATGAGGAGTCTGTGGTTCAAAGAGGAGACTTGCTTGAGCTCACACAGCTAGTTTGGACAGTGTTCTCTCCCTTCTATCATGGGTTGAGTTGTGCCCGCCCCCCAAAATCTGTCAACTTGGCTAGATCATGATTCCCTTGTATGATTATATGGTTGTCTATCATTTTATCATCTGATGTGATTTCCCTATTGCTTTGATGTAATAAGATGAATTAGTGGCAGTTATATTGATGAGGTCTGCAAGATTAGATAGGGTCTTATGCCAGTCTCCTTTGAGCTATAAAAGAAGCAAGCAGAGAGACACAGGAACCTCATAAGCCAAGAAAGCAGCACTGGGAGCAGAGCGTGTCCTTTGGACCTGAGGTTCCTGTGCTGAGATGCTCCCAGGCCAAGGGAAGATTGATGCATCAAGGACCTTCCTCCAGAGCAGACAGAGAGAGAGAAAGCCTTCGCCTGGAGCCGGCACCCTGAATTCAGACTTCTAGCCTACTGGCTTGTGAGACAATGAACTTCTCTTTGTTGAAGCCCTCCGCTTGTGGTATTTCTGTTATAGCAGCACTAGATGACTAAGACAGTTTGTATCTTAGTTGTAACCTAGAATAATTAAGTCCAAACATACGGTAGAGCCTTCAGGTTTCAGGTGGGAAATCACCTCTGGGTGACCATGCCTGTTCTGTTCACTACCTCCTCCCCTCCCCATTTCATGTCATATTTAAACTTCTATGCCTGCAATAGCTGGATATACTAATACAAACAACTAATGTTGTCTCTGCTCTCTATTATTTGTTTTATTTATCCATTCTTCCCACACATGCCCAGCTGGATTGTTTTACTCCTTTTTCCTGTCATGTGTTTACTACACATCTTTTTAAGTTATCTATGGGTCATTTGCTGATACTGTGTTTTAACTATTTGAAATGCTGTGCCAGGCACTTTAAAAAGACATCATAAAAATAAGGATGAATGTCTAAGAAGGAGGAGACAACAAGAGGAGGAAAGCTCTGGGACACAGAAAGAGAGGAAAGAATAGACACCCTCTTACCAGCTGCTCTTTTGGTTGGTGTTTGCTTTGACTTAAAAATGCACCAACAAATTGAAAGATGCATTGTCTAGGGCAAAGACTCTCAACCCATAGATGAATCATGTGACATTGAATCACCAGGGAGCTTTAGAAAGCGCTTATGCCCAGGCACTACTTTGAGATTCTGACTGATTGGTGAGAAACAGCGAGCCACGGCATTGTAGGTGGAAGCTCCTGAAAGCCTGGTGTTAGACTCACACATTACCTGTGAGTCTACTGCTTGAGAACCAGGCTGACTTAGACTGAACGGAAGCCTCTCATAGTTCCTTTGCCTGGGCATGATGGTGAGACTATCCCAGATTCTGTAGATGATACCAAAAAAAAAAAGAACCCATTGCCCCTGAGTCTATTCCAACTCATAGTGCCCCTAAAGGACAGAGTAGAGCTGCCCCATAGAGTTTCCAAGGAGTGCCTGGTGGATTTGAACTGCCAATCTTTTGGTTAGCAGCTGTAGCTCTTAACCACTAAGCCACCAGGGCTTCCATACAGATGTTCTTTTCATTAGATTAGTTGTTTTCACGGGTTTATCTGCTTGTCTATGGGGGCTTTCTTGCTTTGGTGCCTCAGCCAATTATAGCTTTAGCCAATTATACCCTCAGCCCATACTCTTTGTCAACTTAAGGCAATGTTATATGATTATTGAGCAGTGGGGGTATGTCATTGCATAGCTTCTATGAATGATCCACTCTTTGTTTATTAGTTTATTTTTTCACCATAATTCTTTAATCCTGCCAATCATTGGGTATGATTCTTTGGGGAAGGGTGAGTACTGCAAGCCCCAACCTTTTTTCACCTGAACAAAGTCCCTTTGACTATCCCTGACATTCGTGAAAGCTTTGAAAGTGTCATTTTACAGTTAATATGGAACAAATACATATACTCATCCTGAAAGGGTATAAATAGTACTGAACTTTGGAGTTAGAGCTAGGTTCCAGCCTTACCAACTTGAATTATTTCATCCTATCTTCTCTTTCTTGAACTCCAGTTATTCAGATCTTGGTCCTCTAATTTTGCTGTATAAATCGGGTTGCTTCATGGCCTGCTTAGGAGTCGAGTTTCTCAAGTCTACTAAGATGATCACCACTGATTCGTCTACTTTCCAGCTTTTAATATTTTGTTGCAATCGTATCTCATCCAACACAAAAATATAAATCAATTATAAGCATATAAACAAAAGTTCACCATCCCTCAAATGTAAATCGACAGTGGAAGATCACTTTTCGTCCCTAAGTGACTGAGAAGGAAAGAGTTAAGCAGATCGGCAAGCAAGCAGGAGATGCAACCTAAACTTCTTAAATGGCATTTGCTAGCAAGAGAGTCCGTGTGTACGGACTTCCTTTAGCAGCATGCCCCTGGGCTAGGATCGTTTGTGGTAAATGCGTTAGGAACCCAGGTGGATTTGAAGGGTATGATTCCCTGGAAAACGTCGTGTCAGCTATGTAATCTGAGCATAAAATAGAGATGTTTCATACTGAGTTGGCTCCTTCAGTGTGAGTGAAGTGGGCACACTATACTTAGAGACCTCATGTATTAACCTGGCCCGGGGTGGTGCACCAGTCTTTGGCGTAGGGCCAAGACTTTTTAACCAAGCAGGAATCTGCTGGTTCGAGCATCCCATTGTCTTTATTACAAATTGCATTGTTTACAATTTCTAGTTTCATTTTCTTCAAAGTGGAGCAAAAACAAAGACACCACTGAATCAATTTGAGTGCAAAGTCTGTCTAGATTTTGTACAATTTTTCCTAAAGTTTTACAGTTTTTTCTTACCCATACATAATTCTACAATGATTCTATAAAAATTTGATTGTGGTAAATATGAAAAACAAAATTGCCATTTTAACTATTTTGAAGTATACAATTCAGTGTCATTACTTGAGAAATCACAATGTTGTTCAAAACTTTTTCATCATCCAAGCAAAACTCTGCCCATCAGCAATAAACTCCCCTTCTCTCCTCCCCTCTAACTTCTGGTAACCTCTAATCTACTTTCTGTCTTTAAGAATTTGCCTATTCAAAGTATTTCCTGTAAACGGAATCATACGATATTTTTTTTTTATATCTGGCTTATTTCACTTAGCATAATGTTTTCAAAGTTCATGTTATAGCATGTTTCAGAACTTCATTCCTTTTTATGACTGACTAATGTTCCATTCTCTGTATAGACCACATTTTGTTTATACAGTAAAACCTGTGAAAACTGGAATCTGTGCAAAGCAAAAACATGTCAGAGCAGGAAAACCAAAATATTTTCCACTCATACAGAAAAGTGGTAAGATTATCAAAGGCAAAAAACTTAAGAGACCCAGAAAAACAAGGCAGTCCCTTCTAGTTCCAGCTCTCACACGTTTCACTGTACATTTACTTATTGATGGGCAATTGGGTTGTTCCTGCCTTTTGGCCATTGTGAATAACACTACTATGAACACTGGTGTACCAGTAAGTATCTTCCATTAGTATGGATTTTTATTGTTCACCTTTATCAATTTAGTTTTCATAGGAAAATAATATTGTATTTGTAGTTATGGAGGCCTGGTGGCGCAGTGGTTAAGAACTTGGCTGCTAACCAAAAAGTTGGCAGTTTGAATCCACCAGCAGCTCCTTGGAAACCCTATGAGGCAGTCCTAGTCTGTTCTGTAGGGTTGCTATGAGTCGGAATCGACTTACATTTCATTAGTTTAAATATTTAATTAAATTCCATAGGTATGATAAAAGTAAAAATATTTTAGTGTACAAATACAAATTGACTCTTTTTTTGAAAGCAATATTTTCTTTGTGTTTTCAGAAAAAGTTTACATAGCAGTTTAGGTTCCCATTCAACAATTTCTATGCAAATGGTTCAGTGGCATTGGTTAAATATTTCCATTCTGGTTGTTCCATTTTCATCAATCTAGTTTCCCTGCCGTCTTACATTCTCATCTTTGTTTTAAAGTAATGGTTGACTGTTTGATCTCATATAGATAATTTTTTAAAGCAGCACAGTACTCACCAGTGATATTCTTTATTTTGTGAGCCAACCTGTTATTTAAATAAAGGTGATCTCGGGCTAGTTTTGGTTCAAGGTTTAAAGTGTATCTCAGAGCAATAATCTCAGAATCCTCCAGTTTCAAAGAGTCCAGTAGATTCTCTCTCTCTCTCTTTTTTTTTTTTTTAGGAATTTGAGGTTCTGTTCCACATTTTTTCTCCCATTCTATCAGGGCCCTGATCAGAACAGTCAGTAGTGGTAGCCAGGCACCATCTAGTTCTGGTCTCAGGGTTGATGAGGACATGGTTCCTGTCAATTGTTAGTCTTATAGGCTAGTTTCTTCTTTGAGTCTTTGGTTTCTTTCTCTCTCTTTTGCTCTGGATGAGTAGAGACTAATAGTTGTATCTCAGATGGCTGTTCGCAAGCTTTTAAGACCCCAGGTACTACTCACCAAGGTAGGATTAGAACATAAACTTTATGAACTATATTATGCCAATTGACTGAGCTGTCCCACGAGACTAAGGTCCTAGTCCTTCAAACCCAGGAAAGCAATCCTGCGAGGTGTTTGGTTATATCTAAGAAGTATCTGTAACTGTGCCCCTATGTACTTTATCATATATAAGAATATATGTACACGCAGTCACAAACATGCACATACACATGCATATGCCTATATATACAACATATACTCACATATGCGTAAAACCTGTGGATTTTCACATATGCATACATACACACATATGGATACATACACACAGATATACCTGCACATATATTTTTTGGTTGTCGCTGCTGTTGCTTCAAAAGTATGTGTGCCTTAGCAATTATCAAAAGGCCCTTTTTCTTGTGTACATTTTAGTGATATTGTTTACCTTTGTCAAGCTGTGCATGCTTCGCCCTTGTTTGTTATCTTTCACCAGTTGACTCTTGACAAGCACATAACTAGTTCAGAAAGGAAGTGCACAGGCATATCAGTTAACCCATTAGCCTCATGTGCTCAGAGGGCCTTGGGTCCTGGTAAATATGGTGTTAGTGTGTTTTGCTTTTTATTTTGAAACAATCTCAAACTTACAAAGTACAAAGAACTCTTACAAACCTTTTATCCAGGCTCACTGGCTGTTAACATTTTTTTAAACGCTGGCCTCAACCCCTAAATGGATTTCATGACTCACAGTTTGAGGGACACTGAAAGAGTTCAGCCCATCTCTCTTTTTCTCCAAACAGAGGAAGAATCAGCAGGCCAGAGAGTTTACATGGCTTAACTCAAGGGGGTTGTTACCATTTTGCCTCATTTGCTTTATTCTCTGTCTTTAGATATATGCTACCCCACACTCCCCCCACATTGTTTGAGAGTTAGTTATGGACATCACGTCCCTTTACCCCTAAATACTTCGAGTATTTCTTAAGAAAAAGAACATTTTCTTTGTAATCATGGTACAGTTTTCAAATTCAGAAATTTTAACACTGATATATAATAATGCTACTTTTTAATTTAACATCCATAAGAAAACTTGCCAGTGGTCTCAGTTACACCATTTGTGGTTTGCAAAGAGAAGGGAAAGTGATGAGTAACACAGCAACCAGGTTAAGTGGAGTCTGGTTAGTTAGGACAGTTTCTATTGTAGTTTAATTTTTCTTAAATATTTATGTTGTTTTAGGTGCCATCACATTGATTTTGACTCATAGTGACCTCATGTGACGGAGTAGAACTGCCCCACAGGGTTTTCTTAAAGATTACATCATGATAAATGGAGAAAATATTAAAGTTGTCAAGGATTTCATTTTACTTGGATCCACAGTCAACGCCCATGGAAGCAGCAGTCGAGAAATCAAAAGATGCATTGCATCGGGCAAATCTGCTGCAAAAGACCTCTTTGAAGTGTTAAAAAGCAAAGACGTCACTTTGAGCGCTAAGGTGCTCCTGACCTAAGCCATGATATTTTCATTCACCTCATATATGCTTGTGAAATCTGGACAATGAATAAGGAAGACCAAAGAAGAATTGATGCCTTTGAATTATGGTGTTGGCACAGTACATTGAATATACCATGGACTTCCAGAAGAATGAACAAATCTGTCTTGGAAGAAGTATGGCCAGAATGCTCCTTAGAAGGGAAGGTAGCAAGATTCGTCTTTCGTACTTTGGGTATGTTATCAGGAGGGATCAGTCCCTGGAGAAGGACATCATGCTTGGTAAAGCAGAGAGTCAGCGAAGAAGAGGAAAACCCTCAACAAGACAGATTGACACAGTGGCTGCAACAATGGGCTACAACGTAGCAACAATTGTGAGGATAGCACAGGACCAGCAGTGTTTCGTTCTGTTGTACATAGGGTCACTATGCATTGGAACCAACTCGATGGTACCTGTTAACAAAAGCAACAATCTTTATGGAAAGAGACTACAGGTCATTCTCCTGTGGAGCTGCAGGGTGGATTCGAACACCAACCTTTTGCTCAGCAGTGCACTTAGCCATTTGTGCTACCAGGGAACTGTGTGTGTGTGTAGCCCTGGTGACACAGTGGTTAAGAGCTCAGCTGCTGACCAAAAGGTCAGCAGTTCATGTCCACCAGCCAATCCTTGGAAGCCCTATGGGGCAGTTCTTCTCTGTCCTATAGGGGCGCTATGAATCGGATTCAACTTGACAGCAACGGGTTTTATATATAAAAATGAGAATGTTCTACATTTTACTCAGGGAACTTGAGGTGTGACATCATAAGACGTACTACTCATAGAGACTTTGTTCCTTTTCTAAGTCTTCTTGTTTATTGGTGTCATGATAAGTTGCAAGGATTTTACCTTAAAGAAATTGCCTCGCACAAAGATGGCAACATCAGAGCAACCTGTGTATGCTCTAATTGTGCTGTGAATTGATTTGTTTTACTGCAACTTCTCTAAAACTTAAAAGTAGCTTCCATTTATTAAATGCCAACTTTTCTCTAAGCACTATGCTTAGAGACTGGCATATGTTATTTCATTTCTACACAACAACCGCCTTAGAAACATTATAATTTTCCTCACTTTTTCAGTGTAGAAACCACAGTTCAGAGATGAGATTATCAAATTTGTCCAAGAATAGGAAATGATAACTCTGGGTATACTTGTAAATATTGTAGAGCTACATGTTTGAATTAAGGCGAGATAAATATTTTATCTAAATTTGGCCACATGCTTTGCCCTTGTCTTGGTCATCTAGTGCTGCTATAACAGAAATACCACAAGTAGATGGCTTTAACAAAGAGAATTTTATTCTCCCACAGTCCAGTAGGCTAGAAGTCCAAATTCAGGGCACCAGCTCCAGGGGAAGGCTTTCTCTCTCTGTCTTATCTAGAGGAAGGTTCTCCTCATCAGCCTTCCCTTGTTGTAGGAGCTTCTCTGTACAGGGACCCCTCAGTCCAAAGGACACGCTCTGCTCCTGGCACTACTTTCTCGGTGGTACGAGGTCCCCATGTCTCTCTGCTCGCTTCTGTCTTGTATATCTCAAAGAAAATTGGATTAAGACACTATTTATTCTTGTAGATCGAGTCCTGCCTCATTAACGTAACTGCGACTAATCCCATCTCATTAACATCATAGAGATAGGATTTACAACGCATAGGAAAGTCACAAAATTGTGGACAAGCACACAATACTGGGAATCATGGCATAGCCAAATTGATACACATATTTTTGAGGGACACAATTCAATCCATGACAGCTCTCAAGATAGAAATTAGGTAGTTAATTCTTAAAGCATCATAGAGGTAGAATCTGTTGAGCTTACCGTTCTGTAATGATCTGACTTGATTCAGGAGGTTTTAGCCTGTTGAAGGTCAAATACAATTTCAGTTTCTTGCTGAAGATGATAATATATACCCTGGGTGCTAAACCACAGTGAATAAATTCATCTGTCAGATACGTGACAGCTACTCTCTTCATGGTGTTCCAGGAACTCACAGGCTTTCACAGAAATACAAAACTAAGCAACTGTTAAATCTGAGCCAAGTAAGTGAGTCATTATAAGTCAAATGAACTATGGAATATATATATTATAGATCATCTCAGCCAATTCTCGTATTTGCTAATGTCTATAATGCATACATTTTATATATTAAAAAATATAAACATATTTTATATATAAATTAATATATAAATATACTAGTGACTAGTATATATTTTACATTTTGTATATAAATATATGTTTTTATATAAATTTCTATATCATATATATTTATATATGTATTAGCAAATAGGATTGGCTAAGATGATTTATAAATCAAAAGTGAATTATTTGTTGGAGTTTAAAAATAAATTGAAAACACAACTGGAATTAACTAGGGGTGCTAATATGCCTCTGGACTCAGAGCCAAAAAAAACAAACAAAACAAACCCATTGCCACTGAGTTGATTCTGACTTATAGCAACCCCACAGGACAGAGTAAAACTGCCACATAGGGTTTCCAAGGAGCACCTCGAACTGCCAATCTTCTGATTAGTGGCCAAACTCTTAACCATTATTCCACCAGCGTTTCGAAGATGACTCAAAATAGGAGGAAGCTATTACTATGCCTAAGTATGAAGAGGCAAGAGCAGGGAGGGTCAACAGAACAAGGCCAAAGTCACAGCTGAAGTTGTCTGACAGGAGCTATGGTCCTACATAAAGAAATGCAAACCAGTTGCCCTCAAGTTAACCCCGACTCATGGTGACCCTCTGCATGTCAGAGTAGAACCATCCTCCATAGTGTTTTCAATGGCTGATTTTTTGGAAGTAGATTGCCAGGGCTTTCTTCCAAGGTACCTCTGGGTGGACTTGAACTTCTAACCTTTTGCTTAATAGTCTACCTCTTTTACTGTTTGTACCACCCAGGGACTCTAAAGAAATGCAACCCTGACCTATTTCTCTTCTCACTCCTTTTGTCCACTAAAGAGAAACACAGGGGAAGACAGAAAGCAAGGTGATGAAATCTGCCCTTTTGTTTACATGCACTTTTCTTTGGAGGCCTCACCTTGCCATTCAACTTCAACCATCATCCCTATGAAGACTCCCAAGGAAGGGTATATATATAGAAAATGGCAGAAATTAGGGTGAGAGGACAAGCAGCAGCCAATCAGAAGTAGTCAGAGTGGTGGGAGAACAATGAAGACAGGGCAGTGTAACAAAGAAGGAGAGGTCTTTAGCATCAAAACTTTCAGAGAGGGTGATGGTTGAATAAAATGCTGAACATGTCACTGAACTGTGCATGTGAAGATTGCTGAAACATCAGATTTGTTGCATATATATCTACCACAATTAAAAAACAAAAACAAAACTCCAGTGAAATGTTGGGTGAGGGAAGAAGGCTAGAAAGAGCCACTAGATTTGATTCCTAGGCCATGACTGATCTTCCAGAAGTGTTTCAGAAACGTCACGAAAGTGGAAGCCAGATTGTAAGAGTTTAACTTATAGTGGAATTGCGGAGTACAGATTACCTCTTTCAGGAAATTTCATTGTAAAGGGAAAAGGCACATTGAGTTGCAGCTTGAAGATAGTGTGGTGAAGATACTATCTAGAAATAACTAAGCTTTTTTTTTTGAATCTTAGGCTGGGTTCTCTAGAGAAGCAAAACCAGCCAAGCATATATATAGAGAGAGAGGAAGTGAAAGAGATTTATCTCAAGGAAATGGCTCACACAATCATAGAGGCTGGCAAATCCCAAGTTCATGGGTCAAGTGTCAGGCTGGAGGCTTCTCCTGACTCACGTAGCTGCAGGGGCTGACGAACTTAAGATACACAGGCTAGGCGGCAGGCGGCTGGCTCACAGCTGCAAAGGCTGATAAATCCAAGATTAGTAGGTAAGAAAGCAGGCTGCTAGCCCAAGTTCAAAAAACTGGAGGTCAGATGCTGTCAAGCTGAAAGCAGGATCCAGAGCAGAGCAAAAGCCAGGGAGCTTTGCTGGAAAGTCCACATATGTTTTGTGCAGGCCACACCCCCAAGGAAACTCCCTTTCAACTGATTGGCTGCTCATAGCATTCTTATCATGGAGGTGATTACATTATATCAGATCTCATCATGGAAGTGATTACATCATTACACAACCGCCGAACTGTATCACAACTGCTGAACCACTGAGACTCATGGCCCAGCCTAGTGGACACACAACCTTAACTATCACAGGGAGAAACAGGCTAGCCTGAGAGAGAGATCATCAAACCAAATCAAAAAAGGAACAACAACGAGGCGATGTCCCTGCAGAGGCAGGAGGGCCAGGGTTTAAGAGTGTAAGAGGTGAGACCTGGCAAGATGGAGAGATGGTCCTTCTGTGAAGGCAAGAAGGAATGAAGTGATTGATAAAGATACAGAAATTTTGAAATGGAAAAGAGAGAAACTAAGGAAACACATATCAGATAGGCTTAAAATGTTCAGTAAAAAGGCAAGTGAGGTCTTTTGCCAAGGGTTAGGGAAGCAGTGTGGGAGGTGGCAGCATAAAGAATTGCAGAGGTTTGGAGCAGCTGCCTTAGTGAATACGTCTTAGCAAAAAGACGAACAAAAGGATGGCTCAGCAGCTGCCAAGATCCGGGCTAGCATGGTTCTGACTGTTCCTTTATCAAGAACTGTGTCTTAGATTCCCTTTCAACCTCCATGATACCCTGCACAGAGCAGGCACACAATAAATATTTATTGAAGCGATTCTAACTTTTTAAAATTACCTTTTGAATGAGAAGAAAATAAGGGAAGTGAAAGCAAGAGAAAGCGTTTCAGCATTCCAAAGGGTGGAGATCCTAGAAGCACTTTGTTAATGACCCTTACAGAGTCTACGGCTTTTTCAATTCCGGTTTCATTTCTCAGGCTACCGGCTTCTAAGAATGTCACGAGATCTTGGTGAACTCAATGTCAGTTAATGTTGGTGGGCCTCTGGACAAGCTAGTAAGTAAAGACTTTCTCCATTTCATTTGTACAGATGTCCTTCTCTCTGTCTCTGTACTGTTGTATTACTCTTTTGGGGGACTGGCTAGTAAGTAGAGACTTTCTCCGTTTCATTTGTACAGATGTCCTTCTCTCTGTCTCTGTACTGTTGTATTACTCTTTTGGGGGACTGGCTAGTAAGTAGAGACTTTCTCCATTTCATTTGTACAGATGTCCTTCTCTCTGTCTCTGTACTGTTGTATTACTCTTTTGGGGGACTGGCTAGTAAGTAGAGACTTTCTCCGTTTCATTTGTACAGATGTCCTTCTCTCTGTCTCTGTACTGTTGTATTACTCTTTTGGGGGACTGGCTAGTAAGTAGAGACTTTCTCCATTTCATTTGTACAGATGTCCTTCTCTCTGTCTCTGTACTGTTGTATTACTCTTTTGGGGGACTGGCTAGTAAGTAGAGACTTTCTCCATTTCATTTGTACAGATGTCCTTCTCTCTGTCTCTGTACTGTTGTATTACTCTTTTGGGGGACTGGCTAGTAAGTAGAGACTTTCTCCGTTTCATTTGTACAGATGTCCTTCTCTCTGTCTCTGTACTGTTGTATTACTCTTTTGGGGGACTGGCTAGTAAGTAGAGACTTTCTCCGTTTCATTTGTACAGATGTCCTTCTCTCTGTCTCTGTACTGTTGTATTACTCTTTTGGGGGACTGGCTAGTAAGTAGAGACTTTCTCCATTTCATTTGTACAGATGTCCTTCTCTCTGTCTCTGTACTGTTGTATTACTCTTTTGGGGGACTGGCTAGTAAGTAGAGACTTTCTCCGTTTCATTTGTACAGATGTCCTTCTCTCTGTCTCTGTACTGTTGTATTACTCTTTTGGGGGACTGGCTAGTAAGTAGAGACTTTCTCCATTTCATTTGTACAGATGTCCTTCTCTCTGTCTCTGTACTGTTGTATTACTCTTTTGGGGGACTGGCTAGTAAGTAGAGACTTTCTCCGTTTCATTTGTACAGATGTCCTTCTCTCTGTCTCTGTACTGTTGTATTACTCTTTTGGGGGACTGGCTAGTAAGTAGAGACTTTCTCCATTTCATTTGTACAGATGTCCTTCTCTCTGTCTCTGTACTGTTGTATTACTCTTTTGGGGGACTGGCTAGTAAGTAGAGACTTTCTCCGTTTCATTTGTACAGATGTCCTTCTCTCTGTCTCTGTACTGTTGTATTACTCTTTTGGGGGACTGGCTAGTAAGTAGAGACTTTCTCCATTTCATTTGTACAGATGTCCTTCTCTCTGTCTCTGTACTGTTGTATTACTCTTTTGGGGGACTGGCTAGTAAGTAGAGACTTTCTCCGTTTCATTTGTACAGATGTCCTTCTCTCTGTCTCTGTACTGTTGTATTACTCTTTTGGGGGACTGGCTAGTAAGTAGAGACTTTCTCCGTTTCATTTGTACAGATGTCCTTCTCTCTGTCTCTGTACTGTTGTATTACTCTTTTGGGGGACTGGCTAGTAAGTAGAGACTTTCTCCATTTCATTTGTACAGATGTCCTTCTCTCTGTCTCTGTACTGTTGTATTACTCTTTTGGGGGACTGGCTAGTAAGTAGAGACTTTCTCCATTTCATTTGTACAGATGTCCTTCTCTCTGTCTCTGTACTGTTGTATTACTCTTTTGGGGGACTGGCTAGTAAGTAGAGACTTTCTCCGTTTCATTTGTACAGATGTCCTTCTCTCTTTCTCTGTACTGTTATATTACTATTACTGAGGACTGGCTAGTCAAAGTTTACCTGACTGGTATGATTTTCTTTTGGCATTTCAAGACTGTGGAAGGGGAAAAAATACGAGCAATGAAAATTTTGACTTAAAAAAAAAAGTGAAGAAATGAAACAAAGGCAGTTTGATTACTGTAAACCTCATCAGTCATTATCACTGCCTTTAGATAAATATTTATGTTGGAATTCCATGTAGTCATTGCACTTTATCAATATACCTGAAGTTCCATTTTAATTTCACATTCTGTCTCCTTGGAGGCACTTTCTGTCTTTTATTCATAAAGGGTAAAAAACCAAAATACTTTTTAAAAAGTGTTAACTGGAAAACAACTTTCTAAATCATCCGTGGCTTGCCATGTCATATGTTCAATTTTTCGTATTTTGTGTTTATTTTTAATCATTAATAATAAATAAATAAACCCCATGTCCAAAGGACACGCTCTGGTCCTGATGCTGCTTTCTTGGTGGTATGAGGTCCCTGACTCTCTGCTTGCTTCCCTTTTCTTTTATCTCTTGAGAGATAAAAGGTGATGCAGGCCACACCCCAGGGAACTCCCTGGACCTTCTGGCTCTGGTCATTTTCATCATTTTGAGTTTATTAAGCATCTAACTTCATTAAAAAAAAAAAAAGTAACCAGAAAACTTCATAGCATCTTTTCTGTAATTCTGAATTCACAATACTAGCTCATAATGTACTCTTTAATGTTAAGTAGGTCCAGGTCTGGAACACGGGATATGAGACAAACTGTAGGAAATTTCTCTGGCCTGTAGCTCAGGCATAGCCATCCTGATGGAGTAATTTTAAAGACAGCATTTTGGCAATCACTGTGCCACTTTTTTCCTCATTCCTTTATAATACAGCAATTACAAACCTTGTTTTCTAAGACATTATGATAGTAAATTAAAAAATACTAGCACTTAGAATTTGTCTTTTTATCTAATGTTGCTGGAAACCCTGGTGGCATAGTGGTTAAAAGCTACTGCTGCTAACCAAAAGGGCAGCAGTTCGATTCCACCAGGGACTACTTGGAAAACTTACGGGGCAGTTCTACTCTGTTTGCTAGGGTTGCTATGAGTCAGAATCGACTCGACGGCAACAGGTATCTCATGTTACCATAACAGAAATACTAACAGTGGGTGGCTTCCACACACTGAAATCTATTTTCTCAAAGTTAGGAGGCTAGAAGTTCAAATTTATAGCGCAGGCTCCAGGGGAAGGCTTTTTCTCTTGGTCAGCTCGGGAGGAGAAAAGGTCTTTGTCTCTTCAGCTTCTATTCCTTGGCTCCTTGGTGATCTTCATGTGGTCTGGCATCCAAATCTGCTCCTTCCATGTCTTAAAAGAGATTGACTCAAGACATCCCCTGTGACATAAAGAAAATCCATTCCCAAACGGGATTATAACCACGGGTGCACTAGGATTTACAGCTCATATTTTGTGTGTGTGTCGGGGAGGGGGTGGAGGGTGCACAATTCAACCCCTAACAGAGTCGTTCTGAAGGACACCTTGACAGATGGACTCATGATTCCTTTGGAACCTGTTTATTGCAACATGGGCTGATAAAGAGTTTACTCTTGATGAAAAATTTCTTTTGAGTTTATATTTTTCAAGTTTTTTTTTTTTAAATGTGTGCACAAGCTTTTGCATCTGCATGTGATCTCAGGATTCCTGCACTGACACGGGGCTCCAAGCAGACGCTTGAGACACCCCTGCATTGGCGCCAGCATCTACGTGCAGACAGACTTCCTGTCTGCCCAGTGGCTGCTGTGGCCACACGCTCCCATCTTCCCAGGCTACTCTAAGTTCGGTTACTGTCCTTGTCGGTTCCAGAATTTCTATTTATAAGGTAGATTCTACTTGGGGGTGATTTTGTGGTGTCTTTCCAGGCTCTCGATACGATAATACTACTTCCAAGCCATGATTCTGTTTGGGGGATTTTTTTTCGTCCCCCAAATAAAAATGTATCAGAACAGTGACTGTGTTATTCAGTATTGTAGCTAAATGTGAAACTGGAGCTTCCTGTGTTGACCAGACAGGGTTGTTCATTAGCTTTCCATCACTGGATTTCAGAAAGGCTCCTTAAATCAGTGCTACATTCTCCCAGTTCTTGTGAATAACCATCAATAGCGGCATTCCTGGCCTTTGACGCCTCTGAATATATTTTATCGAGTGGATAAAAATTGTGCTGTTAAGTCATAAATTTGAGAATCCTATTTCAAATTTATTTTGTACTAAAGCAGCGCACAGTGTGCTCTAGGAATTCTCTAAAGCTTGTGATTTATATTCCAGTTTTCACTCCAGCTGGAGAAACGACTTTGCCCTTTGGTCACTCAGAACTGATTTACTTCTAACTAGAATTTGCCGCTGACATGTTGAGTTTGGTTTTTAAAAAAACATCTCCTACTAAAAGCCTTTCCTCCCATTTTAGAAGAACAAACCTGACTAGTGAATGTTTTACTGAAAACGTATCTACTTCAAAGCTGATATTTAAAAAGTTTAGTTTTTCTTACTTTGAGAACTGTGAATGTGAGTGTAGCAGCAGCACACAACGCGGCTTGAACAGCAGTTAAATGGATTTCACCTTCTCTGACTCTAGGATTTTTGAAGTCTGTATAAACTTGTTTTGAAAAACAGTGTCTACCAATAATGTAATAATAAACATACCTTTTGCATGATAAAAATTAATTACAAAAAGCATATTCTTTTATGGTTTCAGCAATGAGAAGAAATGTATAAATAGGCTGTATTAAGCATAAACTTTTACCGCCATTATATATACAGAGTTATATATATATACACATACGTTTGTCAGACAGTTTCCCTTTATCAGAGTTTTAAATGCCTTTATGATTTCAGTTGATCCCTCCCTCCCGCCCTCCCTCTTTCTCTCTAAGTAGAGACTCATTTCAAGCCCTAATACACAATCGAAGAAAATTTGGTCTCAGAATCACAGTCTTACTTTACTGAGTTAAAATGACATCACAAATCACAAGCTCTCTGTTACCGGAAGTTGGGGTGCTATGGCCACAAGTGGTAGATGAGCAGTTATTCGGAAGGAATGGAATGAGTCATCAGAATACCTTAAAGAGATACAGTTCAAACTTTCCTAGAGGATGAAACATTCAGGTGAGTAAGTCTGCCCCTAGCAACATTTTTAAAAAATGTAGTCAAGTTTTCCTGAAGCACCAAGCTGGCCTTTCTACTCTATTCTCTACATAATTACAGATTCAAGGCAGAGCCAAAAGTGTAAGAGACAAATTTATCAGGACCGTGAAGAATCGCTCATGACCCTCTTATAAAGTGACAGGCATTATGCTTAATAAACACTTTATCTACCAAGGCTCCCTTGGGGTGGAGCCTATGCTTAAAATAATGTTTGTAAATGCATCAAAATAAAACCCACAGGACTGTAATGGAAGCCAGTTACATTGAAATAATGTTATCAAAGTATTTTAAATGCAAAATTTGTGATACACTAAGATACGTACTTTTGTATTAGCTCATTAAATAATACAATTGAGTGGCAGGCCTAACATCTACTATGGTTTTTATTAGTAATGAACATAAACAATATTTCAAGATAGCTACAACAACTATATTGTGATACAGAAATCTTAGTGATTTTTATTGGAAACAAAATCACAGTTACTGCTAATGCTAAGGAGTTTTTTTTGGAGGGGGCTTGATTTTTTGTCTACATTTATAAGTGAAAGAAATGCTGAATTTCTGCTAGACGTTAGTGAAAATAAAGATGTAATTTTTGCCCCATCCAAGTTCATAGAAAAAAAAAAAATTTTTTCTCCCCCTGAATTCTATCCGTGGACACCCAAGGGCCCCCAGATTTAGAAGTCCTGCTTTGAATTATCCCAGCCTCTTCACAAGGTGTGGGTGGACCTGGGGGTACTAGGAGTTTCTGAATGAAAGACAAACAACTGCATCTGGATCTGTATGTCCCAGGCATGGAAGAGCCTATTGGTGGCATGATTGCTCTCTGTGATGGTTAAGGTGCGTGTCAACTTGGGTGGGCCATGATTCTCAGTGGTTTGGCAGTTATATAATGATGTAGTTTGGCAATTAAGTAATGATGTAGTCATCCTTCATTTTGTGATGTAATTACCTCCATGATATGATCTGATATGATCAGCCAATCAGTTGTAAGGGGAGTTTCCTTGGGGGTGTGGCTTGCATCCAGTATATATACGGACGTTCTGGCAAAGGTCGCTTGCTTGCTCTGGATCCTGCATCCAGCTATTCATCATCTGACCTTTGGGTTTTGGGACTTGAGCCAGTGACCTGCTGTATTGCCTGCCAATCTTGGGATTCATCAGCCTCCACAGCCTGTGAGCCAGTAGCCTGCTGTCTTACCTGCCAATCTTGGATTCGTCAGCCTCCGTAGTCCATGAGCCAGTGGCCTGCCATCCAGCCAGCCAATCTTGGGACTGCTCAGCCTCTGCAGCCCGTGAGCCGGCAGCCTACCCTCTTGCCTGCTGATCTTGGATTTGTCAGCCTCCACAGCCTGTGAACCAGCAGCCTGTTGCCTGACCTGCCAATCTTGGGTTTGTCAGCGCCTGCAGTTACATGAGTCAGAAGAAGCCTCTAGCTTGACGCCTGATCCACAGACTTGGGACTTGCCAGCCTCTACAACTGTGAGAGCCATTTCCTTGAGATATATCTATATCTATCTATCTCTATCTGTATCTATCTACCTTTCACTGGTTTTGCTTCTCTAGAGAACCCAGCCTAAGACATTTGGTACCAAGAGTAGGGTATGTTAGGGAAGTAACATGTTACAATTCAGGATTAGAAACAACTCAGGATACAGTTCCTCAATCAGGACAACTCACAGGTAGGCCTTGCTTTCCAGCCCTTGACTCCTTGGCCTGGCCTCTGCCCTGCTCAAGCAAGTGTTACAAACCTCTTTAGTTCCACTAAAGAGTCCACCAGGAAGCCTCCTGCCTGAAGGCACTCAGCTCTCTCGCTCTGTGGCTCAGTACACCCACTGTAATGGCCTTGCTCCTTGGACCAGGAAGCTCACTGCACCATCTTACACCAGTTTCCTGGTTCTGCTGCCACTGCTTCTCACAATCTTATACTGTATCTGGTGTTACACTTCTCTGTTTCCAGGGTCTAGGAGGTTCTCAGCACAGGGATCCCAGGTCCAAAGAATGTGTTCCACTCCTAGCTCTTCTTCTTGGTGGTAGTGGGTACTCCGTCCTCTGGTGGGCACTTTTTGGACCTAGTAAGGACAAAGTGTCAATTACTTTGGACATCTTGGTAAAAGATTTGCTTGTTAGAGCGTGGGAAGTTAATCCCACAAAAATTCAAGTGCCTGCCACCTCAGTGAAATTTCTAGGAGTCCAGTGGTGTGGGGGATGTCGAGATAGTCCCTCTAAAGTGAAAGATAATTTGTTACATCTGGCCTCTGCTACAACTGAAAAGGAGGCACAATGCCTGGCAGGCCACTTACATTTTGGAGGCAACATATCTCTCATTTGGGTTTACTACTCCACCTTATTTATCAAGTAACTCAAAAAGCTGCTAGTTTTGAGTGGGGCCCAGAACAAGACAAGGTTCTGCAACAGGTTCAGGTTGCCATGCAAGCTGCTCTGCCACTTGGGCCACATGATCCGGCTGATCCAATGGTGCTTGAAGTGTCCGTGGCAGCAAGAGATGCTGTTTGGAGGCCCCTATTGGTGAATCACAGTGTAGGCCCTTAGGATTTTGGTGCAAAGCCCTGCCATCCTCTGCAGATAACTACCCTCCTTTTGAGAAACAGCATTTGGCTTATTAGTGGGCCTTAGTAGAGACTGAACACTTAACTATGGGACACCAAGTCACCTTGCAGCCTGAGTTGCCCATCATGAACTGAGTGTTGTCTGACCCACAGAGCCATAAAGTTGGACATGCACAGCTGCACTCCATCATTCAATGGAAGTAGTATATACAAGATCGGCCCTGAGCAGGACCTGAAGGCACAGGTAAGTTGCACAAAGAAGTGACCCAAATGCCCATTGTATCCACTCCCATCACATTACCTTCCATCTCCCAGTCTGTACCTATGGTCTCATAGGGAGTTCCTCATGATCAATTGGCTGAGGAAGAGAAAACTCATGCCTGATTTACAGATGGCTCTGCACCATATGTAGGCACCACTCGAAAGTAGACAGCAGCAGCACTACAGCCCCTTTCTGGGACCTCCCTGAGGGACAGTGGTGAAGGGAAATCCTCCCAGTGGGCAGAACTTCAAGCAGTGCACCTGGTCGCTCACTTTGCTTGGGAGGAGAATTGGCCAGATGTACATTTTCATACTGATTCATGGACTGTGGCCAATGGTTTGGCTTGATGGTCAGGGACTTGGAAGGAACATGAATGGAAAACTGGAGACAAGGAGGTAGAGGGAAAGAGATACGTGGATAAAAAAAAAAAAAATTTTTTTTTAATTATTTTTTCTTTGGATAGACCTCTATAAATGGGCCAAAGAAGTGAAGATATTTGTATCTCATGTGAATGCTCACCAAAGGGTGACCTCAGCAGAGGAGGACTTTAACAATCAAGTGGATTGTATGACACGTTCTGTGGAAAGCAGACATCTGCTTTCCCCTGCCCCTCCCCTCATTGCCCAGTGGGTTGATAACCAAAGTGGCCATGGTGGCAGGGATAGAGGTTATAATAGGCCCAGCAACATGGACTTCTAGGCACTGAAGCTGACATGGCCAGCATCACAGGATGCCCAACCTGCCAGCAGCAGAGACCAACACCATTCCTCACGGTGATCAGCCAGCAACCTGGTGGCAAGTTGATTATGTTGGACCACTTCAAGCATGGATCAGTGTTTCATTTTTACTGGGATAGGCACTTACTTTGAATATAGATTTGCCTTCTCTCCACACAATGCCTCTGCCAAAACTACCATCCATGGACTCACAGAATGCCTTATTCACCATCCTGGTATCCCACACAGCACCGCCTCAGATCAAGGGACTCACTTCACAGCCAATGAAGTACAGCAATGGGCCCATGCTCATAGAACTCACTGGTCTTACCATGTTCCCCATTATCCTGAAGCATCCGGCTTGATAGA
Source organism: Loxodonta africana (assembly GCF_030014295.1). Lineage (NCBI taxonomy): Eukaryota > Metazoa > Chordata > Mammalia > Proboscidea > Elephantidae > Loxodonta > Loxodonta africana. The sequence continues at coordinate 207,939,975 of NC_087344.1, read as the reverse complement.
ATGATAGAATGGCCTTCTAAAGATACAATTATGGCACCAGCTAGGCAGCAATACCTTGTAGGATTGGTGCAATGTTCTCCAGGTGTCCGTATATGCTCTAAACCAGCGTCCAATATATGGTGCTGTTTCTCCCATAGCCAGGATTCATGGTTCCAGGAATCAAGGGGTGGAGATGGGTATGGCACCACTCGCTATTACCCATAATGACCCACTCACAAAATTTTTGCTTCCTATCCCCGCAATCCTATGATCTGCAGCTCTAGAGGTCTTAGTTCCAAAGGATGGAATACTCCCACCTGGAGACACAACATGGATTCTGTTGACTAGGAAGCTAAGAATGCCACCTGGACACTTTGGGCTCTTCATGTCTCCGGATCAACAGGCAAAGAAGGGAGTTACCATATTGGCTGGTGTGACTGATCCTGAATACCAAGGGGAAATAAGATTGATGTTGCATAATGGAGGTAAAAAAGAGTATGTCTGGAATACTGGAGATCCCTTAGGGCATCTCTTAGTACTACCATGGTCTGTGATTAAAATCAATGGAAAACTACAGCAACCCAATTCCAACATGACTACTAATGGCCCAGACCCTTTAGGCATGAAAATTTGGGTCACCACACCAGGCAAAGAACCACAACCAGCTGAGGTGCTTGCTGAAGGCAAAGGGAATATGGAATGAGTGAATGAACTAGGTAGTTCCAAATAGCAGTTACGACCACATGACCAATCGCAGAAATGAGGACTGTAATTTTTTTTGAAATAATTTTTATTGTGCTTTAAGTGAAAGTTCACAAATCAAGTCAGTCTCTCACACAAAAACCCATATACACCTTGCTACACACTCCCAATTACTCTCTCCCTGATGAGACAGCCTGCTCTCTCCCTCCAGGACTATAATTGTTATGAGTATTCCTTTCTTGTATGTGTGCATCAAATATTTTTTGTTTTCTCCACTTATAAAATATAACATGTAAACAGGGCTAGTGTGTTTTTGGTTGTACATATGTTAGTTGTATTGTGTTGGGGCAAGTTATGTAGTTGTAGTTGTCTTTGTTTAGAGATTATATATGGTTTAAAGATATGTGTACAGGTTCCAAGATGACAAGGGGTGGACCGTGATAGTTAAGGTTGTGTCAACTTGGCTGGGCCATGATTCTCAGAGGTTTGGCAGTTATATAAAGATGTAGTCATCCTCTATGATGTGATCAGATGTTTTCATCCAATTAGTTGCAAGAGGAGTGTCTTAGTCCTCTAGTGCTGCCATAACAGAAATACCACAAGTGGATGGCTTTAACAAAGAGAAATTTATTTTCTCCCAGTCTAGTAGGTTACAAGTCCAAATCCAGGGCATAGGCTCCAGGGGAAGGCTTTCTCTGTAGGCTCTAAAGGAAGGTCCTTGTCCTCCATCTATCCCTGGTCTAGAAGCTTCTCAGGCACAGGGACCCCATGTCCAAAGGACACGCTCTGCTCCTGATGCTGCTTTCTTGGTGGTATGAGGTCCCCGACTCTCTGCTTGCTTCCCTTTTCTTTTATCTCTTGAGAGACAAAAGGTGGTGCAGGCCACACCCCAGGGAACTCCCTTTACATTGGATCAGGGAGATGACCTGGGTAAGGGGGGTGTTACAATCCCACCCTAATCCTTTTAACGTAAAATTACAATCACAAGATGGAGGACAACCACAGAATACTGGGAATCATGGCCTAACTAAGTTGATACATATTTTTGGGGGGACACAAGTCAATCCATGACAGGGAGTTTCCTCAGAGGTGTGGCCTGCATCTAATATATAAACGGACATTTTAGTAAGGCTTGCTTGCTTGTTGTGGATCCTGTATCCAATTCATCATCATCTGACCTCCAGTTCTTGGGACTTGAGCCAACAACCTACCATCTTACCTGCCAATGTTGGGTTTGTCAGCTTCGACAGCTGTAAGCCAGCGGCCTGCCAGTCTTGGGATTCATCAACCTCCATAGCCTGTGATCCAGCAGCCTGTCATCTTAACCTGCTGATCTTTTGTTCATCAGCCCGTACAGCTATGTGAGTCGGGAGAAGCCTCCAGCCTGAAGCCTGACCCATGGACCTGGGACTTGCCAGCCTCTACAACCGCATGAGCCATTTCCTTGAGACAAATCTATCTATCCCCTTCCCCTATTGTACTTCTCCAGAGAACCCAGCCTAAGACACCATCCTTGACTAGAGTGCAGGCTCTTTGCTTACTAATAAGCACATATCTTTGCCTTTCCCAGCACCCTCGTACCATTCCAGAGAATCTCGGGGTTGAAATGAGTTTTAAATGCCTGGTACATATTGATATGTCATACCCTAAAAATAATGGTTGGGCTCTTACTCTGTGGCACATAAGTTACAGCATCTAATTTACACAAGCAGATATTAACATTTCCGTTTTACATAGGTTCATTTGCTCATTTAGAAAAAAGAAAATGTTGTGCCTCGTGTGCCCATTACTAACCTAGGTGTGGGGTTTAAGATACACAGTTGCTGTCCTCGTAGAATTTATATTCTAGCAGGAAAGAGAAAAAAAAATTATACAATTGCAAATTGTGCAAGGTGTTCTGAAGGGAACAAAAGTGTCTGAGTCTGAGACTCAAAGGGGACCTACTTCAAATAGGCTTGTTAGAGGAGGTAGCTCTGAGGAGGAAATGTTTAAGCTGAAACTAGAAGGTAAATCAAGGGAAAGGCTGCTCCAGGCAGAGAGAAGAGCAAAACCAAAGGCTGTGAGGCTGGAAGGAATTCGGCATTTTTGAAGACAAGGAAGCAAGCCAGCATGGCTGGAGCTTGGTAAAGCTGGGATAGTGGTAGAAGATGAGACTGGAAACATGATCAGGGTCTGGATCATGGAGGAACTTAAGGGCATGCCGAGAGTCCAGATTTCATCCTCAATGCACTGAGAAGCCACTGGAGAGTGACAAGAACAGATTAACACTTTTAAAAGGTCACTATGTTCCTCGAAAAGTTAGACAGAATTACCATCTGACTGAGCAGTTCCACTCCTAGGTCCATCTGGGTGACTGAAAACATGTCCACGCAAAAATATGCACGTGAATGTTCACAGCAGCATTATTCGTAATAGCTGTCTTCGTTTCTTAATGTTGTCATAACAGAAATACCACAAGTGGGTGGCTTTAACAAATTCATTTTCTCACAGTTTAGGAGACTAGAAGTTCAAATTCAGGGCGCCAACTCTAGGGGAAGACTCTCTCTGTCTGGGGGAAAATCCCTGTCTCAGCTTTTTCTGCGTTCTTCTTGGCGTCCCTTGGAGATCTCCACATGGCATCTATCTTTCCCCCATTCCTGCTTGCTTATGTCGCTCCCTACACTGATATGGCCTCGTTAACATTGCAAAGAAAACCCTGTTCCCAAATGGGAGTATGTGCATAGGTAGAGGGGTCACGATTTACAACACGTATTTTGGGGAGACACAATTCAATCCGTAACAATAGCCAAACAGATGAAGCAACCCAAATGTCCATCAGCTGATATGTGGACAATAAAATGTGTTCTATCCATACAATGGGATATTACCTGGCCCTAAAAAGGAATGAAGTACTGACACATGCTATACCACAGATGAACACTGAAAAAAACATTAGGCTGAGTGAAGGAGGCCAGACCAAAAGGCCACATATTGTATGATTCCATTTATTTGAAATGTCCAGAATAGACAATCCATAGAGACAGAAAATAAAGTTAGTGGTTGCCAGGGGCTGGGAGGGGGGGAGAATTGAGACTAACTGCTAATAATAGGGGGTTTCTTCTGGGGGTGATAAAAATTTAATGGAATAAGATAGTGGTGATGGCTGAATGACATATTGAGTATATTAAAGACTGCTAAAGTCTAAACTTCAAAATGGTAAGTTTTATGTTCTATGAAATATGCCTCAATTTTAAAAAATGGTTCTAAAAAAATGAAAATAAAGATCACTGTGGCTGTTGTGTGGTCAAGAAAGGAAGCAAAGGAAGCCATTAGGCAAAGGACCCCAAGTCAAGAAATTGGGCCAAATTGACACACTGAGAAAGCAGTAAATCTTTCTGATCCCAAGTTCCTCGTCCTTAACCTTTATGATAGACTGTTGTGGTTGTTAGCTGCCATCAGGTTGCCCCCACCTCATGGTGACCCCATGTACAACAGAAAGAAATGCTGCCTAGTCCTGAGCAATCCCCAACGTCAGCTGCAGATCAGACTATCATGATTCCCAGGGTTCTCACTGGCTGCTTTTCAGGACTTTCTCCCTGGTCTGTGTTAGTCTGGAAACACCACTGAAACCTGTCAGCATCGTAGCAACACACAAACCCCCAATGACAGACTAGCTAGAGATTGAACCCAGGTCTTCTGCTTGGAAGGCAAGAATTCTACCACTGAACCGCCAATGCCTCCTATGACATACAGTCACCGACTAAATGACAGGAATTTAATTTGGCCAAGGGTCCCTCCACCTGCCAGCTATGTCCAGACATACCCACACCAATTCTCTGAGGACTTTGTTGACTCTTCAAACACTAGAGTTGCTGTTTGGATGAACTCTCCATATATTAGGAAAACCTTTTTCTACTGTCAGAATACTGAGAATAAAGATGCACAGCTCCAGGACAGATAAAGGACAATAAAAATTTCTGGCATGTTAAACTTGAGAATCTTCTTAGGAAAAGAACTTTCTTGCCCTCTCGTGGCAAGAAAACAGTTTTTGTTTTAGAGAGGATTATCAGTAACTATAACTTCTTTGTTGGACTGGAGGGAGTTTTGTTTTCCTAGTTTCATTGAGGGCTCTGGATCTGAGTGTTAAAAAATACCTTGGGTAGAGCACTTAAATAAATTTTCTTTATTAAATATTTTAAATCCCTTCCGTAGGTGGTGGAAAAATATTTTCTTATGTGCCAGGGACAGAGATCATCCAATAAAATGGAATGTGTAAGATGCACAGGGTTGAAGGTGCCAAGTGCTCGAGTTTAAGAGAAAAACAAGTTGTTTTTCAAGGTTTTTTCCTTTTCTTTTTTTCCTGCAAAGACCTGAGGTTTTGAACAAAATTATGGAGAAAACATTGTAATGCTTGACCCTTGTACTTTTCCCCAGAGCGGGGGCAGGGGAAGGCTACAAGGAAGCTTTGTGAGCCTCTTCATCTAGGGCCCAATGCCCTGGGCACCATTGCCCCCTTCCCTGGCTTCCGCACTTTCAAAATGTTATCCCCAAAGGCATACAACTGGCCATTTATATATGTGCCTGCGGTCCATGCTTATCAAGAAATCAGTGCTCTACAGATGCCCACAGAACAGGGTAGGACACTACTTAAAAAAAGGATCTTGGGAATCAAATACCCAGAGACAAGTAAGGCTGAATTCATTCAGTCACATATAATATTTTCAGTTTATCCTCAATTAATTCAAGTTTTGTCTCAGTTACACTCACATACATTTTAAAGAAACTAGCGTGTAATCATCTCCTAAAGTGATATTAATTTACTAGTCTTGTGCAAGGCTGACATGTTCTCCCAGTCAAAGGGGGTCAAATCTGCTAGAGTCAGAATTAACCCTGCAGCTCTCAACTAACTTCTGGTGAATTCAGAACCGCATATGAGAAAAATGCTTGTCAAATTGCAAAGTGCTGTACAAAGTAAAATAAATACTATTATGATTTTCCCAATCTTAGGAATGCAACATTAGTTTGCAAATGACTTCTCAGGTCAACAGTATCTTCAAGAAAGTATTGATTCTCAGTTAATAAAATGGTTACAAAATTATTCTAGTATGTCTTGCCCGCCTTCGATTATTCCAAGACACAGGAGACAATTTCTGACTTTCCAAATGTGGAAAACAAACACATTTCCAAAAAAGACTTCCAGAATGAAATAGTTTCCAGCATTATATGAGCCACTCCCTGTTCACCAAGGAGACATTCCTTTAACCAATCTTACAACCTACTGCTCATGAAGCATTTTCATGTCTTGGACGACAGACTGCAATTGGACACCAACGATAAAATGTGAGGTGGCCAGGAGCCCTGGGATAGGCATGGGGGTGGGTAGACCAGCTTTTAGCTCTGGTTTTTACTAGTGTGATGATCTCATAATTTCTTTCAAGCAACAGTTCTACAAAGGACACCTCTTTCACCTTCTGTTTCTTTTTATAGACTATTCCCCCAGTCATCCAGAGGTCAATGTGGAAGCCATTCTGATTCACTCAGTCTTTTATTCCGTCATCATCCAGTCGTTAAGCATTTCGGTTTCTTGTGAGAACATGTCTCCTATCTGCTCCTTTCAACTGCCACAACCCTGGTCCTCAGCTGGTGTCCTGTGGCCTGAAAGATTTAATCTAAATGCTAGGAACAAAGAACCCTCAAAACCTGACCTTCACCTCAGTTTCTGCTACTATTCTCCCACAGCAAACCCTCCATCCCAACTGCTTACTTTCTCACTCTCCTGCTTATGCTGTACTATGTGCTGACAATTTGGCGGGGGTGGAGGTGGACAGGTCGACTATTGCTGCGATAACAAATTACTATGAATTCAGTGGCTTAAATAATACAAATTAACTTTTTTACAGTTCTGGAGGTTAGACCCGTTTTGGATTTCCAACCTCCAGAACCATACCTATTTTAGTCTTTTAAAAATAGGGTCCTTCACAGGAATCTCCTTAGGGGATTAGCACAGGTAAGCATCTGAAAGTACAGTAAGTTCATTACACACAAAATACCAAATAGCAGCAACTACTTATAGGTAACAGCAGGGTATCAAAATGAAAGTCTGAAATTCTGCATACTATGCCTTGAGGGAGATGAGGCACCTTTGAGTACCTAGCTGTCACCTTGTCACCCAGGATTTCATGTTCTCACGCTATTGATCGTGAACCCTGCATTCTGGTGCAGAAAATTTACAGCCACGTGCCATTGTTCTCTAACTCAAACCTTAATTATACAAGCAAAGTGGCTAATTAAGGAGAAGAGATGGAGATGAGGACAGGGCTGGGACAGGCAGCTCTCTTCCACTACCGACTGGCTCTGCTCATCCCCTGCCCCACCCCTACTCATTTTTCTTTTCGGCCCCTCCTCCACTGCACACCCCGTCGGCGGCCTTCAGCTCAAACCAGACACAAGGCCAGCTCCGAGACAAAACGAAATCAGACCCCGAGGGGCCCGCACGTCCTCCGCACGAGCTGGAGGCCCCATTCCCAGGGAGCCTCCCCCAGCACGGCGCCCGGACGCCAGGCTCACATCCGGACAATCCGGCCACTTCCGCCCCGACTCCGGCCCGTGGTCCCACCCCGCTACGTCATTGTGAAGTTCCGACCCTGCGACAAAGTGCGGGCGTGGCGCGCGAGTCTCAACCAATGGGGTGCCAGGAGCGAAATTTGTGACGAATGAGTTGTTGGAACGCTCTGGGCGGCCGACCAATCGGAAATCCCCGAACCCGGATGTGGTTGCTGCGTTCTACGCTCTGGGAAAGTGTGAGGGGCTTACCACGTGGGCTGGAGCTTCGGGCGCTCGGAGGGGATGAGTGTGTTTTTGGCGTGGTGTTGCGCGCGCGTGCGCTCGACCTGTAAAGGTGTTTGAGTGGGGAAAAATCGATGGGGTTGTTTGCCTGTGGCAAGAATTCCCACTGCAGTGTCCCGACACCTGCGTGTGGATGAGCCCCTCGGACGGCACCTGAGACGGAGTAGGAGAGTCTCGAAGACGCAGCTCAGGCAGTGGGAACATGAATCTCTTACCTAAAAGCTCCAAGGAGTTTGGCTCCGTCGAGTATTGGGAGAAGTTCTTCCAGCTGCGAGGAAAGAAAGCTTTCGAGTGGTATGGAACCTACCTGGAACTGTGCGGGGTGCTACACAAATATATCAAGCCCAGAGAAAAGGTAAGGAGCGCGGCTCGATAGCCCTGTGTGCTCGGGAAGGTGGGAACCAAGCCCCAAAACCGAACCTGTTG